>NC_065900.1:7502500-8127500 GCF_905147045.1 Nymphalis io
ATATCATATTTGTGCCGTATAATCGAAATCAAATCTATTTCATGTTTATAATTTTATTTTTCAGATCCAATGTATTTTAAAAGTTTGTAAAACTACGGTTCTTAAATCATAAGATAATGAGTTTTTTGAAGAAGAGGAAGTATTTTATGGTATATGTTACCGGATAATTATAAAGACCGTTAGTTTATAATAAATCTAGCCAGGTAGTAAATTGTCAAAAAATTTTAAGCGGCGAATATTGTTTTTAACATAACGGAATAACTCTGTTAAACTATATACAAATTACACTAACCTAACCTAAAAGATTATAAACAATTGAATTTTTATGCGTTTAATTGTAAATTGAATGCTCTGTTCACAAGTTTTCGACATATTACAATCTGTCTAGATTTCTTATAAACTAATGTTCCTTATGATTTAACGGTGACATATACATTAGATTGATTATTATAAAACTACGCGATATTATACAATATTTTTTTTTTTTTTTTAAATTATATGGACGATATCGCAGACTACTATATAGTAAAACGCCACGAATTGCTGTTAATCATACGACAAAAATACTAATGAATGTATCTAGATAAATATTAGACTGTATCTTGAACTTGGACCTAGGACGTAAAACCATTTTATGTTCTCGGTTATGCGCTTATGAAACGCGGAACAATAGCCGAGCCAAAAGGCGGGCAATCTTTATTGTTCATCTTACTCTAATTCGAAATTGTTCCATTCAAATTGATTTCCATCAAGAGAGATAATATTAAAATTTATGACAGAACGGTACAAGGAGTTATATTATTAGGAGAATTGTAGAAATGTTTGTTTAACATTGAATTAGACTTGAGCGATGAACGCGCAACTTTACCGCTTAAGAAAACATACGAGCACTAGATTACGAGCGAAAGTATGTGCAGAAAATGTTCCTTTTGTAAAAAACGTCATAGTGAAAGTTTTTGGAAATATTTATAAAAGTTTTATTTCGTCACAATTCATAAAAAGTTACAAATAAAATAACTATTTTAAAAGGAATGCATTACTAGAAAGTAAAAATTACCAATTCATATTTAGGCACGGCCAAAGATATAATAACGGCTACCTTATGGAAATATAAAACGCCGTTACAATTCCAAAATATACTATTATCTCATGATGAACAAACAAAAATCCGTATGTCACACGTATCCTAGAAATGTTAATAGGAAAATACTTAAAATTTATAACTAAAAATGTATACCCATGTCATGATAAATTGCTAAAACGTGTTAGTTTATAGTCCAGCTGGCAGAAACATAAATATATGACACGAAGAAAATCATCAATTCAATGGGTGGTAATTATATTCCTGGGCACATAAATCAGGTGTGTATAATGTTTAACACCAATCGAACACGGCCACCGGTGGTATGTTTTGTGGGAAAGAGAAATTTGCAGTGGTGAGACAGCCCGGGCCAATGGTGACCTCACGATTTCAATTGTCCATGCGAAATGTTACAACTAAACGATGTCACGAGCAAGACAATTCTAGTTTTAAATTCAAGGTCAGAAATGTGCTCGCTGAAACATTATTACATGTCAAAAGGGCAAACCTAGATAGGAGACTTGGCTTTGAACATACGAACAAATTGCCTTTTATGCTCGCGACACAAAACATTTTTACTTTTACGGCTTCGTCGAAGAAATACTGTTTCTTATTTAATTTAAAAAAAAAGTGCAGTTTTCCTTTTTTCACGCTAAGTCACAGGCTATTACCCCGCGCAAAAACAAGTCTCTTTAAATTTTAAAATTAGAAATGTCTACACGGAATTATAAATTATTTTTTCATTAGAGAAACTGACGTGCGATTAGATATTTATGAATGAGCTTAACTTCTTCGACATTAGTCTTAGATTAATAAGTCGCAGAAAAAGTTAAGCTGGCTAAGTTCGCATTTCGTTTCTAAGACGAGATAAAGAAACTAGTACCTGACATCCGTTCTCTATAAGTAGTTGGATTATCAGTCGTGTTCATAGTTGAGAAGTTTATTAAAAATTAAAGCTGTCCTTAGCTTAAAGGATTAATATATGAGAGAAGAAATTATTGAATTAAGATAAATATATATGAAAATAAATAAAAAAATAATAAAATCTTAGTTTATGCTTAATGAAACGTTTTTTTTTGGTCTTTTATATTAAAGAATAGAACCCTTTGGATGTATAGAAAAGGCGAAAATAATTTATAAATAATAAAGAAGCATAAAGTTAGTATATTTTATTTTAATGCATTTAAAATGTATTACGTATTTAATACAACTTTTTAATGTAATTAGTAATTGAAATTCTTATTGTGTTACCGTTTATTTGGCCACATAGATCGTTAAAAAAATTAATGAAACGACCACTATTCTTGTTTACAATTTGGAATGCAAGTTAGCAGACAAAGATCACAATGGTTGATTAAAATTGATAAAAGAAGACAAACACGAAGCTCGAATTTAAAACGACGTATACTTGAAATAAGTTTGAATTTTATCAGCTTTGTTTAAAATACTTATAACTGAAATAATAGAATAATGTAAACATTACAAGCTAAGATGTTTGCTTGAAGAAATATATTCATGTCAACTAATAGGTTCACAGCTAGTGTGTACATAACAGCACCAGTACTGTCTGTTGCAACTGTAAAGCGATAATTATCATATGTTCTAAATGCTATTTACGTTATGTTAAAATGCACATCAAGTGAAACATTAGTGAAGTGAGTCTTGAGACCAACCAGAGTGTACCAATAAATATACTTACGGTAAAACACTCTACAGAGTCTTTGCAAGAAATTGTCGTAAGGACTTAAATAATATAATACAATCTATCTATTATATAAATAATATAATTCTATCGTATTTTCGAAACCTATTATGATTTTTATGGTAGGTAGCATAACATACTTAAGGCTCAAATCGTTTTAAATATCTTGTTTACATTTTTATTGTTTCAATGTACTTACGAATGGTCTTTCAGCACCGCTTCCAGTCTTCCTGAATGTGTGTTCCATACATATGCTGCTCCATCTGCTGCGCCCACAGCTAGAAGTCGTCCAACTGGCCCAAAAGCTGCTCTCGACCAGTCGCAACCCACCTTAAACGACTCGTGACTGCGAACAATATTGGGTCAATGTGGAAAAATATAATATTAGTAGGTAAAAAAACAAACATTGGCGAAACACAGCAGACTAGCCCAGTGATCACAACAATTGTCTTCAATCGTTGCCAAAACTTTAGATATATGATATCTTATAAATACCTTTTTATAGTAATATATATTTTAATTGTTTACCCATTTGTTGAACTCCTTTACTCCTTTACTAGTCAAAAATAAATATTAAAATTCTCTAAAAAGTTGTAACTGTAATACTCATTAAAAAATAAATCTTAACGTAAACGAACTGTTGACACAAAAAAAAATAACAACATAGAAAAAAAAATGAAAACTGATATTTAACAAATTTAAATAGCCAACCATTTCACCTTTGATCTGTTGAGGAGTGTCTTGCACGACTACATTTTACGAGTTTATAAAATTAACTTTAACTGTAATATATAATAACACAATATGCTCAAAAACATTTATGATGATATATAAATCTTACCTGAAAGATCGTACTATTGTGTTCATCCGTAAATCTATAAGCTGTATCGTATCATCTCGAACACACGCCAATAAGTAATTGCTATCTGAAAATAAATTGTGAAATGTTTAATAACCCTTAATTATCGTTTATAAAATAGGCCAGCGGGAAAATGTACCACTTCATGGTACGTGGTCACCAGCACATTGCCGTTGTAAGAAATATTGACCATTCCTAAGAGCGCTAATGCAGCAACAACCTTTGGAACTAAGATGACTTCTTTTACTTGTATTGACACTGGCTCACTCACCCTTCAAACCGGAACACTTACTTCAACCAGAATTACTTCAATAAATTGAAAGATTCATTGATTTAAACATTAATTTCCAAAACATCTGTAGATAATATTATATGAATGATATCAAGTAAACATAATTAGTCAATAGACACACATATAAGCCGTAATGTTTTAAGAAATATAAACTGTTACACAGCTAAAAAATAAAAGTCAGTTACCGTAATTTAAATTATATACTAAGCCTTGATAAAAAGCTGTCAGTCAGTGTAAGTTGGTAGGCAATTTATTTTACGACTTTTGAGATACCGCGGTCAAACTGTTATTTCAGCGTACACCGGTGCAATTTTAATGTTTTATGGGAAAACCTTAGGGTCATCTCAATTAAAACTAGTTGAATCTCTTGTTAAGCAAGTTACGAAGGCAACATAAGAAGTATTAGGCCCTCATTTATACCTGTGTAATGGAGAGATTTTATAGGAAAATCGTGACTTTGAAAGCCCATATTTTTACATTTATAAATATATAAGAACGAATATATCTAAATTATAACCGGGGAAGACTGAGACGTTATACATATAAATATAAGATTATATACTAAATAATACCTCTCTGAAATATTGCTACTTTTTTCATGTAAGTTTTATATATATGAATTAGTTCAGTAGACAATATTTATAAATTTAAAATTATGGGTAATTTACAAAACTGCAATAATAATAGTTTATAGTTATTACAATTACGAGGATTATCTTCGCAAACATATATGTATGTTATTTTCCTATGACTTTTATGGTCGCATGAAACTTTATGATCGCATGAAGAGATCTGTTATTATGACTAAATAAAGTGTGTAAAATTATATAAAATGATATATATACGGTTTACATAGCGGTTAAAATTAAATAACTTTTACGACATTGGAACACAGACATTGCAAACAATAATTAAAACTGAGTCCGTTATTCAAACCTATCATATGGTATATTTTGGGCAGGTCTTGTCATCCGCCCGGTTCATTGGGCCCGTCAATTTTGTAATATAAAAAAAATGTTAATCAGTGTAACGGACACTTAAAAAAATATCCATCATTAAGATGCAAGAGTGATTGCAAAATTATGCGAACAAAGTCAACCGATTCAAGTGATTTATCTTGTGTAATACGATCGAAAAAATAGATATGAAGTAGTTTATTAGGCTCTATATCATAAAGAGGATTATGGATATTCCTTTTTAATGTAATATATCAAGTTTACTTCATAACTTAAAATCATTAGTCGACATTTGAGGTAAACATGACTATATTAAGTATCTTATAATAACTTTAATTCAACATTTAAAGATTTTTTCATAATAAAATATAGAAATTACGTATTGGGAAATTATTTAACTTTGGTTCAATAAAAATAAATGACTCGATGATAATTTTGGTAATGTTTACGTGTATGTAGTAAGCGGTCAAGTTCTGTTGATCTGGGCCGTGCGTGACATCTAACTGTGAATAGTGTCCCTATTGATGCGGCGTTCGTCAACGAGGTGGCTGACGATGATATCGACGTGATTTAATCAGTTGCCTAGCCAGTGATGTCCCGGCACTTCGATTGATTGAAGGTATCAATCTCACTGTTTCGTGAGCCGGACGGACCGTTACTGACAAAAAAGGGATTGATCGAGACACGCGTAACGGAAATGGGCATCGCATACCCGTCACGTAGTTGTACTGACACGAATACCGATACTAATATACTGTGCATTCAATTATCTCTGAATATTAGTTTGTGCTATAGAAATTAACGAGTATTTTTTTAGAGATTGTTTGTAACCGTTTTCATATGAAGTAAATTCGTTCCCGTCAGTAATCGCGCCGACGGCGAGAGTTTGATTAACTTGCAGCGATCGATAGCAGTGATTATGTTATGCGTACCTCTGCTGAGATCGAGTGATGTGACCTTGCCCTGGAGCATGATGTGATTGGCCGACATTTCAGTGCGTATGTCCCAGAAGCGTATTCGTTTATCGAAGTGTCCCGAGATGATTGTAGAACCCGCACCGTCTGACGTCACGAGATCGTTACAAGATGATCCTGCGAACTTTGTTTCTGTACCTGTAGACAATATACATTGAGAAATCGCGAGAACTGCAAAAGTTACAAACACGTTACTGGTTCTATGCTCTACAAAGTAGCGGAAAGAAATAACGTGAGAAAATAGCGTGTTGGTGCCTCAATTACTATCCTTAGAGAAATTAGGATAATTTACTGGTTGGTAAAGAGAGGCCGTGTCTAGTCGCTCGTTAAAATGGTCACCGAATGATTAAGGAAGATTTAAATTAAGATTAGATACTAAGTTAGACAAACTACTCCAGTAATTAATTAGTTAACTATCTGATGTAGGAAATTACTTAGGCATAGTTATTCGTTACCAGCGATTAAGTAAATTCTCGCAATAGCCTGTAAGGTGCCTTTTAGTGTTAATTTAAAACAATTTTGTGTTCATTAATCAAGTAATAAGTATTGTGATAATTAAACATTAATTCAGCGTATATACTTCGTTAACATAAAACGATGTGCATATAGTTAAACGTTCAATTGAGATTGCATATGATTGACAGGTTAATTATAACATGATGAATAATACGAATATTACAACTTACACATTCTACTTCTAAGATCCCAAATTTTGAGAGTACGGTCATGACTGCCGGTGATTACTTTAGTGGGTTCACCGAGGAATTTTGCCGCCATCACTTTTCCACTGTGACCGGTCAAGGTATGCTGCAACAAAGGAATGTTTAGTTTTTGTTTATCTAATTCTATTTAATAGTTAATTTATTTGAACATATTTAAACACAATTAGTATTCACGTAAAAGTAAAAGTAACGGCCCATAATGTCACTACGGGGCAAAGGTTCCTCTTCTAATAAAGAGAAGGTTTGTATATTACATCACCAAGCTCCAAGGTGGATATACCATGTGACAGAATTCATACAAAACAAGTAGAATTCATAACAATGTTTTCCTTTACCACTTAGCACCAGATGAATAACTAAAACAAATGAACACATAAAATCAATAATAATCAATGATAATTGATATAAATTATCAATGGTGCCTGGAATTGAACGCGCGATCTTCGACTAAGATACATTTATTTTGTTCTATGAGCCATCTCGACTCTTCCATTATTATGATTTGTGATTATATTTCATCTCGTGCTTGACGGTGAAGGAAAACATCGTAAGGAAACCTGCATGTGTCTAATTTCATTGAAATTATGCCACATGTGTATTCTACCAACCCGCATTGGAGCAGCGTGGTGGAACAAGCTCCAAGCCTTCTCCTCAAATGAGAGAGGAGGCCTTAGCCCAGCAGTGGGACATTCACAGGCTGTTACTGTACTGTACTGAATATATGTACATAAGCACGAAATCAAATATAAATAAAGTTCTATAATGAGCGAAATATGTATAAGATGTTCTTTGTTAAATAAAAAAATGTACAAGAAAAGGTTGACAGTGAGTACCGCAGAGCGCCAGCTACTGCCAGACACCCGATAACAATTTACACGAAGTAACCGACTCTACAACGAACGATTATCGGCTTCGTGATCCGCAACTAACCTTCTGTGCTATATTGACGTCTCACGAAAGGATCCACACAAGCTCATTTGCATATAAACTATCGATTAATTATTCAATATACCGTTAAAGTGGCAATGCGATAATATATCACGTAATATATAACAGCCCCATAATATGAGGTCATAATGTTGTGTAATTTAACGATGTTGCCGTAATTATTGTTTGTGGATTTATGTTGTTTACTAAAGGTCAAGTAACATATATTTATATTTGATGTTATACTAACTGTGCATAGGTAATTTATTGTTACCTACGACTTTCATATATAATAATTATGATTCTCTACTGTTTTCCAGACTTGTTGACGTTTACGGTTGACTTATCCGCTCCTTAACAATCGGCAAATGATCTATTTGCCCCGACTATGCTAATGCGTCGCACAACTCGATCCGCATATTTTTTTCAAGTGAATATCTCGTTATATATAGACTGGTTCGAATTTCAAAGTGTAAAAAACAATAATCAATATTTATATCATATATATATAGATAACTTGTTATGTTATTTGTTTTGATAGAAATATATACGTTGTAAAAATTAAACCAATTTCTTCTTTTTTAACATAAATATAGTTGCAGTGTATTATCAATAACAGATAGATAGATGCTGTCGCTGATATTTCTGTAAATATTTTGGAGTTTTTTGTATCTTAATTTTCTCCCATTACCACACTACATTATCACACTACGTTAGCATGTAAAGATCCGCTCCTTAACAATCGGCAAATGATCTATTCGCCCTGACTGTGCTAATGCGTCACACATATCGATCCCCATATTTTTTTCAAGTGTTTTAATTTTCTCCCAGAATATGTTAGCACATAAAGATTGTGCCCAAAGCCATCCAAATTTCAGATTTGACCAGCGCGCCCAGACAAATTAAACTGATTAATATGATGTAGTTTTTAAAATTTTAATATGTTAATTAATACATATCGCTGTCATTTTGTCTTCCATAGTCCATAGAGACACAAAATTTCTCCTTACTTATAAACGATTTTTTAGCGGGTGACTAATTAAACAATACTGTGTTTTATTGTTTCGAATGTCGAATTAATTATAACTCAAAGAGATAAACAATGTTTAAGTAACCAGTCGCTAAGCGACGATTATAAGTAAGGACGCAAGTGCAACCAAAGCGTCCCAGAAAGTCGTCACAATTTAAATAGATTTAATTAATTTAATTTAGAGTGTGCCCAGGAACTATTTAATTTGATTCCTCCGTCACCTTTTTACCATAGAACTGCGAGGCATCGTAAAGATCTGCACCCGTACGTTGTTGATGTATCTAAGACACGTACGAAACGATTTGCTTCCTCGTTTCTGATACGCACCGCTAAGATCTGGAATACCCTCCCGACCTCCGTTTTTCCCACTACCTACAATATGGGTACCTTCAAGTCTAGAGTGAATAGGCATATTCTAGGCAAGTGCGCTCGATCTTAGATTGTATCATCACTTTCCATCAGGTGTGATAACAGTCAAGCGTTCTGTTATATTAAAAAAAATAGACTATCGATATTTACAAAATACGTATCGATTAATAATACTTAAATCCGATGCGAAAAGACCAATACTGTAAACGATTAGCACTTTCAGTTATTACAAATAAGAGAAAATACAGAAGCATTCAAGTATCAAATATCAACAAATAACCAAAGATGTTGAGATACACTTGAACAAAGACCCACTAAGACGTAAGTACATTTCGTGAAGTAAAACCCATGAATCCGCATTTTGCTCTTAATTACCTACAAAACGCCCCGTTATCACGCAGCTTTGTCGACAAGCCTCATTCCATTTGCGTATACAGTAACATAAACAAAGGCCACTTACGCGTAGAGCTCCGAACATTGCTATGCACTGGACTTAACTTTAACTTTAAATATTGCATAAATTTATTGAAAACAATTCAATTTAATTAATACATCTAAGTAGCATGAATCAGTTTGTAAAAAAAATCTCGATTTACAAAGTCACTTCATTAAAAAAGTAGAACACACTTGATATGGGTTTATTTATGACGCTGGTTAAGCTGTCAATAAACCAATGGGTAAGTGAGAAATGATAATATGACCGGACGATAAAAACCAATTTATTGTATCGATATAAATAAAGTTTAAAACAACGGTCCGTATAAAAAGTAGTAGCAAAGTAATAATATTGTAAAAAAAAAAATTGCTCTCACATAATTCTTATAGAAATACGTGTTGAAGTACGCGCAAAACTATGCGCGAATAGTGTCGCGTTTCCGTGAGCGGATAACGAATAGCGATAGCTTGCCCAAATCCGTTCCCGCGAATACATTACGCGAGGAGGAATTAATTAAGCTTAATTCGCAAGTCGCCATTACCAGCGAGCACTGTTTCCAGTGAGCGGCCAACGGGACCTTATCATTGCTTTTAAAATTTATAGTATAACGGCTAATTAAGTGTACATTCATTTAGTTCGTTCATCGCGTCACGAGTTTGGGGCGCTTTATATTGTTACGAGTTTACTAATGTTTACAAAAGCCGAGATGGCCTAGTGGTAAGAACGCGTGAATCTTAACCGATGATCGTGGGTTCAAACCCGGGCAAGCACCACTGAATTTTCATGTGCTTAATTTGTGTTTATAATTCATCTCGTGCTTAACGGTGAAGGAAAACATCGTGAGGAAACCTGCATGTGTCTAATTTCATTGAAATTCTGCCACATGTGTATTCTACCAACCCGCATTGGAGCAGCGTGGTGGAATAAGCTCCAAACCTTCTCCTCAAAAGGGAGAGGAGGCCTTAGCCCAGCAGTGGGACATTAACAGGCTGTTACTCTCTTACTAATGTGTTTTATTGTAAGCGTATACATTTGTAAAATCAACGAACAGTTTCTTTTAAATAAAGTTTATAATCAAATACATACATTAATCTTAATTTTATTATAGTAAATTGTAATTTATTTACATATCACTTCACAACTGGCATACATGTTTTCTTAAATGCAAACGAAAGCGAGGGTGCATTCTTAAGATGATCTTGTGATCAAATAACACCGCAGTATCAAAATATTTAAGTTAAACGGTTTAAGCTGTAAGAAAGGTTTACATTCGATTTTTAATTAAATTAATTCAAATTGATTATAACTTACTCGATGTTATTTACACAAACGCTATATATGAAAACAAACCTTTAACTTTATCATATTATATATAATTAATGATGTAGTCTTCCTAACTGAATTAGGCTACGGCGGCCGTCTCAATGACACCTTGTTATTATAGTGCACAAGTGTATGCGTAAACACGAGTGCACTCACTATTCCTTCGCAGTCAAAACCCATTAGGAACGCAATCCAAAAGGATGAAAAAAGATCAGATACATGCTTTATGGGCTTTCCAAGGTAACACAGGGTTCAAAGGTAGAAAAACCCAACAAATTTTTATCACCATAGATTATTGGCCTGATTCAAAACTCATTGAACCTCGGGGCCTGAGCCACTAGAGAGGTCTCACCAACCAGCCAGTAAAACTTTATGCTTCTACTATGATGAAGTAGTCTTTACACATATGTTGGCGGGTAATAGCGAGTAGTAATTTAAACGAATAAAACTCATGCAATAAAATTTTAATATAGACAAATTGCTTCGAATGTTCATGTGCTTCCCTCAGGTGAATATCAGACATTCGCTACACTTATCTCTGGCCTATGAATTTGAATACTTGAGTGGCTGTTAGAATATATAAATAATGTACGTGCTCCCAGAGAAATAACTCATTCCTTATAAATCAGTTGATTTGAATTGCGTTGGCTCATTAACGATTCCAGCTGTGGTGCGTAGAACAGAAATACACAACTTATTACTTTAGATGCACAATTAAAAGCATCCGCAAAATATCTAAACAATTTTGTAGAGATGCTACAAGATTAAATTTGACCTAAATTTTAACAATACAATAATAAATTAAAATCAAATATTATTTACATAGAAATCTTTTTTAATGCAATAATATACCGTTTTTTAGATAAGAAAAATAAAGTGGACGCATATTAAATTATTATCGCTTTGATCAATTTTAGTTGCTTTATTTATTAGGTGTTAATTTTTTTATTTTATTTTATAATTTTAAATGAGGCCAAAAATCGCTTTTGACTATAAAAAGAATTGCTTTTAAGAATTCTATAACGTGTTTCTCGCTAAAAGCCAATAGCCAATTTAATAAGACATAATTTCCTAACAATGATAACAATTTCTGTTGAATACATATAATGCTGTTTTTTTTTTTACAAAAATGATTAATATCTTAATTAGACTACCGGTCACGTATTTTAATTCAGTTCTGTATATTCCCTCATGCCGCTTATCGTAAAGCGTAAACAACGTTAGACGACCATTAAATCATATGTGTCCGCTACACGAGAATGACGTGGTGATTTAATCATTGCTTGCGGTGGGGGCGCTGCACTTTTAGATGCATGAGACTTTTTCATTCGATATACTTCTGAACCAAATTTGGTTCCTTGCTAAATATTAAATATTTTTGCCATTTAATGACATTTAATGACAAAAATATTTAATGACGTATAAATAGTATAGTTGTTAGTTTTCTTAAAACAAAAAAAAAAATGATCTCACGATTTAAGATATGCTTTACAAAGAAAAATAATAATTTGATTTATCTTTGGCAGTTAATAAAATAGTTACATATAATGAACAGCTTGCATTTTTAAATTCCAATTTTTTAAATAAGTTTCATTTTACAGAACCATATACTGGTAATATTTTGTATCTTAATAAGTAAGTAGTTCACATTCTTTTAATAACGCTTTGAAAGAAACCTGCTACGTACGAAGAAACTTTATACCTACTATAAAAAGGAACTGCTAACTGTTTTACTTTCAATCTTATGTTCAGAGATAAATGCTTATTAGCTGCAGAGAAATCAGAGTAAATATAATTAAGTTTTAATTTTCTTTTAAAAAAAACACAACTGTTTACTGAACTGGCCACTTGTCTCAGTATTGACCAATTAAACAGATTTTAATATGCAAAACATTAGTTGATAGCCCTGATATTTTGAAAGGAGTGTGATGTGTGATGCGAGTATAAATTAGTGTTTGTAATTTTTTTTTTTAAATCTATATTTTTGTTGTCTGAAATAGTGAGGACTAATCAGAAAGTAGTTAATTTTTATTTATTATTGGCTTATTCCGGCCTACGGATTCCAATCCGGGCAAGCACGACTAACGTGATTTTCTTAATTTGTGTTTATAAATTATCTCGTGCTCTGTGATAATAAAACATTTATGAAACATGATTGAGTGTGATGCAATTCATACATGGACATATATCTACCAGCCTGCAGTTGGGCAACATGGCGTAATAAACTCCAGAAGCGTCACTTTTTTAATCCTTTTTTAGTAGCAATTTGTAACACAAAAAGTATAAAAAAAATTGTGAACACATGTTGAACATTAAATATTTCAATATACATATATTAATATATTATATACATACATTAAATATTTAATGGATTTGAAATACACAATATAAATAAAGTTTTATTAAATAGCGATCAAAATAGACAGTATTGCAAAAATATACAAGGTAATAATTTATTAATAATCCGTTAAACCTACTTTAGAGATTATTTATTCGATGAAAGTTTTTAATTAGTAAAATATTTTTGTCGGTATCATCTGAGACGTGCGTAGCGGAGGATATCAATATCATTATGTCGACCTAAAAATATAAATATAAATAGGTACAATATTTCACACATATCATTTAGATGTTTAATTAATTACCTCATATATGGCAAATTATTTAATATTTATTAATTGTATCTTTTGAATCTCAGCTAGGAATATCGTGGACGTTTTACGTACACTTTGAGCAGTAAAGTTGTTGGTATACTGCATGCGATCTGTGCTTTGTGACAGTACATGCTTCGCTTGTCGAGCTTTGTTACTGGAGGTCAATGGTGTTTCAAGAGAGGCAGATGTCACATTCTCTGGTACAATATATCCATTCGAGTAACATAAATCTTCATACAACAATAATCAAAGAGTTAAATTATTTGTTATATTTGGTTGAAAATAAGTAAATGTTCTAAAAAGAAATATTTTATAATAAAACAGATAGAATTTATATTATAAAATGTTTAATACAAAATTGTTATTACTACGAATATAAAACTGTTCAAGTTTAATTTAAAAATTATTATTGAAAATATTATTCAATATTTGTAATATAATAACAAAATACTTTTTATTTATTTGTTAATTTCTCTTTTTCTTTCATCTGTATCCAGAGAAAGTTACAAAGGCTGACTTTCCAGACCCTGGGGTCATTCGACGTCGCTTTAAATTTACTTGTCCTATAGCCACGTCAATTGCTTTTACTTTATCTAGACGGCAATTTATCCTTAATTATTGTTATTGGCCTATGAATAACGAAAATAGATGTACATAAAATTATGATCATAATCATATTTCAAAACAATATTTTCACATTAAGAATCAGATTGACCTCTTTCGTATGGATCTTACGACAAATATTTAATAGAGTGAGTGCTTGTGTGAATTATTACAGTTTTTACATTGAATGGTATCTGAAGAAGAAAATTAACGATCAAAAACACTTTCTGCATCGTAAGTGTCTGCATGTCGAAGCTAATGATGACAGAACACAATGAAGCAAGAATACATGGGAAGAGGATCTAAAAACAAACTAAACTATCTCACTTATTGCGGACATTCTCACACATTTGCTAATTAATCGCGTGATTGAGTCGCTTTAAAACGATTCATCATTTTTAATACATGTTAATAGGTTAGTCCAACGTTTTATAATGTAACATTCGTAGATCATTTTTCTTATGTGAATCATTACAACGAATCATAAATTTATTATGATGTTTTTATTTATTTTATAAGACTATGCTTTTATTAATAAATAAAACAACCATGACATATATTTCAAAAGGAAATATTTAGTTATGTTTCGCTTTTACAATGCACTGTGATATATAAATATAATAATGTGTATGCCTTTTTCAAATTGGGGTATTGTAATTGCTTATAAAATAATTGCGTATTTGTGTTTATAACGCACTATTCACGATTATTGCAACTAATGAATTTTAACCAGACTATCCGTAGCATTTAAAACAATCATGGTTATAAAACGTAAAGTGCTTTTAGTCATAATGATTGGTAAAATTAATTTATTTCTTGTAATGTATGTTATTAAAGAAAATGTTTATACGGAAATGAGGTAACATAAAAATCGAAAAAAGTTCTTAATATAAAATCATCTGCTTTAATTTTAAAATTAAAGCGTTTCAGTAGGTCATACGTGAACTGGAATTTTTAAATGTAATCGTAATACGCAGATCGAATTTGTAACAAAAAATTAAATGTTCAATAAATATTTATTTTAAGCTTTTTATAATATTCCGGTTAAAGGCGTTAATAAGTGAAAAGTGATTATAGAACCTGAACAGAGACGACATTAAAAACAAAAAGTATTATGTGGTTTTATTTTATATGTGACACTATAACTGCGGTTAATAAAGTACGTGGAAAAGCCATTATTATTGAAAAAATATTGTTTGCTTTTATATATCTTTATAACTTTAATAAAACAAATATAAAACATTAATTTATACGTTCCTAATAAAAATAAAATTCTAAATTATATATTACATTTTAAATTCTAAAGTTTTGAATTAATACTTTAGTGATAAGAATTTGAAATTTTATTACTCGCTCAATTCACGCGAACGAAACGTTATGCGTGAGAGCAGATTCGTTCGAACAAATGCCATATCACTGACAAAAGTCATTAAGCATTTCCGTACCGTAACCGTAACAGCCTGTGAATGTCCCACTGCTGGGCTAAAGGCCTCCTCTCCTCTTTTTGAGGAAAAGGTTTGGAGCTTATTCCACCACGCTGCTCCAATGCGGGTTGGTAGAATTCACATGTGGCAGAATTTCAGTGAAATTAGACACATGCAGGTTTCCTCACGATGTTTTCCTTCACCGTAAAGCACGAGATGAATTATAATCACAAATTAAGCACATGAAAATTCAGAGGTGCTTGCCCGGGTTTGAACCCACGATCATCGGTTAAGATTCACGCGTTCTTACCACTGGGCCATCTCGGCTTTTTAGCATTTCCGATTACACGTATTTAAATTGAAAACTGTTCATTCAATTAGAATAACGAGGCGATACTTGCGCCTATATATGTATAGTTGAAAACCAAGACCGTACCATAATAAACAATTTTCGCACATTCACGTAAAGTTGCTCGAATAAATATAGAAGTACGCGTTATAACTAAATTTGACGGTCAAAAAATGATGTGACCGTGTTACAGAATATGGAAGTAATGCTTCTATGGCGTGCCGACACCATCTCTAATGCGCTTATAATGATGATACCGGGCGGGACCGTGTAGTGCTAAGTAATTGATAGAGCAACTTGCTATCGCCTAACGATTAAAAGCTCTAATGTTACAAATTATGTTTCTAAATAATAGCTTCATTATGATTTATGTGGATATTAATTTTCATTTAGGCATTGTACTTAAATAAGTGTAAATGATTTTAAAGCGAATTTATCAAGCGACACATTAAAATAATGTTTGTTTATTGTTACTGTATTTGCATTAAATATTTCAAAATAGATATATACATAAAATATAATAGACATTATGATGGCTGAGTGTAATTTTCCTTTTTGTGGTATATAAAATGGTTTGAAGATAATATGTTTGCGATTTCAATGAACATATCTATAGAGTTGTAAAATAGTCATAACAAGCAGGAAATGTAGCTTGGTTCAGCAATGGACAACTATAAAAACGGTGCTAACATAATTTCCACAAGCCACAACTTTATTTTCTAAATTGAAGCCGGCCTATAACAATAAACAATACGTAAAAATGCTTTCTATTTTAAATTGAGGTACTAGTAAAAGTAAATTCTATGCATTATCATAATTACAATTACATAGTAATCGGTAAAGATCAATGGTCAATGCGGACCTAAAAAAACGATAAGCTTCGATTGTTTGGTTAAGGTTTGCGCCGTCTATTTTTTAATGGGCCATTCACTAAATTATACGTTTTCATCATAAGAAAGTTTTGAGTGGGATTCAAATCAATTTTTAAATCATGTATTAGAGTGAAAGTGGATCCCTTTGTATATTTAGCGTAGAGCCTTAGAATAGGGAAACGATACGAACTTAATGTACTCTTTGTTTGTTCAAACAACGAGACTCGCAATGTATTTACCGTGTTGCAGAATTACGAGATCTTAAGAGCGGCTTAGATTGAGAGGTTTCATCGGCTCGGCAATGGCTGCCTTGTTATTGTAGAGCAAATATCGTTAAATCAGTATGGCTCTCGGGCGCAATCTGAAAAGCGTGAATGGCGTGAATATTACGTTTAGAAGTGGGCGCGAAGTATTCTACTAGTGGTTTAGGTTACAGTGTGGGTAAAGTGTAACAAACAAAGGATCGTTCAGTTTATATGCCGTGGGAGACAATGCAAGTTCTGAACAACCGACGGATTTCAAGTGGGGTGAATGAATCCGAAATTCTGTATGAGTTTTGGTTATTGCCTTCACATTTAATACTGACGAATGTAACTCGCATTTAATTTTTTAGACTAATTATAATATATAAAGTTAAAGTTAACATCATAAGATCAAAGAGATTTTAAAAAAAGATCATAACTGCAATAAGCGTTTCTAAGTAATTTAAAATATTGTAATATATTGCATAAAGTTATTGTTAAATGAAATTTACATTTAATTTTCATAATAAGTGCACAGTTAAGAAGTTAATAACCTAATATAAGGCGTACTAATTTATTTTTTAATTATTAAAATATGAGCTTCATATATTACCTTTTAATTTGCGTTAATTTTTAAGAATAATATAAATCTGTCATTATGTGTAATGAAAAGTAAAGTTTAGAGAGATGTAAAACGTATGATATAAATTTTTACATCCTTTTAAGGTGAATGAGGTCCAGAACTGTAACTTGATGAATGATACGTCGGATGTTTAATGCGGGCAGAGATTTTTAACATAAAAGCGTTATATTGCATGTTTTCACCGGACTCACATGTAAATTAACCCAAAATCGCAGTCGATCTCCTCGAGCTTGTGGTCTAAGTTAAAACGAATAGTATACATTTCCTTAGTAATAACTTTTATAACATAGTTGATATATAAAATCAATTTAGTTTAGGTCACTCGACATCGAAAAATAAGAGGTCTGACGTTTATACTTTTATGCAAGAGATTTTATTAAATTATTTTTCAATGGAATTATAATCACATAACATATCTTAAATAATATTTTTGAAGTAATAAAATTTCTAAGAACGTGTAAAAACGTCTCAAGTTCTATTCTTTGTTTTAATTATCGTGATATTTTTCATACTATTATTAAATTATTATTCTGTGCCCAACTGAATGTTATTAAAACATAATTTAAAAAAGTTAGAACAGATATTATGTTTAATTATACTCTAGGAAAAAAAAGGTATCATAAAGCTTACAATATGATAAATGTTATATAAGCACGTTATGTTCAGATGTTGTTTTTATGTAGACAATTAGTATCGAGACCGCTATAAGTTTCTTTCCTGTTAGGTAAGTGTTTGAAATTCGCAGTATAGCGCGGAAGGCACACGCGCACCTCGCTATCGGCGCGAGGGCATCTGCCTCCGTACATCAAATTAACGGCGCGGAACCGGGAACGGCACGGCAGGGTAAACATACGCCAAATTTCACACCTATACCTCGCCTCGTCGCGTCGGCTAAGTCATTCACATAACGAATATTTACTTACGATCGCTTACATACCATTTGACATGTATCCAGAAGATTCCTTTGAAGAAATCATAAAAATATTACCTCTTTTAGTAAAGTTGTTCACATTAGCACTTTTCATCAAATATAACACTTAACATTTTATTTTAGCATATTCATTGTATTTGTGCCTGGGAGAAGGAATGAAAAATGAATAATGATCGCCTTTTGATACCTGTTGTTAGTTTAAGCATAAGCTTGAGCTAACTCAAGAAGGGAGCATAATTTTAACGATACAGTCGTGGGAAGACATGCCTTAAAATGATAAATAATTGTTTGATAATGTGGATAACAAGATGTGCTAAGACGTTGAAAAATATTATGCAGTATAATTATTTCATTTAATATATCAGATTTTGACATATTATTGTTCCAGTTAAGGATTAGTGATTTCATATATAATAGCTATCTCTAATGTTTTTATAATTTGTATAAATATAACGAGCGCGTTAACCAGTATAACAAATACAAGTAGATTAGAAGTAAAGAGTTACTCTCAATAAACAGTCACGATTCGTTGAAACCTGCAGAAACATTATTTGTCGCGAGACAAGAGTGAAACATGTGGGTGCTTAAGTACAATTTTAGTATTATGGTGAGTATTATCCAATTATATGTAATGTTCACGTTCAATATTAAAGTCTAGGCTAGGTGTTCGAAAAGAAATAAAATGGCGATGTTAATGTCACAGAAAGCTAAAATTATGTATTATGTGTATCTAATAATTATACGTTCATGACTTAACATAACATATATATATATTAGCAGTTAATCTAAGAATTGACCAAGAAAAGTTTGTTTATAGTATAATTCAACCATCTATTACTTGAATACTAATAGCCGTCAAACTCTAGGATCATGTCGGTAATTAATCATAGGTTTTTGTCGCGCAAAATGAATGACCACGCCCGCGATTGACTGTAACTGTATATTATACGCGAATTTTATTGTATGGTACAAATTTATCATTAGGATACACATAGTTCGCTGTTTTATTAGCAATAAATCAGTGTCTTATTAAGTAAAGCCATTAATTTATTTAATTTTTATGCGATTTTACATGCGATACGGTTAATCCGTATTTTTGATGCGAAATCACGTAATGCATGCTGACTGAAGTCTATTTGGTTATGGACAAGAACATGAAAGGTTTACTGGGCATAATCTGCGAGCCCGGGTGGCCGACAACTTAAGAGCACTCCTACACTCGTGCATCCAATCATTCCTTCATTAATATACTGCATAAACTTCGTATAAACAATTTATTCGCTACTGATGGACGTTGAAATGTATTGAAAATTCTAGATGAAATGCAAATGTTTAAAGGAAAATAATAACAATAGAATATAATTGACTTATTATTTAGTAAATATTAGCAGAAAACGTGGTGGCTTCGCCCGCGGAAAGCGCTACACGTTTATATAATTCTTAAAGTATATATGACAACATGAAGTTTATAGTTGAGGTATCTTTAGGTCGCCGTCATTACTCAATGAAAATCTGCCAAATTTGAATTCTCCGTGAGTTCTAATTTAAGCTGTGCGTTGATAAATAAATAATCAGTCAGTAACGGCATTATATATATTTGAGAGTGTATAGAAAATTTCACATTGCATCATAAATGTTGTAAAATTTACTAAATTATTTTTGTACCGTTAGTACCGTTGGAGATAAGTGTTTCAGGATTGCGTTATTGCAACGCGGAGTTTAAGGCCACACCAGGTAAGATTCTTATCATGTAGCAGTGATACGGAAGTGTGAGTGGGAGACAATGCGTGTGCGGTACATCCGCGGAATATTTCATAGGCTTGTGTCCGTAATTAGAGGACGGGCAGGCAAGGCGACGCTATCGCGGCATCCGGCGCCGCGCTATCATGTGAGAGATCATCCGATCCCTCGCTTGCCGCTTGCACTTAGCCTAACACATTTGCGATTGCAAATAATTAACATGAGCGCGTTCCTTTGACTTCTGGGGACGGCTTTATAATAATAATCTATCTTGTTACCATTTGAGATTCGGTCTCCGTGCATAAGTTTATATTTCGTATGCAACTCGTGATTCATTGTGTTGTGATTGTGATATAACTAGAAAAGATAAAAGTTGCATTGATATGCGCATCAATGTTTACATTTTGAATAGATAAGTACCTACTATCAGTTTTCCAGCTTCTATCATACTTTATATCTAACTGCATTTAAACCGGTCAACGGTGTCAAGGAAGCGAACAGGATATAGCTCTGCTGACAATTATAAAATAGCAAACATCACTTTTCCACGCAAGATAGAATACTTTGAAATTTTGCATATAGTTAATTGGATATAAAAACATATCTTGATGTAAGCTTATATTAAACACTATTGAATTATTGAATTTCAAATTACTTTATTTTGCTTAACCGATTAAGCAATTTAAATAATGTCTAAGTTTTCGATATACATATTTGCATTTATATAATAATTTATTTAATTACAGACGAAGTAGAAGTCATTCAGTAGAAAAAAAAACATAAATCATCAGTATCATACTTCATGTTATATATTAACAAAAATGTTATAATCACAAATCGTATTTTGATAATAATTCATAATAATAACAGAAATAAAAAAATTTATTACCGTTTTCTTTTGGAGTTATTCATCGGAATTAATTAATCGATTTTGTTCGTTTATATTAGGTTTATAATTAATGGCATTATAAGCTAGCGACACGAATAAAATTACAATGAGGTGATGAGAAGATATGTAAATGAATTTTTAATAAAGCCTGTTGATAAATGAAAATAATTTTATTTTTAATATTATAGCGTCAGCTCTTCATAATTTATTTGAAGAAAATTGTTAATGTTACAGGTATCGGTTTCTCGAGCATGACCCTAAATTATAACATTGACGCCTCGATAATTTTCAAATATTTATGGAAGTCGTAAATTCTGAAATCGCAAATCGTGCCGAAACGGTTATTTCGCTTCAATAAATATAGCTTTTGCTATGTTAGCTTGAAAATAAAAGTACGTTAGGTCAATGTGGCGTGTATTAATCCAAATTATTTTGTAAAAGTTTTAGTAATTTTAATTAGTTATTCTTTAGAAATCATATTTCTTTTATGAATATAAAGTTTGAAATATGTGGCATATAAGGTATATACAATATTACTACATAGTATATTTTATACGTTTATGCAAATAGATAAGGCTTTTAATAATTATAACTTTGGCTAGTGGATTAGTTAAAAGCGAGTGGTTCGTCATGCACGGTCGGTGGTCAGTATTAAAGCGGTGGTAACTGTTGATAATTAAGACCATTGGCTTAATGATCGTTGACGGTAACGGCCTGTGCGCCGCTTCGATCCCCCGCTATGTCTACCAGACGTACAACATTACGACAAAATCACATGCGTGTTACTACATATACTAGTTTAAATTAATTAACAACATAATATTAAGGAATTTTATTGTTTTAAAAATGAGACAGGAAAGACAACTAGAGATTTATTAATTTTAATAAATAATACGTATATACAAAGGATACGATCGTTTAGCTATATCTCATAAGTATGTGCATAAATCCTGATAACTAAACTAACGTATCGTGTGGAATTGTATTACAACTAAACTCACAAAGGAGTGACAGACAGTGAAAAATAAGTGAAGAGTACCTCCTAGGCTGTAATTCAAATACAAACTAAATATTTATGTCCTTCATCTCTTTTACTTTTGTGCTTCCATCTCGCATATGATAAATTCAATTTTACTAGCAAAGTATTCCTTCGCATATTATATTTTAGCGTGTATGGACACAATCTCTTCATAATTCTTTGCGTATCGGATACAATAATGTTTTGTTGTCATTATAATAGTAAATTTATCAACCATGTTGCAGTTCTTTGTATTTTTATCGGATGCACCTTAGTTGCAATTTATATCTTTGGACGTGCATTAGCAGATGTCTGCCTTCTTGCATTTTTATTTATATAAATACAACAATAGAAATGTAAATGTTACTTGATGTTTTAAAATTATTAATGGGAGAACTGTTGAATTATTATCATTTTGCGATATAGTTTACAGTAAAAACGTGTCGGAGCACAAAGTTCATAAGTTACATAGAAGGGCAGACGCCACGGCCACCGTCGCGGGCGCACGTTATCCACACGATTGTATTTCAGCTATGCACAGTTGAATTATCGCCGTAGTCTGTCGGAGCCTTTGCTTCCATTCACTTCCGCGAACGTCGCGTGTCCTCATCGATATGAGCATGACGCTAGCGGTCCTTTTGATAATGCTAATGTTTGCGAGATACGATGAAACGCATCTCGATATCAACCACATACAATGACCGCGCTGACTAAATGGACATCAAGCGACTACGGATTCCGATGGAATATTTACTTCTGCCTTAGATTGAAAGGTATTTGCAAAGATACAGATTATAGAGCACGACATTAAATGGACATCGTACCATGTTCAAGTTTAATTAAAAAAACGTTATGATTATATTTATAATTGGTTCACTTGTAGCAATCAAATACAATCGGAATACTATTTATTTTAAATGATAAAATTAATATTTACAGGCTTCATTGTAATAAATACACCATGAACAATTTAACATGACTCAACTGATTTAAAATATCGACGTAGTCAAAATATCTAATTAATGTTTCAATTGTTTTGATTTAGAAATGATTCACCCAACATTTCGAGTAAACTATTTCTATTGTTATTTATTGTGTGGGTGACATGGACCAAAAGATTAAAATTCCAAAGTACAAGAGGCAGTACTGAGAGTACTTTGTCTCTTTCCGCTTCGCTGCCTTTATTAATGTTAATTAACATCAGAAGAAATGCAAGCGTTTAAAAGCACTGAATGTGATATACGCGGTAAATTTATTACAAGCATAGACCTAACTAATCGGTTCATTAAACAAAATGGAAAGCTTTCATTTTGCTGTCCTTCTAGCATAGGTGTCTTCTATTTTAAACAAAGTGGGTAATTGTTTCGGATTGTCCTGATTTACATTCCAATAATTTAACACTAAGATATCACAAGAGAAAAAGTTCGGTATTTTAATAAAAACAAAAATGAATGGAAAAGTAGAAAGTCTCTCAAGTTTTTTTCTTCATTAGTAAACTCTAGTACTTTGCTTGTCGGTCGAAGATACAATACACAACGTGGCGGTAGTACGTGATCGACCGAGAAACCTACTCGATTTAATCACATTAATTGATACAACCGTTACGACATAATGATGATGTATTGTGGAAATAATTTGATATTTTAAAGTGTTGTACTTGTTGTGTATAAAAAACAAATACGTGTACCGCAAGTAGATGAAAATTTGGGCAAAGGTTATGTGTTTTTGCGGTATTTGAATAGATATTGCACTTCACGGACAATGCCGCCAACATGACTAATATAATTGGTCTCTTGTCTGTAATCTTCAACAAATTACTCGAGAGAATCAAGTTTTTTGGACGAGATATACCGGTATAAAGCAAGTCGAACAGTCGTGAGCCGTGTTGCACTTAAGTTTTTGTTGGTGTGGAGATTATTAAACATGTGGATCACAGTAATGCTATCGTCTCATTATATTCTTGTTCATTATTATATAGCACTATGCCATCATTTGAACGAGTATATATTACACTCACTTTAATATTAGAATATAAAATAATTTTTATCGTAATTGTAATAACGATATTCGATTTTCAAACTTCCTTACACTAACACACCAAAGTAAAAATTTAATGCATATTTAAATAAAAAAAAATCAGTAAGTAGCACTTTTCGATTGATGTTTAAAATAAAATGCGGTTTACATTTGTCTCTTCGGAAATTGATATCGATGGGGCAATTTTTAAGGTATTTCTCACGCGGCTTATTACAAAGACCAAATATAACGGTACGAATAAACCAAATTCCAGCATGCACTGATCCAGGAGGTAATTAGGTACCGTGGTCACGATTACAAGCCGAAGTGAAAACATTAGACGTGTGAACCCATAATTTAATACAAATCTTTTGGAGCGTTGAACTTAAGAGTAATTTAGTAAGTGGCAAGAAAATGATCTAAGCACTTTAGTAACTAATTTTGATACCGAATTGAGACCAACGGTCATTGCTTATATTAATGATCGAGGTCGCAAGCAATTTTCACGAACCAATTTTAACAAGAAATACGGACTTACAGTTACATTCAAATGTAATAATCTATTATTGCCGTTTAACAAAGTGTTAGACCAATACCACATATAAATTTCTTTACAAAAACGTTAATTTAGTTATCATTAACCGTGTGTATGTTTGACAACATATAAAGTGCTCAGAAATTGGTGTTCAGAATTTCAAAAACACCGACAAATGTACAATGCATATTGATATACCTAAAATATTATAACAACAGTGAAATGAAAGGTCGAGCTACAGTTAGACGCGACGAGACTTGGGGCGGCTTCGGGGAAGGAGTGCCGACAAGCAACTATAGAAACTGGAAAATTTATTTATCTGGTATCGCGAGCATCGGCACCTAAGGGCAGGCGGCTAGTTAGAAATTGAGCGGGCGATGTGTTTGTCGATACGGGACACTGCTCACTTCCTAACATAAATTCGGTGTGCGGGAATCGGATATTATTATTCAATCGGACGATCGAAGTTCGCGCGGAGGCCATAAGTCACGGCGACGCGAGCGCCGGCGGGCGCCGTGAGCGGTGGCGCACGAGCGCGATGCCATCGCGAGCCGTACCGCTAGTCCGGCTGCTTTGAGCTACGTCAATTTATACATAATTTTACCCAGCCGTTTAATTTGACTATGACTTATGGAGTTAATGTATTATACTTGAGTAATTATTATTGTTTAAAATTAATAGTACTTACGTACATGTAAAAATTGGTCCAGTCAATCATTTAACAAGTTATAATACGCATAACTTATATCGGTAAATTTTGTTTTGGAGATCGAAAATATGTTATTTATTTACTAGAATATGTAAGTACAAATTAATAATAAATATTACTCAAAAATATTGTTTTTTTTTCACTACTTTAAATGGATACGCGACTGTCTTTAAATGCAGCCGGTTTTACATAGTTATTGCTCGAATGCATAGGCTTACCGCAGCTTCCGCTACGCAAATTTACTTGAACATTTTAAACGCAACTACGGTAAAGATCAAAGAGATGTTTTTATTACTTTTCCATGAATAAGCGCGTTTTTAGCTTTTAAAATAGCAATTTGTATGTCTAGTGTGTCTAACGTAGAAATTAAATTTTCTAAGGTAGGTAAAAATTGTCAGTAAAATTTTATTTCTATTACGTGCTAGCTTAATATTTACCGCTGAAGAAGTGAACGCACTGTGGTCAAGCGTTAAACCGTACTGCGGTTGTGGACAGGGAATGTTATATAAAAACTAACATCCAAAGTGAATGCAAGTACGAGTACATCTGTCTAGTATAAAGTATTTGCATTTTCATTATTTCTAAATGATGTATGAAACCACATAAAACAACTCACCATTGTCACTATTGTTAATAATTTAGTTAAGTTGTTTGTGAAGAACGTGAAATTGTATATTACATTAAGTGATTTAAGTTTTGTTCATTTTATACAGGCCTACTTTTTACGCACGAGATCGAAAACAATTTTATTATCAGAATAAAAAAAGAATATTTCAAGGTTTATCAGCGATACTGTTTGTATTGCTAATGAATTTTGGAATTAAATTAATTATCGAATAAATCGAATATCGAATAAAATAAGTCAACGGTAAACAGTTCTCCAGCGATCTGAAGCTCTTTGTTTAAGCTCTGATTATTGTCAGTCATTTCATCCGTAATTCCGTAAAGCTTCATTGAAAAGACGCCAAGACACACAACCTGTGCTTTATTAGAAGCAATTGGTGAGTCGGTCACGCTTACGTAGCGTTTAAATGGCTAGTAAAGCTAACGTGGGTTCAGCGTCGGTGAGCACGGACATACAGAAAACTTCATAGAAATGCTTATATAACTGATGTGTAAAGTAATATCCAATAGGTATTTAACCATTTCGGTACTCGTTTTATAAATTGCATTCCTAATTTTGTTATAACAGTATAACTACTTACATATAAATATTTTTAAAACTATTTATGGGAATATGCATTAAAAACAGGAAATTAAAGAAAAAATAAATATAATTCTGATTAAAATATTAAATGAATGCGACTTAATATAATATCTTGAAAGCAACATTTATTTCACATTTGTTGCGTGAAGCTGTGTTCAAACATTTAAATAGTTTTATTAAATTCAAGCTATCATTAGCTCTAGAATATCATTAAAACATGTTAATAGCCTATTTCTATTAAAATATATATCCATTATACAAAACTGCTGTCTTGTTTTACTGTTTTTTTTAAGTATAAATAAAATAGCGACTCTTTCCCAGGATACTTTCTAGAATAATTTGACCTCTCAAAGTACAAAAGAAATGCTATAAATCGAAGTTTATCCAATACTTTAAAAGGTCATGGGACATGCCACAGTCCATTGAGAGAAATAGCTCTTGAATAGCTTCTAATTGATGCTACAAGTGCATTGTGAGCAGTCATTATATATCTGCTGCTCATGAAATATTCATCGAGCTATTGTCTTTTTACGTACGATATTTCTATTTGTTAGTAATTACTGCCTCGAAAAGATAAATAAATTTTTAAAACGTTTAACATTTTTTTCTTTCAGATTACGATGATTTAAATACTAATCGGTAGCACTGAATTATCGTATTACTATCATAATAACATTATACTGTGATTACTTGCAATAAACTGTTTAATCTGTTTGGTTTTAAATGTGATACTGAAGTGGTCATTCATTGCAAATACTAGCTTGGTAGGTGGGACTAACAATTATAAAGGAATTTAAGGATATATACACTATATTTAGCAACGATGTACAAAAAAATGTATTTTATGAAAGATATATTAATTATTAAAAATAAACTATTTAAGATAAATGCAAGGTACGTTGAATTTAACTTGTAGTTTAGACGCCACTCGGCAATACATTAAGTTACAGCGTTACAACATCGGCCAGCGTCGGACCACGTCTCACTCTACCTCCGGCCATCTGTTATTGCACTAAATTCCCGTTATCAACGTAAAATTAATATCCATCGCCGAATGAATTCTATCCGATACGTATATTAATAGTGAAAAATGATCAGTCAGTATAAGCCCGTTTATGATCCAAAGATTCCAATTTGTATATAATTATGAGCTTACATCACTTGTTTATTTCGGTATGGTTATTATTACTTGCCAACACGAGAGATTTATAGGGTTTTAAAATACGACGTAACTGTTTTTATAAACGTTTTAATTATATTGTAATAGAAAAATATGTATGTATTTGTTAGGAGCTTTTTCGTTTATGAAGTTACCTTAGACATATAGGATTTGATTCAGATAAAGTTAAATTCATTAAGATTAAAAAAAAGTGGAAATTAGGCGTGTAAAAAAATAGATGAGCGAGCGAGACAGTCAAACAGAAAATTGATTAGTTGGTAGGAGATAAACTGAGTTTTGTGGAGTCGAAGTAAATGCGACGAAACTGGTAGCGTGAGAAATTTCTGTGAGATGATACTGAAGCGTGCGTACCCAATTTCTGATGCAAATGTGCAAACCATCTTTCAGCAGTGAGAACAGCATCGTCGTATTGCCGCATGTGCTACCTACTTTTGTTAACAGCATTATTCATAGAGTTCAATTTTGCAACCATTAACCCTGGCGCGGTGTCTATTATGAGAGTTAATGGGACGGTAAATACACCTTTTACAGCTTTATTGGCAGCATTAGAAGAGGCTTAGATGTATCAGGCTTTTACGGAGCGTCACAACAATAGGGTTTAATAATGATAGCGGATTGCTCGTTAACATCACATACTTGTATGGAATGAAAAAATAAAACGTGTGTCGATTTTATAATTATATACGTGTAAAAAGATTATTATCTAAAGAAACATGTAAATTACACGATTAATGAATTTTTCAATTAAAATACGTAGTTGTATTATAAATAGTTGTTTTTAGTAACACGTTTAATGTTAAATATATATTTATCATATGAAGAAACTTTTCCAGCTTATATGTAGGATGATGAGGCCCTTGTAATTATTTATCAATCGCTTTAAAATAATATTTTTATCATGGCAGTAGCATTTTGTATCTTAAATCTCATAATAAAAGTAAGTCACCTAGAACGATCCTAAAAAAATATTAGAACAAAAAAATCGTGCTCGAATACGAATATCGAGTGACACAAGACGAGAGAGAAGTAGCCTAGTGCAGATTGAATTGGACAGGCGGGATGATATTGTTGGAATTACAAGCGTTTAATCGTGGAGAATGAGCGCGCGTCGCAGCGCGGGCTGGCTCCGCGCCGACAATAGCTGCGCTGTCATGCTGAACGTCGAATCCCAACGCTCGATCACGACCGCGACATCGGAAATCAATAAATAATCGAATGATTTAGCCACCGCGCCGCGTGCGAACTTGATTAGACACGATAGTGCCTGGCTGGATGGCTGCCGCATCTCCACCGAACTCTCGAACGTTATGCCGGCTGAAGGGCGATAGGTTATCAGCATTTCGTACATCACACAAGTCTATTATTTTAAGGCTAACGGCACGGCACATTTTTTATGATATGCATCTCATGAAACCACGCATAGTCTAATATACAGTAAGTTTGATTTGAAGGCAAAAACCTGTCCATATATATGAGTATGGGGCTATGACTAGACATTGCGGTAACTAATAAGAGCACAAATAGATGTAATCACACGTCTAAGTGGATTTATTCAAAAGTAGCATGGAATTGAGGTTCAACAAAAATTAGCTAGTTATAACGGCTCGTCTTGGACTGAAATTGTATGTTACAGCTTAGGAAAGAAACGATCTCGCAAAATTTTTATTGAAGTTTTTTCTGTTCCCATCATTTTATAGTTCATTATAAACACAGTTCGTGGAACTGTATGAAACCCTATATTTTAGTGTTTCTATACAAATGGTATTGTTAATAACGAATGCAGTGAATTTCCACATATCAGAAAAGACTACCGAGTATGGATAAATGTCAAAAGTTCAATTGTAAAACGAGATATCTATGGAAGTGCACGAAAGCAAACAGTTTGTTTCAACGAGAGAAATGCGATTCCTGACATATTGATCTTTCAGGTCATAACGGCGTTTTTATGTATTATATAACATCGGTATATTGATTAACTTTTTGAAATGATTGCATTTATAAGCGATAATAGTCCAGATGGCCTAGTGGTTCTAATACGTAAATCTTAACCGAAGAGTGCTGGTTCAAATACGAGAAAGCACCACTGAACTTGTAATTTGTCTAATTTGTATACATAAATCATCTTGTTCTCGGCGGTAAAAAAACATCATGAGGAAGCCTGCTTGTGTCGGTAACCTGCTACATATGCATCCACAAAGCCGCATTGTTGCAACGTGTTGGAATGAGCTCCAAACCTTCTCCTCAAAGAAGAGGCTTTAGGTCAGCAGTGAGACATTAACGGACTGTTTACTTTACTTAGAATTTAACTTTTATCAGCGATATTTTTTGCATACAAATTAACTTGTCCTTATATTATTTTCGACAACACTGAAAAATATTTTTAATTATAAAACATGCAACATTCTTACATATACCTACATCTTCATATTTTTATTAGCACTCCAGTCTTATTTATTCTCACTCCAAAACTACCATAACATACCATTTTTTCATCGACATTCCAATTAGATTGGAGAAAAAAATATAGGGCTCCCTACATACGTGCTCAATATAATTACCATTTACGAGGCTATCAATAAGCGTGGCGATTACATATGTGCCCTGTGTAATAGAGACCACATGAGCATTTCCCAGTGTTTTCTCTGATGTACCTTCAATAATCTACTATTATCATGATTTATAAAAGATTGATTATTGGTTAGCTCTGTTAATGACAGGCAAGGCCTGCTGGTGTTGCATATGCCTGCACGGTATGGTAATAAATACGTGTGCCAGCCGGGAGGAATGAAACTATAATAATAATATTTAGGTTGATTCACACTATTAAATTTTAATTAATTTGTCTATTTTACAATAAGTGAAAAAAAAATAGTTAAAAAAGGATTTAGCAACATTTTAATGAGAGCAGGAATCTTGATAATTATTATTCTATAATCGTAGAATTTATTAATATCATAATTTCGTTATTTCTTTTTGTTCTTTATATGTATGTAATGTGATTATAACATGTTTACTGCATGTATTATTTATCTGCTTTATTGGTCTCGTGTCTAACTTAAGATTCCGAGGTACATTAATTTTAAAGAAAATTATGTAATAGGACATTTATGGATTCACATTTATAAGTCCTCTACATCTTAGTCAAAATATATGGCTTGGTCAGTTCGTTAATCAAAGATCTATTGGCACAAAATTAACGCCTAGTTAGTGAATTACTTTGTGTTCATAAACCCATAGGAGAGTCTACGTCACTCTTACGAAGCAATATGTACTCTTTTTGGCGTTACCTTATATGAAAATATTATTGGTAGGATATCATTTCTTTTTGTAAGTTACTTAATAATTTAGATTAATTTTTTTATGTTCTTAGCTTGAAAATTGACAAAAGTTCCATACAAACTTTCATCCCCATATTTTAATGGATGGGGGATGTAAGCATATAGATCATCTATTCTTATATATAAGGCTATATCTATTGATAGAGATTAGCAAACATCACAAAGCGCAACGCAAGAAAATAGATAAGATTGTCAGGTCAGTGATTGACGTAAATTTCTATTCGTTTAGCAGATGAGATAAATTTGATATTTGACTTGTTTTGTTATATCCGAAGCAACTCTTTATCTAATACAGACTTGGTTTGTAATTATGTTTACTGCTCATGGCACTTTTTGATTAAGACTGACAACTAATTTATCTAAATCAGCCTACTTAGATGCTCATATTTTAAATTCATTTGCTGTGGTGCAGAATTGAGGAACGCTTAAATAAGAAAACGCATTCTTTTATTGTTGATTAAAGTGTTTGCTGGGGCCAGCCTTTCGGTATCTCATCACACACTTAAGCACGTTTTATATTGTATTCATAACTTATTATTCGAATAAGTATAATGTAGAATAAAAAACCTTTTGACATTTAATTATAATGCTTCAATGGGTCGGAATATGATCACGCACAAGAAATAAATAATTAGGATACCGCTTTGTAATAACTGGGGATTGCAATCAATTTTGAAATGAAGACATTTTGGAGGCGACTCGTAATAACATGGAATTCGTTAAAATTGCCTTGTTAGCAAGAAACTTTTAATAATAATTATAAGGAAAATGGATTGCTGTCAAGTATGCAGTTTGGACCGTAATGAATTGCGAAGTATTCTTTTTAGCTTAAACATAAGTTAATTGAAGATTTTTTATTTTTTAATATTCGCCGAGTATATTTAGTATCAGCTATTATATTATATAAACTTCTGATATAATTTAAATGACAATCAACAAGAAATGTTCAATTACTCAAATTATTTGTTTTATTTGTGCCAAACAATCAGAATTAATTTACTACTGCGTAAGTAGTTGAGTCGTAAATAATATACGATAGGATTTATATACTTAATGGCTGTTTACTGCGAATCGTTTCAATTTTTTGCCGTTGGTCGATAAAAAAACTTGTCCCGCAATACATAAAAGTGTACTTATTCAATACATTGTAATTTTAAACAGTTAACTCAATTACATACAATTTATTGTCATTAAGATTATGGATTATTTGTGGACACATAAAAATTAGTGCAAAAAGTTGAGTTTCAAATTGCTATATGTCTAGCGGTGTAACTTCGTAATTATCCAATTCAATGGTAGTTGAATGTATGTTATTTTCGAACGACCTGGCCGACAACAAATGTTACCTACTTTATATTGAGTAATGATATAGCCTTTAGTGTAACACTTTAGTAACTGGCAGGTGTCAAAATAGACTACAATGTAAACTGTTATCTTGGTAGGCTACAGATAATTATATATAGAGAGTCGTTGGCTGGGGGAGGATTAAAAAAAGAAGCTAGTAGATAAATTGAATAAATTCCAGCTCGAATAAGCCACCTTGATATGTGCAGGCTCGAGGACTGCGTGGCTGCAGTACTTAATCAATGTACTCATTACCCAATTAGTACGTTCAGTTACTTATTTTAAAAACGATTTCTTCGTCTTTGAGCCGGATAATAAAACCTTTATGAGAGTTTTAATTGTTTAAACATATTAAATAATTTATGTTTACGATATTCATCATAATGATCCAAATAATGTTAAAGCCGATAAACCCTTTACATGCCCAAATAAATTTACCAAAATTTATTTGTATTAAGAATAAATTATGTTATTATAACTGTATTAAATTTAAAAAATGACGTTACTTTGGCTGATGATTTTACTAGTTGAATAAAAAGTAACGGTTAACCTGAACCTTATTTATAATTAAAAGGGTAACTAATGTGTGTCAAAGTTTTGGCGAAGTTGTAAATTATACGGCGCCTTGGAGGCGCAGGGATCAAGTTTACGAGCGGCGCGATGATGAATTTTTATTGAACACGAATTAACATTGCTATTTATAATATAGAGTGATGTATTAAGGCTATTAAATAGTGCGATGTTAAAAATTGATATTAAATTTTATACTGATGACATATAGATAATGAAATATTAAAAAATATGAGGATCGATTAAGTATTACGATTTAAATAATAAAAAGGATTTTTTTTTTACATTACCAAATACATCTGCGTAATTGAAATCGTATAAAACTTAACATCATAATATAGTTGAGTTTTCATTGGACTCGAATAGTCCTTTTAAATGGCTCGAACGAAGTGCGAAGGCTGTGCTATCGCATGCATCGGACGAGCGACGCATGTTGATGAACACACTTCGTCAACGTGATTGATTGACAATCGGATGTTACACCTTCCAGTTCCGATATAGGTAAGTGTCTTGGCTATATTTTATGTTTTTTTTATAAATAAATAGATAAAGTATGATTCATTTTATGATGAAGCAGTAAAAAATTATACTATTTATATATATTTGACTTTCATAAAGTATTGTATATATGTATGATTTATTATTTTTACATAAAACAAATTGCTGATTATTATTATTTTTTTTATAGAATAGGAAGGTGGACGAGCATATGGGCCACCTGATGGTAAGTGGTCACCAAAAGCCCTTAGACATTGGCATTGTAAGAAATGTCAACCATCGCTTATAGCCAATACGCCACCAACCTTGGGAACTAAGATTTTATGTCCCTTGTGCCTGTAATTACACTGGCTCACTCACTCTTTAAACCGAAACACAACAATATCAAGTATTGCTGTTTTGCGGTAGAATATCTGAGCCCTACCACCAGTGTATCATGATTATTTTATGCATTATTATATATGTATAATTAAGATTAAAAATACATGATGGAGTGAGCTTATTAGGTGTGTAAGGAATAAATAATTTCAAGCACTATAAAAACCTGAGATACTTCGATTACCTTTTCTATCGTAATTATAGTAAATTGTGTAGCCTTACTTGCGTAAATTTGCCCGTAATTGTTTTCGTAATGTCGTTTAAGATTTTATCTACGAGCGAAAGAAGGGTTAAAAAGAGTTCGTTAAAAGTCTCGCATTGATTAGCCCACATCGGCGTTTCAATATCTAGTGAGGCGCCAATAATCAACTCTGAGGCATGCAAGACTCCGTAAATAGACGCATTAACCTGCCACCACCGCAGACTCACCAACTAACCTACAAAGTCCCCGGGAGGGACACGAACACACGTAAAAATAATGTTGATTTTTCTATCAACTACATTACCTTGCATACCAGTATTTTATTACGGACCAGTCCCTTCGGATTAATACAACTGTTGTAATACTTTAATTATTCTCGTAGTCTTTAAACAGTCGTGTATGCCCGATTAAAATCTGCATAGGCGGCTAAAAAAGATACATTCTATAAATAACTGAAATGCTATAAAACGTAAGGGAATAAACCGCAGTAAATTAAGAATTTAAAAACATGTCTCATATACATTAAAAGAAATATGAAAGAAGAAACTAAATATTTTTAATGTAACCCGAATTAATATATGCAATAAATATTTTCAAATTTATCACCGAAAATATTGAATAATATTCATGCTATAATACTTTATAGGTGCAACGCATTATTTAATGTGGTGCAACTTTTACGATTTATTATACCTAACATTTTAGTAGGTATAATGTTGTCATTATGTTAACAAGTTATCGTTTCTATCTCTTAGGTAAAAATAAAATAAAATTAGTTGCCGATTTAAACCTTAGGTATACAATACCTCTTTAAAATATAGGTAAATAACATAACAACGATTTCTTTTTTATTTGAATCATAAATATCCCATCACGATTATCATTACGATATTCAGCGTATCGAGAGAAGTAGCCGTCCGCGAGTCTTAATTTAGAAAATAAATGTCATAAGATTATAAATATATCTTGACTGCCTCGTTGGTCTTGTGGCTGGATATAATGCCGCAGATCCCGAGGTCCTGGATTCAATTCACAGGTCGGGCGGATAAAAACTTAGTAAGATTTTGTCAAAGATTCTCAGTAGCACCTTGGAGTCAGGAAGCTAGAAGTGTGTAACCTCCGGAAAGTATGTAAAGCCGTTGGTCCATTGGCCGTGGGTCACAAATATTAAGGTAAATAATTTCAGGTACAAGTTATATTGTAAATGTACTTTGATCTGAAATGGACAATCTAAACAAGGACTACAATTGAAATTGTAAAATAAACCGAACAAAAGTTTGCTGGAGCTGATCATCATTTCTTCGTGACACGAAAATAGAGACAATCCAGTGTCTAACTGATACTGATTATTGAAATAACTAACATAGTAAAGTTAATTTAAAACTAAGCTAAGTGACATTATTGTTGAAAATAAATCAAATAGACAATATTTTGAATATTATAAATATAAACACATTCTTAGATAAGAACCAAGATGACTAGAACACGTGAATCCTAACCGAAGTTTGACAAAACCGGGGGAGTACCACTTTTCAGGTGCTTAATTTGTGTTTAATTGTGTGCTTCGCGTTGCATGCACCTGATGAAAATCTGCCTTATGAGCAACCAACAAGCATTGGAGCAGCGTGGTGGAATAATCTCCATAAGATTAAATTTAAAAGGTTCAAGTTTACTTTTTGTGTCTGAGTTACTATATTATTATAATACCCATTCGTTATAAGAAATATATATTTTACAATAATATAATGGAAAATGTAGTCATAAAATTAAATTAAACAGAAATTCGCTTTGTGATTCGAATATCAATGACATAGTTAGGTACAAGTATGTATTTTCTAACACGCAATGTGCTTTATAAGGACTATTCTCATTAGACTACTACAGGGTCTCGATCGGCGTCTACTATCTCCTTGTGTAAAATAGTAATAATTTACAAAATTAAAACAACTCTTAACAAAATAATAAATCTTATAGAGTAAAGGGTCAAATAATATTGGTCCAACATTATGTAGCGTCAATAAAATAAATGAAATGCAATCTATTCATACAGAAATAAACTGGTATAAAAGTTATTAATAAACTTTATATTTATACAGGGTAGATTCATTCAACATAGCGTATAAACGTGTACGATGCGAGCGTAAATAAACTGGTCGGGCTATGAATATGCGGAGTAGGGAATGTAAGGGCTGTCGGTGAGAGCGATTTATCACCGAGCGGATCAGCGTGGGGCGGTAGTGTAGACTGTTTGATGAAACGGGATAGTGATCGGATTTTGTTTATGTGAGAAAGGGAAGGCAGATTCTTTGGTCGGGCGGCAAGGACGTCTCGCAAGGCCGGCCGTGTGTCGTTAGCCTGCTTAGTTGCTGCCCCCGGTCAAACAGACCCCTGCCAAGCGTTATGCCAATCAAACACTTTTGTAGATCTTTTGTAATATCAATTTAAAACAAAGATACTTACAAAGTCGAATAAATACCTTATCATTTAATTTAACGGCTTATAACGGTTCTTAGTGATATAAAAACATTAAATAACCAGAGCAAATAAATGAATAATAACATTTCTCTATGTGAATATTATCATTCATCTTTGACATATCCATTAAAAGGATCATAGATGTGTTACTCCCACGTTTAATTAAACTTTTTGTGCCCGTAACATGAGTCGCTGTTGTTATTAAAATTTTGATTCTCGTAATAGATACCGCTGAACAGGAAATTTTGCATAAGTATTTTAGCTTTAAGTTAATTTAGCCTCACGTTACATAGCTTAAGTTTTTATAGCGTATTCAAACTAAGAGACAATGGTTAGATTATCGAACATCATCTACGCAATATTAATTTCTCTATATATTAATATAATTATGTTTTATATGTTTGCGATTACTTATGTTTTAGTGTATATAGTAAATGAATGTCAATAAACGTCTGGCTTAGAATCTTTTATAGTTAAATGGTTCATAATAGAATTATATTAAGATATACCTATAAATGATAATAATATTTTTTATATAAAGCTAAAGAGTATGTTTGTTTGAACGCGTTAACCTTAGGATATAACAAAAAAAGCTCCTAGTTAGTTAGTTATACACTATATTTATTGACAATATAATATCACGCTACGACCGACGCTACAATCGAGCAGTAACGTTTAAAGCGGTGAAATCGCGCTGAGCAACTAGTCTTATAATATTTATCGTATACGCCGTAAATTTATGCTGGATGATATCATACGCATGTTAACGGGTTTTTTGTAAAATGTATGTCAATCGTTGAAAATGCTTTATGTAATGTATTAAATGAATTAATTACTATATAACATAATTCTACAAGTTTTGCTAAGCCTATTATATACATGTGATTAAGATTTTTAAAATTCATTATTTTTATTATTACATATATTAATTGAGACAATAGTAATCAATAATCAATTTAAAAATGCTTATTTTTAGTATTTAATTTAAAATGAAAAGGGCTTTGTTAATCAATTTAATCGACAATTAAAATAAATCTATTTAAGAGGATAGCGCGGGTGTAAACAGAAGAAGAATAAAAAAAAAATTAGACGGAATAAACTTGAAAATTTAAAAGCCAATTAACGCAAAGTAACACTCAAGTGCACGAATTCGAAGTCTCGTACGCTCACCATGGACTAGCATGGAATAACGTCATTAACATGCAAAGCAACTGTGACAAACCCCAATGCTACCAAGCGTTGACTCACGCACAATCTAGACCAACGGGTTCGCGTTTTATCTTTCTATCTTGATTTATAAATTAATATTATTTAGCTATAATTGGATCCTTGGTTGATGCACATTTTATTGCACAATACCAGTTTATAACCCCTCGCATTGTTTTAATGTCTCGCACCGAACTGTATACATACATAACATAAAAAAGAACATTAAAACATCTCAAAGTTATTCCAATGAAAATATTGCTCTTAAGAATAACAATCCAAGAGAGTCTACGATAAAGATGCGAAATTATTAACGTAACCTGTTCGATTAAAATTCAACGACCAAGTTCTGATGTGCGATCGAGTTTACGAAAAGATATTGACCTCGACCGAGGTGGATGTCTTATGATGGATGTTGGGATGAAAGTTAATGTAATTGATATATCGGATGGCGCTTCAACTGGTATTCGGTATCCGCAAACGTTTAAATGTAAGCTGATGAAAGGTTAAAATGTATATTAAGTCATTAAAGATGTACCATAATTTAATTTTATTTCAATTTAGAATATAGTTATGTTATGATATGGAATAATAAATGGTTTTAGAAAATCGATTAAATTTTTAAACAATATATTACATCGAAACGAAACCATTTCATTATATTATAGAATTTAATATGATAAGCATACAACTAAATGAGAATATCGCTTTTTGTGTCAGCAACAACTAGGCCATATAGAATGTTTTATCCTACAACAATATAATACCATCGTGGTAATTAAAAAGTACTTATATTTTATGGATCACTAACTTTCTCTCTATTCGATGAAGATTGATTTCTTTCGAAACAATAACATAGCAAACATTGTGTATTAGAAATTATAAAATGTATTATATTGCGAAGCGATACGCAAAGAAATAAAAAAAATATTTATGCGAAAGAAAGTGTGGTCCCGGATTGTAAGGCTTTATTTTTATATGGTAAATTAAATGATGTGTATTGAATGGCAAAGAATTTTTCTTTACACTGGGAAGTGAGCCATGCAAATTTTGCTTAACGCATATCAGCGTGTGGCCTGTTATAGTGTAGATTAATGAACTACTACGAATAAAAGTTAGCAGAGCGCAATGTAATCGTTTGTAAAATGCTCTAATTAGCGGCTGTGTCGCCTCCACGTTTCAATAACAATAGCTTTTAATGATCATTTGTCATTCAGTTTTTTTCATAAGCACATTCTTAAATACTTGATACAATGGCAATCTTATTTTGTTGGAATACAGAAGCATTACAAGATCATTATAAACTATAACGGACACTGGCGCCTGAACAACAAGCTTCTCATTAAGTCGATCAATGCTTGAATCAAACTTGTAAAGAATTATTGGCGAATTAATTTGGCGGACGCGAGATCGAATAACGGTGTCGGCGTGCCATTGACATTCGTCAGAGGTGGTCGCCGCGCAGCCACGACGACCGTCCTCCACGCTACCGCCCAGTACGTGTCGCCCGTCACCGTCGCACTGTTCAATGCCCATGCAATGCAATCATATTTTCATTTAAAACATCTATCTTCATTCACTACCTATTGAACTGTAATTACAAGTGATAGTGCTTCCAAATACTAAATTAGTCCATGTTCTTAATGCTATTTTACAATGTCGAAGTAACATTTCATTAAATAATGAAAGCGCATGTCTTGGAAGTAATGAATGAGTCGTCGTTCTGCCACAACGTTCGGTTAGCGGTTTTTTGCATGGTGCTCTCCTTATAAATTGATTTCTATAACTACCTAGCAAAGAACACTAAAACACTATAATAATTGGCAATTGCTGACTAAGAAGCCGTCTCTATTAATAACGCATTACAAAGTGAATGAAATTTATAGCCAAGCCATAGTCGAGCGGTCGAGTATCGCTCGTACGTATAAATTACTTATGGGTAATATTGATGCATGATATATTTTTATCCACTGCATTCTACCTTTATTCACGTTATGAATCTTCTACGAATGGTAGTGATAACAAAATTGAAAAATATTATATGAAACCTTTTTTTTTCTTGTATAGAGTTTTTCGAACAGAGCTAAATATAAAAACTGATAATGTGGACATACTTACGACTAACTATTATTTCTATTTTAGTACACATCGTAATGTCTATAGATTACTGCATCACCTTTCGAACTTGTATTATAAGAGAAATAACATACATTAGTACATTTTTATAATAAAAACATAACGATTGCGTACAATATTTTTTACTTAACACTTAAAATGTATATAGTCAAAGTTAAATTTAGTGATTTTATACATAATTATTTTGTTTCGATTAGTAAAAGACCAGGAAGAGAGAGAGAGAGAATTATGTATCTGCATCTGAATTGAAGCATTTTTCCTTAAAAATAAAAAAACTTTTTTTTTAAATAAACTTGTATGTTAAAGGACGAAGACAATTTTAAACGATGAGCATATTTATGGAACGGTTTATAATAGTGAAGTGTCAGTATTTCATAAAAAGAACTACCAAACATAACCGTTATTACTCGATATTGACATTGGCGGTTACTGATTGCTATTGGTGTAATATTTCTGTATCAAAATATATCAGATGCATTATTTTATAAAATGCTATACTGACATACCGACCCGATTAAAATGTTTTTAGGCATGTAGGTGAGTAAGACTTCAAACTAGTCGCATTTCTATTTGTCTGAATTCCCGCGTAATATGTTTTATATTTTAACTTCATATGATCATACCTGTCTTTGCGGTGGGAACAACTCTAGCTCCTTGTCTACGTTTAATTTAAAAGGTAAATAATGGTCAAGATGTTGTTCTTTCTTTTTATTGTACAGGGATTTCTTTTGCTCTCCTAGTCTCTCAAGTTTCATGGACTATCTGTGTATTTAAATCCAAACATAAATATTGTAATAGTTTATTTATAATAACCAGTATCGATGGGAACTGAGTTTGATATAGAATGTGGGGTGAATTGCTTTTTATTTTGTTTTGCTATGTAAAATTATCTGTCTTGTGGGCTTGAGAGGTTTTATGCAGTAATTTGCTTAAGAATTATGACATGTTTATGTAGTAGGGTTCGCATTTTGTCATGGGAATATTTACCCACACAGGTAGTGGGCAGGATAGGGAAGTGGTATACCACTTATAAATTAAAACATAACTATTGATTAAGTATAGAAGTCCAACTCAACTTCCATGTGATTATGTCAAGTGTATGCACTAACTCCAACTTAAAAGAGCTGGCATCTGTCCTGCAATACGTCACGCTTTCTTTTATTTTGGTGTCAACCTCGAAGGCATTTAGATTAGTGTCATCCGAAGACCCATTGTAAGCGTGCGAGTTAAGATCGAATGATTCTAGATGATGATTGTGTAGCACTTTATCAGTATTAAAACTGTGTGAAACGCAAAATGAACAATAAGAGTTTTCAACGAGGTATGATCGCTCGAGTGAAGAGATCCAATAAGCACCTGTCTAACTGTCGATGCAACCTTAACAGGATATCATCCAATGGGGATGACGCATATCTCCGCTACCACGAGATGCACTCAATTATAATAATCATTTTTAGATAATTGTGAACAAGTTCTATGAATAGTAAAATGTGAGATATTTTTATTATATTTTTATTATTAAATTGTTTATCTTTATCGCACACGAGGTTATAAATGCGATATTAAATATTTATATATTCATTGTGTTCTGAAAATGTACAAATTCATTCACTAAATCAAAGACTATCTCGTAGAGAAATGTCTGTGATATGCGTCAATAGCGATGCATTGACACATTTTGTATCTTAAGTAGGCTATGGACGCGGCTATCTTGCCGCGCTACATTTTGTTCCACGAATCACCTGCTCTTAAGACGTCTGTGTCCAAGAAAATATCTTGTGAAAAATGGAAAGTGGAGTGAATTTGTCTAGAGCAGTGTGTTAGTACGCGAGCGATAACGGTGAGTGTAACTACAATGAAACGTGCATTTACGGGAAATGACACTCAAAACAAATGAATTTATTGACCGTGAGAATTGCAACAACAATATTGTAAATATTAGGCCTAGAGCACAATGTACCTCATACATTATTTAACGCATTGTGTTATGCTAAAATATGTTGGCCAATTTCACATTGTTGAGGATTTTATAGCAAATCGGTCATTATAAATTGGTTCTTGGCGTAAATCATTATTATGCAAAAATCTATATTTATATCATTAAAAGATTTTGTGTGGTTGAACGCGCTTATCTCAAGAAATAGTTATGATTTAAAAAAAAAAACATATTATAAAAGGTAGTCCCCTTATAAGTAATGTTATAAGTTTTATAGTTTCACGCTACGATCCCTAAAAGTTGATCAATAAAATATAATGAATAAACGTCAACTCATTTGACAAACTCAAGTATTTATCACGCGCATGAAACATATATAACGCGAGTAAAACCGTGAGGAACATTTAGTTATCCAATCTTAGGTAATCCATCTATAAAATTATATCTATCAATCTAAGAATTGATTAATAACATACTTTATTAGTTTTTGCGCGCGGCTTCGCCCGTTTGCGAGGAGCGGAGGTGTTAGGTACTTTATCGTCTTTTCTATACCATTGAAAACGTGTATTATATATGTCATGAAGATCGGTTGCGTAGTAAAGACGTGAAAGCCTAGCAAACAAATTTACTTTTCCATTTATATTGTTAGTAAGGATAAGGGTTGTAATCACAAGTAAGCACTTTTGAATCGTATTTTGCAAGAATTCTTAAGTTCAAAATTATCATTGATTCTAAATATATTCGTACATACAACACTCAGTACTTACTTTTTCTCATTAAATGAAATTGAATATAATCTACAGTATCGATTACTTCGAAACAAGTTTATATCAATAACTTTTAATTTATGTGGGTAGAAACTTTCTAAAGTATTCTTTCGTTTGTATGTCACAGGGTTACTTTATTACTTACGATTTCAAAAAGCCGCATTACCGGACGATTCTCAAGGAGCAAACAAATGATACTGAGATGTCATTTACGTACCTGGAAAGTAAAATACATGACATTAATGGTGAAGATACCGTATAAGCAGCGCATTAGTATTTCTAAACGTAAATTTATATGAATTGAGGATTTAACTAACACGTTGAGAAAGTTCAATTGGTCTTAAACTATACGATAAAGTACATAAAAAATAAACAAGTATTATGATTATTAACCAGTTTTCAATGTCATGGCTACTGAGAATATAATAATTTTAGTATTTATATGTTATATTATGTTATCTTATTACATTAACGGCATGTATTTATGTTTATGTTAATTGATATTTGATTTAAGTATATATTTGTCAGCATTCCGGTAAATATTTTAAATAGATAGATTTAAATGAATTTGTATCAGTCGGAATTAACGACAACAAAATGCTATTTCGAACAAGCTCTGTAAGTTTTAAATTTATAATTTGCGTCAAAAGCAATAAATGTTTCCGTCGGTCCGTTGTACATCTAAATTGTAATTATAGTATCTATTATTATTATACTAAGTAAATAAGTTATTCCTGCAAATACATTGAATCAAGATAGTTTTTTTAAAGTATATTTAAATTTAAATATTACAAACTAAAGATGAAGCAAATGAAAGGATATATGTATGTAATAAGATTGTAACGGGGCATTGTCCGAGCAAAAAGTACTTTTTTTTCAAAGTTAATTATCGTATATATTAAATCGTTTCATATCCTTAGGAATTACAATTTAGATCAATACAAATCAAATGAAGTCTGCTTTGGGGCCAGTGGGCAAAATTATTCAAAAACGAAGCAAATCGAAGTTGTTTAAATATAAATATAAAACTTTATCAAATCGTGTACTCATAGTTTTAGTTGGGTCCATTTCATTAATTATAAATTCATACTGAATATGAAAATATGGCAGACATTATCCCACTACTTTAAGCTATCTATTTTTTTAATTAATTAAAAAGGTTCAATTGTTTAAATTAAACTATCGATCTTATCGAAATCACTTTTCATTTGGCGCCAGCGTCGAGTTTAAAAAATTAATTAAATGATGTTGGTTACTTTTGGTCTGATTTAATTTTTCGTTTTTATAAGAAATATAAACATGAATTGGAAAGGCAGAAATGACTTAATTGTTTTTAAAGACAATAAGAATAATATGGCAGGCTTAAATATCGGTTTATTTAATTAAATTAATATTCATGTTCATATACATATAGTATATATTTGAGCGACAATATTATTATAATTAAATTTATAAACGACAGTGAAAAGAGATTTTTATATGACCACATATAATTATATGATTATATACTTTATCATTATTATTTAAACGTTACTTTTTCCTGTTGATCACATTGATTATTTAGTACTCAGTCGGTATTAAACACGATACCTTAACTAGATACGAATTTATTTACGATGTATCTTAAGGATGTGAGCAGTAATCATAAAGATGCAGACTAAGCTAAGCACGCCGTGGTCTATTATACCATGGCAATACATGATTACACATTGTATATGTTTCGATAGTTATAACAAATTGTTGTTATAAAACATTATTTGAAATGCAGATAAGATAATAAATTATATAAGCACTTCCTTATCAATTCTTTCACTTAATGAAGATAACAATTGCTATTTTGCAACAATTATTGTGATGAGGCAAACCAAAATATTTTATGGCTATTATTTTCCATCCATCTAAATTATAACATATTAAATTATATATCGGTATAAATATTAATTTGTATTATGTATTTATAATGATTTTTGACATAAATGTTTAATAAAATACATAGAACTGTTTCACGACCAAATTGGTATTTAGGTAAAGTTAAATATATTTCTTGAAAGATTTTATCATTTTCTAGTTATGTTTTTGCTTGAATGTTTTATTATATAAACATTCTGCAACAAATATAGCAAAACAAGGGAAACTTTTAAAATTAACCTAACCTGAGTCGTGCATTCGTGAAGTAATTAGACTATGTTTATACGAAAACATCACGCATTTGTTATGCATCATATTAAACTGATTCCAAATACATGCATGGTGTTCGTGTCAATTACAACCATTTACCGTTCCAAACCCTTTTGTAGGTCCAAATCGTATCTTTTATTTGTATTTAAAACGGCGTCGCACGTGCCGTATGCTCAGATGCCGATAACGAGGCAGAAATACGTACTGGGCCACATTTTAAACACGCCTTTTGTTTAATAGGTACACACATTCCAACGATAGACACTATACCGCTACGTATTTGCCAGAAAGCGCCTTAATCTATCAGGAACGTTGAGGAAATCTGCATTTCAGTATTTTCAAAGCAATGCACTATTTAATTTTAATGCTCAAATTTGCGCAACAAAATCAAGCTGTAAAAAATATAGTTATTTCTGGTGGTTATCTGGCAATAGTTAATATCCGCAGCTTAATTTTCATCTTAGTTAAAGTTGCAAATTAAGCGGCAATGTCAATAAAAAGCCTTAACTGCTAATTGCAGTCGCTCGTAAAAGTAATCCTTGTCTTCCTGCAGTTCATTATATACCCTATTAAAATAGGGCATATAATAAACCCTATCAATCCTGAGATGACACTAATTACCTATTTCTTTATTTCATGAAATTGGGACATAACTAGTAAAAAAAATTCTCGACCTAACAACGGGTGAGAGCTTTTTATAATTTTAATAGACAACATCCTTAAAGTAATTAAAGTAACTTTCTTTTTTTTACGAGCATATAATCTCGTTTTATGTGATGAATACTTATCATTGTTACATATTTTATCAGAGAATAGACCGCGAGAAAAGTCTCGTTCATGCGTCCAGTCCAGTTAGCACGCGCGGCCCCGATCGTGATGCGAATGTCGTCATGACAGATGAGGAAAAAGTAAAATTGATATGTACTCCCCTGTCCACGATGACTAAGAAAACTTTCAACAGGATTTTGTGTTAGGTTTCTTTTACAATTCACATGGTAAGCGAGATTTCTTTGTGAAATCCGAATTTTTCAATATAAACCATCTGAAGAGTACTATTCATCGTTCGGCAAAAATTTATTTATAATTAGGATAATGAAACTTACCTATACAATTTGAAAAGTGTCAGTACTTTTTAAATTATATGGGTAAGTTTGATTGTCGGTCTGTTTGTTCGACGTGCACAAAAACAATTTTCGATTTTCTATAGTATCCATATATCTACATATTCTTTTTAGTTCTCCTCGTTACTAATCGTAAGAGTATAGATGGTATGGCATTGGTAATACTCGTAGGTGCCAATCAACCATGCTACAAGCATATAGATAGTGACAGTTTTTATTTACGTTTGTATGTCTGCATTTAATGAGGATGTCAAAGAAAGACCGTGAAAATTGGCTTTAAAACGAGTACTATGCGCACAAAATATATTTGCATATAAACGAAGCATATTTTTTTTTTACAAATAAAGGTGCGTCTGGGCGACAGAAGTTGTAAAATAGTCTTCGTTATGTTATCCTACTTTTCCTTTTTCGATTTCGCGCTCTCTCAGGTACGTAAAAAGAAACTTACTAAAAAGTGTGTAATGTAAAATGAAATAATATTAAAACTAAATATGATTACACGTATATTCCAATATACAATATTGTATAAGTTCAGTACGCTATCAGAAGTAGCGTAAAAGCAGTTTTGTTATTTTTTTAATTGCTTTTATACTTCAGTAAAACAATATTTGCTGATATGTGTAATAAAAATGTTATTTTATTAACGTAAAGAATAATCGAAACCATATTTCGATGTTTATTGTTGTATGAAGTCTTAGATGTCTGTAATATTTGGTGTTCAAATAGGACAACTGAACTTATCACATGAATTTAAAGAAAAATAATTATTTTATTTGAAACAAAATATTGTATGTGACAAATATATATCAGTATATCGGTTAAAATGGTAGGACAGACAAGATATTAAAAAAGTCAGGGTACGATATATCGTAGTACGTCTAAATACGATGTAGTAGTATGTAGCCTGTTAGTTCTCTGACGTATCTGAATGATGAAAGGCAATTTTTACGCTTTTATGGGATCGTTATAAAAATAAGACGAGAGATTCATTACACTTTGATGATGTAGTTATTTTATGTTCGTTGGCATATCAGCATAAATGAGAGAAGCATAGAACCTTTTTATACTTTCCTTGTTCGATTTGTCTTTTATTATTTTAAAAAATTAAATTGATCATGATTACAGAGAAATTTATAATATCAACCAACATCATACTGTATACAAGCCTTCTAAAGGTACTTTCATGAAAAATATTTATTCGTTTAAATGAAAAGTCGATTTTCGAAATTAAAAAAAAACATCATTATTCTATATTCTATGACGTTTCCAGCAAATAAGCATATTTAAAGAACCATTAGTCTTGAAATGACTCTTCAGCAAAATGTGATTTAATGTATTGGTAATAGCTTGTTAGACTCAGCTAACTATAATTGCATATCAACGGAGCCGCTGCAGCTTCTGTGTTAGATGTTTAACAAACATTTTCAAAGCTTTATCACATCAACTGTAAGATGAGAAGATTTATGTTATAGTTACTATTCATGCTTTAATGTTAATATATAATTATTTTAGGATCTAAAAAATAAACAAAACAATTCGCGGTTATTTTAATTAGAAGTGATAAAAAATATATACATTCGTTTCCTATATTATAATATACTTTATATTATAATTTAATTCTAACGTTTTTATACAAAATGTAATAAGTCATTGGAGTATTTTTTTTTCGAGTACCTTAGTGAGTAGACTTAGAATTGTGTATTTATGGTAATAGTTTAATCACATAGTAACGTAATTAAAATTCATGAATTAAAACTAATAACGAGTTTAATATTTGTTAATATTTAACTATTGCCATTTTTCGCTTATTCGTCTCGATCATCGTAGAAAAAGGCTATATGTAAGTTCTAATATAATCTGATACGAGTCACACGAGCTTCAGACGAGGCAATACCAAAGCATTTACATGATAGACTATAACAAGCAATTTACCTAATGACAAGCACGGATATTATTTAAGATATATTAAAATGTACTTGTTCATAACGATCATTTTTGTCACGAGTCTCTACGAGCGTAGATAATGGGAAAGCTGATTGCTTATTTGCCTGTTGACTTTTTTCGTTTATAGTATAAGGTATCTTATTATTGGCGCATATAATATAACAAAGTTTGCTTCATAGGATGATTTTAAATTTTTTACGAGTTAAATATCCAATTATTTTCGTCGTAATAATACGGGACAAGTAACTATTAAATGATATTTATAATAACGTTTCGGCATTTTTTAATTATATGATTTATCGCCTTCATAAAATATTACTTAAAATTAATTAATTAAAATGAAAATATATATATATATATATATATATATATATATATATATATATATATATATATATATATATTCACAAGCGATTCGAACGATTCGATCTAGTTCGGGTGTTGATGAGCTAATAAACATTATGTGAGTGTAATGTTTATGTGTTACGAAATGATTAAAAAAACGTAACGTATAATTATTTAGTGCAAATAAAATAAAATTGCAATGTTCAATTAGATTTACTTCGTAATAAGATAATAATTAAAACTTTTTCAAAAACACAAATTGCATGAGTTTACATATTTAACTGCTGGTTGCGTGCCAGTGGATAAAACAAATCTTAACCAAATACAGCGGTCTCAAATCAGCTTACGTAACATTGAGTTTTCATGTGATTAATAAAAGGTGAAGTCGTAAATATTTAAAATTACGTAAGTAACATTGAGTTTTCATGTGATTAGTAAAAGGTGAAGTCGTAAATATTTAAAATCAATTGTCATGGAAATGATCGTGAGAATACTTGCAAGTTTCGGTGTGTATCCAGCAACAGTCTGCTTTGTCCTAAAGTGGGGATTTTACGAGCCTACAATTCGGTATTGTAAATACTATGGGAACATATTATTTATATTTAAATCAAAAGTATATTATTTACCATACCAATACCGTTAATACTATCACTATCGAGGATACATCAGCCATATATTGTAATAATCATTTAAGAACTGTTAAATAAATTTTCTGTTATTATATTTTTAGTACACATTATCAGTAGTATTTAAACATCAAGCCTTAATAATGAGCAAAGGCAACCTTTTAATACACGAAGTTCATGTAAAATGTGTTAGTCATAATCAAATACTACCTAATCTCAAAGAAAGTTTATATTTTAATTATGTGTAATTTATATAAATTTAAAAGAATAGAGCTGCTTTTATATAAGTTTACTGTAAAATATAGTAACGGGACTGTTTTAAATGATAATATAATCTTGCTAATATACATAAAAAAGTGGACACTAGCTTGCTCTTTAAAATTTATTGTAATTTCGTATCTTGTTTCCTTTTCGCTGGTGTTGTTTACTGTTATAATTGTGTAATAATAGCATTAAATTATATCATTAAGTACCAGTTTTTTTTGTACGTTAGTATTTTTTGTGGGCAAAAACTTGGTAAAGAGCTTTAATGATTAAAATAATTATAAGTTATTAATAAAGTAACAAATAAATAAAAACGTAGACTATATCATGTATTATACTATACTAATATTATAAATGCGAAAGTACTCTCTCTGTCTGTCTGTTAAGCTTTCACGGCTAAGCCTCTGAACTGATTTTGATGAAATTTGGTATGAAGCAAGCTGAAGCTAAAAGGAAGGACATAGGATATTTTTTATGTAACACCTCCCCCCATCCTAACACACGGGCGACGCCATCGGCGAAAACTAGTATTAAATATTATGTCTAATTGTCACAATTTAAAATATACTGATTATTTTTTTATGACCTGTTTATATAAAAAATAATAACAAAAAAATAAACACTTATAGTCTAATAATAAATGTTACAATATTTAATTGTCTTTACGACGATTACATTTATAGTAAGCGTCTTGTATCTGATCTGCGAAAGACAATAAAGGCTTATGCACACGACATGGCGGGCGCCGCCACTGCATACCGCCTTCAATAGCCGATAATTACGATGCAATTAGGTGTAATGAACGCGCGTAAGCACTCTGCCTATCATGGTTGAAAACACATTATTTCTAACATAATTGCTTTGGACCACAACAACATGTCAAGCGTCGAACTTTTACATGTAAAATGAAATAAAATCAATTACCGTATTGTACTTATTATGGGTAAAAATGGCCATAGTTATACATCTCAGGTTTGAAACATGTTTAAGTATGTGCTGTCGAAAAATGCAATTTAAATGTCTCGATCATTATCGTTTTTACAGAATAATAACACGTAAGCTGGTATGATGATTGTTTCAGGGTTAAAAAAACAATTAAGTCGTCTGATAAAAATCGTTACATTAATTTTACCTGGCTAAACGTTGGCTGTATTAACTATGAAGCATAATGGCGGCTGTATTTTTGTTCTAATCTTTAATAGAATATGTATCAATTGAAATAATAAAAACAAAACATATACATCAATCGCACATAGAGAAATAAATCTTTGCAAAAAATTCCCTATACTTTTAATAACATATATTAAGCATATTTGGACACTGTATATCAATTAATCGCGAACAAACAAGTAATTACGACGTGCTGGGGTCAAGAGAGATTGATGAGTTCAAGAATTCATGCAACATACAGATTAGAGAAGCTGGAAGTGTTAAAAAAATTGCTGGCAATAACCATTATAATCACACTATTAATTTTCAAACTTGATTTCTCTACTCATTCTAAATTGGGAGGATTTGAATATATAAATTACTGTTAATATTGATCAATGTACGCGCGATCTCATCTGGTTTTTTTATGTTTATTCTAGTCAAGAATAATATTTCCTGGTTCACGTAAGCATAAAAAATCTATGATTATGCGTTGATTTAAATGGAGCTCAAAGCGTGTGAATAAAGTCTTCATGAAGGAAATGGTGACTGCAGATGATAATAAAAGAAAAGTATACGATTTATTTGTAATGCAGAATCGCAGATGCATCTGGGGAACAACATAAGGCGAGTGATTTTTATTTAAATTACAATTCACACAAGAGTTATTTATTAAATATAAATACACAAAAAATATACATTTGCAGTTACTTAATTATATTATTAACAAATTCAAGCTATTTTATGTTGTAAAGTAAATGTAAACTAGGTTAATATTCTGGCAGCATAATAACTATTAGAAGAATCAGTACCAGTATCCAGTATCCAGTAAGTGGCTTTAAAGCCATTCAGAATTTTTGTACGCAAAGGTTAAATTACACTCGCTTCGCCGCTACTTCCGACTTTTTATTGGGCTTTTTTTGCTATATCTCAGACTCAAGGCTCTCATAATCATTTGTTTTTACGTAATTTATGCTATCAGTTGAAATATGAATGAAAGTTGTATATAGGAGACCTGATATGTGATATTTGATATCGGAAACCTGAATTCATTACAATGAACGTGAGTGACGAGTTTTAAAACAACTCGGCAATTAAAAAAAAATGATAATATCATTGCAAAAATACGTTTATTATTATTAGTGTATGGTTATTTGTGTGACATTTTGCTGATATTAATCCAGTACGGCGTGTAATGAAAGCTGTGGAATTTAATTGATAATAAAGTGATATGCGGTATATCAGAATAAATGGTAGAGTCGTCCTAGCCACGAAACAATATATCAGTGAAATAGATACTATGTCATAAAAGCATGCACGGCGGCTTCTTGCCAACCATTTCAATTTTAGTTAATAGTTCAGCAATAAAGATGACGCGAATAATAAAAAAACAACTTTAAGATGATTAATTAATAGACGATGGTTAATTCTTTAGCTCCGATAGTTTTTTTTCAAGCCCAATATTGTGTCTTTTATTTTATTCTTTATTATAAAATCACCGTTAAAGTTTTAATTTAATTCTGTATAAAATATAATAAAATGATAATATTTCCAATAAAGCGTATTATAATTTACCGTTTATTCAAGCATTTAATTCTACCTCTATTGCGAAGTTTCCACTATCTAAAACAATAGCTTACCTCGTAATCAGAAGGTAATGTATACAGTAGTGTCCTAATAGATTATTTTGTATTGAAATATGGTACAAATTCATATCGGCCTGTTATTAATATATACATCGAGACGTACGTCTTCGTTCTGTCATAAATATTTTATTTGAAACAGACTTAGCTTTTACTGTTTTATTGTTTTTGTAAATAAAAAAACAAACTTGGATTTTATTTATGAAAGCTAATAAGACTCAGTTATATTATTATTTATTTATGTGTTATAATTAGTATGTGTAATAATTTTTTTGTCTACACTTGATAGATGAATGGATGCTTATTTATAAATCACAGGCAATGCAACGCAGCATAAAAAATATACTTAATTAGGGTCCATTATTCAACAAATCAGAATTGATTCAACAAAAGATTTATACATTTTTCTGAAAAATTAATAGTACATAATACATATACCTAGAGCTTGTTAGACAGCATAGATTTTTTTTTCGTTGACGTACGAAACATTGAATAATAACTTTCTTAGTAGTAATTTATTCCACGGATATAAACATATCCGTGGAATATATATTTTGCATATCTTGAAATTTATAAAGAAATTGCCAAGCGAACCCTAATGTAATTATACTTAAGAACCCATGATTGGTTCTTATTATTCAGGTTTTTGCTTGGTTAAAGTTTACACACTCAAATAAAACTAAAAGTAATAGTAAAAATAATTAATTAATATTTCCGAAAGGTGTTTTTTATGGTGTAGATTAATTATTTAATTATTTCCTCACACTTTTTAAAACGGATTTATATCAATCTAAGAGCTCTGGTTAATTCAAGTTTAATTTTTTTTTTTATCAACCGCTATGTAACCATATAATTATTGCTTAAAATTAAACAAATTGCTAGCAATAGTTATTATAATATTTAAAAAAACAGGCAGTCATAGGGACTGCCGATAGAAGTGAAAACTTGAAACTGTTAAATATATTTGTCCAATTTCCACATCTATTAGCACTCCAAGTAATAATTCTATCCCTTTTTATTATATAGCTTTTTATTCATCAAAATACCCAGTATGTCACAAAATCGGTATAAAATAAGAATACAGCTTAATTTAAATAAATAATAGTTAAAATATAGTGATATTATTTGTATATGCTGTTAGTTTTCACATAAATTTCAATTATTATTATTTTCATTGATTTCCACAACACTTAAATTATTTGTACTTTCAACGATTTTATTATATTAACGTTAGCATGTCGATGACGAGAAGCCACAAGTCTATTCCCTACGATAAACCAGTGCAACGCGCCTAAAGAACTTTTTACTTTAAAAACTCATTACGATTTGAACTGATGATAATTTTATGAAAATAATAAAATCTGACATAATCAATAAAATAATACTAAATGCCGTCGTAGATTTTATTATCTTGGTTTTATTAGCGAAGAGCAAATAAGCGGAAAGTATGATGGGAAATATGCTACTAATTACACTGAAGTGAGTTATCTTGAGAACATACTTTATGATGTAATCAATCGACAGTAAAGATATCCAGTGAAATAACATGTGAGAATAAGTGAGATAACAACGCAAAAGTATGTGATTTTAATTAGTAAATATTTTATACGGTCAAAGATAAATGCTAATAGTATCAAAACAAAATAAACATCAGATTTGCACGCAAAGAAGCATAATTGGTTTTTTAATTGATTGGAAAGTGGTAGGCAATAAGCTTACTAAATATAAGTCTTAATAAGTAAACGTATCTTAGTGACCCGTAGAAAGTAGAGGTCATCTGCTTAACTGAATCTTAGCAGTAAAATATGCTTTTAGGCAAATACGCCGACACACTTGGCACACATAGCAAATTGCAATTTCATTATAATTCACGCTTGTACCAACGGATGTCATTTATTTGTAAGCCGACAAAGCGTAAATAAAAAGGATTTTCAATATATTATGTCAATATAAACCATTTTCGATCAGGCTGACTTATAAGTAATTTAGAAAGCGACTCAATTTTACTTATAAGCTTTGAATGTAAGGTGAACATCTAAATTTTGTTAATTAACTAATTTCATAAATATTACTATCCTAATAAAAATGAAATTGATGAAGGATAGTGTGAAGGTCGTTTAGATCACGGGACAACTCAGGCGCAGATAGATATCGACGGCACCGGCGTCTACGATGTGGTCGCGCGGTTCGGTCCGACCGCCGCGACGTCCGGCGGCCATCTCTCCCTTTCTCTGGGTTATCGCTCTCTCTCTCCGTCCTTCGGTGGCTCGTTCCTCTTCTTCTTGCAAGGTTAAGGTTACGTCAGACGTGTTATGTTATAACCGTTGGGGCGCAGTGCGGCAAGTTCAGTGTCTCGACGAGAGTGGCCGCGACACTAGGCTCGCGACCATCTTAGCGCGCGCGCATCACGAGGACTGTGACGCACTGCTTGTGATATACGACCAGTGAAAAGTTCATGAACTGGGTGTTAAAATTGTTTGAACTATCACGTGAAGCTGACTCCTGAAAATTTAACTTTTGTCAAACTACCTTTTCAAAAAAGGTAAGTTATCATATACAAATATCAAATCAACTACAATCTACAGTACATACTTTTGGTCAATTATGGGATTTTTCGCGGTATTATTTTCCCGCTAGAAGTAGTCCTTGGCCTGTGTTATCCTGACTGTCCTGTTCAATAACAGGTCTATAAATATTTTATGGTAGTTGCGGTAGCTGGGTAAGGACCTTAGTCTCCCTACTACGGTACAAGATAATTAAGAGCTTATCCTGCTTTATATGCATATTTATAAGAATGAGTATGAAATGAATTTCCGTTACAATTAGCTTAACCCACTGTTGTTAATATAACAGAATATTAAAAAGAAACTGGGAAGCTTTTTGTTGCGTTAACTGTTTACATACAGAAAGGAAAACTGTATGTAAAATGTATTTGTATAAAGATACGATCGGTTAAATGTGTCTTAGTAATTTTGGCAGAATTTGATCAAACTATTTGACCTTCATATAGAATCGCAAGAGTATAAGAGATTTATAGGTTTTTACATGATTATTCCAAATAACGGTTTCAGTCACATCTCCCCTTTACTATAAAGTCAAGCAATTTAGGAAATTAGATATTTATGTTGATTTTTAATCGATTCATATTATCTTTTAAAATAACTATATAAATATATTTTATGTCGATATTAATAAAATATTAAAATCAGTTAGAATCGTGTATGATGATTCTTCAAATTACAAATATATTACCTAGACTAATAAATGAATAGAGGTTTTTGAGGCAAAATTTATTCAAAAAATAGCTGGTGTTTAGACGGGATAGAACTACAATCATATAAAGATATCAGAAAACATAACAAGTGTATGTTGTACCGTTAAGGTAGGTATTGCGATGTTTTTGCGTCCTCGGTTTGTCTTCAATCGTGTGTGAGATTGACAAGCTCCAGTGCACAAGCTATACATCGCTATATTTAGACTCGCATCGTTTGATTCCATTCCGGGAAGATGTTTTTGTCGATTCTTTAAGTTTCTTCACCTTAAGGGCATGATTTATAACAAAGTAAGATCATTTATTTATAAAGCCCTCAAATTAAAAGAGCAACGTATTTGAATTAGTGCTTTTTATCCCTCGAGCATGAACATAATTTATGTTGAAATTATAAAACCGCAGCGGTAATGTCATACTATAATTTATGAGGTTTCTTGCAAATATAAATAAAACGTTATTTGATTTCTTTACGGGAGGTCTTATATGATAGTAACAAATCGTTGATATTAGTGATTATAACTTTTTTTTTTTAATTTTGTAACGTAGGTTGAAGGAATAGTGAAGAAAAAAAAAGTATTTTAAATATTGTTATCTTAAAAGTTTTAATTGAATTTAACTGATTGAAACGAGAAATAACGATAAGCGTGAAACAGAACTCAAATAAAAGACTTCAACGCGTTGCACTGCGAGCATAAAATCGTAGATGCGTCGTTACCACACGTTTATCTGCGTGGGGGTAAATTATAAATAAATATATTATTCACGATAATAGATTAAACAGTAATTAAATGTCTGTTAAATACAATATATAAAATAAATAATTAACAATTTACAATATTACATGGTCATTTATTACATTTCAACGTCAGGTCAGTGTAAGTATAGTAATAGTAGTAACAGCCTGTAAATGTCCCACTGCTGGGCTAAGGCCTCCTCTCCCTATTTGAGGAGAAGGTTTGGAGCTTATTCCACCACGCTGCTCCAATGCGGGTTGGTGGAATACACATGTGGCAGAATTTCGATGAAATTAGACACATGCAGGTTTCCTCACGATGTTTTCCTTCACCGAAAAGCACGAGATGAATTATAAACAGAAATTAAGCACATGAAAATTCAGAGGTGCTCGCCCGGGTTTGAACCCACGTTCATCGGTTAAGATTCACGTGTTCTTACCACTGGGCCATCAGGTCAGTGTACGTAAAAATAATTTGTTAGAAAGACAAAACTTATAAATATTTATATATTATGTGCTGGTGTTTTAATCGCAACGACACTTTTCTTTATCATTTATTTTACCTGACATGTCGACAGTGCCAAAACAAAATAAATTAAAAAGAACGATCGCGGTTATAGCCCGAATAATAAAATACGTCGAAAATATCCTGTTAATTTTAATTCAACATATTTGAATTAAAACTACAAGGATATTTATTTATGGATGAAAGAAACGGATCTCTTCAGCTTAAAATTAATGCAGATTAGTTATATCCTTTACTGAATCGTTTTAGTTACTTAGTATAATAAAATGGTCCAGACAACACAAGCTCGATGTATTTAAAAAATCAATCGCATTTTTTTAAAGAATGAATTAATGTTCCGTTTGTGATCTTCGTATTAGAAACTAAAATAAGTGGAAAGTAATAGAAAATAAGAAAATTAAAATACTTCAATTAGTCTAACATAGCTCAGTTTTTACATTTTTATTAAAATTAATATCGAAATCAAAATTTTATTTTCATTTTATATTCTACATTAACATCTGATGATTGGAAATCCTCAAAATTTGAAGTAGGTTTTCTAAATTTTTTAAATCATAAAATATATATTATATTTGAATCGCGATTTTATGAAGTTCCTCTTGCCTAAATTTGTTACTTAATGAAGCAATTTCATTTACATGTTATTAAACATTTGACCAACCAATTGGTGATTAAATAATTATTATTGTTCATTAAAAAATTAACTTCCTGATAGCTCGGACTAGAAGATTTTAGTAATATCTATTCTATTAAATAATGCCTTGAACACTTGTTTACGAATTAATCTAACTTAAAATTGTATAAGTTCGTAATTTTAATGTATGTCCTGATTGTATTCTGTTTATTTACCTATATAAATAAAATAAATGAATAAATGAAGGACTAAAAAAACTACTAAACCAAGGTTTCAGTGCATAATATTACTGTATAAGTAGCTGCACTTCGCAGTTTTAACTGCTTTTAGTTTAGACTATAGATGTGACAAGAGTTAATTTCATGTTCTTGTTAATAAATAATATAAATATCAGTTTAACAGTTAATTCAATGTATAGTATATGAAAAAAAAAATGAAATATTCTATCATATCCATTAAATAGTCCTCTTTATAAACACGCGATAAGGAAATAGGTTCAATTTAAACTATCTCGCGGTGCATAATCTGTGGTCATTTGGTTCTGGTGAAAAGTCATTTATTTAATCGAGAGTTATTAACGCATTTATTTTCATGATATTTAATAATATATTAATATTCCTTTTATAATGTAATTGCGAAGAACTAGTACTTGTTTTAATATAGTTAATATTAAAACTATCATTAAAATATGTACCGTGTCTTCGCTCAGCTGATGTGCAATTATGGTCATGTATTATTAATAAAGTAAAAAATATAACAAGCAATTTGAATAACATTTCTAACGATAATTTTTAAGCTTTACTATTTTGCATATTTCTCAGAAATAAATTGTTGGTTAATATTGAATAAGCATTTCTTGCATATGTGTATATATATTTTGTGTATTTCGTAGACAGTTCTAACGATTTAGCTCAAATTTTTTATTTAGACAAGGTTTCACTTTTTAAATTTATCTTTGTCTTTTCAGAGTATTCAAATAAAAAAAAATTACTATTTACTTATTAGAGCCGAGCGAAGTTCAGTCGCCCATCTGGGCGTTAGTATCTACTGAGTATTTAGCCAAACACTTGAGATATCTCTCTTCGCATTTATTTTATATAGTTTTATTGGAGGTAACTATAAATTTAAGTGCAACTGTATTTAATGCTTTTACACAATTGCATACACAATTGATAGTAGTAAACGATTGGTCATAGTTGGTACAAACGACCTGGAATGCACGATCGGGGCCGGAGGTCAGCATTAGTACGAGCCTCTAGATAGGGCGCCCTGGCCGTAGTAAATTGAGACACAGACATGGAATGTTGTGGAAATAAATCCGTTTATAGCTGTTATTAGTTCTGGCTTACAAGGGTGCTTTATGGTACTACAATGTGAAAAGTATATAGATAATTTGATTCATTGACGTATAGGACGCTAGCTTAACTTGTTAGAAGCATGACAAGGTATATTTTATTCTAAAAAATAAACATAAATATATAATAAGTAATATCGCGCTTTCAAATGCAGCGTATTAATGGGATTCGATTGACCCCATTGTTGTAGCAGATTATAATTAAGAGGGTCACGTGAGAAAAGTGATGCGTTCGTGAGTTCGCGCGCGCTAGTGACACGCTACTCTCCGGACTATCGAGTACAAGGAAAAACCACGTCCTTATTTATCGATCATTGCTATGAAGATTTTATATCGTTGTTAATAATAATTAAAAAAAGATACGAAGAATTTCAAAATATTTAGAATATCTTTCTAGACGTTTTTTTCACCACTTAAAATAAATCGAAACCCATTCAAAGAAAAAATTGTACAGACGGAAATTCACTGTAGAGTTACTTTAAAATGTGATTTTATGATGACGATACATAAAATACGCGTATATCGCGTATAGTTTTACTATTGTAAAATTTTCGTTACGTTGTAATGTTGCTTAGCAAAGAAAAATATATTGATCTGAAAATAAGGGCAAATGATATTAATAATAGCATTGTTTTTCGTGGACTTATAGAGGAGCTCGTGCTCTTATTTGTATAGTAACGTTTAAAGGGCGGTACGAGGCGGTCGTGCGCAGGGCCAGGACGGATTCCATCAGGCTCGCTTTCCATGAAGGATTTTAATTACGCGGCGGCGAGTTGAACGACCCGTCTCGACGCTATTGGATGTGTCTGAAAAGCTTTTGACAATTACTTTTTTACATCCGATGGAGAATCAATTTATAGATTGATTATATTCGGAAATTGTTAAAAAAAAAACTAGCTTTCTAAACAGTTATGTGATACCTACGTGTTGTCCAAGTGTGCATGTAAACATGTTTATATTTGAATTTTATAATTTATTAGTTATAAATTAAATTGTATTTTTTTTATTTAGAGCATTTATGTGGTATTTTATTTACTGGACTAGCTTGTAACAGTCAGTTTTAAAAATAAATAAAATCGAAATGCATGAATAAACTTACGTGGTATAATTTACCACATAAGTTAAGAATAATGTGGAAAAGTCAGACAGTGGTCAAGTGTTTGTCCTTCTTACGACGCACTTAACCAGTCTTAGGAATTTCAACTTGTAGTGTTTCGTTCGGCAGGTGCACAAGGCACGCATAATAGCACCCTACGTGAAACTGATATCAGTTTTATTATGTACTTTGTACAATTGTTATCAACGATAGACAAAAAAACATATATTGAGAATTGAGAAAGTGAATTCTTAAGTAGGTACTTATTAATCAATATTTTGTAAAGGTATTGTTTTTTCTTGATAGTGTAACAAACATTTATAATCAATTACCATTACAGTTTTTCTAACATGCCTTTAAAATAAAAAGTGAATTATATTAAAACGACAATAACAAATCCTAAAATATCGAATTGGGTCGATCGATCGTTGGCGTCCTAATCGGAGTCGGAGTACGATGACCTCGTAGCCGTGATCGAGCCATTAAAAAATAACATAAATGTTGACTGTGAGAAAATCGCTAAACTAACTAACTTTAACAAAAAGACCAACATGAGAATATACATATAACAGTAATGTGTCCTAGATTTTTAAGAAAAATCTATATTCGTAAAAACTTACTGCTGTCCATATAAAGTATGATGAGACTGAGATAAAACTTATAAATAAAATTGGCAAAGTTGAGATGAGGGCGTGTGTTGTTGACTCATCTCTGACACACTTATTATTCGGATCGTTAAGCAAATAATATATTCAATCACTAAATTTGGATTTACCATAAAGGGGAAGTCTGCCTTAGAGAATGCTTAGGAGTGGCCAAACATTTCGTTATTATTAACTACTAATTTACCAAGTATACATTTATACAAAAAAAAATATTCAAACAGTGACATAAAAACCATTTTGTTTATGTTATTATTAATTAATTACAATGAAATAAAATATTTACAAACTAGTCATACATTATCATATTAAATAAGCTTTTATAATGAAATAAAATCTAAGCATGCAATATAAAATAAGATTTGAAACTATTACAAAAATCTTGACTATACTTCATAATGATCAATGTAGGGCGAAGAAAGTAAAAAAAACAATAAGAAAGGAATAAATAGCGTGTAACAAAGGACGTTAATAAATTGAATGGTCACCTGTAACCGAGACAAATCACGATTAAAATACCAGCTAGTCCGCACCAAATAGTGCAAAATCACGTACAATTGCTCGGTATCATTTACAAAAGGCGTGCGATAAAATCCATGAAATTAGTGGCATATTGTTATCTTTGCCCCAGATAACGCAGACTGAACTAATTTATATTTGCAAAGGCCTGCATTATGTCGTAAATCGGAAAGCCGTGTGAGCTTAAATGGGGAACGACGGTTTAGAGCGTTTTATGGTACATGATAGGTTGCCAGTAAAGCGGGCGGAATGTTCTCAAATTGATTGCGAGCGATACACAAGAATCATCTAATAAAATCGGTAATGGAACGGTATCGTTGGCGTGCGTCGCATAACGGCCCGGTTGTGAGTTCGCTCCCACGGCTGACGCATTATGCAACCTGTGTGCAGGCGTCAACGAGCACAATGCAATCTATTGATGGGGCTGATCGCGGTCGCGATCGCATTCCCGGCGAAAAACTACCTGCACCGTAAGTGAAAACAGATGATCTCTAACGATCTATTGATATGCCGCATTGTCACGACATAATGTTAATTATCCTCATATGAAAGATCTTCATTTAACGTAAATAATTAAACTCTTATTTATTATATACTCTGATAATGCATTTAGTACTTTAATGATTTATACGAATAACTTTTATAGAAGTCAATTTATAAAGGTGAAAATGAAAAGTACTGCGCGAGTAAGTAGTCAATAACCAGGTAATTAAGTTAATTAGACGTTGCAGTTCATTGAATAGGTAATTGATTTTCTAGTCACAGCAAGATAATTCTTGAAGCTGAGGTAATTAAAAGATCCGAGACCTTTCATCGTGTAATAAATACGAGAAAAGGGGAATTTCATTATTTTAATGTAAATGTTGCATTCATTCTTGCATTCAAAGTTATTATTAATGTTACTGTTACAGTTAGATAATGAGAAAACAGTTTTTTTGGTATGGAATTAAATGAAAACTAAAAAAATTGTAAAAGCATATCTAAATTAAATGAGCGTTGTTTTTTATTATATTATTTCGGTGAAGATCGTAGGCGTAGGGTTATTGCACGTTCAGTAGCGGAATTTGGTTGCGGCAGCGCGTGACCGCAGCCTGAAACGCACGATCCGTGAATTAGTCAAGAGCTTCTTATGTACTCGTAAGATTACTTGCGGTGAAACTAACAACTTTACACTTCACACTTCAATTACTTGGCAGTCAGCATGTGACCTAAATAAGCAGAGAGGCTATTTGGTGTGGTATGAAGGTGGAATGTCATTTGCAGAGTGCTCCGCTATTTCATTGTAATGTACATATGTAATCTATATGGACGATATGTTTTTTACTCTATAAATGTCAAGAGTAGCAGTTGTTGATATGACAATGTACATAGCACTATCGTTCACTAGGCTACCTGCAGACGTCGCTAATGCCGCTTTAGTTTATCTCTACATTAAATTCAACATGCCCCGTGCAATTTTATCATTCCTTTTAAGTCTTAACAAATGTTACTATAGGTATTTTTAGTTTAAACGTACCTTGATAATGTTGTTACTGTCGTAAAGTAAAGCTGTTGCTGCTGATAAGTGTATATATAAGTCGAAGTTTAAAATTTATGACACACGCGTTTTGATATAACTTAACTGCGATTGAAAAAAATCTTTTTCAATATTTTTTTTTTGTAATGTAGAATAACTATTATATTATATCATGTTGGTATTTTATTAATGTGTATGAATGTTGTACTGAAATACTTCAGCTATTGATAAATAAACATTGAAAATACTGCGAGTCTTATGATCATACATTGTATCATTTCTGTTGTAAAATAGAACTAGCTGATAATAATCACTAGAATTACATGAACTTATTGAACCAGTTAAATGTTTTGAGCCTGCAGGCTAAGAATATAGGAAGTCTTGAGTATTTTCAACAAATATTGAATGCTTACAACAGCTACGAGCCGCCCTCGAGGCTATTACTGTGCTAACGAGAAAGTGTAAGATCGAATAATTTGTAGAATGGTTTTAGAGGCCTCACACATACAAAATTGCTAGTTTCTACGAAACATTAAATGTAGATTTATTCTTTTAACTTTACAAAAACTCCACTTATTTAAGATACGATTTAAATTCAATCATACAATAATAAGAATGTATATAGGTACCAAATTAAATGTATTTAGCATTTAATAAAATAATTGAACTCAACATGTTTATTGAGTGGATTGAAAGCATTAAATCAACGTAACGGGTCTAGAAAATAATTATATATATTTATCTTGTCAGAATGAATGTACAAGTCTATTATCAATTATGATTAATATATTTGTTTTGTTTAAGTAATTATAAAACAATCCGACGGTATAGTGAAACGTGTATTACACGATAATAAATGGAAATGCTTTCAGGAAACAATAAAAGTCAATTAATTAAGTGATCCTGGTTTTGTCTTGTTTGGTTCAACGGACATCACCTAGTGGTATCTCTTATCACTAATGAGAGTTGCATTCGAATAATGTCGCTTCGTCCAATCCTCAAAGGTCATCAGGGCCAGAAGCTGACTCCTTCTGCCGATGCTTATCTAATACGGACATTCGCAATCGGGCGTGACTATTGAATGCTGCTTAGCATTGTTTTTGTTCATTGAACATTAAAAATGTTGATTGATAGAAATTTGGATACAGATTACAATCTTATAAAATGTCCTTAAAGAACGAAAATACTTAAAATAGCAGTTGGGTTATTATATTATAAATAAAATGCAATGTAGAGTTTCGATCTAATATAGTATTGATGCGAACTAGATGGCTAAGATAAAGCGCTGGGAGGTGTCAACGGGTCGCAGGCAGGGCCTATTTATCTAATCGGGCGTCGCCTCTTCGTCGGTGGGCGGCGATCGGGATAACGCCAGCGCCGCGCCCACACGCCAATTATGTGGGAAGAAGTTACGATTTTACGCGCGATACTGCCACTAAACCAAACGGATTTACCCAATGTCCTATCGCAAGGGTAGATCGAAAAACTATTAGCGCAGCATTAAAGGCAACGGATTAAGATAACGGCGACTGCCGCCGCAAAAAGATTCTGCTAAGTGAACAATTAATCATTAAATAATGTTTAACGGCCTTATTTATAAACTTTGTTTTGATTTTGCTCATTCTGTCATTATTTATTTTACATTCAAAAGTCACAGCATAGATTTAATTAATATAAAAATAGTTAAAAATAAAAATACATTGTCGTGAAGTGTGCCACAGCATAATAATTTAATTTACAAGCGGTGTAATGGCAGGCGACTTGTCTAGCTCAGTCACCTCATCGATCGAATGGAGTCAGCGGCCGCAAAGGTAATTACTAAACATGGTTCACATACAAACAGGAACACGTCCACATAAGGAATATGCTGTCGTTTCTTGCAATTCTAGGAAGGATATTGTAATTACGTAACACTAACATAAACCTTCAAGGGTTATGAATGGATGGAATTTTGTTTAATATTATTTTTGATAGATTTTATTAATAACAATTCAATTACTTTATTTGCAAAAGTCAAAATCTGTCGATCTTTTAGCTTGTTTTTAATTATTGTTAAAATAATTTAAAGTGTAATTAGCACATGAATGCAATGGATCAGTAGGTTTAAGTAAACACTTACAAGATCCTAAAATACTGAAAACAACGATCATGTATCATCTATTTTAAAACATATACATATTTTTCCATGATTGTAGAAACGTGAATTAGTTATTACAGTCATTGAAAGCCAATTCCGTGTCGACGATAAAAATAAGGTGGCCATCGAAGGTGTAATCACAAGACAATAATCATTGAATTTCCCTCCTATCATTTCTCAATGATCGCCGCATCTTTTCTTCTCGCATTCATTTTATGACGCATCGCTATAACGCGCTATATCTGTTCTATTAACTATTAAATAAGTTCATTGCATTCTTATTAACAATTCAAATCGTAATTATTTTAATTCATTTATAGTTAATTACCCCAATAGCATTACGACACGAAATGCGATTTATTGTATTTACTTAAATGTAATTATTTATAAGTGTACACGTATCCATAGATATTTAATTTGGGATTTTAGATTTCTAAACAAAACAGATTATTTCACGTCAGATAAGATTTTACTTATATATGAATTATATTACATTTATTTTGTGTTGTGTTCAAATTACTTTAGATGCCATTGAAAAGTGCGAGAATAATGACAAAAGGGCGGTACAGAGTTATTATAGTAATGTAAGGTTGTTTCGCCTTCATTCGCAGGCGTTGTAGCTTTCTTCTTCGTTAAAGAAAATAAAAAGTACAAAAAATAACCAGCTTGCCACAAACTCTATTAGATTTTCATTCTTACTTTTTGCAGAGGTTGTCGTCGTCTAACTCGATCTTCATGCGGACGTGAGAAAATTGTTAATCTTATTTTGTAATATTACCTCGCGGTATGATAAACTACCACTAATAAATAACTGTTCCCATTCCATGTTTAATAAACAACAAATGAAAGAATATGCCATCATGAAAATTTCAAATTATTTTAATTTTTTCTCTGCGTTATTCATATAAAGAATTACATACAGTTCGTATCCACCGTTGATGTAGAAAGGAAGAGTGCGTATATCGTTCTCCTCGTAGTCAGTAACAACCAACGGAGAAAGCAGCCGACATATCTCGAAAGGGAACTTCAAATCCACACGGTATAAAAATCTCCTATACAAACATATATATATTGAATCTTTAAATGCCATCCTTTTCTTTTTGTCCCGAGGACAGGATCTCAGGAACTTGTTTAAGAGAACTTTCCTCATATTGACGTTCAAGTTTTTTGCTCTTGTAAAAGGGCAAGTTGGTGGAATACATACCGGTGCGTGTATGAACGTGATTGTAATTATAAAGTAGGTTCATCATCCCAATCATAACAATCTGATGTGCGCCTGCAGCATAATCTGATTTCCCGTTCTCGATTATTATAAAGCTTTCTTTATTTTGCGAGGCTGTTAGGTAAATATCGTTATAACGGGGTTTAATGGACCTGAGAATTTGCATGCTGTGCTCATTGCAGCGATTGTATAGGGCGTAAGTATTTAAATGTATTTAAGAAAATACAGTAACCATTAACAGGCGATAAATAATCGATATTGTGGAATAGTAATTTTCTTGTTAGTTTTGATGCATAATTAAGTAATTTCTTTTATTTAGTTTTTTCGTAATTTGTGAATATAGTCAAACATACTTATATAATAAATAATTCTTAATAAATGCATTAACATTTATATAAACTGTTATCGTTCTTATCGTATGTATAGAATGATAAGAGGACATTGACCGGAGAATAGTAAGTAGGAACTTTTACTCGCGTTTTAAATATGCAAGGTTAGAAAGTGGGACCATGAAATGCGTCAGATAGTAAAATGACTGGAGAATCGCGTGTCAACGAGACTTGAACATTATCATTCCACGTACGATGTAAAACCACTTATTCGGTTCGCTGTGACCGTTATCCGGCGCACGCACGCTGCTTGCATCAATGACATATTTTTCCTCGGCGAAACTCCACGCACATTTGCCATTCAAGGTTAACCCGGTCAGTATAGCTCATTGTTTACATTAGTGTCGCGCAGTAAACCACTGTCTAGGATCAATAAACTTGCAAATGCATATTGTTTCCGGGATATGTCACTAAATACTAACTAAATCTTTAGTTTTAGATGAAAATAATCTCAACGTCTTTCATAAAATATATGATTTATATTTTATTTAACTTTCCATCCATTGTATCGTATTGCCTTTAAATAGTATTATCTAATTCCAAATAATCGCTCTACCTGTCATTAATACTGGTCATAAATGTCATATGTCTTATGTTTACGATTATTATATGCATAGATATTCAATTGAAGATATTGAATCGATATTTAGGGCGTGGGTTAGTATATCAGTGGTTGTTATTTGGGATCATGATAGTAACATGCGTGTATATAGCACGTTTGGCCCACGGCTGCAACTGTTACATCAATAAACGAACCAAGACCATTAATTGGAAATTCATCCAATAATTGAATCCCACGCTTTCGTCTATTTACAGTCTCGCATTTAACGTTAAAGCAAGCGTGATTACTAATAAAACTTTGATTACTGTTCTACATTAAATGTAAATTAAATTAGAAATTCGAACATTTTCAACAGAGCGAAATAATAAAGTGTTAAAATTAATAGTAATAAAGTTAGTTAGTTGTCAAGTACGTTCTTTCAGTTTCAACTATGAATGATTATGTATATGTAAGTCAAGCGGTTTTAATATTGAATGATTGTATATCACTAAATCAGGACATTATAAATGGTAAATGGTTACTCATTAATGTGGAAAGTATACTGCATCCGCCAGGTCAGTCGCAACACATGTGCTGGCAAACCTGTCCATTCCGTGTCATCTGACTGTACCACACAAGTATTCTTGAACTGGTTTAACTTTAACAGGGTCTATAATGAATCTCTTCACTCGGCTAATGACACCTTTAATAAACACTTTAAAAAGTGCATTCAGATTTAATAAATAAATTACGGAATATAATTTACTTTTAGATAGGTATATAAAACATGTCTATAAAATATTTTATTTGTATACTAATGATAGGTTCGGAAATTAGTTGGTATACAGTTTTAAAGCTTCTCGACTTTCGAGTCTTGTTTATTACTTTACCATAGTAGCGTGCACATTAAAATACAAAGCACGTTAGATTATGTACGACTTTAATATATTGCGGAAGAAGATTACAATGAACCGTAGTAAAATATAGAAACGCATATGCAAATAATGTTCAGATTTTTGAATTTAGTATTGCATACCTAATACAGTGAGCATTTAGTGTTCTCAATACGAGCAGCCGTCATGCCATCCGTACATTTTAACGAGAGCGCGATTCTCCGCACCGATAGCGACAGGCTAATGAAAACCCCTCTGAATAATGCATTAATACCAGCGTTAAATCGTGAGTACCTACAATCGACGTAACGACTAGAAAATACTAGATGCAAATTTAAGTCAACACCAACGCCGATAGGCTTCCGCAGGCAATTCGAGAAATTCAACCGACTACATTGAGTTAAATATAGCTAATCGTTTATCCATAGTGTTCTCAGTGTTGCAAATAGATAAAAGATTTTTCGGATTAAAGAGGTTAACTTAACGAGGTTTTGTGCAAGGGGTTCTATTTCGATTTTAATACTTCAAGTAAAAAACAAACATATTTATTCGTCGTTATTAATTTAATATGTCGCTATTTGCCAACCAATTTGTCGCCATGAATTAGTCTGCAGTTTGTACACAGCTCTAAATCGATTGAATAAAATATGAAAAACTGATAGTGATAGTGTCCTAAAAGCATCTTCAGATTGTCAAGACAGATGGATGGGCAACATAATATCGTGCCCTGGCTCACGCTACGACCTCTGTTCACCTTCTCTATTGAAATGTCAGTGCTTGGACCACTGACGAGACAATCGTAAAATACAATGTTAAGGTCACATCATGACTTCAATAAACAACTCCTAACATGGGAAACGTGAAGTCGTCGACGTCGTCTCAAGCAAAACGTCCCAAAAGTGTGTCAAACTTGTATCCAGTTGAAGGAAATACGTGTTAGCTGATTTTATGTTGCAAGTAAACATGTCGTTTCCGTGAAGTTTTGTTATTCGTGGTTGAATGCTCAACGTTAACGAAAAATAAATCTTAAATCGAATGCATGATTTACAAACAACACAACCATGTTTTTAATTATCATTTAGTATTATAAGAAACAGTAATCGGTAGTATTATTTTATGTGCAAGCTCGTCTGGGTACCCACTAGTCATATATTCTACCGTCAAACATCAATATTTATTTTTGTTGTCTTCCGGTCGGAAGGGTGAGTGAGCCAGTGTACAGGTACAAAGGACATAAAATCAGAGTTCCCATGCGGTTGGTGCATTAGCGATCTAAGCAATTGTCAATATTTCTTAAAGCGCCATTGTCTATGGACGCTGGTGACCACTTGCTATGAGGTGGTCCATTTGCGCGTCCGCCTAGCTATTCTATAAAAAAGTATCTAGTTACATAGGACGGGGCTATAGAAAATATAAGCCTAGCCAGTATAATCTTACCGTTCCCGCGTTCCACATATAGTGAATAAACGTAGTATGTCTTAGTCGTCGTCATAAACACTGGATAACTTGTTCTTTGATCCGCGTGACATTAAACTGTTATTGAATTATAATGAATAATGTAGTAGTTGAATGTACAAGGTAATGTTGTATTAGAGCCACCTTTCTTTTCAATAGATTGTACAGCTAGGTTATATTATTGATAACTATTAATAACGAGTGATGAAATCATTATTTAACACGCATTTACGATTTTCTTTCGCTTGACGTTAAAATTACTGTTACAAATAAAAGAGTGGATGATCAGCATCCCAGAATAATTTATCATAGCAATTTGTATGTCAACAGGACACGAGGCGAGTCGTCGAGCCAACATAGCGGGGTTTTACTTTCTTGTAGTGGCCTTAAGAAACTAGTTAAGAGAAAGTAGGATTACTATCGTACTAGTATTTATCGTTATATAACATTAAACTGAATTCCCTTATAAAGGTTACTCAATATATTTTTTAAACTATACTAAAATAATCTTAAGGCATATTCGCCGCTTAAAAAAAATCAAACATACATGATATAGGTGATGATTTAAACGTAAACAAAGCATTTGTATTTTAAACAAATTTTCACCTACAAAGTGTCTAATTAGAACGACATTACCGTGCTTATCCACCAGCCCGCGTGTGTAGAAAATAGGCGCTTACTCATAAATATTTATATAGACCACAATGCCGTCATTGTATGCTTCCATATTCATAGAGAATTATAATGGTTGTCACAGTAAGGTCCCGAACAAGAGCCGAAACGGCTCGCATTTAAGTGAATAAAAGATTCTCTAAAGAGTTTCACTTAGCAACCGACACGGTAAATATTGCCAATAGCGATGACACAGAATGGCGCGGCGTCTCAGCAGAATCAGTAATGGTAATTTTAGTGTACGAAGACTGTATTCAAACATTTACTTTCTTATGAGAAATTCAAGTCCGTTGCAGTAATCTTATTACTTTATAACTTTTTTTACTGAGTCGTTCTAATTTTGTTTGCGGCGATATCAGCGTATAGAAACAATTGTACCGGAAACTGTGGTAAAGAGCAGGTTATGTGGTCGTCGATGGTGACAAGCATTTCCCGTTGTGGTGAGAATTCAAGTTTGTATTGTAGCGGTATTCAAACTTAGGTGGTTACTGTGTTTCTGGATGTAATTGTGGTCAGTCATTATTCTTATGGAAATTAAAGCTAGTTTAATTTTATTTCTACTAACGTAATTGAACTGAAATATGTAGAAAAATTGACACGTAGAAATTGGCCCGCAATTATTTCTATAGCAATTTTGATTCGGTTTTCAAAGTCGCAGCGAAGAAAACTAGCTGTATCCAACGTTCTTAAATTATTTTCTTTAATTTCTATTGTTTTTATAATTTAGTTTCTAAAAACTAAATTAAAAGTAGTTACAAATTTATTATAACGTAAGAAAGCTTTTTACTATTTTGTAACATTCAAGAGTTTTATCTTATATTGATCAATTTTCTGAATCCCGCTGTCATGAATTTTATTTATTTAAGATAAAGACATCTTTTTTTTGTATCTTACAATTGATAAGTAGGAATTTATATAAACCAAGGATGTCTCGGTATACGAACAAACTGACTCGTAATATTCTTAAAATATTTATTTAAGACTGACTTTTGGGTACTATTTTTTTAGTTACGATAACTTTTTTCATAGATATTATTGCAATTTTTAAATCAATATCTTATTGGTAAGGACGACGACAAATGATAATTATTTATGGAGAAAAATAAATGGTTTATTGTTTAAAAAAAATAATAATATCTTTAGAGTAGCGTAGCGTATATAAATCTATTAATTATATATTTTTATATCAACAAAAATTAATCGAATTATATATCTCACGATTTTTTTTTAGATAAACTATATTTTACGGTTACGGTTTAACTTTAAGCAGATTTTAAGCGACAAAGCTAGTTTAAATTGAAATGTAGTAATAAAAAAGATAATACAGGACAGGACAATACTTCAGCTTTTTTTTTGCTCGTTGGTATATGTGGGATATGGAACATTGTTTATTTCTCTATTGTTTAGAACGTGCTTTGCATGATCATTTTCATAGTTTGCAAGTTGTAAAGACAACGGACAAGCTCCTAAGTTATTGTCGCTCTCAACAAGTCGACGAGAGTAAAATGGATGTACAATATCGATGACGAGACAATGATAAAATGGAACCGTGTGGGAGCGACATTGCTTTAAAGGTGTTGTTGAAGTTACTCCGTCTATCGTGCACATCGATTAGTTACTTCACAACAAAAATAAATCTTTATATTTATATCGTGGCATCAGAGGATTAATAGTACCAAAGTAACATTAATAAAATATATTTAGTTTAAATAAATATTGCTAGCTTACAGAAAAGTATATTCGACTAGCGAGCTTAAATAGTTGTTTATTTAGGCACATTTCTCCAAATGAGTCAATATTTATAAGTCGTCGACCTGCCGCCTCGTGCTTAGGGTTACGGGATTACGAAACGAAATAACATTCCCACTTTAAATTACCTGTTCAATTAAGTGCTATAATATATATTTATATATTCAAGGGTATGTTGAAATAGTGAAATAACATGGATCGGATAGGGTCGACGTAAAGTTACGAATCATGCCCAAGCACGCATGTTTTAGTTCAGCTGCCGTTATCTTATGCGAATTTACAGCCCGAGATTAAACTGCTCTAAAACACTGCTAACATCGGAAGAGCCGGTGAGAGGCGTCTTCGGTAATGGCTTCTTAACGTAATGGCGATAAAAACACTTCCTCGTATTGCTCACGTGAGAATATTGCCCGGCATCGTCGTGACATTGACGGATGGGGTGCGGGCGGCGTGACCGCGCTCACAAGTGCTGGTACGCTTGTCGAGCTAGCGCAGATCCTAACGCAGGACGCATCATTCTTGGCCCTTCTAGGTAAGCGTCGCAATCACGTGTCGAACAAGACATTGAAAACCTGCGGCTTTCCGGTGAATGAAGTTGCACTGAATAAACCTTTATTGTTTGTTGAATTCCTCAATTTATATGTTATATAAATATTAAATAGATTTTAATTGTATAACTGTTTAGCGAATATGGGTAGGCGGTAATTAACATAAATGTTAGTCAGTATGTAAAAATAAATATATTGTCTATAAAATAAGTATAACAGTTAACAAAAAACACGGAAGGTATTACAATTACAATAAGATTATTACACGAACGAAAAAGTTATATAGAGTACACTAAAGATAACTAAAGAAGGAGTACGAAGTTAAGTTACAGCGAAGTTATGTAATAAGTACCGGTTACATAGAATATAATACTTAATTACAGTTCCCATAACTGAATATTTTAATTTGCCAATTCCAATTAGTTAAATTTATAATAGCTACATTTAATTACAATAGATTGATGGTGAGATTGATTAAGTTTGTGTACATTGCATTATTAATCATTCAATAAATCAAGCCGTGGGACTGTAATACGATGGCAATGAAGTCGTTTCATGTAGTCTGATTAATGAAACTGATTACAAAAATTAACTTGTGTAGATAAGAGATACTTTTAATTAAAATACGTTTTGTTAATAATATATAAAATATTTTTTACAGTTTTAATTGGATACAGTTTAAGTACACATTTTAAATGACGCCTTTATTATACCTTTATATTTTTCTATACTGTTTTAACAAAAGGGAGGTGTTTTTATTTTATAATAATAGATGCGGGATAACTAAGTGGATTGAAACACGTGAATTATGACCGACCAAGGGTTTAAATCAGGGCAAGAGTTTTCATGTGCTTAATTTGTGAAAAGAATTCATCTCTTACGTGGTGATGAAGGAAACGATTACGATGAAATCTCCACGTTTAACATCCTCTAACCGGCCATGACGCAGTGTGGTGGATTATGTTCAAAATCTTCTCCTTAAAAGGAGAGGACTTTGCCCGGTAACGAGGGAATTATTAACGAGCTGTACTCATTTTTCATATCATAACAAATTATACTTTTATATTATATATAAGACATAGCGATATTTTTTATTATTAGCATAATAAAACCACTGTTTTTAAAAAAATATATCATTTGTAGCAATCTATCCCTCTGAACACAAAAGACAAATTCAGTCGTAACGGAACGTTAAATTAGGTAATCTCCTAAATTATTTTGCCTTTCTAAAACTTCTCAATTCAGGAGTCGTACGAAGAGAGCCGTTGGAATGATACAGTTAAATGTAAATCAGAGAATCTTTTCACACGATTTTTTTAGTTCGAGTAGAGGAATACCAAATTACTTTTAAGAGCTTTTTATAACATGTACATACGTATCACATATAGCACCAAGGATGTCGATATCTTACTACAGTACAAGACAAAACACAATTTATTCAAGTAGGCTCTTATAAGCACTTTCGAAACATCACTTAACAAGATTAAATAAAATTTATAGTCAACATATTTATTTCGGAATGATTATTCTACCGAGAACAAGCGACAAGAAAAACATAAATAATAAACATAATATTAATTAAATACAATTAAATTTAATTAATTGATTATAATTCTTTAATAATTCATTAATACAACACATTTAGCAGTTCTGGAGCGCGTGTCTTTGATCGGGTTCGTTGAATATGAAGACACCGTTATTTGACTATTCAATGAATACTTACACTTCATTTTCGAATATTTTTTGTCTAGTTTTTTGTTTTGCATAATGATGGGTATACGTTGATATGATTTAAAAACAATGTTATTCTTATAATATATTTTGAAAATTATAACTTCTCTTATATGACTTTATATGACTAGCTGATTCGTTCTAATGTATGATCCTAAATATTATTACACTATTACACGTAATGATGATCGCACGTCTGAGTGCATTTCTGTTACATTTCAACAACTTATGCAAGACCCGTGCGAGGATCGTGCTCATCCACCATAACAATCATCAACTTGCAAATATATTCACATCTATTTGTATTCTTAAAACACGTAACATGAATATTATAATATAAATCGATTTAAGCATTTTCAGTTCATGTGTCTATATTAATAACCGCCACATGTGGGATTTTAGTAACGACAAAAATATAATGTCTCATTGTTTCATAACGCTTAAGTACTATATAATTAACTTTATTTTTCTTTGTTCTACAGGATTGTCAGCAGCAGTTAGCAGATAGCGATTGCTGAAGTTGAGGTCAGTAACCTACGTTATTATATTCCGATCGGAATTTGTAAACTCCAGAAGTTACATGTCATTCTGTTTTATTATGTGCCGAGGAAGCGCTTAAAAGTTCGGATAGATACTACAGCTATCATTGTCTCGTTTATTTAATAAACATAAAATAATTCTCGTTAAAATATAAAACGTAAATAATAGAGCTTATTCCGTTGCGCCCATCATTAAATATTATGTTAAGATTAGTTTTACAGTTATACTGTATAAATTCGCCTTTTACAGTAAAGTACTCTAATAATATAACAGTGTCAAATTATCTCAAATGACTCAAAAGAATAATGATGATGAATGATAGTCAACGAAGTGTAAACATAAGAGATAGATACAGTTAAATTTTCTGGTAGTGCGTACGAAGTGACTCGCAACTCCCAAAAAATTATGATAGAGAATTTATATGTAGCTTCACTATTATTATCGCTTCGATTATAAAAATTAAGCTATAGACGTCTATGGTCAAAATTTTATAGGTAATTTACATTTTACTATAAATAATTAATCTATATAGCTTTATATTTATTTCAATAAATAAGCTATATTTATATATATATATATATATATATATATATATATATATATATATATATATATATATATATATCTATATATTTATAGCAATAAATAAGCTATCTAATTGCTTAAAACATCGCTATATGGAACCTTTAAAAGCAACTATTGTTTGAATATATGTGTCTTGTAAGTCAAGATTTTTGTTGAAAACTTGACATTAAAATAGGAAAAAAAAACAACTACCTTACCTAACCTACCCTAGTTTCCTAAAGTAGTTAATACTACTTTAGGTAACAGTTACCAAAAGTTTTTATTGTAATTAAAAATCGAGCTGCATCGATTTGCTAAACCTACTTCAAATGTAAAACAAGAGCCGTAAATGAACGAATTCGCAGAACTAACAGGTGGGTGATAAGTTTGGAAAAAACTCGAATCGCAAGTTTAAAAAAAAAAAACGTTAAACTCAACAATGTCGGTCTGTGGTTACCAAAATCAAAAACTGGTTTAAACGTCATCCCGTACTTTTTACCGTTCCTTGACACGCGACCCACTTTATTTTAAAATATCGAACACGTCAATACCGTATTAATATTAATTAGGTAAACTCTTCACCATACCAGCGCATACGATTCCACGGATCAAAATTGCAAGAAACACCCGTTGAATGTGAGAAGGCGATCCCATTCAAATGTCATTTATAAAGATGGTATCACCTGCAGGGTATATATTTTTTTTTAAATAACGTTTTTTACATTATTTTATAGTCCTTCAACCTTCTCATCAAAAAGAGGAGAGGAGGCCTTTAGCCCAGCAGTGGGACATTCACAGGCTGTTACGGTTACGGTTATAGTCCTGCTTAAAAGTTTATGTGCAAATGATATATTTTCTTACTTCAATTTGTCGTCATTTATATTTTATATTACTGCTGATCAATGTGTTAGTTGTCATGTTCAAGAGATTATAGGCTGCTTAAGAGTTTATTGCCCGTTTGGTACGTGCTAATTTACACAAGTTGAAAGTTAATAAACATAATAGTCGTATGTAATATATAAACTCTAAAATACTTGATACTTGTTGAATATTTAAATTAAAAATAAAATATGGAATTGAATATTACAAACCTAAATAAATAACATGTCATTTAGGTAGATATCGTTAACTACGAATAGATACTGTGAAGCCTATTTGAATATACGAAAGTAGGCAATAGGATTAGATAGGAATTGGCTTCAGGCTAGAGCTCAATAAGACATTTCTCGTTATACAAACAGGTGTGCATAGACAGGATCTAGATGGCTTAGGTATGGAGATTGCCAATGCATTCAATCATTCAGCATATTGTTTCCTGATTGCACTATACTGATCAAGCAACGATTTTCATCTAAATAGAATTTATGTTAATTCTGTGACCGTTAAGAATAGACTACATCTACGAGCATACAGTAATACAGGAAACGTCCGAGCATTATCAACCCTCCGGCGTAGGGCATGCGGGAAGCAATCGTTGTGTAAGTCACAGTACAAGCAAAAGGCGGCCGGACACTACTGACTTAAAGCCTCTCAATTGACGTCATAAATTAATGAACATAACGCTTCATACCACTGACTCATTATGTGAAATATCTAAATTATTATTTTAATTTATTAATTTATGTATAATTATAATACTAGTAGTTTGTATTAATTAAGGTGTTGTTATATTGATGAGCTTAACGGGTGAAGCATAGCTTTACAAGGTTAATTATTTTGTTGATTACCTACCAAGTATTTATGTAGAACGGTTGTTACAGTCTTTTGAATTATTACAAGAGCAATTAGAGAAAATACTTACAACGAGCGGACCACACGCCAGTAAAAACTCTTGACTAGTGAAACAATTAACGAAAATTGAAACTTATTTACTGTTGATTTTTTTTTAATTTTAAGATTAAAGGTGTATTCGGAAATTAGAGAAGAATTAATAATATTAAATAGATAATTTTTGATATAAAAAGTTGTTGCAAAAGTTCAATAATGAGGTGAAAAACTGTTTCTGTTATGCCACGTTATAGTCAGTTGCGTTCATTTTTTTTTGTTTCCCTCACCGCTTCCACAGCTTGCCTGGGTAAAAAATATACTGTTAACTGATTTGTCGAACAGTATTTTTATTATTCATTTTATTGCCATCATTCATTTATGAGGGGTATTTTTGAATTAAAATGACGAAATGAATTTAATGAATGAAACTACCTACTGAAGCTTGTACGTTATATACTTTGCTATAAAGTAAGCGGCACGGCACTTAGAGTATGTAAATTGTTTAACGGAATTGAGAAAAAATTGTGTCGACAGCTTGGCTAGAATTTTATCGTTTTCGACATAAATGACAAGACGCAGTGCACTAATGGTCGGTGAAATATTATGCTATTAAAAATGCACATAACGTTACATTTTCTAGTTTCGTATAAGAAGCGGCATTTAAAGTCGCCGTTTATATTTTACGACCTTCTTTTGATAAGTTGCGCCCGTCTCGTTACGTAGCATGCAAAGATAGTATAAAAGAGGTTGGATATGGCAGCGAAGCGGGATCTACGCTCTTATAATTATACATTCGTTTCAAGCATTCGATTCGAAAGTGAGATAATCCTGTTGCTGACAGCGAGGAGGCGGCGTTGTCAACTGTCCATCCAATGTTATCATAGCGCGACATCTTTATGTCGAGGTCGGTTTTTCAACGCGTGCGCGGTGCAGTGGGCGGTAATGGCGTCCGTCCCAACGGGATTCGCGCGCCGGCATCGTTTCGCGTCTCATCGTGCGGCCGCAATACATCGCTCTACTTAAATTACGTGCGAGTTTGTTCCGGTAAACCATCGTGATACCTTCACCGTAACAATATAAGATGTTCTCAAAGTTGCTAAAACTTGCTGTAAAAAATGGTGTTATTTGTTAATCTAGTTTGCATAGATTGTTGTTTACTTCACTTCACTAATATTCAAGTTATCTCAAAGTATAAAATGCTAAATTGTTATAGCATCGGCTGTGGTTGAATGAAATGGCGCCGGAAAGTGTTACCTACTTTTAACGCACGATATCACTGCATCATGATGAATCGCGATATCGTGTGCTCAAATAAGGCTCGTAACATTTGTTTGATTGTCGATAACGGTAGGCGCCAGATGCTGTGACACCAATTAATGAAGTACCCCTTGTATGCATTACAAACATTAACTAGAAAAAAACAAAATATTTTTAGGGTAAAGTTATTAAAGTATTAAAAATGTGTTTATGTGTTTATACATCACCGAAATAAAATTTTCAATGTAAGTTACTTTTATATTGAATACAGCAAATATTCTCTATAATATGAAATAACTGGTATAAATGACATTAAGAATTGCAGTTGTTATTTGTTGTCGTACGAGACGGTCCAGTGTGCCTACTGTCTACTGTCTAACCGTCGATTGTTGTTTTGTATAGAAAAGATAATATGTCGGAGTACTTGATTAACACAAAAGACAAGTGTTTTATACTTTAGATAAGATGACGATTTTTATGTTTTATTCCTATCAATGTCATCTTTATCTCTATCAATGTAAGTTATGATGATATGTATTATTTCACTTGAAAATAAGTGTTTTTTTTTATAGAATAGGAAGGCGGACGAGCATATCGGCCACCTGATGGTAATTGGTCACCAAACGCCCTTAGACATTGGCATTGTAAAAAATGTTAACCATCGCTTACATTGCTAATGCGCCACCAACCTTGGGAACTAAGATGTTATGTCCCTTGTGCCTGTAATTACACTGGCTCACTCACCCTTCAAATAGGAACACAACAATACCAAGAACTGCTGTTTTGCTGTAGAATATCTGATGAGACGAGCTTTCACAAAGCCCTACTAACAGTAAAAGTATTGCTTGCTACGATTTAAACTTGAGATCTTTAGTTCGGATTCACGTGTTGTATTCACTGGGCCGTCTAAACTCCATCCATACAAAGTAATAAAACCAATACATTTTATCTTATATATCGTTCACTTCATATAAACATATATATGTAGACTAAACTAAAACAATTTAAAAACGCGTACTTTTTAAATATATTAAAATGTATAAGCATATTAGTACACATAAATACGAACAGAATATTTTAGTCAGCTTCATGAAAATAATAAAATAATTAATTAATATATTATATTAAAGTTAAAGAATATTAAAGTATACTATACCGGAAATGAAATCGATATAAATTATGTAAATCATTTTGCCATTAACGAATTTGTGTGTTGAGTGCTCCGGATACATGTATTTAGGACTTAATCTGTTTAATTGATTGAAGTGACTGTCTGAATTATAAAAGTATTATCGAGAATCCATTTATACTGCCGGAAGAGCAGTGTTACCGTTATAACATTAGTGTTTTTGCATGCGTCATCTATAGGGCAGGGGTACACACGCCGCCGCTCCCGTCACAAGGAAACCAATCAATTACATATTAGCTTAATGTGAGCAAGATGACCCAAGGCGCAGTGCATGCAGAACGGACTCTGGACAAATCTTAACTAACGGACTACTGTCAACACAATGAACCTGTGATTATAGTTTATTGCTTTGTAAAATTTATGCCTAAGCATGTTCTAAAGCCTTATGTCGCATAATAATGAAACAAACGATCCATAAAATACAGCTAGTTAGAAAATAAATATGAAACGACAAAAACTGTTATTTTAAAAGACAATATAGGTCGGTTATAAGCTAAATTTTAATTATAAATCTGTAGGATATCGTGGCTGAAGACCATAGAGCCAGAGGAACAATGGCAGCATGCTTAGAAGGCGGATAGTCCGTGTTTGCCGCCGGCCGCAAAGTTCCGCCATTTCCAAGTTATAATTTTCAAGATAAAAAATGCACTGATTATATTATTTTATATAGAATTTTAAAATATTAAAAAATATAGCAAGAAAATAGTTATAAAGGTACAACATTCGTTTATAGAAATAAAAGCGTTTTTCATCACTTCGCATACGACAACAATCTATCCCATAATACACGTTGTTTAAATTAAAAGTGTTAGAAACGTATTACATTCAAAGCGTCGCTTTACTTTTTGAGCGATGCATTCACAAGATTAAATAAATAATATTACTTGGTGTCGAGCGTGAGGTTCATGGGTACTTTGGATGATTACTTGTTCGATAATGAGTTTAGAGGTCCGTTAGACTAGACCGGTCGCATGCGTACCGTACTCAGGGGAATTCACTCGTACCAATTAGTAACAACCGACATACATATCTTATGTAATTTAGTTTCTGTAGTCACACGAATACAACTTGAACACCTTATCCGAAACTGTAACTCGAATGTGTATTTTCTACTCTGCAGAAAATTAATTAAACTAGATTGGTTTTTAGATTCTATCCGTGATGTTATGCTAAATGTATGTTATTTGTTTAAATCAAGTAATGTTATTACTGTTCCAGCAATTTTCTTCGCATGCACGTTATATGTATCAAGAGTCGATTTTATTTTGCAAAATGAGATAACGTATCTCAAATGTTAAAGAATTTTCGACGAAATTGGTATTTAATATATCGACTCGGTTAGCGACTTACAGTATTGCAAAATCAGTTATAGAACCAGAATCGTTTTGATGATAAAATAATCTCCATGAATGTTATCCGAGAATATACTTGCTTCATATATCGTCCATCGTTTTAGGACAATGTGATCTGCTTTAATCCGAATACACAATTTGAATCTTTGATTATCATCGGTCATATTTCATTGGCTTTTATAGTATTTATTATTCGAACAAATAAAAAAAAATGTTATAAAAAATTTAAACAACATAAGCTTTAATGTAAAGCTAATGTTTTTACAAAGTTATCATATATCATAATTGTCTATAATATTTGTTTGAATGCTGTAGAAACTAGTTTAACGGTTATTCAAACAGTGATAAAATTGATTGTAACGCCGAAATGTTCACAATTAACATTGATTGAATGCTCACTTAACCGATCAGTAACGTTGTGTAACGATCTGTAGATAGAAATCGGTTAATAACCGTATCTGACCTTTTATCCTAATGGCTGTTTTTGTTTCGAACATTATAAGAAAGGAGTAAAGCTCATAAATATATAACGTATTTCCTGAAATATTCTACTGATGCAGTATAAATAGTTATCAATTTTAAAAATTACCAAATTAGAGAAGTAAGACGAAATATTAGTTTTAATTCAGCGGATACTTGTAAAGCCGCAATCCAATTTGTAGTATCGCGGTGACTACGAAAGATTGAAATGAACCTGTAAATCGAATCTATCACGTACAAGTTGCTATGATTATGGCAACCAATGGATTTCTTGCGGTCGACAGTTCTATATGCCCGAATGCAGAGACATCAAAATTGTAACATGTTAAAATTTGTGCTTTAGTAATATTCCTTTTAATATTCCTTTTTAACATTTTATTAGAAATTCCTTTTATAGTGTTAAATAATTGCTATTCTCGTGTTTGTGACATGTCGTTCGTTCATTACAATCGCAGCTTATAATTCTTGTAGAAGCTAGTTTTCGATTGTTCATATTTCATTTGCTATCGATATACGTATCAGTAGTTAGACAAGATATTTTATGAGCGTGGGCTTCGACGAGCTGCCTAAAGAACATAAGAAAGTGTCTATGGTTTGATTTAGCAAAACAATAAATACTATCCCGAGAATTGTGATGGTCAGTTTTGATTTATTGTTTTAATTTTATACTATTTTAGTAAAAAATAAATCAATTCACACTAATGTTTGTTTTGACATAATTATATGAAATAATACGGACGTATTTACTTTACTTTTCTAGAAAGTTTATTTAGTAAACTTCAAGTCAGTCATAAATAAAAGTAATTATAGCAAGCTATTATTAGCATGTAGATATTTTTTATCCTTATGGATCAATCGATCGTGGGCTTAACAAGGAGGGTAAGGTCGTTAAGCCATCGTTAGCGCTGTCCTCCATGCGGTTAAGTAATACAGGTGTAAGTAGTTCACTTGTCAACGTTTGTCACGCAGTGATGATTGATGAGGAGATAAACGACTGATATTACCTAGTTTGACGAGTCGATATAAACATTGTTGTAATAAAGATTGCTACCACATGAGCCGTACGGCGCGGCAGTGTATCGTCACCTGGGGCGTTCGTGACCGGAGTGCACGTGCGCCACGCTCGTCATGCGCCACTTGTGATTATTGTGTTTAGCGCCTACCATCCGTCACGGTGGTTTATTGTTCCCGGTGACTTTTACGAAATAGCAACTTTAAAAATTATATATATTTTTTAATTAATTCTATCTTGCTATGTTTTATAATTTAGTGAATATTGTTTTCGATTGATTAAACATAACATTAAATATATATAAAAATATTTCCCCAATTATATTAAAAACTACGATGGGACAAAAAAAATTGAAGCAAAAGTCACGGAACTTAATCGTTCCGGAATTTTAGTTCTTTTCAAAATGGTTCTGCACGACGTTATCAAACGTGGGTCAGTGTTTCAATAGAATTCGTGACAGTTGTCACGTGACACAGTCGGTACAGAAGTAGCCGCCATCCTATCGAGAATCAATTACGGTTTTCTGGTTGTTTATGAACGCTTTATTACACATCGAGGTCAACATTGAACGCGATCGAGTATACACAAATGTTAATAAAGCGAAGTAATATTACCATTTCAAATACGAGTTCGATATTGTGTTACAAATTGATAATGAAAACTTGACGATCAAAGTCGAGGTCTAATCTACACAGGTGTCCTCAATATTTGGACAAACTGTTCGTAGGTCAATAAACTTATGTAAACATACGTAGTCATATATCATCCGAGTGGGCACGGGTAGTGGGAAGTAGAGAGCGCGTTTCGACCTCCGCGAACGCAATAATTGAGCATAGAAATCAAATTACAGATGATTGATGATGCCGTTATAGCACGACTGAAGCCGCAAAGGCGACCGACAACTGGACGGACCATCATTTGCATTATAGGAATTCGACAGCATGCATGTTTAATTTTTTTTTACAATAATGTCATCCTGAACAGATTTAAACGTAGACGTCTTTATTTTACGAATGGTTTTGTAATTTACACTATGTATAGTAACTTTGAAAGCAATTTGTCAATGTCTATGTAAACGTGAAACATAAATAACAAAATAGCATGAATAAATTTAATGATTTACTTAAATATGACACATTATAAAACCGATTTTCAAATTATAATCTCGACTCACGACACAACAACAATCTTCGTCTAACGCCCAACGGCACATAAAAGTCACTTCTATAATAAACATTTATTGCTTTATTTCATTTAAAGTGAACAGTGCTAAGCTAATTCATAAACAAAGCTATTTCAGTGCTCTTAAATACCCTCGGGTGTTGCGGCGTGCGACGTCAATCAAATTAATTGTTCTACTGTAGTTTCGGATCGCCCATTTCATTCAAAGGCACCGACGCCTGTGGCTCTGCCTTATGGATTTCATGCGATAAAGTAGGAGCTAAAGGCTACAACAGTTTAGTGTTATTCAATTGGAACTTCATGTTGCATTTATTAAATACAGTTAAGTATATTATTTATCCGAGCAGTCTAAGCAATATATAACTTATTCTAGAAGCATTTTTGTGGTTTCTATCAAAGCAAGTGAGTTGTTTTTGTAGTGATCATTTTTTAAAAATGCTGCGCAACGAGCTCTGATAAGTGTCATTAAGTTAAAAAAAGAACGATGATAATTCTTACTAAAGCAATCTGGACAGAGATGAAAAGACAAAAAAGAAGAATAGGCATAATTATAGAAGTTACCACAAAGAATAATGTCGGCAGAAATAGAAACAAATTGCATTGTCGCCTGGTGCATATTGAATAGTGCACCGGGCAACCACAACAGGTTCAACGACCACAAATTACTAAAACAACTTTATGACATCATATACGAAACACATTTAGATAAAATTAATCATGTTACGTCACATAAAAGGGACACTGTTTGATAGTTATACATAGCTATAAAGTTAGAAAAAATTGATAGGTAAGAAAGAAAGCGTCTCAAAGCGGATGCTACGTGCACCGAAAACCTAGTTTAGATTACTGATTGAAGTCCATGCTGTTGTGAACAATGCTAGTAAATTATAGGACTTAGATTCTAGACTCTCACTGAGTTAGCACGATAAACAGCAAATAAAACTGAACAGGGTAATGAGGTAGCTCAATATACTTTCAAGATTTAGCTTTCCTGTGCAATAACATACATTAATTAAATAAATAGTTCTCAAAAAACTGTAATATAAGCTCGGTAGGAGAATGTTTAACGGCAATTTCACGTGGTTCTTATATAAATTATAGGCTATAATAATAAAAGTACCTCAAGTAGGCAATGGCGGGCAATAAGGATGATCCGATCGAATGAAGAGAAATCACAATCTCCTCATTAATGCAAATCGCTGAGACGACCAGGCCCGTGTTCAACCTACTGACCCTAGTGAGGATTATCTAGAAAAGCGGATTATGTACTATAAATTTAATTGTAGTCTTAAGAATATTTAATTATAGGAATAGAGTGCATTATATTAAAACAATCGTCTAATCGATTTTACTTATTATTTAATAAGTAAATTTTAAAAGAAGGACCGAATGCTATTATTTTTTTTGTCCATAAATGATTACGAGATCTTCATTTGCATCATTTGTTATAATTTATTTGTCTTTTTACACATTCTTATGTTGTTTTTCACTAGATCCTCAGTTTCGAGTTCTGTATTCGTAGCAAGTTAGTTGTAAAATTTACAATAGTCGATATTCAATTCGCATACATAATATAATTCTACAGAATGTTTCTTACTTTAAAGCGTCTTTGTTGTTCAAATATAGGCTTAAAACAATGAGCGACGTTGACGCCTGCGAGCCGCCTGATAGTAACCTTGTACGGGCTAGTCCACAATCCCGTCAAGTCAACACATAAGGAAACCTCCGCGCCCCATTAGAGACCAACACAACAAATTACAATTTCATTCAATGTAAATACGAGAAGCGTACTCGTAACTCCTGTCGATGCTAATGGTTGAATTTAGACACGCCTAATGGTTTATCATGAGGATTAAGCCGTTTAGATCCATTGTGACAGCAAGCGTCAATTTATTCTATTCACTGCAGTTGAAGTTGTACTTAAATGGTATTAGCAATAAGCTTTAACTGTGGTCTTTGTGCATATTACGATTGGAATGTTGATTGTAAACTAGAGATTTCTCATAATTATTATTCACAACGTATAATAATAATAAAGTAAATAATAGTTTCCCACTTATATCTAACATTAAATATCATTATTAGTTTGTGTTTATTTATAAAAGAAAATCGAAGAAACTTTCATAATTAATTGTCCCATTTCACATAATTCTAAGTTTAATTTGACATTAGATAAATCCTGGAGATATAATGGGAGTATCGAGTTACAATAAGGTCTATCGAGATCTCGGTACGAGAAATCAAAGGCGATATCCATAGTGTGCCAACAAGTACAAGTATGGTGAAACGTAAATAGCAGGTTGAAGGCATCCGGCTCATTGAATGCGCTGACCCCATCTGATCAAAGCTCGAGGCTAGTTGGGCACATTTGCAGCAAGTGATATCCGACATGGGAACACAATAGCTCTACAAGTACATCCCTTTAAAGTTCTTTCTAATAGCTATGATGTACCTTTGAGCACCTTTAGGCACAATGGTTGATTTGTATTAATTACAAATAAGTAATAAAATAATTTAGATTTTTTTAACAATAAAGAAAAATATTTGGTTATTTTTCTCAGCGATATTTAATACGATTTTTTTTTATGAATCACTTGTTGATTGAACATTCTCGCGTTTGAACTCGAACTACAGGTCAGCGTGTCTGACTCATAATTTAAGCCTACACAGGTCTCGGTGTGGGATCACTTATAGCTATTATCGATCGAGGATAGTAGGTTACGAATACAAATTACAATATCTTCGCAAATTTGCAATAGTAGTAGTAATTTACTACTATATTTGATTTGTATATCATTCGTCAATTATCTTGATTCTTGATTACCATATTGGTATTAGATTGTATAAGCATATTTATTAACATAAAAGATAAGTAAACTTAACCTAAATATTCATTACATGCTAACATATGACAAAATGCTAAATGTGAATTTAAGCGTATCGTACAATTATATTAAAATTAGCGCATCGTTTATCCGCATGACTTAAAACTGTACAATTATTATTGACTTGCGTGAAGTTTTCTGGCGTGGGACTATCAATGTATAATACGATATATTTTTTACACAATATAATTATTTGCTTGTCAAGTCGAGCATTGAGTACTTCTTAGTAAAACTCTCCTAGTTATTTAAACAAGTCCAAACGTTTAAAAAATTTCGCCACATTCTTAAAAAAAAAATTAGTGTAACGATCAGATCCGATCCGGTTTATAAATAAATATTATACATTGTATGATTACGTGCGGGTCAAAGACAGCCTGAGGCCGCGAGGACTTGATAGGTATCCATAGCGCACGTAATGCTTATACTCCTGTTATTTTACGCCATTAACTTGACGACTAATTTTATTTATCGCAGTCATTAATTTTACTTACAACTAGAGGCGTTATTTGTATTAAATACATAATAGATATTTCATTATTTTAAATTACACAATTTACAAAGCTATTGGAGTATATACAGATTATTTATATTTCAAACGTCGGTTTTATATAAGTACCGTCGAAAATAATAATTCCAGAAAAAAAGCTACATATTTTTATAACTTCTTTCAAATTTTTATTTATACGATATTTGATCTCTGAAGCCTCTTTTCAATAAGCTATTTAAGATACAATGCAGTGATCGTTACCATTACAAAAGTGGTAAAAAATTGTAATAAAACACTTGATGGGTGTCGTTCAATAGTAACAATATACAATTTATTCGTCGGTATCAGACGTAAAGCTTTAGAATGAAATTGGTATAACTTATACCGTTGACTACGTAGTGGACAACGCGATGAGACAAGGACCGTTACGAACATTGTATAGGAAACGTGAGCGTAACGTAATGCAGCGAGCTACCATCTACTCGTATATTGTTGGTAATATTAATAAAAAAAAACTATTTAGAAACTAATACAATTTGATTGCCGGTCTTTTTCTTTAAACAAATTGATGGGGTTATCGCCCTTGGAATAGGTAAACTTATATAACTTACGTTACGAATTGATACGTTTTAGTTGCAGTACAATTTAGATCATAAATATTTTAACGCTCGTTAAAGATAAAATCGATCGTAAGCATCGTATTTTTATATTTACTCTGACGAAACGTTTATTTATTTTATAAATATTATGTAATTACAAATGAAATGGTTAATTAAGTTCCGTAATCGTCCGTTTTAAACGTCTTTAAAATTTGTTTCTCTAAGCACTGTTACGTGTTGTAATTAAAGGTTATTAAACAGTGAATGCCCTGAGATAGGGATCATAAATGTTTTACATTCGTCCGTGAGAATCTAACGTGTGAATTACAATAAGAGAAACAGTGTCAAGAGACATATAGTTTATAAACAAGTACTGTTACTTAATTATTAAAAGTTATTCTACAATTATATTTTATTTGTTGCAGTTAATCGATGTTACCCCGGTCTTTATCGCTGTGCACAATGCGGCTAATATTAAGTTTGCTGGTAGTGGTGTGCGCCGTAGAGGCAGCAAAAAAATTCGAAGGAACGTTAAGATCAGCGGCAGATGCTCCTCCACAAGACAATCTTGCAGTGGAGTCAGCTTCAGCCGAACCAGCTGTAGTTGCTGCACCTGAAGAATATAAAAATCCAGGCGCACCACCACCTCCTAAATCAGCTCCGGAAGAAGAACCAGTACAACCCGAAGACCCAGTGGAAGAGCCAGCAGCAGAACCAGAAGAAGAGCCAGCTTCGGCACCAGAGACTGCTTCGGGGGGTGTTCCACCATCAGCTCCAAGTGGCATTTCAGCTCCATCAGCACCAGCTAATTCTCTTGAAGAATGTGATCCAGAAAAGATCGGATTCGAACTCGTGACAGGGTAATTTTGTTTTTATAAACTGCTTAATTATTATGTAATATTTACTATTGTTTTTGTTAATTATCTTGATGTTAATGAAAATAAAATTACACAATACTTTGCTTAAAATTATAACAGTTAATATAATTTAATTCGTTTATTATTCATTGGTTTGATAAAATTTAAACCGATTCTAATGTACCATAGATATGTCTTCTCGGCGCCCTCACACATTCTCGACGACATCCCTGGGACACTAATGCTCACCGATTGCCTCGAGCAATGTCAGGCCAACGACACTTGCCGCGCTGTCAACTACGAGACAGGACTATGCGTTCTTTTTAGTTCCGACGCTGATCAATTGCCAGGTTAGCAACATTATTAAAAATGCAACTATGTAACGGGATCTAAGTATGATAATAATAAATTCAACGATTATTCAATAATTTGTATGGTAAGCGGTAGGTTATTCTAAGTTCTCGTAGAGTCTATTTAAAGATGCAACTTATTATTTAATAAAGGCTTCGTTCGGTTCTAGCAAAAACTATTTTTAATATTATTTTAACTTTATTTAATGTTACAATCGTGCTATGAGATGTTTTAATGTTATATTTATGTTTCTATAGGTGCTCTGACTAAATCCCAATTTCCGGTATTCACGATCTACGCTCAGAAATCGTGTTTGGGAGTGAAACCGTGTGAACGAGCGTGGTGTTTTGATCGCGTTCGCGGCTACAACCTTAAAGGATTTGGAAAGAGGACACACACCGTTGAATCTAGACAAATGTGTCTCGACCTCTGTTTAGGCGAAAATGATTTCGTATGCAGGTGAGTTATTTAATATTTAATTCATATAATGAAATCAATATAACGCTAATAATTTTCAATTTCATTTTATTAATTTCCTAGCGTAACAAAGCTATGTGATAGATAAAAATGAATGTATTTGTGACTGTCCAACAGCTATTGTTGAATAAACATTTAATAGGAATTTCAAATTGGTTACTAAGAATTTATTTCCCTCGCCACAATAGAAGGAAGTGGTAAGCCCTCATTGAAATAGTGTCCGTTTATTGTAGAGAATGCAGTTGCAATGTATAGGAAAGGTCATAACATCTTCATTCGTATACTGTTATTTGTTTGTTATCTCTTCGATAAGGAAGCGAAAGATATCAAGACTGTTGGAATTAATATTATACGCTTTGTTGAATGTGAGTCTGATTCGATCCCGAGTGTATTAAACCGGCGACTCTACTCAGTTATATATCGGATAACAGCTTCAGATTTGCTATCTCAAACAGAAGATTCTTAAATGAGATAAAAGCAACAACTTTGTTGTATATTACTATTAATTACATTTGTATTATAAGTAATATTACAAAAAAAACATTAGTGTTTAAAAATTAATAAAAATATAATTTGTAATAACAATTGATCTTATCTACAAATCCAACAACAACATAAGATACATGTATTAATAGACGATTAACGATTAGATCAAAAAGCAAAACTTTACGTAATTTTTAATTAAAATATAATATGATTGACAATGGCTTAACACGTATATGTACATATATTTATAAAAAGTTAATACTTAGAAGAATTCGTTCAGACAAGGATCATAAAGACAAACAACCTGTAGTTATTCTTCGTATTGAATACGGTTACTTTTTATTGCAATTCATCGCAGGTCGATATGTAAATCCGTTTTACATCCATAAACATTGTTCGAGGAAAATATTTTTCAGAGTATTTGCACGCTACTGTAAGACACGAATTTATCATCTATATGATATGATGACAAATGCTTAATATTTTATTTTGTAATATTTATTTTTCGTAATTATTTCATCTCTATTTTTTTAACAATTCCTATAAAGATAATAAATATCTTTTAAATCGTTTAACTTCGAAAAAGTAAAATGAAAAACACAAGTTTTTTCATGTTCTTTGCTTAATAGGACTTTTTAATGTGCGCTTGTCCTATGCCCTACATGGAAAAGGCCCATCAAGATAAGTGCTTTTAGTTTTTATACTTCTAAGTATAACGAGCCCCAAGTAGTACAAAATAGGATATTAATTAATTAAACTAAAATTTTGGAAAACTTGTTTTCTTATTCTTGTTTAGTACTGGGGCTTTTTTCTTAAGATAAAATAAATTGGTAGTACAATTGACATTGACTAAAAATATACACTCATTGTAATTTAGAAAAAAAACTTTATACTAGAGATATTAGAAAAAATATAGTGCCAACTAGATTTCGTGATATACATATTATTTAATCTACATATTATATATCATTGTGAAAAAATGTAGCGATTAGAAGCAACAATAAAAGAGCACAACGTTTAATTTAATTTCGGGACGCATAAACACACTTATTGATAACTATTACACAAAGTTTAAGGCGATTGATTTAGATCGGCACAAATAACAGCGAGGCTGTACGGTGTGTTTTTAATGACTATAAAAAAAACTTTCAATGTCAATGAAACTATGCCAATTATCCCCTTTGCAGTCTGGCAATTAGATAGTAGATATATTAATTTAAATACTATTATACTACAATAGGTAACACAATCACACACGCTCGATATCTACAAAATTACAAAGTATTTTTGAGTTATTTCATCTACAATAATATATATAAGCAACTAAAATCATGAAATCAAATAAATTACACTAATAACACCACAATAAATACATAAATTGTTAAAATATATTTTTAAAATAAGAAATTAAGGATTTTTTAAATAAAAAAGTATAAACACTGATTTTGCTTCAATTTTATCTTGTGGGCGTAAAATTATAATACTTAATTTAATTTTCTATAACATTCATGTTATGTATACTTACTTTTATGTATTATTCGAAATACATATGATTGTTATAAGAGATGCAGAGTCATAAAGATGCTAAAAATTTGATCGGCCTCATAGCAGATATGAGATTTTAAGTATGGACGGCGTGGTTAGAAACAAAGTTCGAATAGCTTACTGCTGGGTACAAATCGTATCTTCATTGAAGCGGGCGCAGAGTTACCCCGGGCGGCGCAAATCGCGATCTCAAACAGTCACGACATTTGGCAAATATTCCGTGGACGTGGCGATGCGCGGTGTGGGAGCGGGCTGCCCTATCGCTTCCTACTTTCACGATACAATAACCGATAAGGCACACATTGCTCTTCGAGACTCATTGAAAGTCTATAAATTCAAGTAGAAACCTGTCCTTAAATGTCACCGTCGTGTTTCGCTGTTCAAACTTCGAAGTACCTCAATGTTTTGTGCAAGCTTTAAAATGTTGATCATTAACACAAAAGATTTATATCTGCTTGAATAATTACTCAGAGAAAACAAATCTTTTATCGATAATCTAGTTTTACTAGTACGCTTAGTATATAATTTTTCAAGAAGTAGAGAGTCATATCAGCAATCTTTAAGTTCGTAAGGTTAATATCTAGTAATTGAATTATTGTCTATAAATGGTCTATTCTTCGCTTAAACTAGGACCACCAAAGTTGCCGCCTTACAATAGATAGTAATATTCTAACTACGAATGTGGCTATAATTCACTATTATTGCTGTTACTATCATCCTGCCGTGCAGATAGAAAGATTATTTAAAATCATTCACGGGACCGCTTTATTTATGTTATAGAATCTCTTCCAGCAATAACTTCTGACACAATTGATTGAGTCGAGTTGAAATTTCATTTAATTCAATTATTTTTTGTTTAATCTAGATTTCAAATTATTCTAATGATGATGGTAATGGACTTAATAAATCAAATTCAATTTAATAATATCATAACATCGCTTGGATGATTATTTGACAAGATCCTAAATTGTTATGATGACAACATTGATGACTTTTTAGTATTGATCGACTATTTAAATAACTAAAACTTAAATGTTACATGGTACATGTGTATACCATACCCTATTTATTTAAAATAAATGAAAGTAATATTCTATCCCTATAGGAACTTTTTTTAAACGCGTTCCCATGATCTAGAGGAGCGAGGGTCATCCGATCTAAATCGATAGTATATCAAGAGAAAATACTGACCAAGATGAACAAAGATAATACTGTCTTTACACGGGTGGTCACTATAAAGCAATAAAGGGCTTAAGGTCAAACTTACATAACAAACGTCTGATCCGAACTTGTAACAAAACAGCTTCATACATATGGTTGCTTTCTTTTTTACTTTGCAATGTATAGTATTTATGACATCGATTTTACTTCACTACAAACCTTACATTGCAACCGAACCATATCATTTCAATAGATCCTAAATACAGGATTATTTAAATTTTCACTTAAGTACACATACTTTAAGTAAAATAAAAACATATTTGTACACTTTTTCAGTTGTTAAATCTTCTATAAGCCGAACATCGCATAATCCACTTTTAATGATAAACTTTACAGAAAAGAATTATAATCTCGAGTGCAAATCTTGAGAAAGTTCACACAGTATAATAAGAATCCAACAGCTATTAAAACGCACGCACATTGTTACAGATCGGCGAACTACAACAATAAAACGGGTGAATGCGTTTTGTCGAACATGGATCGTATCACTTTGGCTGGTACAAATTCTTTCCAGCCGAATGAGGGTAATAACTTAAAACTTTAAATATATACTGATATAGACCTGATAGCAATAAATTACGAATATATTTCTTTTAAATTTAGATATTGATTACTTGGAAAATAACTGCGTGGAGGAACCTACAAAGTTGTGTGAATTCAAAAAGATGAGTGGTCGCATCTTAAAAACGGTCGATTCAGTATATCAAGACGTGCAAACAATAGAGGAATGCCGCGAGTTATGTCTTAACTCACCTTTCCGTTGCCACTCTTATGATCATGGAGACACTGGCGATCATGTGTGTCGACTATCTCACCATTCAAGAGCAACGCTTGCTGACATTCAGGTAAGTGATCATTAAGTTCTAATATCAGTAAATCTCAGACTGTCAGGTTATATTATAGTACAAAAGTGTGTGCGCAAACACAGACGCCCTTTCTATTCTGTCAGTCTTATAATCCTATCGCATTATTATTATTATAATCCTATGGGACGATTCGACACGACCGGAGAAGGATGAACTCTACGTGTAGTTTTAGGCACGAGTGCAATACTGCCAAACTACTTGGGAATTTCGTGATTAAAAGCCTCAATAATTTAATGGCTGGTCCATTCCCCGGTCTGCAACTTCATGAATATGAAACGGTAGTGGTACCGTAGGGTAGTGGCATACATAAGCAGTTCGTGAACTAACAAGTGATAATTAAGGCAGTGTATAAGTGTGTTTGATAAATAAAAATTATACAAATAATTATATTTTACAATTTTAGGATCCTTATTTGGAAGTACCTGAAGCTGCTACATATGAATTATCTTCCTGCTACAATGTATCTATTGATTGTCGCGCAGGCGACATGGTAGCTCGCATTCAGACCTCAAAATTATTCGATGGTAAAATATACGCCAAAGGAAGCCCTAACTCGTGTGTTGTTGACGTTGAACAAAGTCTTGAATTCGAATTACATATGGGGTATAATAATATTGAGTGCAATGTGAAACAAAATGGACTTGGCAGGTAATTATTTTTTTTAGACTAAGTGCTTAAGTAGAAGTAAGTTTATTTCACTTTATATGAACAATAATTGTATATTTTTTTAGATACCTGAATGACGTTGTAATTCAACACCATGACACTATCGTTACATCATCTGATCTTGGTTTGGCGGTAACTTGTCAATACGATTTGACAAATAAAACTGTAGCAAACGAAGTTGATCTTGGAATTCACGGTGATATCAAGACCGGAATTTCAGAGGAGGTTATTGTCGATTCACCGAACGTAGCTATGAGGATTACCGACAGGAGTGGCGATGATACTATTGCTTCAGCTGAAGTTGGAGATCCCTTGGTAAATATTTGTTCCAATAATATTTTTGTGACGAATGTTTTTGTAAATATTTTAACCTTATATTTATTTTTATTCAGGCCCTGCGATTCGAAATTATGGACCAAAAGTCACCGTTCGAAATTTTCGTACGAGAACTTGTTGCTATGGACGGTGTGGATTCAAGTGAAATCACACTTATTGATAGCGATGGTTGCCCAACTGATCATTTCATTATGGGGCCTTTATACAAATCAGCAGCGAGCGGAAAGGTATTATTAAAAAAAATATATCTTTTTTATTTCTGAATTCCGAGCTGTGATATTAAGTGAGAAATCTAAATTAAAAATCTATAGTTTCTGAAACTCTGGCTAAAGCCTGATTAATTAATCTGACTATGAATATGTTTTGGAAACTGAAAGTAAGAGTTTGTGTTCACTAATATCAACACTTTTATAACTTACAGACGCTGCTTTCTCACTTCGATGCCTTTAAGTTCCCTTCATCGGAAGTTGTACAATTCCGTGCCTTGGTGACACCGTGTATGCCTACTTGTGAACCAGTTATATGTGATGGAGGACCGAATGAACTTCGATCGGTCATGTCATACGGTCGTAGGAAGAGACGTTCGACCCCAGCGGCACCTACTGATGACATGCTTCTAGTTCAAACCATTCAAATAACTGACAAGTTTGGTTTCGACAAACAGAAAATGAAGAATGTTACCGAAGATGCTGTGTTTGTAAGAGAGACAGACGTTACTTGCGTCAACGCATCTGGAGCAATGTTAGCAGCGGCAGCATTTATAGCAGCTCAACTAGTCGTGCTTGCAGCGTGGACTTGCAGTTGGCAACGAAGACGTGCGGCAGCTAAAGCCGCAGAACTCCTACCTGGCCCTAATGCTCCTTCAGCTCTCTGCAAAGTCTACGACGCCAGTTTCTCTCGTGCGCACCAGAGGCACTTTTGAGTAGATTTCCGTAGGTATGTTGACGTGATATACGTCTGCAATAGTAGTATATTTACATAATATAAATTCCCCCGTCGTTTCTAAGCTCCGAATGATAATGTAATATTATGATATTGCCTTGATAATTCAGGGAGTATAGGATGACGACAGCGGTTATTATTATAAGTTTCGAAGTAAGCCCGTTCTAATGCCATGTCAGGCAACCGTAGCGGAGTTTGCGCGACACGGAGACGGGGACGACCTTATGAGCGTGCGCGATTGTGGACGAATGCTTGTGATGTAACGCCTGATTTAAGAGTGTATGATGTGACTGGGTACGCTCGCTTGTCCCCATCTCCGGAGTTATTTGCGGGACTATGGCCGTGAGTCATCATAAAGACATTGTCGCTTAATATACTTTACGCTTAGACCTTTAGCAGAGGTTTCAAGTCGTATTGTACCATATTTTAATGTAGCATAAGCCTGATATGATGATAAGTAAAATTAAAAATTTTGTACCTTTTAAGTAGTTAACCGATCACGCGACCTAAGTCAAGAAACGTTAGATTGACGGCCATCCCGACATCGTAATTTATTGACTTTAGTTTAGTTTCTTTTTACGTAATTTATGTTTGATTGCGAATTAAATATATGTAATAATAAATTTTTAATTTAAATAAATAGATGCTTATAACTAAAATGTGCTATTTTCTACGATATAAATTGAAAGTATGTTATAATGGTGTGCTAGTAGTGCCTTACTCAAATATTGTAGTAATAAATTACACAATTTACTTCTATAAACTAATTTAATCCGTCCAAATTGCCAATTACCTGCAATAAATTTTTCTAAATAAATTCAATGTTTTCATTTACCACCCTCCACTTTTAAGGAACGAAAATAATCTCTTCGAAGTGAATATGTTTAGCTGATATTACCATGGGTCAAAACAATATCCAATTAATATATACATATGCTACCAATTTTTGAATGTTATAGTATAGGTAATTAAAAATATTCTTTAATATTTTTAGTGTTAATTTGATCAATCTAATCTGTGACTTATGGTTGCACAATTTAAACTTTTCACTTAACCTAGTTTCGTAAACTATGATAAAAAATATATACTTATGATAATTGCAAAAAACACGTTGATGACTCACATAATTTAGCTACTATGGATGGCAAGCAAAATCAAATTGAGTATTACAGCGGAGGCGGGGGCCGCTTTTAAATAAAATACCATAGAAATACGTTAGTCACTATGTTATGAGATATTGTTCAAACACTTGGAAGGCTCGAGAGAGACGTATAAATATACGAATGACAGGACGCTCTGACACAAATGTATAGCATTGTAGCAATGCTTTCGTGTATTTGCATTTCATGATAATAAATATCATGTAATATTTTATATTTACATATATTTATCTAAGAAAAATAGAAAAAATAAATTACCTGTTTTTTTGTGCAGTTTAATGTAATTATATTGTATTTATTTGTACTTGAGATTGTTCATAAAAATTCATTAGCTTAAGCGACAGTAATTATCTATACTGAAATGCGCAAGTAACACTGTCTGCCTGTTACGCTTACACAGCTAAAAAAATTAACTGATTTTGATGAAATTTTGTATGTAGCAAGCTTGAACCCCAAGGAATGATGTAGGCTACTTTTTATACCTTGCAACCACCCTTTCGCGAGTAAAACCGCGCGCGAAAACTAGTTCCGACCTTGTAACTCAAAAATCAAACACATTAACGAAAGTTTTATCATCTTACTTTCCCGTTCTATTCAAATTGAAAAAATTAAAATAAAAACATACTCAATCATTTATAAATGAGGATACATAAACGTGTATAAAATTTGTATTTATAAATCTTTTGATAAAACTTTTTCAACATAACTAAATTTATGATTTTTTATTGTACATTCCTTTCAAGTTACATAATAAGCTCATTTAAAAATGTTGTCAGAAGATAAATCGCAGACTACTAAAAAAACCGCTACCCACATGTTTTTAAAGAATGCGAGAACTAGTACGAAAATGGTCAAACGTTTTGACCAGTTCTAGACGTGTCTGAAAACGGCACGCATTAAGAGATGAGATCTTATAGTTTGGTTTGCGTGGAACAATCACGTGTGAAGGGGCACACCTCACGTCGGCATTCGTGCCTTAGATTAGATCGGAGTGTGCAGGCGACAACGGCACGCGACTGTAAGACACGTGCCGCACTGACAACAACCATTAGCAAACGTTGCTAAGAATCTAACTTGTGGTCTGAGATTAAGATTATTGCCAAGCGCAAGTAAATGACTTAACTTGAAATTCCTTTACAACATAGATGCTCCTTAGATCACACAGAGCACTTCTTCGAATATATTCCGATAAACTCATATTGCAAATAAATAGCGAATCATTTAAGGGCTATAAAATAAAATCGTCCAATGCAACAATGTCCATAAAGAAGAGAATTTTACAATAGCATGAAATATTCATAAAATAGGACCACCTGCGACTTTAAAGAATAAATGGCTAAAACGGCAACAATTCGTTGGCTGGCACAATTCTTCGCTGAGGTCAGCAATATCTCGACAACTCACATTTATTTAAAAAAAAAAAACGAAAAACCTTTAGAAATATATATTTCTTTTATGCAAATGAAAGCACAATTTATAAAAATATATTTATGTATGGATATATTTTAATTAAGGATAATTAACGTAAAATAATCTTCGCACACAATTGATATAATGATATTATATCCAATATTAGAAATATCTTTACACTGTACAAAGTCATCCTTGAAAATATACACGTTTAAAAAGATCTTTTGCTTGATCAAGAGGGACTCGCTCCGTATCTTACTATGATTCTATTGAACGAATTATTCGATAGTATCTTATGTTCGGAATAGCCACAGGAATGAAATATGGCTGCAGGCTTTGTTCATAAAATATGTTACGAGCCCTTAAGGTAATAAATAAGTATAATCCTAGTCCAAAAATAATTCATCCACATAATATCATTATTTAATAACAATAAAATATTGTTCATCGAAATAACTTTTATCTGAAGAGATGAAAATAATTTTGAAGTATTTCTAATTCTTTTATTTGTACATTTCATAAAATTATCTTTATTGTTTTAAAATTGATTATTATCGTCTAGAAAGAAATAACTGAAATGAAAAAAAAAAACGTACAAGAAATTAATTAATGTGAGAATAGAATTAAAATGTTTAGTCAAAACAAGGTCTATCTGTTTATAGAATCATTTTATTCATCAAAACAATGTTATTGTAGTTGCATGACTCCGCATAATCAAATATGCAGCATTTATCATCGTGTTCGCTGTCAATATGGACTTTATATTCTAAGCATGTTTATAGAAAATGGAAGTTCTATTGGTTTGGCATTTAAATGGCGCTATTGTTGCAGTAAATGTACTTTTAGTCTTTCATATACTTTCTCTGGTAAATGAAAGCGTGAAGTTGTTATGATTTTAATATTATGAAAATACGAGAATATTTAGTACGTATAAGAATTATTTGGTGTACCATTTCTGTGTTTATTAACTATTTCATTATTGAAAATTACTTGCTTTTGGTCTGTCTGATTACACACCATTTCGTTATGATAAGAGATTCATGGATACGAATTAAGTTCCGTATACAAGGTAATGTAGGAAAAATATTATAGAAACATATAGGAGACGGTAGCTTTATAATGACAAAAAATGGCATCCGCTGCTTGTGATGTTATCACGAAATCTTTTAGCAGTTCATAAATCATTTGATATAATCAGTGCAGCAATTTCAGTGCATTCACAATATATAATCGATTTTTGTTTATTATTAAGGCGATTACTCGATACCAGTAACGGATATTTGTGGTGCAATTTGTGTACTTATTTGCATCGGAATCGTTGGGAGCAATCGCAGTCACGCAGAGTCCAGTGCGAAAACAAACCTGGTTTACCCGTAAATCAAAAGTCATTCTTGTAGCGAATACGCTTTAAAATACATTAAGAAAGAAACGTGGACTGCATCAGTAAAGTCTACCTAACCTTTTCTGAAACCTTTCATTACTTACATTTATCATAAAACTAAATCCTTACTAATATTTTAAATGCGAAAGTGAGTTTGTTTGTTTGTTACGCGTTCACTTTATAAACCTTCAACTCATTGTCATGATTTTTTGCATACAAGTTGTCAGGGGTACAGAAAAGGACATAGGGTTCATAATACCCCTCCCCCCACAAATACGCGGACGAAGCGGTAGGTAAAAACTATAAAAGGTATACTAAAAATGGTGACGTTAATGGTTACGTCTTGGAATTAAATATTAATGAACTTATTATATAATAACGTATTTCTTTTTTTATATATAATCAAACCACAAATTAATACCATCACGCCTTTAATTTGTTTCATTTATTGTTTCAAACTTTTCTTGTTCGAAATTTAGCAACGTACCTGTGCCGGACAGAGTGTACAAGTGTGTGGCGCAAGCACAAGTGCACTATCTGTTCCTTCAAACATAATCAACATACGGGAATGTCAACACTGCTAACCAATTCCGGGTTGCTACAGTTCTCTGTAGCAACTAAAAATAGTAATTCTTTACTCGACAGAAATATTACTTAACTGTCTTAGATGTAGAATAGTTTTATAAGAATCACTACAAATTTTGTAGGTGGACTTTACGAGGTGGAATTTACGACTGGACTACAGTTTTGGTAAAAGTGCAGGGTCAGGAAAAAAACAATTTTTGTCATGCTATTTTTTAGCCCTCCTGGGGGAAAACCCACCTGGGTTCCCTGTATCTGGGAACCCTCCTAGAAATGGAGGCCCGCGGGCCGACATACAACCGAAAACAACCTTCTTTCACGCCTTTCAATCAATGTCCAAAGTACAACAATTATTTTTGTAAAATGTTGGGGCTTTAATATATTTAAAAAAGTAAAACATTTCTTCTCCTTAATGGCTAACGAATAGATAATGTACTATGTTTTCCAAACTATTTGGAAATTTAAGACAGTCATATAGCTGTATGGTTACGGTAGCTAGCCTTGGTGCCCCTTTTCAAATATCCAATCTATATTTATTAAACAGTTAGCACCAATAAACGATAATTTATTGGTATTAACTACAAAAACACTTATTTTAGAATCCAATATGTGTAAATATGTGAAAGCATCCAATATTGAGTTATCTATTACATTATTAGTGATTATAACTAAACATAATAAAGTATTTCCCCTAAATCGATTGTAATTTAATTTATTTATTACATTTTATTAATCGTAAAACATGTAAAATAATTCCATTATAGTAAGATGATACTACACTTGTTAGCCCTGTCGTATAAATATTAACAAACCAGTAAAGCCGTGTCGTGAAAGTAATTTGAGATTATGGCCATTCAATTTCCTCATACAAGTCTTACTGTAATTATTTGCCAGTCATTCGTGGTCGGATCCACAAATTTGTTTAGACATTCAAGTCTTGTCGTTGTTTTTTTTTAAATTGGTCAACTTCGAGATGTCCACACTGCGGGTGGCGGGAAATTCATCTGACATCGGTTTGTCATTAGCCCGCTCTCGGCGGGTTCCTTATTTGTAAACGGGTATACAACCGGTAGGTAGGTTGAGGACCTATGAGTCCCTGACAGGACTATCAGTCAAACATATTGCAAAACTGATTTGCTTGATTTGTTATCAACATTGACGAATGGTTTCTAGCGTCACTTAATATTTATATATTCATTGTTTTGTACTTGCTTCAACAATCTCAGATCGGGTTTAATCACAGTTTTACTTTATTAGAAATAAGATATAAAAAAGAGTAAATTAGAAATTTACTATTTCGTATTTTAAAACGTTTGTTCTAAAATTAAATAAAACTGTGATCTATGTGCAAATTTGGTCTGTCTTCAATTTCTCATTAAATTCAGATTCAACGCTATATACAAATTTCTTGTTGCAAGTAAAATTAGGATAGAATCGAAAACATAATTTTTATACATAAGAATATACAAAGAAACGCCCTCAAATTATAACACATACACACAAATATGTCCTTCTAAGAAACAATCGAATTCTGGAAACCTTAAAACCGGAAGATTCGTGAATTTTTATTAGTGTTCCCAAGTGTTCTCTCAGTGTTTACTTTTACTTTAACAGACTGTTTGTAAGGTAGTTTGACCGGAACTCTGAGCTGAAGTTGATATTGGCACTTGCTTGTTAAAATTAAAGAAATTATGATATTTTGTTTATCAATTTCTACCTCATGACAGCTTTTGATATATGTATATAGTTTATGATATATAGGTGATTATAGGCATATATTATAGTACGAAAAAGTTATGAATCGGAACGAAACTAAAAATAGAAAAGATACACAAAAACCACGACTATCAAGATTTGATTACTTATTAAAAAATCTTTAAAATGTTTGAATGTTTCGATGTGAAATTGGTAGATCTCTAAAACGAAAATTAATACTACATATAGTTTCATTTGATGGTTATGACACGATCATAAATTCATTTATAAAATAAAATAAATCTTTATTACAATAAATGTCATACTATTTATGATAATAGGTTACTTGTAATAAAACATAGTAATTTACAAACGTAAGAAATTATCCGAACAATAAGTGCGTGTTAAAATGACACAATGAGTTTTAATTTGATTTATTTGTATTTATAATTGACCGGGTGTTCCACTTTGAAGGAATCGATGAATAGGGAAACCACGACAATTATATCCACAAAGCCTTGTAAGTGTAACTATAATTTTTTTTTTTATAATTATATCCTGGTTCATTTTTCACACACGGCCATCTGATCCCAAATTAAGCTTGTACAAAGCTTGTGCTATGGAAACCAGACAACTGATATACTACATATACTACTTTTTTTTTGGAAATACATACTTATATAGATAACTACACCCAGACTCAGGACAAACAGACATGTTCATGCACACAAATGTCTGTCCCGGGTGGGAATCGAACCCACAACCTTCAGCGTGAAAGGCAAGTATCTACCAACCACGCCAACCGGCTCGTCATATGTGGAACTATGTGGAAAATTGAGCTTCTAACCAGTAATGGGACATTCAAGATGTGCAATTGCGTTTCACAGTAATATACAGTAACATTTCGAAGATTTAAAAAAAAACCCCAGTAATAAAAAGGGTAATTTTTTTTTATTTTTTTTTTTATAGAATAGGAAGGCGGACGAGCATATGGGCCACCTGATGGTAAGTGGTCACCAACGCTCTTAGACATTGACATTGTAAGAAATGTCAACCATCGCTTACATATCCAATGCGCCACCAACCTTGGGAACTAAGATTTTATGTCCCTTGTGCCTGTAATTACACTGGCTCACTCACCCTTCAAACCGGAACACAACAATATCAAGTATTGCTGTTTTGCGGTAGAATATCTGATGAGTGGGTGGTACCTACCCAGACGAGCTTGCACAAAGCCCTATCACAAACAAATATATCTACACAGTCCGATTAGGTCTTTAAACATCAATACAAAATGTATGATTTGTTCTATTAGTACTTAAAGTAATTTAATTTAATGTGATTGATTCTTTTGATTGTAAATTTGAATTGATTTGATTTAATTCAGATTTTTATTATTGTAATTTTTGTCTTTTTACTATTTATTTGTCTTTATGATCCCTGTTTGGTCGAAATAAATGATTTTATTATTATTAGCGTATGACGGTGTTGAGAGTGGATTCTTTTGCAAGGCAAGTATGAGCCAAAAAAATAGCTTTCTTCAAACTACCTTAAATTTAAAAATAAAAAAACCAACGCAACGGCTTATACTTCGAGATATCGCATGCCGCAATTCTTAAAGTTAAATTAAAACATTTATTTAATAATAATAATAATGTCCTGGGACATTTTTCACACACGGCCATCTGATCCCAAATTAAGCTTGTACAGAGCTTGTACTATGGAAACCAGACAACTGATATACTACATATACTTTTTTTCTTTTGTAAATACATATTTATATTGATAATTACACCCAGACTCAGGACAAACAGACATGTGGGAATCGAACCCACAACCTTCGGCGTGAAAGGCAAAGGCAAGCATCCACAAACTACGCCAACCGGCAAATTTTATTTAATTTAAAATATTTGTTGATTCGAAAGTGGCTAAACTCGATTATTATTTCTAAAAGGCACTGATCTTCAATAAATCCGAACCTTCAACTACTTAAATTAAGATCGCGTAGCGGTTCAACAATAATTCGTGAGTAATAAATTGTACTGCACTATAAATGTGCGAATAACAATAATATACAACGAAACGAGAGTTGAGTATTCGCGCGGGCCGTCGGAAGTGATGAGTGAGATCACGAAGTAGACGCGGACGCGCTAACAATCCACTAATAGGGATCGTGGTCGTGACCCCGCCTCCCGTGCTCGACAATATTATCCCAGCTGACGGATACAATTATTGCTCTCGAAGAGCGCACACTTTAGATTATTTTAACGAATCAGTCGTAATCAAATAGAAATGAGAATTTTAAAAATGTTTTAATTTTTTTTAATATAAATAATTCGATACATTACACGTTAAGATTAGTTCATAGTCGATTTTCGATCGGGTTGCTTATCAAATTGTTTTTTTAAACGACAATATTTAATAGCATATAATACTTAATAAATTATTTTTTAGGTACCTATTATATAATATTTTAATAATATTTTTTAATATGATAATTATATATAATATAAACGAATAATAAATATGTAATGTGCGGTTTAAATTATTGTAACTGAATATTTTTCTCTTAGTATTCGAATGTTATTGTGTTTAGTGTTTACGCGTTGCAATAATGAACTCTATTGAGCAATTACCTATCGTAATAATAGGGTAATGTTTGATTGAAAATATTACATTACAAATTACATTGTCTAGAGGATATCTTGCTACGGAAATCCCAAATTTCAAAAGGAATTAAGATTTAAATATATACAATACTACAATGTGAAGTTTTTTTTTTTCCAATTACCAGTAACAGCCTGTTAATGTCCCACTGCTGGGCTAAGGCCTCCTCTCCCTTTTTGGGGAGAAGGTTTGGAGCTTATTCCACCACGCTGCTCCAATGCGGGTTGGTGGAATACACATGTGGCAGAATTTCGATGAAATTAGACACATGCAGGTTTCCTCACGATGTTTTCCTTCGCCGAAAAGCACGAGATGAATTATAAACAGAAATTAAGCACATGAAAATTCAGAGGTGCTTGCCCGGGTTTGAACCCACGTTCATCGGTTAAGATTCACGCGTTCTTACCACTGGGCCATCTCGACTCTCCAATTAAATATATATATAATTTTCCAATTAATATAATTAAATATCATTGAATTTTCGAATATAGAATTGATGACAAATTATATTCTGCCTATGGTAAAATTTACCTTTATTCTTTTAGAAAATACGACGCTTGGATATTATTATGAAAACAAATATTTTATTAGATATCGTTATTCGGTTCGAATTGTCAAATTAAGTTTGACAAATTTTATATTATATTTGTATCCATTATGAGCTTATTACTAACTATATCCATTTTAATTTTACTTCCAAAGTTGCGATAACAACTTCGTCGACATTCAAGACGCAATTTTTTTTTCGAATCCATAAAAATAGATTCAGAAAATCATAGATTATTCACGATTTGGACCAATGATATCAGTCAGCGTCATTTCAATTTTCTTTTGTCTTTATTCCTCTTGAGGTTGGAATAGACTATAGGTGGGTAAATACTACTTTTATTTATATTTGGAGTAGAGTCATTTGCCCTCCCGGCTAATATAAAAAAAAATGTTGTCCGTACATATTGTAATTCGATGAGAAAAAGTCATAATAGTAAATTCTATAAAACTTTTATTGAAAGTGTTGATAGATATTAAAACAAACGTCACTCACCCTTAGTCTCTGGTCGCCGACGGTCCACACGCGGCTCGCGAAGTCGTTGGAAGCTCCTACGATGTACACGCCGGTGGCGTCGAAGTCCACTGACATCACGCCCGCATTGGACCCCACGAGTGTTCCCTTATTTTCAATAAGGCCAGCTGTAATAAACTATACTTATAATAAAAGTATTTACATTGTACAAGCTCACAAGCAGAAAGGAGTGAAGTTGAACGGTCTAAATTATAAGTTAAGACATATGTACAAAGCAAACATACTTGTATATGAACTGATTAATAAGCAGAAGTTCGGTAGTAGCGGCTTACTGGTGTGAGTGCTAGAACGCACACGAACAGAACCATCCAGGTAATAATATATATATATAGTAATCTGGTCTTGTACGAAGTCATCTTTATTACTCAATAATGTGAAATGAAGGAATTCTGGTTATTTTGAATACTTCGACTGGTTGAGAGAAACTGCTGCAAACTGGTTTCTACTAGTAACAAAAGCCCCAATATCTATTACATTGCATTTTTAAGTGTTAAAAGATACGTGCAGTTGCTACCGACTAGTGGCAACCATGTGAACAGAAGGACAAATAGTTTACACTAAGTAACTCACGTTTAGATACGTCCCAGAGTTTGACTTTCCTATCAGCTCCGCCGGTCGCTACGAGCCGGTCTGTCGGGCTCCATTTCACGGCATTTACTTCACCGTCGTGTGCGTCCTAGGCAAGGAAAATTATAAGTACATAAAAAATAGACAATTTTAATATTAAATAATATAGCTTTATATGACAAATTGATTAATAAAAAGGGGTAGCTGGTAATTCTCTCGTCGATTCTCCTCAAAAAATCCACATTCCAATGTTTTATAGACGAGACATTATAAAATAATGACTTAAAAATAATAGCCTTCATGGACGAAGTATAAGAATATATTTATTTTATTTTATCAAACGAGATCAATGCTCTTTTACTTCACGGCTAATTGTAATCTATATAATATACAAAGCCAAACAGTTCAGCATTATTACTCAACCTAATATTTTTTTATTTGGTTATTGATAAGTTTTAGTGTGATCAACAAAAAATGAAATAAGAGTAAAACAAAAAAAATGTTCGAAACATAAACAACAAATATGTATGTTATAATAAAATTTCGGCAACTGTGCGAACACTATATAAATAAGTAGAAATACAATCTATAAACTAAACATGTTATCGAATACATTAAATACTTTTCACTTATTTCCAGATGTTTAAGTTACGCCAAGATTAACTATTAACTCGGAATGATAAAGTATCATCCGTTCACTTGTAACGGCACTTTATCGTTTAACGATCAATCATTGACTTATCTAATATTCATTATATGTTTACTTAACAAGAGTACATTTAATAAAGTATACAGTTATTCACAATACCTTTAATGAAGTCGATTGTTTGTTTCTGTTTAAAAATCGACGCAGTATGTTTCGTATAAATATTTTCCATACATTATTCGACGTTCCATTGCGGTTGGTGGATACACGTGTGGCAGATTTTTATCCGACAAAAGCTGATTTTTTTAAAGATGTTTTCCTTTACCGCCGAGCACGAAATAAATAATAATAAAATAGAATTAAGCATATTACTGGTGGTAGAGCTTTGTGCAAGCTCGTCTGGGTAGGTACCACCCACTCATCAGATATTCTACCGCAAAACAGCAATACTTGATATTGTTGTGTTCCGGTTTGAAGGGTGAGTGAGCCAGTGTAATTACAGGCACAAGGGACATAAAATCTTAGTTCCCAAGGTTGGTGGCGCATTGGATATGTAAGCGATGGTTGACATTTCTTACAATGCCAATGTCTAAGAGCGTTGGTGACCACTTACCATCAGGTGGCCCATATGCTCGTCCGCCTTCCTATTCTATAAAAAAAAAAAAATATATGAAAATTTTGGTTGTGCTTTCCCGGATTTGAACCAGTAATCTTAGGTTGAGATTTACGAGTTCACCACCGTGTATGCGTCATCTATACTTTTAATTTTATACTAAAGGATTGCGATATTAAAAAAAAGCGCTTCGAATCACATTGAGAAATTGCGATAAGAAAGCAAAGTAATACTTACAAGGTATTATTTTTACATCGTATGGGATTGAAGATATTCAGTATAATAAAATAATATGAAAAAAAAAAAGAAATAATCGGTTTTAGACGACTATATTTTTTAAATGTGGTGTAAATAATCTTGATGTGGGTGGGTTTGACTGTATAATATTAAATTTAAGAGAAAACTTGATTCGTTTACTTATGTAAACATGTTAATAACATTCAAATGTATGTAAAGAGATAAAATTACGAAATATCTAATTTTGCGGATGTCAATTAATACAGATCTTTTTTTTTGGTATAAAGCACGTGTGCAACGGAACTACCGTTTTTGTGGATTTCATTTTTAAATTTGTAAATAAGTCTGTTAATCTTTATTATGGGAAAACGATTGCGCATCGGAGTGGATCGTGTACCGGACACGGTGGTAGATGTAAATTATTATTATTTTTTTTAATACTAAATATACAAGTGTGGTACTTTGAAAGGTAAAATTGATTAATTATTTTTGACGATTCTCAAAAACAAGGTAATTACCGTGAAAACAGTTTACCTACAATACGTCAAAATTCGAATGCCATATTTTTTTTACTGAACTAGTAATAGTAATAGTAACAGCCTGTGAATGTCCGACTGCTGGGCTAAGGCCTCCTCTCCATTTTTGAGGAGAAGGTTTGGAGCTTATTCCACCACGCTGCTGCAATGCGGATTGGTGAAATACACACGAGGCAGAATTTCAGTGAAATATGCAGGTTTCCTCATGATGTTTTTCTTCACCGTCAAACACGAGATGAATTATAATTTTAAATTAAACACATGCAAATTCAGCGGTGCTTGTCCGAGTTTGAACCCACGATCATCGGTTCACGCGTTCTTACCACTAGACCTTGGTTCTATCAAATTAATCAAACCAGTAAAAAACCACAAACCCAATAAGGGTTTGTGGTTTAAAATAATGGCCAATCAAAAACTATATTAAGTATGTCTATTTTTGAGAATAATGTATACCTTGAAATACATTTCGTTTAAACGCAAACGATGTAACAATACTGGACGTAAAAATAGCTAAAAATATAATTTTGAGTATTAACTTTAGATATAATTGAGACAAACTTACAAATCTTAATGCGACTTTAGTAGGCAGTGTTGTAGCGTAGTAAGGCATGGCATCCATTATTTTATCATCTGTGCTACCCCCAGAGCCACCACTACTTCTACTGCCACCTTCTCTGGCCGCTTCTTCTAATTCTTTGCGGACTTTATCACTTTTTTTCCTGAAATAAAACGTATAAAACTATAACAATTCCCGTATGTATTACTTCTGTATTTTTCTTCCGTGCTTAAGCTTCTGTACAGGGATTAAAGGGCCATTCTATCTTGTTTTCAGATCGTATAAAACCGCAACCGATGCTCATATCCTCGCTTATCCAGGCATCCATTTACTTACAAAACGATCAACCCAATACTGCTCACCTTAATTTTTATATATCAACAAACGAATGTGCAACTGCACGTGCAATAATACCATGCAATATTAAATATATACCATGCAAAATACAAACTGTCCATTATCAAACATATCTTAAATTTACAATGATTATTTTAAAATTAATGTTAATCAACCCAAAACTTTAATGATATTGAGTTTATTAATAATGATCATTTATTTAAAAGTGTTTGTTTTTATATTAAACTGGCTGATACGCGATTTGCCTTGCAACGGCTCTTTAATAAAAAAAATACATACGACTGCGTTACGTACGTCTACGTTTATGGTACTACGACAGTTACCTTCACGCAAGTGCCAAAAAAACTATAAAAAGTTTAAATCCAATCAGATGAAAGATGCGTGAACGTAATTAATACGAAAAAAACATGCATTATTTATATAATAAGATTTGAAGATTGAGTTTTTCAAATCAACATATTTCTTATAAAATCAATATATCATTTTATACACAATTATTTTAATAAAAAATCTAAATAAACAATCACTTTTAAATTTCCATTTATGAAAAATCAGATAAACAATCTTTCAAAATGTATCTAATTTATGATATTAATTTGATGTGCGTCTCGAGTATAACCACATTACAATTTTGTCATGTATGTCCAACATCATCTATATTCAAGTTGAAAATATATGTATTACAATTTTGACTTATAACTTTACCTTATACTATCATAGATATAAAATTGCCTAATTGCATATATATTTCTGAACATAATTTAGAAAACAAAGAAATTGTTATATGATGGTTAATATATACTTCAAGTAAATTCAACAAACTTTAGATATAACATTACCGCCAATTATTGAAAAAAAAATACAAATCAATATTTATAAAAAGAAACAATTTCACAAAAAAAACAACAAGACACAGTAAAAAAATTGAAATATAAAGCTGTAGATAAAAGATAGTACAAAATCGTATACAAATGCATCGTCCGTCGTAGCGCAATGATAAGTGGGGGAAATTGAAAAATGAGTCAGTTTCAGAGTGCAGTTAAGACATATATGGGCCGTCATTATGAGAAATAAATGTCCTTTTAAACGCCACAATGCCTTCATACCACCAAGACCTCATTCACATTATCTCAAACTCACCCGAAACTAACTCTACCAAACGTGTTGATGAAAAACGCAGTAGGGTTGCTTGACCTGTTGAAAAAAATTAAACAAAAGGAAGCAAACAAAATCATATACAATTATGCAAGCTTCTAAGGCTGCGCTATCACACGCATAGTCCATTCTATACATTCAACTACGTTAAAAAAACTAATATTTTTGTTATTAAACAGGGCCATTTATAAAACACAGTACCATTACAGTGAAGTAATAATAAAGCTATGCAAAAAAATATCCGACATCTCTCTTTCAAATACTTCTATTGCTAATAAATATTATTCAGGGCAATGTAATGTATAAAAATCTTATATAGTATAATATTTAATAATAAACAAATAGTTTAAGAGTGTAATAAAAAATTTAAATTTATAAAACCTAGGTGCGTTTATACAGTTATTGTCAATTTTTAATGGCGTTGTAAACATTCTGTTAACAACTATGGTACGAACCTTTAACACCTTTACCCCAACCGAATTAAATATACAATTTAACAAAAAGCCATACAGCTTTATAATTACAATCAACACATGAAAAAATATTTTTCAGTATTAATGTCAATCGGTAACCTTTAATTAAAATTTAATTTAGATACATGCAAATGATTTTGTAATGAAAATTAAACAGGCGTAATCTACTAAAATAAATAAAGTTAATCTTACTTTAAGAAGTGTTCATTTTCTTCGTTCATTTTGTCCGCATCTTTGGCTTTGTATTTAATAAGTCTTTCAACAAGAGACCGATTTTCATCCTGTAATTTAAAAAGTGTGATAATCTTATTTTATAATTATCTATTTATAATCTATAAAATGAAAAAATAAAACTTGTGGATAACCTTTTTTGAACAACATTCATCCGCTATTTGTTAAAGTAATTTGAGAATAATTAAAAAAAAATTAAGCAATGGGAATAAAAATTGAATAATATTTTTTTTATTATGAAAAGAAACATATTTTTTATTAATTAATATCGAAACAACACACATACGATAGTTAGTGTCGCGACGGTCAAAGTCTTTCACTTATTTTGCTCTAGCTCTCATAAACCAAGTGTCTGGAGGGTAAAGTACAAAAGAAACTTCGTTACAAAGATATTATCACACTAAATTGTACCGGATTGGGTCAATCATATCTAGTCAGAACAGTGTTAAGTTTTCGACTGAAGGTGGACTGTGTTTGTAATTTCATAGAAGTTATAAGCGTGAGTATTTTATATATACCGATAATCACATGAGGACTATAAGTATACAGGCTGCTCCATTTTGTTCATGTTACTTTGTAACATTAAACGGTATAACGCTGTAATGCAAATGAGAACAAAAATACTCATTGGTTTTTGTTTAAGTGTATTTTTAACATTTGTATATCTTTTACGTCTCTGTATTTATATAGTATATAATGAGAAGGTGTATTCAATAGGTATTCATTTAGATATTGTATGAAAGGTACTATCCGTTTCTGAGTACTTCTTGACATATTATTTTAAAAAAATACGCTATAAAATAAAGTCGATGATGACGAAGGTACACACGTAGTAAATAAATATATATATATTTTATTACATAGGTATAATGCGAAAATACATTAAGTAATTGCCCAATTCACCTATTATATTATTACATTATTAATTTTATATATTATATACTTGTTAAATATAATAATAATTATTTAATATTTATAATTTTGAATCACGCTGAACATGATGGACACAACCGCGAATTGCGTTGGCATATTGCCACGAATGAATGATGCAATAAAAATTCGAAGATTCAGTGGAATAGTTTGTTTCCAGCGATATGTACGTTCGGCATAAGTACTTCGAACGAACGCAAGAGCGCGCTACACGACGTGTAAATGTTTCTCGTAACGACATGATATTTAAAACATTTTCATTTCGTATTCTTATCCGGCCGAGGTTTATTTTACACATGTTTTTCGTTTGTATTACCTACGAAAACACATAACAATGCCAAAAATATTTCAATCCTCGTAAACAGATACACTTTTAGTGAGTTGAAAGATAATATTATTTTCATCTCATCACGCCCATAGCAACGAGGTCGTTCATTCATGTTGCAAATAATAACTAACCTTGCGTTTTATTACTTCCTCGGTATTTAAAATAGATTATCATCATTAATTCATGTTAATATTGAAAGCTTTATATGGTGACTAGTATAATTAAATGCCGAATGACACTTTAATTTTGTTCTGTATAAAATTATTAATGACGTTATTCATTAAAATATTAAATAACTTGTATCATTTGTTAGACTATTAAGTTATATGTAAAATTATTTTCATTTTAATTATCAATTAATTGATTTTCAAATTATAAAGGCGATTTAATATATTTGAATACACTTTTTAATGTTAGAATCAATATCCAACAAATTATTTTTAAAGTTTTAATTATCATAAGAGTATAAAGACATTTATTACTTATTAAAAAAGAAGTTTCAATGCAAATAATTAAAATAAAATAGATAATTTTAAATTCGATTTCGATTTGGCAAAATATTATTATTATCAATAACACTAGACACAATAAAAATAATCTATGAGCTATTTCAGGCTATTTTCACAGTTTCGTCCGATCAAATCCGCTTAAACATAACTCCTGACTGATACAACATCAGTCCAGACCTTTCTCAATAAATACCTTATTTTACGAAAAAAGTTCAGGTTTTATATAATTAACCTTCAAAATATTTTTAAATAGACTCTTCTTATTGCAAAGCCTATTAAAGGTTGGCAGACTAACAAGTAGGCTACCTGAGGGTAAGTGGTCACCACAGCCCATAGGCCGTTCATGATATTTTTCTCTTGCATAATTATGTTGCCTCAATACAGTTACATGGTAGCAATCACTGATAATTGTATTACCTGTGATTTCCGTAATTTGTCTTCAATAGCTGCGAATGCAATTTGTAACGCTTGATGTTCATCCCTTAATACTTGATTTAATCCTTGTAATTCAGCCATATTTGTTTCATACATTTGAATCTCTGCTCTAAGTGACGCTATTAATGCAGTGTTCTCTGAAATTCTAATCATATATTTCTAATTAAAATTTAAATGATACATTAATCTACGTTATAATAATTCTGTATTGCAATTGAAATATCAATATAATTATGGAAATATTTGACCATTGTAAGATAACATAAAGAAGTTTTCTTATATATTTATATGCACTTGTGTAATCTTTAATATATAATAGTTATTACACCATATATACATTTATAATTAAAGTAAATTTAACCATATAATGTATTCGCGACATTATATGGTTGTATAACCTAACTATTGTTAATTAAAAATAATATCATAACTATTTATATAGTATATAATAATATAATCTGAATAATCTGAGCTCGGAAAATAAAATATACATTAAATGTATAATGTAAAAAAATCACAGTAAATTAATTGAATATTCATTTCAGTCTTTCAATATAAATCTATTATAGTTAACTTGTTTATTTTTTCTTATCCATATTTTTATATGTTTCAATAACAATAATAAACAAATACTTTAGAAGCTTAAGAGCTTACATTATATCTTTAGCTTGCAAACTCTTTTCTAAGTCATGTGCTTTTGCATTTAGGTTAATGATTTGCTGCGCACTCTCTCCTCGCCGCCTGTGCATGGAAGTTAGTTCCTCTTGTTGGGAAAGAATCTTCTGTTCCAAAGCTTGTATCCTCTCATTAGATACACCACCTGAAACACATGTTAACACATTATTGATATTATTTAAAAAATACAGCAATATGTATCAAGCAACATCGTAAATTTATACATAAATGTTAAATTTAATTAGTCATTAATAAATGTTCGATATTTAATGGGTCAATGGTTTTATATCTTTAAGGGTCATTTTTGTTTATATTTTTGAGGTTTCTGTGCTGTATGACATGTTCTATTGAGAATTCCATTCTGAGAACTGCAATTTTTATACTTTTATTGAAAGTAAGAAATAATTTAATGATTATTCCTTTGGGATTTTTTTCCTACAATAGAAACTATTAATATATAGTGACTTATGGTATAAGGTATGACAATATGACGACTTCCATTAAAAGTCTTTCTATTTTTTATACTGAAAGAAAATATCTATTTAATGAAATATTACATGAATTATGTATCTCTCTATACAAAATGAAAGACATTATTTCCAACAACTTTCTTATCATATTCCTTAGGGTAATATTTTAATTTATATATATAATTTAATATATGAATAAACAATGTAAATAAAATATACACAAACCTCCACTAGATAATACACTTTCTGTGTTAGAAAATCTTATTCTTTCATTTAATAAAGTTAGCTGCAAGTTTTCATTTTTTAATGTGCTAACATTATCAAAAAGTCGACTTTCTGAAAATAAAATAAACATATTTTTTACAGAATGTCATTAATACTACAAAATGTTGTTAAATGTGCTACATTAACACAAAAAATAAACAGTTTTATCAAAAATAGTTCTGCTTATCACTAATAATATATAAAGGTAATTAGTCAAGATAATGTTGTGTTCCATCTAAATATATTAACTTTATATTACAGCAATAAAAATGACAATAAGTGTAGACAAAGACATATTTATCTGTTGGTTGAGTTACTTACGAAAAGTTATAATATCTTGGAAGGCAATTGTTTCCCGTTTATTACGAGTTTGCAATTGACTTATTATATTGTTTTTCCAATCTCCACCTTCCATTTTAACCCAAAATTTTTTTAGATCAATTTATTAAAATATATTTTTAAAGTTTTTATATCATAACAAACAGATGTCATTTCAAACCCATAGAATCACAGGTGGAAATATGTGCACTTATGTATAAATCTTCGTTTACGAAATTATGCTAATATAAACGCTTCGTTTTTCTTTATTTTTTCATTAACTAAATAATCATTAATTAATCAGTGTTACAAAAATTATGTATTCTTCACTCGTAAATAAACTTTTGACATTATGTCATTTAACTTATTTTCATAATAAAATGTCAAAGTCAACTTGCATTGGACTCGAGGATATTAATATCTTTATTAATAAAAATACAGATTGTCTACGGCTTTTAATTTTTGCTTTTAATATTTTAATAAGTAGGACAACATGGGACCAAACATTACTACCATACCCTAAAATGGTCCGAAGTTATATAAGGTTAAATTATAATTAAAATATTTACATGCAATTCGTGCTAACAAATTTTAATTTATTTAATTTTTAGACACTAAACAAACTACATGTAATCAATGATAATATTCATAATTCATAGCTACGGGTTTTTTTTGTGATGGTTATCATTTCTTTTATAAAGGAATACATCTTGAAGAAACCTGTAGGTACGTATCTGATGAATATCTGACGCATAACATGCTAAAACTTCGATCAATGTTATAATTTATCAGAAATTTTCTTTTAGTCCTAGTTTCATAAGTGTTTAGCGCTTAGCAACTTTGAATAGTATAATATAGCACCTTTTACTATTTTTTATTATTATTTTTATATTGTCAGGTGGCAGAAGAGATCCACTTTCATACAATGTTGTACATAATCATTCTAGTGCCATGTGTATATAGTTCCTTTATTATCGACTTTATAGAGCTGTTTCTCATGATGCTAATGCGATTTATTTTTTATTTTACGATTCATTACTAGTGGCTCTACATGTTATCCTCACACCTGTGGCTTTTTTGCAGACAATTAGGTAGTCTAGTAAAAAATATTAAATATAATAAAATGTTGTATTATTATACTTGTTTGCACTAGATTTAAAATGTAGCATTACATAAAACATGTTTGTTAATGTAAGAGTGCAAATCTACTATATTCGCCAGACTATAGAACTCGTTACAAACTAATTACAAGTGTTCAACGTAGAACGAGATACTGTAATACTGAGATACGGTCTGTAATAAGCCATGTGCAAATGCACGGAGTACAATTTTTCCCTGAACATAATATTGAATAAGAACTTTAATATTATGAGTTTGACTTTATTACCAGTAGCAATTGAGAAGATTTATTACCAAGTTTCTACTGACTTTATCATCAGATCAGTTTGATTGTGTATAATGATTATTTTGTTATTCGATTCCAGAATTACAAATCCATATGACAATTTACGAGACCATTAAATCAACTACCTAGATTTGACTAGGCAGGCACTGAATTTTTTAGTACCATAAAAGTAAAGTTAATATAAAGTGAGTAAGAAATATTAAGAATTGACGCGGCATATATGTTTTGTATCAACTTAAAATATATAGAAATATTAATAAAGTTCATATTTTTGTACCGTATAAAGAAAAGTACCACAATTTTCTTTATTAGGCCTATTCTGAAGTTATTGAAGAATGAAATACTTTCTTAAAAATCTTTTATATTGTCTTTCAAGAATAGATGAATTCCGTATTAATTTGGACTTTGACTGTTACTATTCAATTAAGGATTGGAGATTCAATTATAAGTTTCGAGCCAGCGTCGCTGCTTAAGGTGCGCATCGGTGCCTAAATTAATTCGCATTCTGATTCATTATCGTCCCTCTCACTTATAGTTAAAAACGTATTGTCACATTTTATTGAAAATATTTATAATACTATGTATAATCCAAAAATCACACAGTATAGTTATCATCTTACGTTTTATTCTTAATTGCTACAATTACACTTTCAAGTTGAGATGATCAAGTTACAGTACTCGTGGGTACACATCGGTAAGTCTGAAGATCATGGGTTCATATCCGGACAAGGTGTGCACTGAGTGATTTGTGTTTATGAATCGTCTCATGAATATGCATGCCTATATATGCCTTACCAGCACTAGAAGAGTCTAGTGGAATAAGAATCCTTTGTGTAACAGTGAAACATTTCCACGTTCCACTATTCAATTTATAGAATAATTTACTGACAGTAATACTATACTACTGTTACATATATTTCTTGCTTGTTGACGACCAAAATATCTTGAGGAAATCTTTAGCTGCCGAAAGAACATTGGCACCTGTACGCTAATACGTAGAAATGTCGAATAAACTCAAAAAAAACTTCTGTATGATAAATAACATTTAATCAATATCGACTTATATAATTATTCAGAATAAGGGATTTTATATGCTTAAAAATAATGTACAATGGAAGTAATAGTTGCCAGATAAAGATTTAAATAAACTTTTCACATTTGTAAAATAGAGCATTACCTTTTTAATAAGAAATGAAATATTCAGTTAGTCCTACAACAGTTTATTTTATTCGATTTTAGTCAATCTACTGTTAAATCGAAACACATTTTAACCAATTATGGTAACAACAATTTTACCACCATTTACCTTTAGTCATATACATAGTTTCGTCAAATTGTAATAATATCTGGCCAGTTTTAGCGTCATTATTCATTCTAATAAGTTTTTAATTTTTTGTTGTGCAAGAAATGTTGGTCATTTAAAATCGAACTATGTGAAACTGCAGTATTTCCTTCCCGAGTATTATGGTATGTAGCGAAATATAATAAAAGCATAACGGTCTACAAATGTTTTTAATTATCGCTCTTCCGATTCCTTGCTGTATCTTCCATGAATTTTTGAATTACCTGTGATTAAATAAATAGGTATAACGTTATCTAAATTCTGTATCACTGAATGAATAATAATAATCAGTTACTCACTTTCACGTTCAAAATCATCAGGTAAAAAACCTTTCGTGCTTAAACGTCGGTCACCTCTAGAGTCTGCAATATCAATTAAGTATAGTAAGCTTTAGGTTTAAATAATATGTTCATATAAATACGTAATGGTGTACGAAAATATTTTTAAATTTATTTTGAGATACTCTTGGTAAGATTTGTTTGAAGTTAGTTGGTGTTGAAAAAAATATTTCTCGTTGTTCGCTGTATACAAGTCGATATAAAAAAAATTGTCTTTACTAACCTGAGCTATCAGCGTCGTCAGATAATTCACTTTCTCTGGCTTTTTTAATGTTGTCGTTCAACCCTTCAATAACTTTATCGTCAACATTTTCTTCACTTTTACTCGATGACTCTGCTCTTACAGACCTTTTGTAAAGCCTTTGGTCATAATTGTTTTTTAACAGTTCTGATTCTTTATAATGTAAAAAAGATTATATTTATAAATATAAGTTACAAAATGTTTAGGCTACGGCGAAGCAAAGCGAGGGAGAGTGATACTCGTAGTTACGAATAAGAATTAATATTCCGGGGCCTTTTAACAGTTTCATAAGATAAAAAAATGACAGTTCAGATAAAGATAAAACAATTTTCAAATACTACACATTCTCATCTTTATAATTTTTAAAAATCACAACTTGTTGAACAACAAGTTTGTGTAAACTGGTGTTATCCCTATTTACTCATAATTTTGAAAGTGATTTATTTCACACGGGTGAAGTTAGAGCTTAGCCTCATTAAACCGTCGTTATATCGATTATTACATTTTTCCTCTTACGATTTTCAAGGACATTTGACCTTGATAAAGGTGCTCTATTAATGATATATATTTTATTCTTTTTAATTTCATTATTCTTTCTCTTCTTGATTATGTCGCTTTCCTTGACCAACTAATATCTTGTCAGGTTTTTTTTTTTTTATAATCGCCGGGAGGGCAAATGACTCTACTCCACCTGATGGTAAGTGGTAGTAGAGTCCAAACGCGACGACGGCCAGTACAGACGGGAAAAACGTTCTGCACTAGCCGCCTTCGCCTTGCCGGCCCGCAAGATGCCTCTTCACGCCTCGTTTGAAGGAACCCGGGTTGTAAGAGGAGGGGAACACGTGAGCTGGTAAGGAATTCCATTTTTTGGAAGTGCGACAAAGAAAGGAGTTGCCAAATTTCTTTGTTCGCGATGGAATTGATGTCACAGTTAGGCGGTGACATCGAGAACCAGCTCGCGTGGACTTAAGAAGGAAGGGGGAAGCAGGAATTAGAGAGAATAATTCCTCAGAGCACTCGCCGTGATACAGTCGATAGAAAGCGCTCAGTGCTGCTATCTCACGACGCAATTGTAAAGGTTCAAGGGTGTTTGTGACCTTTACGTCGCCAATAATGCGTACGGCACGTCGCTGCAACCGGTCCAAGGCCTCAAGTAGGTACTTAGCGGAGCCATCCCAAAGGTGCGAGCAATATTCCACGCAAGACCGTACCTGTGTTTTGTACAGCAGGCACAGTTGTTGTGGCGTGAAAAAGCGCCGCACCTTGTTCAGAACTCCGAGTTTCCGTGAAGCTGTTTTTATAACAGCCTCGATGTAATCCCTTGGACTAAGGTCGCAGCGAACGTCAATCCCCAGCATGGCGATTTTGCTTTGCATCACCAGCGGAGTACCACAGAGGGAGGGAAGAGGGGAAAATGTTGACTTTTTCGCCGTGAGAGCGCATACCTGTGTTTTCTTGGCATTAAACTCAACAAGATTATCGGAGCCCCATTTGGCGATGAGCTCTAACGTCCTATCGAGTTCAATGACAAGATCCTTCCGCCTCTCCTCAATTTCCGCTCGCCCAGCCACTGCGCGTCCGTGGTATCCACCATGCACTGTACTATCGTCTGCATAGCAATGTATGTTCCCAAGAGAGAGCATATCATTGATATGCAAAAGAAAGAGTGTGGGAGATAGCACAGATCCCTGGGGGACCCCAGCATTCACTACATAGAATTGTGAAGCGCAACCATCAACTAAAACACGAAGGCTACGCTTGTGTAGGAAGCTGGCAATCCAGGTGCATAGCTGAGCAGGCAGACCATATGCCGGCAGCTTGGAGAGAAGACTTCTGTGCCAGACCCTGTCGAAAGCCTTGGAGATATCGAGGCTGACAACCAACGATTCTCCATGCTTGTCGATAGCTTCACCCCAGAGGTGCGTTACGTACGCTAGAAGATCACCTGTGGACCGTTTTGGTCGAAACCCGTACTGACGATCATTAATTAGACTTTAGGTGATTAAAACATCGCTTCGACTTCGATATGTCGGTGCCATACAACCAATTTCCCTTTACTGAGTACCTACCGGGGTCTTGCAGACTCTCGGGTGTCCGATGCTACGTACTACGCTTCAAAGCTAGTAGAGCAGAGTGGTCATAAACAAAGTATGATTGTATTACACGGTATTCTATAAAGCGGCAACCGTCCCAACACGCTTGTCGTCTTTGTAAATTCTGGCGGATGTGTATGCGAGGTCCAGTTTGTGTTTATAGGAATATTGTTTTTGATACGTATAATAAAGTGCACAAACAATTCGTTTACCTACCCGTACTGCACTAGTACAGCACAATAAACCGTACCATACTGGTCCAAATTGCAAAATTACTATCTTTTTGTAGACATTATTAAGTTGAACAAATCTCTCATACAAAGTTTTCCAGTATCAGTTACATTACTTACGTAACAAGTAAAAAAAAAAACAAACACATCTGACCTCCTTATATAAAAGGATTCATGTAGTAAAATGTCGGACATTAAGTTCTATTAGCTTAAAAGTATCGTGCCTTAATTGTCTAAAATGAAATAGGTACTGGAAATTAGATAATATTTATTTAAAAAATAAATTGGTTTCTTTAAAATACTCGAATCGCTATTGCAGTCACAAATATGACGATGTAGGGAAATCGAAAAAATACAAAAGGAACTAAAATATTCCTAGTACCAAGCAAAACCTAGAAGAGAGCAAAAGCCTCCGAAACTACAAGCTTAGCGTTTTTATTTTCTCATGTATGTACCTGCCTTCTAACTGTAACTGCATCTCACTAACATCAAATTCACTAAGAAGAGACGGATCTACGAATTAAACTACATAACGAAAACTTACCAAAGCCTAGCGGTTAATCAAATTTTGTTCGAAAAATACTTTTAAAATTTTGATAAACCTACCTTCGAAGTCTCGTCTTTGTAATAACGGTGTTCTGTTGGGTTCAATCACTAGAAGAATAAAAATTTAAACATAACAAAATATAAAATAGAGTCAACATTAAAACGTAATATAATAATCTTTATTTGATTTATTTCTATCTACTGATTTGAATATTGTTTTTATAATTTATATTACTATGTTCATACTTACTTCCCGCTTTTTGTTCCGTCTCATCAAGTGCATATACCGACCATATATTATATGTAAACACCTATAAATTTACAAAAAAATTGTCATTTTGTAAATCAAATCAATGTTATTTTAATTATCACCAATAATAAAATACCGTAAAAGCACCAATCTTCATTATTATTTCTAAATTAGAGCACATTATGTTTTTGGTGAAAAATTATATCGTTTTAAATGCTTATGAAGGAATGATGTGATCCATTAATATTTTTTATGTGCTGCGTTATGCCTTGATTTTAATCAATGGTAATATTTTTTTATGTTCCAAGTTTAACAGCAAACATTAGGCATAAAAATTAAAAGAAATCTTCTTAATAAAATAGAAATAAAATTCACTATTAAAGTAACTTGTGTTACGTTCAATTTTATTTTAGATGCAAGTTGGTAAGGCACCACGTAAAGCTTACAAGATCCGTAGATTTAGAAATTGCAATATAACGAGTGAGGCCAAGAGATTCTGAACACTGGGATTTACTTACTTGCTCTCCAAGAAAAATGAATGGGAACATCGTTTCTGTCCAATAACTTACTTTTGTTATGTTTAGGACGATATAAATTGCGAAACGTAGTATACGATAGAGGAAAACAGCATACGTAAAACTGCAATTTTAGAAATATTTATGTGAATAGACCTGATAACTAAGCGAGTTAATCCCAATAATTACTTTATTATATTAAAAAAATGATAATAAAATCTTAATTATTATCGTTATATTATAAAAGTAATTTATGTGGAACCAAATACCTATGTAAGGTAGCCACTTTCTAAAAAAAATCATTGACATCGGGCATGGCAATTATTGCTGGAGTAGGTACATATAAAAACATTCCGGTAAAATATACGAAATATGACGAAATGTGAATTTGGTCAAATGTTCTGAACGAAGTGGATTGTTTTTGTATTAATTATTATTATTAAATTACTTTGTGTTTTTCAAAATAACCCAAGCTGCTTGACTTGTTTGTTTTTGGTATACTTAATAACACTGGTTATAAATCAGTAAGGTAAGGTATATACTATTATAGATTATGCTATACAAGTTGGTTTTAAAGGTTGACTAAGTGATTGTAATGATTATTTTTAAGTTATTGCTTATACTATATGTGTGTATTTAACTCGTATTTTTCTGGCCGATATTGATAGGAAGAATGAGTTTGGTACATATATTTATCCGTACCAGCTTGTGAATGTCCACAGCTGGGCTAAAGGCCTCTCCCTTTTTGGAGCTTATTCCACCACGCTGCTCCAGTACGGGTTGGTGTAATACACATGTGGCAGAATTTCAGTGAAATAAGACACATGCAGGTTTCTTCCAATGTTTTGCTTCACCACCAAGCACGAGATGAATTATAATCACAAATTAAGCACATGAAAATTCAGTGGTGCTTGCCCGGGTTTAAACCCACGATTTTCGGTTAAGATTCACGCGTTCTTATCACTGGGCCATCACGGCTATATATATTTAATTTAATACCTATTAATAAAAAAATATATTCTAATCAAGGCGTCAAAAGGGAAGATACGCTTAAAATTATTGAACTGTACAGTATTAAAAAGCCCTCCAGAAATACAGCGATAACATCGCTATTATTATAAATTATCTTTTAATTATAGAACTTGTCATAGTATAGCGTTCATTTTCTGCTTAAAAAATGGTAAAAACATAACATAATTTTTGTTCATTATACTTGTGAAACGGTTTTTCTTGATGGGAGAGATTTGTGCAAGCCTATATGTCATGGACATACCTTAAGCGTACTTAATTAAAGTCACCTAATAGCTCGGCCACCATTTGTCACAATAATCACCGCACCGGCTATTATCTCTTCAATTACCTTCGTTCAAATTATATTACATTAAGTTTAATATTAATCATTATTAAAGAAAACGTTACTAAAAAAGCCTTTCCTTGCTAGGTGAGTATGTTAATATACGAACTGCCTAATCTCATGAAATCGAGGAAGAAAGTTTACTGTTTCTATACCAGTTTCGTGCCATCGATGGCCTTCTACGAGACAACATTTCGGAATTATAGATAATAAAACGTCTGTCACTGCAAAAATAAGCTGCAGCGTGTGTACATTCATGAATATATGAATCCGATAAGGCAGGGTCTATAAGCAGACCCAAGTTCTCAATAAAAATGGGATAAGCGCGCTCTCTTCGAGTGTACGTACCTAAGGTGTTGTAGTGGCGAGTAAAATGGAGTGATCTGGTGTTGACACCGAACCGAACCGAAGCTTACAAGAGACGAAAACGACGAGTTACTTTCCAATTTTCGTAGATAATGATCAGCCACTTCATGCCACATGCATTATTCGCTAGCTTGGGGGACACCCGAACAGAAAGCGGAGAGGTGGATCCTTATCCGTACAGTCAGACGAGACCTCTACGATGCGATGCTTCGGGGCGAATCGGCCTTTCACAATTGCGGTACTTGGGCCTTTTCAAGATATGATGTAATCCTAGGGCCGAGAATCTACAATGTATGTAATTAGATCCTTGGAAGGACGGCAATTTAGATGGTCCCGCGCTTTTGAGATCACTTTTCCCTCTGAGGTGAGTTCCACTGACCGACGATCTTCACGACGAGGCTCAGCCGTGAAAAGGCAGCGGATGCATGAGATTATATGTTTCGGAGGTGTTTGGCCAGTGTTGTCGGTTCCTAAGAGACTGCATAAAACGTTCATATCGTAATACATAACTCTATTGGTTTACGTAGCGCACGCCAGTCGGCATGTTTTTATTCGATATCTTCAACAATCATCGTCTTATTTGAGACAATTTGCACAAAACCATAATGAATTAAACACCTAACACACCTTCATCTTGATTCACTCCGTTCATTTTTGTGCGTTGGGATGTACAGTTGGGTGAAGGGGACCATGTTTTATAATATGTAGTGATTAGACTATTTACTTTACTTTTACTACAATTTGCCATTCCAAGTTCTAAATTCAAGAATTAAGTTTTATACATTTAAAATTTTTGATTTTGATACCTTATTTGGCGGGGTAAGACGAAATATTGGAAGCGTGGTGGAATAAGCTCCTAACTCATTCAAGCAGAGGCGTCAGTCCAATAGTGGTATATTTACAGGCTCTTGCGAGCAAAAATGTAACATACATAAATAAATAAAACATAATAATAATAATAATGTTCTCCAGAACAATTTCGGCCACGACGGCCAATCTCAAGAGAGATGAGCCAACTGCGCAGAACATAAGAGTGTACTTGTGTTTGTGCACAGGTGTGTGCGCAAACACAAGTGCACTCTCTATTCCCTAGCTCTCATAATCTGATAAGATAGCAATCTGACACGATCGGAAAAAGTTCAGGCGCAGGGCCAACATTGTAAACTTCCGGACTCTGGGCTGCTACTGAGAATTTTCGGCAGAAAAATCTAATAATTTTTGATCGCCCCAACGTGGGATTTGAACTCAGGACCTCCGGATCTACGGCATTACATCTAGCTACTAGACCAATGAGGCAGTCAGATAAAAACATAAAAACAAACATACCTAGCCTGCTGAAATCATATACCTTGGTAATTTTGGCTTTACCCTATTCAGCTAAAATATTAAAAGATAATTATATAAACCTTATTTAATAAGGAACTTAGTTATATTATAAGTTGTAACAGATTTTCAATTATAATTTATGATAGTTAGATTTATTTTATTTTACTCATACATTGTCCAGTTATCAAATTCATATTCTTCTAGTAAGTTATCTGCAAGTGCATCAATTTCATAAATATCATTTGCCATTTGTATTACTTCATCAATAAAAGATGACCATACTGGTGTATCTAAATCCTTTATTTTTAGTGATAGTAAATGTTTGACAGTATCAGCTGTACTCTCCTCAGGTATTTTAAAATTCTTACACAAGTAGTTCCAAAAAAAATATAGTTGGAGTTAGAAATAAATCTTTTCGGCAAACGAATAATATCATGACCACAAGATTTAAACACACGGTCAATTTCATAATTTATATTATATAAAGTACATTTTTCTATTAAATCATATAGTAAAGGTTTAGACATACTTTCGTTGCATGGTATGTTGTTTTCCCGTAACCATTGCAGCATTTGTTTCTTAGTATAAAATCTTGTAATAGATTTATTAGGTAATAAGCCACGGAGAACATTATGCTCCATTACAATAACACTCTCAGGTTTTATGCTGTGCAGTACAATATTGATCATCCAATTCTTAAAAACTTCAGGAAAAGTTATATTGGGATCTTGACAAGTAAATAATCCATTTTCAATAACCTTTGTTTGTAATTATATGAAAATAAAGAAACCCATCAAATGTTTGTAAAATATTTCCATCAAAAATGCATTTATACTTCTTAATAGCATCCTTAAGAATTTGTCTTTCATCTAAATAATAAATTTCTCTCCATTTCAACCTTTTTTTTTTATTTTATTTAAGTAATTGAATCTATCAAATTTAATTTTTGGATTTTCCATTATAATAATTGAACAGTCCATTAATTTTCTATGAATGTAGCCCCATTCATATAACTGTCTTTTAAACATTATGAAATCAGATTTGAATTTGTACTTTTCTGATCGAATAATTCGGAATGTAACACACTTTATACTGACTGTTGAATGTTAATAGTTTCTTTTGAAAATACATGAAATTAATGCATTCTATGAGTACAATGATCATAGATGTCTTATACTTCTTTTTGATACTGATTTTCCTCTAATATAGTATACAGAAACATTTTTGGATACTCTGTATAATTTAATACTCTTTCATGGTAATCTTCTAACGGTACTAGTACAGTTATTATCACTTTTTTTCTTACACTTTTGTAATACTGTTTTTAATAAAGATAAAATTTCTTGGTCTGTATTTGTAACTTTTTACAAATTATTAAAAGATTGAATGTCACAACAGCATTTAATATCAATATCCATTTTAAGCAAATAAAATCATACACTTTGTATTTTTGTTTTACTACAAAATTATCTATTTTTTACACTGCATGCAATGACCGAAGCAAATATATTAATTAGTTTATCTTAGTTCTTAGCTCTGATTGGTGCTGAAAATAAGAACTTATACGAAACAATTCAATTCCTAGATTAATGGTCTTCAATATCAGAATATTGCCAAATTTTAATAACGCCGATGTCACATAGGAATTAGAATGGAGAAGACACGAAGATAATCGACAGTCGGTATTTTTGTAAGTTCATGTATAAGTACAATAACAAATAATTAACAAATTACAAATGACACTGACAGTTATTATTACTACACTTCTAGTTATTGTGTTATGACATTTCAGTCAAAGATAATGTTGAGTAACTATTTTGTGAATTTGAATGATTGGATATTGGCCTAGTAGTCCAAACATTTGGTAGCTTAACCAGGAAATTAGGATTTTTTTCCCGAGTTTTGAAAATTGATATTGGTATTATTTTTATAGATTTTGGGTTTACATTTGAAATTCGCATCTCGAATTTGGGGTTGATAAGAGTTGTTTTTTATTTCGGTTGCCTCTTTCGAATGAGACCCGCCACATCTCGCAGACATGCATAGTTTTTTTTATGAGTTTGCGTTTACATGCAACGGATTATTATTTTGAATTATGCATTTTTAAAGTTCTAGAATACGATTATTTTGTTTTATAATAATTTATTGTTTTTTTTTGTTAGGAATATGTTTAAACTATAAAAAGTACTAAAAATTGTCTAAGAGTCATTCCCCTATCCCCCGGTACCATTCCCATCATGAGGAAATGCTCTGTTCCTGAGATATTGGCTCAAACAAATTTTATAATACTATAATATTCTTAAAATTAGGTTTATCAACAATTTCGAAACTCAGTGGCCTTTCGCGCTTCGGGATGTGCAGCAAACCTTTGCGCCTTGAAGTCGAGATGGCCCAGTGGTAAGAACGCGTGAATCTTAACCGATGATCGTGAGTTCAAGCCCGGGCAAGCTCCACTGAATTTTCATGTGCTTAATTTGTGATTATAATTCATCTCGTGCTTTACGGTGAAGGAAAACATCGTGAGGAAGCCTGCATGTGTCTAATTTCACTGAAATTCTGCCACATGTGTATTCCACCAACCCGCATTGGAGCAGCGTGGCGGAATAAGTTCCAAACCTTCTCCTCAAAAAAGAGGAGAGGAGGCCTTTAGCCCAGCAGTGGGACATTCACAGAGTGTTACTGTATAATATTTAAAATGGAACGCGTCTACTTTTGTTCGTAAGCGCGATTCTATGCCAAATGTCAATGTAAGTCATTGCAAATTTTCCGTTGCGTACTGTTTGTTTTTTGCTATTCGTTTCTAATATTTTTACCACTCGATTACGTTGCCTTATAATTTAAATTAAAAAAATATTTTTTTATAGCAAAATCATAATTTATACTTATTGGCAGCAATCTAATAAAAGGATTTTTTGAGTTTATTTATAGCAATTTAATATCGCATTATTCATGATTATAAAACACCATTGGTGTGAATTAAATTCTATACCTATGTAAACGCTTATACAGAAATTGGCTATGTCCTTTTAAATGTAATTCCTAGATTTTAATAATATAATTCTTTAAATTTTCATTTTTTAACTTAGTATCTTTGCTCATATCCGATTAGAAAATTATAAGATTGAGGTTTTATTTTATTGTGTCTAAGACCTTGGATCCAACATTCTCTGCCTTAAAATCTCTCAGTCTTAAAATATGGCGTCTTTTATTCTTCAAGTAAGTAGTATCAAGCTTACACCAGTAATCATTTATTCATTTATTAAATCCTGTGTTTTGAAAGAAAGCAAATATGAACTATATTGTCAAATTATCACCATGTTTTTTGAGGAGTTATTATACCTTCACATCTTTTCCTTTTTAATTACGATAATCAGTACAGTTATAAAAGAAAACCGATACTCTTCGGAACTCTGCTCGAGATAACAGAAAATTTAATAAATCACTACGTTAATATAAATACTGCGTTGCAGTGTCAGTCTCGTTTCGATGAATTTTAATTTATCTAGTTGATTGTGCGCGGTACAATATTTTCATGTATATATTCTAATACTATATGAATGTCTCGTTGGTTTAGTATTTTTGAAGTGAAAACTTCTTTAGGCGCGTTGCGCTGGTTTATCGTAGGAGATGGACTCGTGGCTTCGTGTTACCGACATACTAATGTTAATATAATGAAGTCGTTCAAACTAACTAATCTAACTAACAGTATATACAAATAATATCACTGTAATTAAACTAGTATTTATTTAAATTTAGCTATATTAATATTTTGTACCGAGTTTGCGACATACTGTGTATTTTGATGAATAAAAGCTATATAATAAAAAGGGATAGACTTATTACTTGGAGTGCCAATAGATGTGGAAATTGGACAAATATATATAACAGTTTCAAGTTTTGATTTCTATCGGCAGTCCCTATTGCCTGCCTATTTTTTTATATAAAACCTGATGATGATGAAGTTTGAGAAATCCAGGGAATCCGGGTTATATTCTAATCAGGATTCCTTGAAATCTTTTCAATTGTGATTATACATGAAATAATTGAAACCCAAAATTTCGGCGAGCAAGCAAGATATAAATTATAAACACAAATTAAGCACTCGAATATTCAGTGGTTCTTGCTCAGGCTTAAACCTTCAATTTACGGTTAAGATTCATGCGTTCTAACCACTGGGTCATCCCGACTCTTTATTAACTTTCATAATTTAATTTAACAATACCAGAGTAAGTACAATATAATTTTTTATTTGATTTTAATATCGACTTTTAGCAGAAAAAGAAACTTAACTACTTTCCGCCATTTATAAATATTTTCTTTATTATCCCACGTTATAGCAGTAGTTACTGTCACTATTTGCCTTTATCTTGTTTATATTAAGTTTAAAATTGTCTTACTGCGAGTATTCGACTGAAAGCTGTAAATCAAGTTTGTAACACATTATGGAAAAGTACGAGTGCTATAAGATAAAAATAAGTCGTGATAAATCCTTTTGCAGTTTAAGATAAGTGCTTAAGTCAATTCATTTCGTAAATTGATTTATTGCTGTTACATTTCCTTAAATAAAATTTGAGAACGTTCTTTTTTGGAAAAATAAGCATTACTAGCTTTAATATCATAGTTAGCTAATTATCGTGCTTATATTTTACATAAGCCTTACTTAATAGGTAGTTTACTGTTCAGTTTTTTTTGGCGAGTTCCGTTTATAGGTGCGTATATCGAAAAGTCATATCATCCGTTTATTAAGTGTTACCTTACTTTCACATTTTTTGATTCGATTGTTTTTATTTATGTTGTTTTTTTAAGCGTTTTATTTCTAATATGAAATGCTCTAAATTATCATCTATTTTGTGTAATAGTTTTGGTGATCAAAATTATTTACTGTCAAATAAATATTCGTGAAATATAGACTATTTTCGATTAAGTCGTTATTAAAATTTACATTGTCTATCAATAATGAATATAATATAAAAAATTATAATATCTTTATTATACCTTTACCTTATAAAAATCATAAGGTATATGTCATAACTATTTGTTCTTCTGAAATCTTTAAAAATCAAATCGAGTCAACAGTAATGCCACCCTAAGTTTGCGAGACTCTTTGATCAACTTTAATTAAAGCTTTTGCAGATTTCTTAGTTTTTAAATTGCTTGATACGCTACCTAGGGCTTAATTAAGGAAATTATGACGTATTAATTCAATAAAATGGCACCGTCTTTGAATTTTGCGTATAACCACGAAGTAAATTTACAAAGATATTATTATAAATATTTTAATATATCTATTTTTATGTAAGGATGGTGTATTAATAAAAGATATAGATGTTGCAACTGCACGTAGAAAAGAAAGAGATGGTTTCAATTTCATTGGATTATTCGGAAAAAATCCAGCATACTTGCAGGCAAGTCTTCGCACGGATAAGTACGAAGACTTGCTTCAATCAAAATTGTAATAACTAAATAATATATCTAATTTAGATATAGGCTTTAAGCCCGTCTTAGTATGTCACATTCATCACATATTCTATCGTCAACCAGCAATACTTGGTATTGTTGAGCCAGTGAAACTACCGGCACAGAGACATTACATCCTAGTTCCCAAAGTTGGTGACGCATAGACGATGTAAGAGGTGGCTATATTTCGTGTAGTCTGTGGGCAGTGGTAACCACTAAAAATTAGGTAGCTCATTTGCAAATCTACCAAGCGATCGATATAATACTAATTTAACATTTATATTCTTATATTAATTTAATCTTTAACCAGTCTGATTTAAGTCAGACTACTCATAAGGTTAAATCACAATAAGGTCACAGGTTAATTATCAGACTTTACATAGAAATTTATAAAATTATTTTTATATTTACATAGTTTATTATTAATAAATTACTTAAAATAATTTTAAGTTCCATATTAAATAATGTAACATTTGAAGCATTTATTATTGATTGCGGTTTGCTTTAACATCGTTTGTTTATTATCAACTAGGAAGTTACCGTTGATCGCCCTTTTTTGGAAGGCATCCAACTTGATGTTTTTACTATGGCTGCGATAATAATATTTTTATTTTCCTGTGATATTTAAAGGGGTGCTTCCCCTTTACCGGAAAAGACGATAATTCCACCACTTTCGTTTTGGTCTGATGCAAGGTATAAATTCTGAACTAAATTTTGAACATGAAATAAACCCATATCTTGTATCAAATTCGTTTTCTGTAGGTATCTTAAAGCAAAATATTTTGTAGTCAAAGTTAATAGGCGTATTACAAGCACTTTTTTGTAACATTTTTTTTTATTTGTTTCATTAAATATAATTAAATTATTATATTGTATTCTCCATATCAATCAATAAATACTATTTACGTACAGAAGGGATGTATTGACCTCGCGAAAATGAGAATTTTGTATATATAAGTTTGTCTATACTTCTCCTGTTATAACATTAAAATAATCTTGCTTTTTTTAGCGAAAATTAACAGATTTTTTTAACATTAACGATCATTTGAGTATTGTACCTTTTCAACGTACAATTTATATAACAAGTATAATATAATATAGTATAGTATAATAATAATAAAAACTAAAAATAAAACGAATTTGATGACGATTCTGTTCTATCTCATTACTTATTCATCAGTTAATTAAGTATTTAATTATTATAATAGCTTATAAGCATGTTGTGGTAAGTTCTGATCAATTATTTTCTTTAAATCTGATTAAATGAAAGCTTATAGAAATTGTGGAATTATTCTAAACTCCACATTATTTATCTCGCTAACCAGCAGCGTAAGATTGATAATAAGTATTTGTTTAGTTGCTACGCTTGGCCACTTTATTTCTGTTAAAGAATTTGCTTTGCGCTGTTAACCCCAGTGCAATACATCACGGCGTCGCTCGGAACATAAACAAGAAGGTGCGCGGCGTCTTGACGCCCGGGGATGTTTATCAGGAAGTCTTGCGATGTATGTCGCCAGGAAATCCACTTTAAATTTTTAAACACTCAGTTTTAATCTATGGCGTACGGCGTACTGCAACGATGCCGTGATTACTCTACGAAATAAATTGACCGTGTTTAAATATGCAAAGTCCCCTGTTTGTTACCTTTGACTATTTAAAATAGTGCAATTGCAAAATTTGTCGTGGACGAGGAATGAGAATATAGCTGTATACGTTGTTTGTATTTTTTTGTTATAAGAATACTGTATAACTTGTTGATATAAAACACCTAACTAAGGGAATAAAACTTTTAGTAGTCCTAAAAAGGTCGTGTATTCTTAATGATCTGTTTAGTAAAAACTTATTAAAAAAATATCTAAGGGAACTTATATCTAGCTATACATATAATAAAAATGTAACTGATCGTTGTCTGTACATAAATCTTTCATTTGAGTAAAAGTATTATCGGGGGTCTTTATTAACGCAAGAGAACCCAAAACAATGATTTCTAGAATTTTTGTCTGTTTGTCTGTGTGTTTGTGCACGCTATTCTTAGAAACGGCTTAACATTTTTAGGCTACGGTTTTCAATAATGTATTGTGCTTAACTTCACTAAAATTTAGAGTTTGTTTTATTCAGTTTAGATCAATTTATGATTAATTATATTAAATAAGGTTCAGCTTATGCTGGCATACGTCGGTTAACGAGCCCACGCGTAGATATGTCTATCTTTTAAGGTTGACTCACAATAACGTTTTGTATGGTAATCAAATTTGTTCTAAATTAATGCATTATTTGCAGTCGTTATAAACATGGTATTATTTCCATGAAAGATATCGAGATAAGACCATAGACAGTTTTTAGTACTTTTTATAGTTTTAACTGTTAGTTGAAACAATCTACGTTTGAAATTACTCATAAATACATAAGTAAGTATTTGTTTTCGATTTGAAAATAACTTTGTAAGTTAAAGTTTATAGGTTAGATAGATATTTTGTTTCGCTGCCGATATATTTTTTATGGTTTTTTTAAAGATATACTTAGTTAATTAGTTTAACAAGTGAAGTAAAGCCTTAAATATATACACGAATAAAAATTAAAAATAGTTACCGTACAAATCGTAACCGCGTGCAGTGGTGGCAAGAATGCGGTTAGTTGATAATAAATACCTATTTAAAAAAAATCAGAATCACGTTTTAGTTTTAAAAGGATAAAAAATTCTGTGAAGGTATTATTTGCAGTCACAATAAATAAAGCACAGGGAAATACATTCAATTATATCGAAATAAGGGAATCTGGTAAAAAACAATAAATACTAATATCCCACAAAAAATAAAACTAAAATTTTTTATATACTGATATATTAGGTAAAAGTCTGCTCTTAGTGATTTCTTTAAGTTATAGTCGGTTGCAATCGCGGTCACAGCTAGTACATAGTAAAATTGGTTTTTACATTTTCACATTGCTTGACTACATCTTACATGGATACTTTTTTTTTCGCTGAAAAAACGCATTTACGCGTTTCCCCCACATGAAGTGGGGGGGGGGTATGTGGGGCTCACCAACGCTGAAGGCACCGGAATACCTACTAAAAAACCAGCGGTACCAACACCGTATTTTCGGGGGACGCCACGGGATCGCTTGCGCATACTACCGTGACGTCCCTACTGTAGGCCCGCCTCTGCAGGCCTCCAAATTCTAAGGGGTTCTCGGGGTACAGACACCCCCTGGCCCCGGCGATACTTACAGTGGGAGGAGAAGGTTTGCATAGCGCCGACGTCTTCTCCCCGGTCTTCTTCGGCGAAGCGGGTCAGCGGAAGCACTGTTCTCACTCTCTCCTTCTGTGACATGACGTTTTCGCAGAAAGAGACCATCTCCTTCCAGCACCTCTCGCTACCATGGCGTTTATCACGCTCAACAGCGAGAAGCCTCCGCATACAATGGCCGCCAGAGAATGACGCTGAGGCCCCCATGCAGCACACTCAATCAGGGTGTGACGCGCCGTGTCCGAAGGCGCACCGCACTCGTGGCAGGAGGGAGCGACCTCCCGCCTTGCTATCCGGTGCAGATACCTACCGAAGCAACCGTGCCCGATAAGTAGGCCTGTCGCCAGGCCTGCCGAGGGGGACTCCAGGTCCTCCTTCCACCTGCGAATCAAGGCTCGCTGGCCCTGACTCGCTCCACCTCCGCCAATCCTGGACGGGCGCCGCTTGACCTCGCTTCCACCCGGAACCGGTACACTTCCGCAAGCACCTCTGCCTGGAGTTCCGAAGGCGGATCGCTCGCGAGAATTGTCGCTCCGTCCATGACACTGTACGGTAACCACGTATCGCTCTTACCGCTATGACTCTCTGTGGTCTCCGAAGAAGAGCCTTGTTACGAGCAGTGAGAGCATCCACCCAGATGGGTGCACCGTACAGCGCCATGGAGCGCACCACGGTGTTTCCGGCTTTTAAATGGATACTTAAAGCGACTTAAGTAAATATATCATTCTTGGGGCAAGGTATTCGATTTTAGTGATGACTGCTTTAAGTTATATGCGGGTGAAACCGCGGGCACATCTATTTCCTAATATATTGTAATAAATCTAGTATAACATATTTTTTATATTATTAAACATATTTTTTAATTGAATTAACATGAAATATTATACGTTCCCGTTATAATAGACGGATAGTCTATTAAAGTAATTCATGCAATATTAGGTAATATAAATAAAATGTGAGTAAATATAGAAGTATTAGCTGTTCACCGCATTTACATCTGATTGAAAATAATTTCTTCTGTGAATCTATATCTTTAATGTCTATACTCCATTTTGCCCAGGCCCTAGACTATTATGTGATCATAATAAAATTTGACTCCTATGTCAAATTTCATTTGGTTTAGTCGTGATGAGGTAACTAACCGTCATAGTTGAGTTCTTTATATAAATTAGTCTGATTTAGAAACTTTATCTAATATAACGTTTACATCTCTTTATTCTGTATTAAAAATTAAAAATATAGGCCAACAAACGACTGACAACATATCATTGCCAAGATTCGACCGTTTGGCTCACTAACAGCAGCCTTTATGCCAAGAATCTGCTCGTTCAATATACAGGACATTTGGTTATGTAAATGCTTGTATACGTAATTATTTTTAAATTAATATTTTCAATACTTTGTAAATTATATTAAAATACTCGTGGTATGAAATATTTTAAATTGATCAAACTAATTTGCTAAAAATAAAAGGTTTAAAAACAAAATTATGATTTTAATTTAATTTGCTTATATATATATTTTTAACGGAGACTCGTGCTTTATGTTGAAGGAAAACATCGTGAGGAAAACCTGCATGTGTCTAATTTCACTGAAATTCTGCCACATGTGTATTCCACCAACCCGCACTGGAGCAGCGTGGTGGAATAAGCTCCAAACCTTGTCCTCAAAAAACGGGGAGGAGACCTTTAACCCAGCAGTGGGACATTCACAGGCTGTTACGGTGATTCGTGAACAAAACAAATATTTTGTATTATAATAAAAAATTGATGTGATGTGATGAATTACTTAATGATTGTAACTATATGAATACTATAATTCAATGCACGGTATCCTGACTTAGGGTAAACATACATAACAAAGCCAAGCCGCAGTATGGCCATTTATTCCTCTTAATAGTCTGAGGAGGTCACTGACCAGCCGTGGGGCATTTACACGCTGTTACTTTATTTAAACTTTTCAGTTTAATATTAATTTTAGCAGTAATATTTCCATTTATCATTCTTAAATGATTATAACTTTATGCTTTTATAATTATATATTCTCCAGGCTATGTTAAAGAAAAATTAAATGATGTAAAATGATAAATTTACGTTAGAATTTAAATACATTCTACAGCCAAAAAGCAATTTATATATAGCAACATAATATTTGTCGTGTTTCACTTTGAAGGGTAAATGAGCCAGAGTAAATAATCAAATATATACACAAGAGACATAACATCTTAGTATCCAAGGTTCGTGGCGCATTGGTTATATCAGGGATGCTTACCATGTCTCTATGTCTTACAGTGCCGTGCAGTGGTAATCACTTACCTTCAGGTGGCCCAATTGCTAGTCTGCCATCCTATATCAAATATACAAAAATATTTATATAAAACGACGGTGTAAAGCTGAATAGACGAATTATTTAGTATTTGTACAGTTTGAAGATACATTTATACAGTTTGCATTGGTTGAAGACGAAAGTCTTCAACCAATGCGTCTTACCTGCCATGACATACGGTGCCGAAACGTGGACACTAACTGCGGGACTAGTCCACAAATTCAAAGTCGCTCAGCGTGCTATGGAGCGAGCTATGCTCGGAGTATCTTTGAAGGATAAGATCAGAAATGAGATTATCCGGAAAAGAATCGGAGTCACCGACATAGCTTGCAAAATTAGCAGGGTGAAGTGGCAGTGGGCTGGTCACGTATGTCGTAGGACCGATGGCCGTTGGAGCAGACGAGTCCTAGAGTGGAGACCGCGAATCGGCAAGCGCAGCGTAGGGCGCCCTCAAGCCAGGTGGACCGACGACCTTAAGAAGGTGGCGGGCACCAACTGGATGCGGAAGGCGGAGGAATAATGCCATTTCTTACATGCCAATGTCTCTATGGGCGTTTGTGACCACTTACCACCATATGCTGGCCCATATGCTCGTCCGCCTTCCTATTCTATAAAAATAAAAAATCCTGTAGATTTTACCCGTAATATACAATGTATAAAAACGGTATTGGTGTATATAAACTATGCGATAACTTAATTACATATTTTCTGCATAATTGGACTCGAATATCTGACGATGAGTATAAGTTGTAAATAGTAGAAAATATATTAGCCCAACAAACACATTCTGTAAAATTATGTATGGATATGACTCATAGAGAGCGAGTCGCTGCAGGCTATGCGAAATTAGGCTTGCATCATGTAACTTCTCTTGATCTCGATTTTGACAATTCCTACAATAACGGTCACAATATAAATATGTTAGTTTAAAAAAAACTGTTCATATAATAAACAAAAGTACCGTTGATTAAATATCAATTTAAAAATTAGTTAAACCAGATATGTACTCGTACATACATATATAATAAAACTAAAACGTGATTCTGTTTTTTTTTTAATATATAATCAACTAACCTACAAAATATCTAATAGTTAAATTTAAAAAAACCATGAAAAAACAAAAGAAAAAATGCAGCAGTGTAACGAAATACCTACCTTACTATAAACTGTAACTTACAAAATTATTTAGAAACCGAAAATAAATACGTATGTATGAGTATTTACAAACAACCTACTCAACTACCCAACCGTTGTAATAAAATGTCAAAACTATAAAAAGTACTTAAAACTGTCTAATTCTATTTAAGTTTTTTCTCGATATCGTTCATAAAAATTAATATTTTATAAAAACGACTGGAAATAATGCATTATCTTAGAGCAAATTTGATTACCATACAAAAGGTTAAAGTAAACCTTAAAAGATAGACATATACGCATGGGCGAGTCAACCGACATATACCAGTATATGTTTAACCCTATTTAATATGATTGACTATATAGATCTGCGTTCCACTTACATTGGGGTACAGTTATTTTAAAGCAATTGTATCGAATAAATGTTCGATGTGATTCCTTAAATTGACATAACTTTGTTATTTATAAACCAATTGAAATAAAACAAAGTTAGTTACAATACATTAGTGAAAACCGCACTCAAATCCGTTTAGCTGTTACTAAGATTAGCGTGCACGAACGCACAGACAAACAGGCAAACAAACAAAAAATCTAACATTCATTATTTTGGGTTCTATTGTGTTAAGAAAGTAATAGTTTTACTCGTATATCTTCCATGTAGAGACAAAGATCAGTTACAGTTTTATTATATATATAGATAATTTTATTTTGTTAATATTATTAATATTTTTCTTTAGTTTAAACTTAGTATTAAGTTAATAATAAGCTGTGATCAACTCGGCTCATTCAAATGAATTTTCATTTGCTTGAAAATCACGAGAAAAACTGATGAAAATGTTACATATCTGTACCACCAACCATTGGAGCAGATAACGGAAAGCCTAATTAAACATACATAAGTGCATTAATTCATTGATTTAGTTAAGGATACAGAAATGAAGAAACAGTCCCTAATAATTCTATTCTATTCTCCCGCCCACAAACGCGGGTGAAGCCACGGGCGGAACCTACCTTGTAAAATTTAATTCCCTTGGTGTGCATATCTATGTTTTTTTCAGCTTATTGCCATCCACTACTGGACGAAAGCCTCTATATCCGTGATTATTGTTAATTTATTATCATGAATTGTATTTACTATAGTTAATTAATGAAATTTGACTCTTAGGGAGAGAAAGATCTAGACGGAATATAATAAAATTTTCGTAGATTATAAATACAGGTATTTTTTCGTATTATTTTATTTAGATAATTGTAAAAAAATAAGGGTTGAAAGGTAATATAAAAAAAATGTAGTAAAAGAAAGTCTAAGCTGATAAAAAAGGATACAAGATAAATAATTATAATGAAAAGTCTAAAATCAATAATTGCTTACTTCGAATGTTAATATATTTTCAAGTTTATGTTCTTTCTCTATTTTAGTTTTTACGACCATACTTTATTCATCATATTTTTTTTGAAATTTTAAATTAATTATATAATTATCACATAGAGATATATAAGCCGAGATGGCCCAGTGGTAAGAACGCGTGAATCTTAACCGATGATCGTGGGTTCAAACCCGGGCAAGCACCACTGAATTTTCATGTGCTTAATTTGTGTTTATAATTCATCTCGTGCTTAACGGTGAAGGAAAACATCGTGAGGAAACCTGCATGTGTCTAATTTCATTGAAATTCTGTCACATGTGTATTCTACCAACCCGCATTGGAGCAGCGTGGTGGAATAAGCTCCAAACCTTCTCCTCAAAAGGGAGAGGAGGCCTTAGCCCAGCAGTGGGACATTAACAGGCTGTTACTGTACTGTATCACATAGAGATATTAATTAATTAAAAACTCTTTTCATAGATTACTTATAATTACATTAATCAGTATCGATCTATTATTTATTCTTCAGACTAAAATAAAAGTGCTGCAGAACGAGGCAAAATGTTTATTCGTTTTCTTTTATTTTATGTGGAAAAGTTTTGATTAGAAACCAACTTTCAGTCTTTCAGTCACATCGCAGTATCGAATTACTGCAGTTTTTCCAAAATAAAATTATCCGTCTAGAAGCTCAGCTCGTTAGAGCGCAGAGGCATTGATGGAATGTCCATTCCTATAACGATCACGGTGCAGCCGCATCCGTCAATGACAAGCGAGAAAGCATCCTCATACTACAAACTAAGTGTACTTACTCTGGGCGTTGGATGCGTTGACATTTTATTTTTAGATATCTTGTGTTCTTATAAAATAAACCCTCTTCGAATAAATCATAATTGATTTTAAAAAATATTATTTTAAACGCAAGAGTCGTAAAAGATATATTTGAGAGTACGAATATTTTTGTACGTAATATAGCTTTATAGGCATATACATTGTATATTCTTGCCAATAAAAGAGACACTTTTATTTCGCTTAAGAGGCTCAAGAGGTATTTTAAGATCGTTAACTAAAAAAATGCTTCTGATTGGATTTGTGTTAGGTTTCGTTGAGTACAAAATAGTAATTTTATGAGCTTAATATATTATTTCATACATTTGCGTCATTAATTGTGTAACCATGAATATTTAACTTCATTTATTTTAAATTTGACAATACACAGACACACAAGGAAAATAATAAAATTTTATAATAATATAAATCAAGAATAGTACCTTTGTAGCGAAAAGTGAACTTTGTCCAGCGTGATCGATCGCATTTCAAAGTAACAATTGATGTACTGAAAGCGAGCAAAAATATAGAAAATACACTTTATTTATATTTATTACAAATACACTATTTTATAAGAAAAAACAACTTATACAAATGCAATTTTTACATGATTAAAAGTAATTAACAATAATAGGATTAACTAGACATAAATTTATTATATTATTATATTCATCTAAAATCATCAATCTTTTAAGCGAATACCAAGCTAATTATAATGACCGATAAGAGCTCTTGAAAAATTAACGACCTAGTGAAAATACTATTTTATTAGTCGTATATTAATATAAGTAAGTAGAGATGTCAAAACGATCATAAAATCACGACACGTAGTTGTTGCATTATGTTTGAGACGAATTATTATGATATGATTTAAATAATAAAATATTTTCACAAAAAACATTAATAAATAATTAACGTAACACAAGGCACAAAAAGAATGAAAGTACTTTTGAAATTACTCGAGGACAAAATAAACAATATCGAGGTAAAAGGTTTGTCAAAAGTTGAGTAATTTAAGCTTCGTATAAAATAATATCGGCTTACTGTTGTGTCTAAAGGTAAACAACCATATAGAGAAAATGGATCAAGTGTAAATTACTAAGTACTTTTGTATATATTATTTTAGGATTGACTGTCAAGGTATTTGTAGTGCTGTAACAGAGATATTTCAAAAACTAAAGTAACAACCTGTAAATATATTGCCTAAGCCTTATTTGCCTTTTTACAGTTTTTGGAGCTTTATGATTTTTAAGCTTTACAGCTTTTGGAAAATAAGGATAAGTATAAATAACCACATAATAACTAGAACTTATCACTTAAAAGCTTTCACTTTTTATTCTATTATCTTCACAGCAGGTTAATTTCTATTTTTTTATTGGGTAAGATTGAATTAGATAAATCATATTTTTTTAAACTAAAATTTTCCATTGATTGCAAATATATGTAATTTTGATTAATATTTATAACTAGCTACCCGTCCCAACTTTGTACAAGTATAATAAGTCTATAAAAACATTTATATCTTAATAATCTTCTCTATTTATTTAGATGGATGAATTATATACGTAAACCTTCCTCATTACATTTCGTTCATTAGTGAAAACCGTTCGAAAATCCGTTCAGTAGTTTTTGAGTTTATCGCATTTAGATAAATAGACAGATAAGATAGGGGGAATTTTAATTTATAATCATCCATTATAGAAATATACGTTTTAAATTAAAAATATACAAGCGTTAATTACTTGTGTAGGCAAGCATAATGGTTGTAGAGGTAGCTATTTGTAAAAGCCAAGTTATTTAATGTACAACAGCTTAAGTCGTACTATCTTAAAATAAATTTAATTATTACAAGGTCCATTGTATCATAAAATTTTCCTCCGAAAAAGAAAATATTAGGAAATTCAACCAATTTTTGCAAGGGCTCTCAAAGGAATAAATATTTGCGGGTTTACATCAACTTAAGGTCTAACCAAATACGAGCTTCATGTTGTCATCGTTTTAAATTGACCTTCTTTTTATGAACCACATTTTTAAAACTTATATTTAAAGGGTATCTGTATGTAAAGAAAACAAGTACTAAAAAAAAGAAATCGTTAATTGTTTTGTGTCTGTTTATTTATCACTTAAATAGAAACTAATTGTTAAGAAATAAGTAATTTGCGTATGCCATTTTTTATAACTAAAAGGTAAAAGATTTTTCGTATGTAATTTAAGATATATTATTTATCAAAGTTTAAATTTACATTTGGTTATAATATATATGTGCCTTTTGTTCGATGATTTGTTGAAATTTTGTAGGTAGTCATATAAACCCATTTCTTTAGAAATTTTGGGACTTCTGACAAAATTGTGACATGTAGAAGAAAATTATCAAGAAACTTGATTTCTCTTGATGTTGACCTTTTTTTCTCGCTATATAGACCGAAACAGGTGAAATTCTAAAGATACAAGAGCAGGGCTATATGGTGGATGCATTAATACTTCCCAAGAAAGCTCTCTCAATATTTACTGAGTTGCTAAAGATGTGAGTGGTCTGGCGTTATCATAATGAAAAACCACTCGCTTTCTGTTGATCAATTCAAGCCGTTCTCTATTTCTTGCTTAAGTCTCAACAGCAGTAGAGAGCCGAATCGATGGATTTGCCCAGTGGTAAAAGCTCATAATTGATCATATCAAATTCCCTTCCAATCCCACCATACACACAGCATCACCTTATTGCGAGTTAAATGGGATTTTACTATAGTCTGATGATATCGACTGTCCTTTGACCATGAACTTTTTCGCATATTCTTGTCGTAGATAATCCACTTCACTTCATCAACCAGCGATCGATCTTTTCAAAAACGGTTCGGTTTCATTACGTATCATTAGAGAATTACAACTGACTACACGATTCGAACGTTACAATTTTTTTTCGCAGCTTTTGTCGTATTATCCCCTTTTTGTAATAAAACTTCAATATGTATCAAATTTCTTCGTTAATCATCTTGGCGGACAGAAAAAAACAACAGCGAAAATATCGGGAAACCGTTTTTACTTTTCTGTTTTTAAAATATCATCTATTTAATGGTATCAAAACCAGCCAGATACAAACAGTACAACTAAATATATTTTAGTGCAAAATTTTGCTTAAAAAATAAGAAAAATCTTTTTCTCGGACATATCATTATCATTATACATAATATCATTTTGTCGATGAAATTATTTTTTAGAAATTTAAGCGCCTGTAATACTTTTTTTCCTACCGTTGGCAAATGCTTTCTCTTCTCTAGAAGCTTAAGAGCTAATTACACTACGCTACTTCAATAAGGGTTGGTGAATAGAATACACATTTGGCAGAATTTCATCCGACACTCATAATAATTTTCTTAACCGTTGAGCACGTGATAAGCACAAATTAAGCAAACGAAAATTATTGGTCCAGTTTTGAACGCGTAATCTTCTAAGATTCACGTGTTTCACCAGAGTCACCTCAGCAATACATTTCAGCAATGATTTAAAAAAATAGGTATAGAAATAAAGCACACTGAATTATTTTATATATTGTTTAAAACTTCATTTAATTGTATCTATTTTTGATATTATTTGGTGTTCTTAGTCGTAAGACGATATCTTCACAAACGTTAGCACATCGCTCGTCACAATAAATAAATGCTCACTAATTAATTAAGGACCGTCTTGTTTTCACTGTGTGGGTGTGACTGGCCTTTCGTTTTCCCCGGGTAAGAAAAGAAAGTTAGATTAAAAGAGGTTCATTGTTCTACCTTTGTAATACAGTCAGCAGAAGTACGATCATTGTTATAGAAGTAATCCCATTTCCAAATATAAAATTTGTTGGTACTATGCCTCTTAAACCCTTTTCGTATATTTATTTGATGTAAAATATCTCTTGTCCTAATATAATTTAATAAAGACAGATTAAAAACTAGGTATTTATAGTAAAATAACACTATTTTTTTTATTAAAATTATTTAGACATTTTTTTAAGAAATATAGGTAGGCGCGTACTGATTTCGTACGTGTAAAATAAGGTTTTTTTTAAATGGGCCACCTGATGGTAAGTTGTTACCAAAGCTAATAGACATTGTTATCATGAGAAATATTAGCTAGTCCTTACTCTAAATGTTATGTCTCTTGTGCCTGTAGTGGTTTATTCACTGTACAGACTAGGACACAGAACAAGGTTATTTTTTTAATTATATTTTTATTTATCACAGAATTATTTACATGAAAGCTTAAGTGTATACAAATAAAAATTAAAAATGGCTATGTACAAATCGTGACCACGTGGAATGGTGGCAAGAATGCTAGCAACATTTCCTCTTTCTTGTTTCATTTTTATTTATTTATTATTTGCAGTAGAATATAATATTAGGAGTGGGTGGAACTTACTCAGATGGGCTTACATAAAGTCATATAGCCAAGTAGTTTTATATCAATATTCAAGAAGCAATCTATTCGCCCGAATCGTGCTAATGCATCATACAACCCCTTCCCTATTATTTTACGTTTTTACTTAAATATATTGAATTAAAACTATCAAGACAAGCCTACAAGACTGAAAATTAATGGTTTTTATGTAGAAAAAAATACTGCATGTCGAAGTCGGCGCCACCTAACGAGTATTTCTAAAACTAATACACAACCATGGAACCCCAGAAGTATAAAAAAATTCAATAAAATCAGTCAAGCCATTTACATTTATCATATTTTAAAAGGCGGTGTAAAATGGAAATATGATTAGTACTTCGTAAAACTTAAACTATTCTGAGAAATGTTTCATTTATCACAATAAAGTCTTTCCGTAGAACTGACTAAAACCGGGGGTTGCCAATTTTAATCCGATCTTCCCTAGTGTAAAAATCGTTAACGCAGAGTCTAGGGCTGTTTCATTAAGACTCAAACAAGAATTTGTAATTTAAAATAATAACTTAGAGAAGAAGAGAAAAAAGATATTGCTAAACAATTGTTAAACATTATATATGATATGTATTTTCAAAAATACATTCAACGAATGGATTAGAATATATTTTTAGCTGAGTGTTCTTAAAATTTTCAGTCGCAACATTTGACTAATTTAGCCAATCTTTAAATCACTTGATAAAGGTGAGGTGAAATTGTCTAAAAGCAATTCGCAATCGACCGACGCGACGGTTCAAAGGAACGAATCTCGCAATGTACTAGCACGGTCTATTAAAATTTGAAACTTCATTTTACTGAATAAATTGCTTCTGACTTTCGCTATCTACAAGATAAATATACACTTAACAGTTTGTAATAAGGATTCGCAAATAATGTTTCAGATTTCCTTTTTTTTTCTCGAGAAATAATTTGAGTATTTTCAGTGACATCTCAATTTGGAGAATACTTGACCTCAAGCTTTATTGAGGACAATATTTCATAAAAATGCCTAAAAGTTATGAGAATCTGATACATTTATTCGTTGTTGCTAAACAATAAATAACCTTAGCAGAGCCGCTTCTCATGAGTGCATTCCTAATTGATATATATATATATGTTGCAAGCTTATATTCAAAGATAGGACTATCTTTCATTACTTGAAGTAAAATTATTATAATTTCACTGAGTGAAATTTGGATGGGTTAACATCATCGTTGTATTGTAGAGACTGCGGTCCTATGAACTCACTCCGTATGTCGTTCCTTAAACGTTGATACGCTATTTTGATGTTTGTATTCTTTAAGTGTCATCATTATCATAGTCATTTTCATAGTGTTGCATATTACTTTCTGAAATTTAACGACCGTAGAATAAAATAACTCTTCTAATAATAGTGATGTAATACATAAAATAACACAAACTTGTAAATAATTAAAAAATCAACAAATTAAAATGCAAGAGGTATCATGAGGATCACAGCCATAATAGGTTGCTTCTATAAATAATTTGAATACTGTTTGTTATACTATACCATATTTTCATAATGTAAGTAAGTAACAGCCTGTAAATGTCCCACTGCTGGGCTAAGGCCTCCTCTCCCTTTTTGAGGAGAAGGTTTGGAGCTTATTCCACCACGCTGCTCCAATGCGGGTTGGTGGAATACACATGTGGCAGAATTTTGATGGAATTAGACACAAGCAGGTTTCCTCACGATGTTTTCCTTCACCGAAAAGCACGAGATGAATTATAAACAGAAATTAAGCACATGAAAATTCAGAGGTGCTTGCCCGGGCTTGAACCCACGTTCATCGGTTAAGATTTTCTCATAATGTGCTTGATAAATATTAAAATAGTTATGTTATAATTATTATAAATGTAAATAGTTCTAGGAAATATTTAATTAAATTAAGATGATGGACATAATATTACCCGACCTATAAAGGATATACATTATACAACCAGATACAGGCAAGATGTCTATTAGATATCTACTTGGCTCTATTAGAGTAGACAAGGCGAGGGTTATATTCCAAAGGCTAAATTGTTAGTCTCGCCAGGTCAATCAGATACATGCAATATCATTGAAGTGTTAATTAATTGTAATATACTCAATATATTTTAACGATTCACAATAAATTAAAGCACGTTTAAATAGGGTGAACATTTTTAGTAGGTTAGTAAATTTTATTTGTAATTGTATGCGTTGTAGATGGAGCACTCTTGTGTTAATTTACATTCGATATCCTCTCGTAGTGCTATATTCTCGTTTATATTTTTACTAAAATTTTTATTATATTAAGTTATTATCATTTTACATGTACTGTTAAATAATTTCCAAAATACAAATAAGTATATATATTTATACGGGAGAAGGTTTAGATACAATTGTTGCTATAACAATTCGAATTTGTATTAGATGATGAATAAATTATAAATACATTTAGCAGCGCAAGTTTCAAACCATTTCTCTTCTTATTCGGCTAACCCATTTGCAGATCTCCAAACGGTACCATTACTCAGCAATAAATTGGCATTTGCGACGTCATACATAAATTACAAGAAAGCGCACCGAAAACCAAGTTACTTCGTAGTCACTTTTTACGCATTACGTCCTATGTATTATACTTTGTTCTCGCATTTAGTCTGAATCTAAATGGCAATTCCATTGGATAATCTATTGACTTTTGAACTCATAATATTGGAATAAGGTATTTCTTATATATTGCTAAAATTACCAATAAATATAGTATTTTCATGAGATGAAAAGAATAAGGTTCTTTATAGCACAGTAACATAATATAGTATAGTACAGTAACAGTCTGTGAATGTCCCACCGCTGGGCATTTAAGTACAGTGATATTTTTTTGATATAAAATCACTACGAATATTTTTCAGCATTAACATGAAGCGGTTCATACCTCGCTTATCAGGTAATTTTCAAAACAGCCACGTCGCTTTTAATAAAGGCACGTTCTTATATGAATCGCTCGTGGCTTCACTACTAATGAAACTCATAAGCATGGCCCTAATACCGGGCTATTAACACTTCGCAATTGCCTTTCGAAGGGCAAGAAAAACCTTCCCCTCTGTAAGTCACCTCAGTGTACATCGTACGTTGAAAGGCATCATTAAATTTGGCACACAAATTAACTGTAAGATTATCGTGACTTGTATAACAATATGGGCAAGACATGCCTCGGTATTCCCAATATAAGATCAAATTACATTTACCTTCATGTAATCTATATAAATATATATTATTCTCCTCAAATTTCCAATTTAAGAAACAACTTCGACAGAAAGCGTGTTATCGCTATTGTAAGAACATCACTTCTTGGTGAAAAGTTACAAAGTTTGCCTTGTAATTTTTGTTTAACAATTCTGTTTAATTTGACGTGTTCTTAAATTTCGCTAAATTAGTTATTTCGGCTTAAGATTTTTTTCTAACTGTTAACAAAGTTAAATTTGGAACATTGAAAACTAGACCCAGCAGATTTTATACAATGAAGTTATAATTTTGTAATGATTGTATTTGTTAATTTTTTTAAAAAATATATTTTATTTTGATAAAAAATGTTAAGTATAAATAGAACTATAATTAAAAAAAATGATTTCAGAATAATTTAAATGCTTTAAATCTTTAACACATTTTAACAACACAAGTGCAACCTTATCTACGATTATATTTTGGTTTTATTTCTGGACCTATATCCAACATTTGTTTTTGCCATTCTACATTATTAAAAAACAATGGAAGTGATTTAATAAAATATATGGTATAATGCAAAATCTATTACGAGTAAATTTTTAAAAGATATTACAGTGTTACTATCGGAATACAGTCCGATTACAGCTGTGGCCCAGTGGTTAGAATACGTGAATATTAACCGAAAATTGTAAGTTCAAACTCAAGAAATGCCTCTGAATTTTCATTAATACCTAGTTAATTTGTGTGTTAATAATTCTTCTCATGATTGATCGAAAAATAATAAAATATTCTGAGGCAACCTGCATGTGGTAGATTGAAATTGCACATTCCGGAGCTGGGTAGTGGAAGGTATAAATCTTCTCATCGAGAGGAAAGGAGGTATTTGCCTAATTGTGACTAGACGTTAACATATTTTATTATAACTAAGACATACCTAAAACTCTTATCTCATAATAAATAGAAGAACAAAAAGCTCCTACAATTAGCACATTTTATTCCATCTGTGACATAATTGTTTTGTCAAAATATTTCCGGTTTGCTACTTTAGGGAGAACACTCGACCACTTAAACAAATCTCAGTGAGACATCTTCCAGCTCCGAAGTTTGCTTAATACTTTAAACTGGTAATGAAGGCATTAAGGCGCGCTGAATGCATAAGGAATGAGCTGCTGCCACAAGCTTCTATATAATTAGCCCCTTTATTACATTTCTAATAGGACATTATATTTTTAGAGAACAGCGTCCTCTACAGGGACTTTATAGATATTATGGTATTTTAGCTAACAGGGCTTTTATAATTATAATTAGAAATGAATCTTCGGAGAATTCTGGTAATTAATATTTAATGTTCTTATTATTTTGGCGGTCCTTTGTATTATGTGGGTATCAGAATATTAGCGATAGTCATTATAATATTTTACTTTGTAGTTCTTAAATATAAATTCCTTCCTGATATTGGCAAAATAATATGTGCCATTCTGGTACCACTTAAAGCCAAAAAATAGAAACATTTGCTTGTCTATAATAAATACCTTCATACGAGAGACTTTTTATATAAATACAAGAAACATGTACAGCGGGGATATGAAATGTTACTAAATTAAAGTACGTCAACAATACTTGGTCGATAGTAGAGATTATAGGCTATATTTTATTTCTAAATATTGTTGTATTTAGTAAACTCATATTAATCCACTACTTGTATATAATAGACAATAAATGTAAAAAAAGCTAATATATATGTATGTTTTTATATTTACATCATTAAAAATAAAGATTTTACAATTTTATTATTGAATTATATTAATCTCAGCAAAAATCAATTAGATTAATATAATTCTAACTATTAGCAATTAACGAAAAATTATGTATTTTAAGCATTAAAAAGTAAGTCATTCGTTAATAATTACTTAGTAAAGTGACGTGGAATTGCTTATTAGGTAAACGAGTTTTTTATTCGAAAGAGAGATAAACACAGTGTTAGTACTATTGTCGATATTTCGTAGTAACTTAATTTCAATTTCCATATTATGTAGTAAAATATTCGGTTATAACGTCCTCCAAACTGATTTCGGCTACGGCGGTCAAGAGTGATTAGCCAACTACGCAGGAGATGTTATAGTGCACAAGTGTGTGCGCAAGCACAGGTGCACTTTCTATTCCCTAACTCTCATAATCCGATGGGACGGCAATCCGACACGACTGGAAGAGTTCAGGCACAGGACCAACGGCTTTACGTGCTTTCCGAGGCACGGGAGTGTACACACTTCCAACTTCCATACTCAGGGCTGCTACTGAGAATTTTCTGACAGAAAAATCCAAAAACTTTTTTTTTACTGGCCCGACCTAGGAATTGAACCCAGGACCTGATCTGCGGCCGTACATCAAGCCACTAGACCAACAAGGCAGTCGTTGGACTAGTGGCATGGTTATATAATATAATATAAATTCGGTTATATAATATAATACTTGGGCAATATAATTAATATACTTAAATGAAATAACAATTACTTTTAAGTCAATGACAAGAATTGGTGGTAAAAAGAAATAACAAAAATATATTGATTACTTCTCTGTTTTAATTTAAAATAAGCAGGCAGATTGGCAAATGGGCACCAGATGGTAAGTAGACATTATCGCTAACGGTAGAACAAAATATCAGTGGGTGGTACCTACCCAGAATGAGTTGCCAAAACCGTACCACCAAAGTTACTTGTATCGTATACTTCTGTTGTGTTTGTTGTGAGAATGTGTTGATTCGTTAAAAACTGGTTTCTGGCATAGTATCATTGTTCAATAGACGGTGGGTGAGTCATTTGGGATAAATATTTGCGACATATTACAACGTTGATTATTCATAAAAGACATATTGTTAAACTTAAAGTTAACTCACCTAGACTTTTAAGTCGACAAAAAACCCAATTTTCGAAAATACATTTTCACGTGGACTTCACTGGACAGTTTTAATGAATATCGGTATAGCCTATACCCAGGTAGAATGTAAAGAATATTTTTATCTAAAGAAATAAAGTGCTCCTACGGGATAGTGGAAAAATTGTATTTCCATATTTCACACAAACGATGTCTAGGGAACACCAACCGTTCTTTTATTACATTATTTATATGATAAATAATTCATTATTTAGTTTTAATTTATCAAAACACCATAATTCGTTTAAAATTTAATTATCAAAATATTAAAATATTAAGGTGTAATAATAAAAGTGCACGCATGTAGTTCCAAGATTTTTTAATGTTTTAATGTATGTTTGTTTTTAATTTTTTTTGTTTAAATTATTTCACGACACTTATATTTTGTTATATTGAAACACTTTTTAACATCACAAAGTCATATAAAAGGAAACGTAACAGTTCAGAAATTTTCCAAGAAGAACTTTAAAGGGTACTTTTTTTTGGTTTCGTTTTGTCACGTTTAATCTTCTATCGATGTATTCTGTTTATTGTATCTATATTATTTGTATGTATATTCCTTTTGCGTAAAAACCAAATATTGTAGTCAATAGACTAAGTTTTTTTACGGGCTAGTAACATTTTTCAAAGATATTTTACATGAATTGAAAAAGGTGATATCTTAAAATATTATATAGTATTCTAACGAAATATATATTTTTGTAAGCTTTATAAATTATTATAATTGTCAATGTAATTATAATGTAATATTGTACCATACTGTAAGTGCAAGAAATCGTGTTATATATTTTATTTTAAAATTTAATGCTTACACATACTTACTTATATTAATATGAAAACAGGAACAAAAAAATTAATATTACACTAATAAAAAATATTTAATTTCTATACTTTCCTGTCAAGTAGGTATTGTATTACCTAAGGTTCCGGCTTATATAAAACAACAACTACATTCATAATTTATTATTTATTTAAGATTATTATTATTCATTTATTTACTATGTGTAGGTTACAAATATATCTTAATATTTTATTTAAATTTAAACTTTGATTGCGAGCAAAACTCACTATTGTAAGATAGTTTACTGTGACTTGAAATCTGACTACAAAACCATATTTATATACAACCCTTTGTCTAACAGTAGCGAACTGTCAATTAAAACAGCCGAACGAACTTCAACGAGCGTCCACGTGTATGTCCACGATGTTATTAATTTACCAAAAAGGAGACATGTACGAAAGCGAGTTAAATCCTTCTCTGGATCTATACAAGGATCACCCAGCACTGTTACAGGATCCCCTGTTAGCCGTGCGTTAATAGGATCAAACCCGGCTTATTTGGGATGTGTCCACGCGATTTCACCTAACTTATCGAATTTGCAAATCGGCTTACGCTTCGTTAACCATATTGTATGAAGTGTCTACTTTATTTAGACGGTGGTGGCTTTATCTACCAATTATTTCTTTATTAAATCAATTGAAGTGAATTTGATTTAGTATACTAATAAAAAATATTATTTAGTTTACAATTATTTTAATTATAATTATTAAATTATCCGTAATGATCCAATACGGCGTGCGTCCTTTGTCACGAAAGAATTATGATATTTTTTAATAAGGAATATACTGTTCTGTTGTATATATATACATATAAATATATTTACAATGTCATTACATTACATCAAACATTGACAAAAATCCACAACGAATGTCATTGTTCACATAACGCACATAGCAACAATTAGTAAGAAAATTTATTTCTCAAGGAAGATAGAGAGAAAGCATCTCTCGCTTAGTCTTAAATTATTAACCCTGTAAGGGCGATACGTAGAAAGGTTCTGTCTTGTTTACGCGTTAAGGGAGGCTGGGAAGGGAACTTAATACCCTATATCACTGTCGGGGTAATACAAACTAGCGGGGTCGCAACTTTTTCCACTAAATTACGTATCGGCACATGGGATAATCCCAACTAAGTTGAATAACATTGGAATGAAGAACTAATTTCGTAATAAGTGCACTGAGTTTATACTGAGGCGTGAAAAATTTTAATGAGAATTTATTTTATAAATTCATTTTTATAACTAATTAATTTTATTGACCGTTCTTACACAGAGTATTTTTAGTTGAAATGGGAAAATATGTAGTTTTATTTACATATTATATTACTTTGTTAAAAAGATCGAAACTATAAATACAGTTTTGAATGGTAAGAACTACTAACTGTCATGGTCACAATGTAAAGAAAATGTAGATTTTACCCAAAGTTAGCAGGTTCAAATTCAAAGAGTTTTCATGTTTATAATTAATTTCGTGTTCAGCGGCCAAGGTAACGTGATAAAATCTGTTAGTGTCGCGTGAGTGGGCTACTTCCAGTAGTGGGATATTATCAGGCCGTTACACTATGTCGATCAGTAATATTATTGACAGTTATTTTAAATCTTATCTAAATTACGATAGTTTTTATTTTTCAATTTCGCTTTTATGTTTCGTTTATTCTCAAATTATAGAAATATTTAAATATACCAATAATACCCATCAAGGATGACAATTGGCACATAAACATGTTGGTCAAAAAAGAACGCGTTACTATAAAAAAGCACAGATAATAATTTTCAATTGTATATGCACGTTCTATATTTTTAATAATATATATAGGCGTTCTATGGGGGAGGCTTTCGTCCAGCAGTGGACGGAAAAAGGCTGAAAAAAAAATGCACATCGGTATTCCAAAAATTCCAATTGCCACGTAATAAAAACATATAAGCCGAGATGGCCCTGTGGTAAGAACGCGTGAATCTTAACCGATGATCGTGGGTTCAAACCCGGGAAAGCACCACTGAATTTTCATGTGCTTAATTTGTGATTATAATTCATCTCGTGCTTTACGGTGAAGGAAAACATCGTGAGGAAACCTGCATGTGTCTAATTTCATTGAAATTCTGCCACATGTGAATTCTACTAACCCGCATTGGAGCAGCGTGGTGGAATAAGCTCCAAACCTTCTCCTCAAAAAGAGGAGAGGAGGCCTTTAGCCCAGCAGTGGGACATTCACAGGCTGTTACGGAAAAACATATAACTAAATTAAAAATAAACTCAATCAAAATAATAACACCAAAGGGCAACACGGGAGTTGAAACTTGTTTATTTAAAGAAAAAAAAACAAAGTGTGCTGTTTCGATGATTTTAATATAACTAATGAACTTTTTTCATGTTTAATAAAAATATGTGTTAATAAATATAAAGTGAAAATATAACTACTATAAGCGAACGATGGTCTTAACGCGAACCAAAACGTATTGCATTAATAACGAGGTTATCTATTCCGGAGATCCCGTCGAAGTATAATGGCTATGCGTGACGTGGGACGTGTCGTCTCCCTTTAATAATTTATTAGATTGATAGAATCTCAGCATAATCTCAGGAGAGGATTCCTTTTTAAGAGTACGTCAATTACACTTTATCTACATTTTTTATATCAAAATAAAAAAGTTTTTATTCGTATATCTTAATATGAATTCATGAGTCAATCTAAAACCACACTAAGTATAAACTTCAAACCTTTTCCTCTTCTTCTTCGAGCTAAAAAGTTAACAAAATGAAGAAATAATAAATACTTTTGTATTCTGTGTAATATTAAAAATAACCTATGACATACATGTATTAAATACATTCTTAACGGTCATTACATTCGGTGAAATAGGCTACTCCATAGTTACGGTGTTCTTGTAATAATTATTCGTTATATAATTTATAAAATTGTATGTTATTAAAGGTATGCGTTACAACGCCTCTTTAATTTTTTTTTTTGTATTGTACAGTAATGTTACTATGTCAGAAATGTTTACACTACTATCAACATCAACTATTTCGAAGTTTAGCCGAACATACATACGAACATACATATGCATATGTAAACAGACATATGCACCATTATTTTTTAGTTACTACTAGCTAATGCATGTCATATGTTTTAGGGTTCCGTACCTCTAAAGAAAAAAAAGCAACGCTTATAAGATCACTTCGTTGTGCGTCTGTCGATCTCTCTATCCGTCAAGACCCTTTTTCTCAAGTATGCGTATAGGTATAAAGTTGAAATTAATGCCAAATACTGAGGTCTGCGGTCCCTTAGAGCTTTGAAAAAATCAAACCTCTATGTTTATGCAATCAAAAGATATGGCCGTTTATGTCGCATTTCCCATACAATCGCAAAGGGAATCAAAACCTATAGGGGTACTTCCCGTTAGTTAGGCAAGAAATATCACAATATCTTGTAGAACAAATATAGGAAAAAATCCTAAATCTGTAAATTTGTTGTTAAAACAGTGTCTGTTTGTCTGTCTGCGTATCTGTCAAAACTCTTTTTCTCAAGAACGCGAGGAAGTATCAAGTTTCAATTGACATCAAATACTCAAATTTACAGTCCCTTGAAGAAATAAATTTCTTAGTCAACGCAATCAAATTTTGCGGCCGTTTGTACCGCGTATCAGTATATCACTCTCAATCGCAAGGAAATCAAAACCTATAGGGTACTTTCCGTTGACCTAGAATCGTGGAATTTGGCAAGAAGCAATGTCTTCTAGCATAAGTAAAGGGAAAAATCCACAAACCGTAATTTATTTATTTTAAATTTGTAATTACATTGCAAAAAAAATATTGCGATGACTTTGTCCGCATGGTTTTATTTTTAAAAAATATTTTTTTCATAAATAAATAAATGTGAAATAAATAAAACCTGTATTTTTCTCTAAGCTGAGCTCTACATATCTACTAGTGCAAACCACACCAAATTTGTACGAAAAAAGTGACAAAAAAATTAAAAACCTTAAAACATTGTTTTGTTAAATATTTTTGTTTTCTATAAACTGAGCGCTACCAGCGCGATTTCTTTTGTTGTTATTATTCAAAACAAATTAAAGGTAAACCTATAGAAAGTCTAAATCTTAAAATAACCTAGTAAGTTTTTCAGTATTGTGTGGTGGTAAACACAACAATACTAAGTATTGCTGTTTAGCGGTAGAATATCTAATGAGTGGGCTGTACCTACTCAGGCGGACTTGCGCAAAGCTTTACCTCCAAGTAGAACAACATTGCAAGGCGTATATAAATTCGTTGTTAATTGTTATTCTGCACGCTCGAATATACCAATTGTCATGGCGTTCGGATTGGTATGGATGTTGATGTGCTTTGGTACCATTTATCGGCGAGCTAAAAAAAAGGGGATATTATAAAACAAAAGATTATATACGTGTCAACTTTCATGGTGATCAGTTTTGATGTATCTTAAACAGTCAACCATATATAATATAATTACACATTGTGTACATACAATATATTTGTTTATAAATGTAGTTCTTTTTCATATACCTTTGAATAAACGTGCAGGCACCTAAATATCCAAACATATAGGACAATAAAGAAATTAAAGTCATGGCATATGAATATTTTCCATGATTCACCCCCGTCGAGTGCCTTGAGCAGATTTTCCGCTCTCGGGACGGCCGTTACGCGGGAGTGCCACTTACATGTTACAACTTTCTGAATTATTTATCAAACTATCCGCCTTATTGGATTGAAATATAGTAGCCCTTCGCTTTACTCAGAAAACAATCCCATTACAGTGACGGTAGACGACACTTTGCGCGATAAAGAAGCTAAAGGAAACGGCCGGTTATGTCTCGTCATTGTACAAATCTTAATCAACAATACACTTTTGTTGGGGTTATACACCTGTTTATGTCTTGTTTTTGTGGCACTTTATATTTTTTTATTGCATTGTAATGAAGTAAATTATAATTTATTTAAAACTTTATTATACAAACCAAAATATAAAACAGTTTGTCAAAAGATAACTAAAATAAATAATTAAGATAAAGTATTTTATACATTTAAACGTTATAACAAAATAGTACAGGCACTATATATGCAAATATAATAATTATTTATATTGATTTATAAATATTTTACTACGGAGTTTTTTGCCGGTTCTTGCCGGTAGATTGTGGATGCTGAACCGATGGTAGATTTGTATTAAACTAATTCCAATATAAAAAAAATCAAATGTGTTGGCCCTTTAACATTATTTTAACTAAGTAGGTACTTTTAAAACAATGACGTCGCGTCGGAGGACCAACATTTCGAATGAATATGTTATAGTTTTCTGAGACCGTTTTTGTTTGTAAAAAATAAACTGACGACCTTCAAATATTTGATTAAATCTTCATAATTTATAGTTAAGAATCATCTCAATAACATCAGATTTCAAACAAAAAAAAAAACGCATCAAAATCGGTGCATTTATTTGGGAACTACGATCTCACAGATATACACTTTAAACTTATAACAAACTTCTTTTTACTTTGGGTCTTACAAATTAAAAGATAAAATATTGTTTTATATTGATCTTATACATAATATCTAAGTTTTATGATTTATAGGCTTTATTTACAATATCTACATGCAATGCTATATTCGGTTTATTTAAACACGTTACTTTTAGTGTATGTTCGTCTAAATTAAAATGTCTTCTCTGAGATGTATATTCACCTCTTCTAACGTTCTCTACAAACCGCAGACCACACTAGGAGCAAGCACTCAGTTCTGAGCTATAATTACAACTACAAATATATATCTTAGTATATATGTCATACACTTGCTTAAAACTTGCCAAAGTTTTGTGGTGTGAGTTGGTTTTGTTCTTTTATTTAAGTGAATTTACTGTAATATATGTGTAACATATAAACAGGAAAATCAATATCACATTAAGGTAACGGCCTGTAACCTACGGCTGGGAAAAAGCCATTAAACAGAAGGCTTGGAACTTATTCTGCCACATATACTCGTATGTGTCAGAATATTAGTTATATGTAAATAACTTCAAAACGGTTTCCTTCACCGCTGAGCACAAGTTGAATGAATTCTGAAACTCAGTGGATCTTAAATGGATTGAAATCCGCGATAAACAGTTGGGATTGACATGTTATCTCCAGTGGGCCATCTCGTCATCAATAATAATTAATTATATGTCTCACCCTAGATTTAAACTAAACTAGAGTTAAAGTTTTTCAAGACATTATTTTGCTTAATATATAAAACAGCTCAAATAATTTTTCCTATCATTGTATTTTTACTGTTAAATAATTTAAAAAAATATCCCATCGACTTTTATACACTGAGATATTATTATGAAGGAAAACATATAAACAAATGTAGAAAATATAGGAATAAATATTTTGCTTATTGTCGTGGCGTTCTAAGGAATGGTTAATATTTCTTAAAAGTGACAATGTCTTGGGTTGGTGATTTACCATCAGGTTGTTCATTTGTTCGTCCGCCAATCTACATTATTTAACAAAAAAGCGTCATACTTCAAAATAGTTTCATAAGTTCCGTCTGAAATGTATACGAACCGATAATTTCTCACCCAGTACGATAACGTGAAAACACATAAAAAACAAAATACTACTCACTGCATATCTTATTATTATAATGCAGCTGTTAAGGAAAAGCGGCTAAAATAGTAAACATTGTCACAACGAGATTGTGTTTTAATAAAACAACAACCTACGCGTAAATAATTCATCATAATTATAAAATGACTGCTATTAGGGCAACATTCCACAAATATCATTGCATCGTTATTTTAAAACTCATAAATACGTACGGCATGATGAATCAATTAGCAGAGCTTGCTATTTACATTCATATTTAAATAATTACTTGTGTGTAGCCATTTTACGTGATTGCTTTAATTGCTTTATCAGATTATTGTATCATTTTAAATAGCTGTTCGTAAAATAAAATAGATGAATTTGTTTCATATATTATCTACACAACCAAAATACATTTACCAAAAGATTAAACACGTATTATTTCTTTTCAAATGAGTTAACATTAAAATAACTCAATGACTTACCGAGTGTTTTTCTGTACTCTGTTTGGGAATGAGTTTTTTCCAGAAAATACTTCTTGCTCTAAAAGCAAGAGAATTTCACTTATAATAAATTTTGTAATGGCAAAGTGGACAGGTTAGGATATATAATATCACGAATGGTATAACACAAATACGACACTACCATTATTTCTGTGGTGTTGTGTTCCGGAGAGACGTGAGTGGGCCAGTGTAATTATTGATATATAGGACATAACAGCTTACGTTACACGGTTGGCATCACTTTGCCAATATATAGCGTTGCCAATATGTGCCAACGTCTAAAGATCGACGAAGCCACAATCAGTTCTGATTGCTTTCTTGATATTCATAAAATGAATATAAGTATTCGTTTGCAATAATGTTCTGAGTCAATTTAAATGTTATAATAAATAAACAATCGTTTAAAAAATAACAAGTATTTTCAATATCATATTAAAATTTATATTTATCAATTCAATTACTTTGTTCAAAGTTCTGTTTTCTGTATTTCTCTTTAAATGTTATTTCAGATAGTGCTTTAACGTATTTCACGTTATGGCATTAAGAAATAATGTTGATTGGCTAATGTGTAGGAATAGTTATTCCATTTATTGCTTCGTCCAGTCATCTCCTTGGCTATTAAATTCGCCGGAATGTCAAATAAAACGTTGGAATCGATTTCACATAAACGATCGACGTGATCGGTTCGCAGATTATATGTAGTCTCATCTCATTTGACGTCTTGAATCAGTTTTATACATTGAATGTAACACGCATGTATATACTAAATACACTTATGTATCCACTGCAATTTATATTAGAAAGTAACTACTAAATTTGCCCAGTACGAATTATCTAAGAGTCAGCTTTACATTTAATCGATATGAAAATCTTGTTAACAGGAATAAGCTTTGAATGACAGTTGTGTAATTAAGCTTTACCTTCTTTCGAATTTCAAATTACTGATGTCAGAAAGAGTCAAATCATTGTTTTTTTATAAACAAAAAGCCGATTGATTCAATTTTGATTCAATTTAAAATCGTTTTCGTTTTAACATACAGTAACACGAGTATAAGATGTGTTGATTTTTGAAGGCGAAGTATACAAAAATAATTGTATTATATTAAGGGTTGATATAACCTTTAACGGCTTCGTTTGATGCAGCAACACAATATATTTTTTTTGTATTTGTCATCTGTATATTCTTGTATTATATAATGATACTAAAAATACTTTAGATGACTGGCAGGGCGGCATTTCGATAGGCGGGACGAAGATTAGCAACCTTCGATATGCAGATGATACCACTCTAATCGCGTCATCCGAAGAAGAACTTGGCGAAATCTTCAGAAGAGTCCAAAACAAAAGCGAGCAGGTTGGTTGGCAAAAGAGAGGTTACCCAACTGCGCAGGTGATATTATAGTGAACTGTGTTTGTGGTGCACAGGTGCACTCTCTCATTCCTAGCTTTCATAATCCTATGGGACGGCAATCTGACACGACCGGAAAAAGTACAGGCGCAGGACCAACGGCTTTACGTGCTTTCCGAGGCGCGGGAGTGTATACACTTCCAACTTCCAGACTCCGGGTTACTACTGAGAATTTTCTGACAGAAAAACCCAATAATTTTTTTATTGGGCCGAACTGGGAATTGAACCCAGGACCTCCGGGTCTGCGGCCTTACTTCAAGCCACTAGACCAATGAGGTAGTCATCAACAGTTTCAATAATAAATATGTCAAAGACCATTTAATATTGCATTTATTTATAAAGCTTACTAATTAATCCAAATGTTATTAGGAGAGATGACGTAAGCAAAATATATTAAAAAATATATTTGTTTGGACAATGTTAATACATATCAGATTTTTTAGATTTAATTATTAAATTATTAATATTTTTTTAAATAAATGGGTTAAAACTTATTTAATAACAAAGTAATATTATATAGAGCCCATTACTCAATATTCTAAGCCGAAATTCAATTACAAGTTTTGGGCGTGAGTGACCATCAGATTAAGGGCAGACCCCAAGATCGAAATTAATTGGCTCATCCAGATATTGGACTAAAGAACCCTCATCTCTTAGGATTTATGTTGCATCAAACGACATGGATATCACCCTGCTAAAACTTTGCTTACAATTAAAATTTAAACTATTCCGAACTAAAACTTAAAAAAAAAATCTGGGTGTGGTTTCCTTTCGGTGACTTATTTATTTATAATTATTTTTTTTATTTTATTTGTTTTATATTTAAATGAAAATGAATATCATACATAATAGCTCCATGTTTAACAATTTGAGTATGCAAACAATTATGCTAAAGTGTTATTCCCATACTTGTTTCATAATCCCTACTGAATAATAAATAAAACAAATATCTATGATCTGATGACTAGAAATCAATATTTCACTATAAATAGGAGTTGATTTCGATTGATGCGTAATTAGCAATAAGACAGTTCCTTGTACTCTACTTTAATTAGTGCTATGCTTTTTCCACATCCAACAACCCGCATTGGAGCAGTGCGGAGTAAGCTCGAAACCTTCACATCAAAAGCCCAGCATCGACAGGCTGTTATTTTATTTTGATTAAGTTTTCTAAACTTTTTTTGTGATGTACAATTGAGTAAACATAAATAAAATACATGTTTGTTTGATTAAAGTTTTAAATTATGTTTGAAATACGAAATTATCTATATTTTATTCTGGTTAAAAAAAATTAAGAATGTCTAAAGAACGCCAATCATTACAAAGGATAACATATTTACAATCGTTTTTTTTATTTTACCATTTAGTTTACGCGAGTCAATTTTTACTATTTAACTTTAAACCAGATAACAACCAGTTGTGCCCAAATTTCGTACATAGTGCCGAGAACATTAAAATCTCTTACAGTTTTTGTGAAAGAAATACATGAAAGCTTGTTTTTTAAATATTTTTTAAGTGACACAAACATCGAAATTTCTGATCAAATATAATATAAAGGTTCAATTTAAAAAATACGTAAATTATATATTTAATAGGAGGTACTCATATATTTAAATTAATAATAGAAAACAACAAGCACAAATTACTATACATGATATTATGTAATGTGGCGTTCATAGTTCATACTTTTTATTAGTATAATTATCATGTAAATGTAAAAAAAGCTGAGATGGCCTAGTGGTTAGAACGCGCGAATCTTAACCTATGATCATGGGTTCAAGTCCAGGCAAGCACCACTGAATTTGCATGTGCTTAATTTGTGTTTATAATTCATCTCGTGCTTCACGGTAAAGAAAACATCGCGAGGAAACCTGCATGTGTCTAATTTCATTGAAATTCTGCCACATGTGTATTCTACCAACCCGCATTTGGAGCAGCGTGGTGGAATAAGCTCCAAACCTTCTCCTCAAAAGAGAGAGGAGGCCTTAGCCCAGCAGTAGGACATTAGCAGGCTGTTACTGTTACTGCTTATCATGTTGATCAATAACAATGCAAGTACCTACTTTGTATTTATCTAAAATGCAGGATTGACATAGAAAATCAAAATGCTTTAAGAAAACCTAGTTATTTAATGTAACACAATATACGTAACGAAATAAATATTTATTTTTTAAAATAAAATTGAAACTGATGTAAGCCGGAGAAGGTTTCCTGATACGGTGTAAAATAGCTTTGAACGACCTCTTAATTCTAATTGCGGAGTAAAATAACGTGGTGTTAAACGAACTAAGATTACCAACATTAGTGGTCTAAATTGAAGCAATAAAATTCTTAATTTATCAAAAATATAATCATTATATATTATTAGCGCCTTCTAATTCTTACGCCACTACGTAAACAATTAACGTAGATGGTATCATGCGGCCACCATTACTCACTTCTGGCGTAGGCAACTTCGAATTTTTCATTTTACTAGCCTCATAACAAAACTGGTGTTAATATTGTAGCAAAGTTGTGGCAAGCTTATAAATGTTCAAATAAAAATGTACCATGGTATAATCTGTTATAAATCTTGTTTTTTTTATTTAATTCTAAATATAAAATCCAATTCATTAAAAATATTTCTCATAGCTCATAAAAGCACTTTGGAATTGTCACATTACAGAATAAAATGATAAGCTAAAGAATAATTTTAAAGCTACCACCGGTTCGGAATGTAGATTCTTTCGAGAAGACCCGAGAAGCAACTCTGTACTCATTTCCACCAATTTACATACAATATAATATGTAAAGTATATGACAATTATTAACAATTGATCCAATATATAAAAGATGACACAAATTTAGCACGAGGTATGGTCGAATAATGTTCGATAATGGAACGCATGCTTCATAGAGCCTAAAGTCTTAGTAACGTCCATGTTCACATGATAGTTACTATGTCTCATAGACACCACTATTAATATGGCCCATAACAAATTCTGGCTGCGTTTACTTGCCTGCATTGCATGTCTGGCATGCGAAATGAAAGGATTTGCACGGGAAACCCACAGCATTTTTAATTTAGTACCTACTTAAAGAATAAAATTTTACAGTGTAATTACGTTTTGCTTTAAAATTTACACAAAAATTGAATCAAATTTTTGTCCTTTTATGTGATATTCGTTTGTTTTTATTATCTCGTACAATATAAAATGTTTGCGCTACTATTTGTCTTTGTCAAAAATGTTAGAAAACCGTGAAAAAATTATACAACATATATATAGAATACATTATAGCAAAAGGAACGTTAATAATCATAACGTGAAAAAAATAACGTGTTTAAAATTTGAGAGTTTTTCAAGGCGTTAGATTCACGAGTCAAGTGGCACATCTGTTACCGGTTCGCGTCGCTCCTCTGACTTGTAATAATAGAATTAACGAGCTGGTTATGAACAAACGGCGTCTTCATTTCCAGTAGCCCGTTTATTCGCCCTTTGCCCTATTTCACTGCCACTCCATTTCACTGAATGAAATAATGGACTCATTTGGAAGGTCTCCTCGTTGTCTAGGGAATATTACGGAGTTATGATGAGACCTCATCTAAGGGTAAATGTTTGTATCATTCAAAGTTGATCAATCAAAATTTTCATATTTCTCACTTTCAATATTGTCATATATTTTAAGCTCTATTATACTAAGCCTAATATATTCCGGTAAAATATTCCTTTATTTTTATTAATATACAAAATTGGAGTAGTTGTTTTGTATTGCGAACTCTTTTATCTATTGATGTTTATAAATATTTTTAAAAAGCTTTATAATAAACATAAGTTATCAAAATTTAAAGTGCATTTATATTACATATTTTAACTGAAATTCTGAGTATTTATTTCCATCGATATTCATGAAAAATATATCTATTTACTTTATATTTCAAATAATGGGTAAGGCTATCTAATGCAATTAATTAACATCGAGATGAAACTACATACTACTCGCACAATATCGCCTTTCTAACGGTGAATATCCCTAGCGGTTATCTTAGCAATATTTCACTTAAAATAGAACACGAAACAACATTAGGTCTTTGAAGTAAAAATTGAGTTAGACGAAGTAACTTGTAAAACATTAATTGTGGCAGAAAATTAAAGAGACGACTGATCTGGAGAAGCGTAAAACGAAAAAATCACTGAAATGAAACGTGACTGCTCACTTTAAAATAACATGCCTTATCGAAGATTTGAACATTTTTTTAATTAGTAGGTATATTAAGGTATATTTCAACATCCGAAATATGTTCGTATATTTTATGTCAAAAATAATTGATTTTTGTTATTTATTATGTCATTATGATATTATACGTACTGTTAAAAAACATATTTTATCTTGATCGTATTATTTTATTGAATACTGTTCTTTAATATTTCTTATTACGTTTACAAGCTTTTATTTAACCACACCTGTCTGTTTTTTTACGTCTTTAAAAATAACATTTTTTTTAACTAATTTAAACTAGTTTCAACCAAACGATTGACTAATCTATGCGATAGTGATTTTTTATTTATTAAAAATTTAAGTTCGAATTATTTATAAATATTTGAATGTAGAATATATTTTATTTTATTTTTTAAACAAATAAACCTTTACATCCATTAGAACACGAGAAAGTGTCACGGAAACGCCGGACACTATCTATGAAAATAAAATATTTACTTTTCGAAACCCGAGGGTGAGTAATTATTCCTGCATTCAGCTTATTCAAAAATATATTTCTATAAAATAAGTTTTAATTTAGCTTCATTGTGCAATATAATTGTTATCATAAATTATTTTCTTACCAATTAATTATTATTAAATAAAATGTATATATATTTTTGTTAAGTAGGCTGCGTACAAAATTTTTAAATTTAAAAGTCTAATAATCGCATTTATTTAATATATATATACTGCGTACGTTTAAAAAGAATGTATATATTTATGATTAGAATTTAGTAAAATTCTGATAAGATGCTGGGCGTATTATATTATATGTAGATACTTTTTTAAGTTTTATCGTGCAAATCACAGTGAACATAAAATATAATAAAATACAATCATACACACTTCATTATAAAATGTGTAATATCATATTTATCATTAGTTTTTTTCTTTTTAATTTATTTAGTAAGGCAGACAAGCAAATACCTGATGATAGTATTATCACCCATAAACACTAACTATATCAATGATCCATATGATATGAACATCTGTTTCAAACATGTATTTGTATTGAAATAACTCATTTTTTAATTTAAGCATTTTAATCCTGTTATTATAATAGTATTCTTGTAATTTCAAATCAAATTTGTCCGTCATTAATAACACGTAATCTGCGCTAAACATGGGTATCTTTGGGCATACAGACCGAATCCGTTTGTTTGTTGTCGATGTCCAGCTATAAATCACAGACCCTCGTCCTATACACAATGGACATGGAGTCAAAACGTCAGCCTTCAAGCTGGGCTCCAAAGCTAACTAGGGGGATCAATGATAATGTTTACAATATTGGTTACATTTATTTATTTTTGACGCTTTTTAATTTTTTTTTAAAATAACTCTTATTATATACATAAAACGATGTATGTAATAGTTTGATGAACACTTAAAACATAAAAATTTAGTAAAGTAGAATAAAATTGAATAAAAGTCAAGTAACACCGCGTAAATTCCAAGCTTGAACCGAAACCTTATCTTTTTAAGGTGAAGGTTTGGAGCTTATTCTGTTACGCGGTTTCAGTGCAGGTTGGTGAATAAATTAAAAATTTTATTGGCTCGTTATTCATATATAATCGCATCGTAAATTGAATTTTTATATATGTATAAGTTAATACAATCTATCGATTTATTCTAGGTGATAATTATTATAATTAAATAACGTATACATTTGCAGTAAACGTTTATAAGAAGAAAATCGAGCACAATATGGTCTTGTTATTTTAAGTAGATGACTTATTTGATGGATGACTTCCCGTGGTCTAGAGACTTTTCTTCGGAGTTTTACTTAACGCTTCTAACTAGGCGGACAAACTTTCTCTGTACTGAAGTTTCTTAAGTGTTAATCGATCAATTCTGGTCAACGATCTTTGAGATCTAATTAAGCTGTTGATATGATCTCTTTATATATAATTTTATGAAGCTCATAAATTAAACATATAAATACACTTAATATTATAGCTTAAAGATATTGCACAAAATATCTTCAACGCTATGTTCGCATAATGTATATGTAAAAACTTTCATGCAGTATTGTGAAAAGAATTTTACGTTAAACTATACTCATATATCTAGTAGGTGCATCGTTCACGGTTCATTAGCTATCAACGCGAGGGCGGCATACCCACGGCGAATGCACACAGCTTCTTGCTTCTCACAACTCATTAATATTGAAATTTTACGTTATATGGTTGAATTCAGACCACCAGTAAGGGTTAGCGCTTGTAAAAATGTTGGCATTAAAACCATTTTCTCTATTTTCTTTTTATTGATCAACTTAATTAAAACGATAGCATTAATGTATTGAAAAAAAAAACTATTAAATAATTTTAAGAATCAAAAATGCAGTCTGTAAATATTCGACTGGTGGTCTTTTAAAGAGAATCCTTGGAGCTTTGTCCACAAACCTAGTCCAATGTGGGTTGGTGAATACACATGTGACACTTTTTCATCAGAAACATGCAGATTTTTGCAAATTTCTATACCGCTGAGATCGAGATGAAGAATAAACACTGACTAAACGCATGATAATTCATTTGTACGTGCAAAGGTAATAATCTTATCTTCGTTTAAGATTGAAGTGTTTCACTACTGGACCATTTCACCGCCCTTAATAATAGAGACACGAAACTGTCATATCCAGGTTGGCTAATCTTAATATGATTAATATTTTTCTCATAACACGCTTTCCGTTTTTGTTCATAATGAATGTCAGAAATCGTGTTGAATATACGAGAAGGGAAACAGTGATTGTAGGCATATGGGAGGCATTTTGCAGCCGTTATAATCGTCAGTAAGCTACGTTAAATCCAAGGCATTACAAAGGCTTAGTGGATATATTTTATTACATTAACTTATTCTGAATTTAAAGCGACAGTATGATGACCGAGCGGGGCGAGCGACACATTTATATACCACTTAGTTAATTAAATGTATTATAGATAGCTTCTGTTTATTCCAATTAATTGCGCACTAAACGAGATAAAGATGAGATTAAATAGCTTTCCAGTATTCCATTCCAATTCTATACATTACCCTCAACTATTAGGGGTTTTATTTGTGATTATTTTAATTTATATATTAATAAATATGTTATGTTAAAATATATATGATATAGTATACAGTTTCTTCGAATTACTACTACCGATACTACCGATAATAAATGTCTCGAACTGAAATCGTATACACAGAGACTGAATTTTTACAGAGCAAGCTCACTTTACACTCGAAGGAAAATAAATGATATCATCTTTCTATACAAGCTAATTCATGGACTCATTGTCTCGTCCGATATCCTGCAATGCATACAGTTTTCCATTCCTCGCCCAAATAGTCGCATGCGATATTGTATGACCTTTTGTCTTCCTACCTCCAAAACAAATGTACTTAGCCACTCGCCCTTATACCGCATGTGTTTCTCTTATAATAGTATTCGTTTTAATTATGATATTTTTACCGACAGTTCTATAGCCTCATTGAAAAAAAGTTTAAAAAAACTTTTTCGATAGATTAAATTATTTAGCTATTAAAAAAACTTATAAGCTTAGGTCTTTGTTGCTGTCACAGACTAGACACTTTTTTTGCACTTAATCAAAAACGCATGTCGTGTCTACATCAAGAGAAATGTAATCATTTGAATTTTTTGATTGTCAATTTGTTTTGTAGACCTAGAAAATAAAATAAAATAAAAAATGAAACTACTTTACCTTAAATAATTCGAAAATTAATAATTTATTGTTATAATGAAAAACGTTTTCATGTTATTTTTTTAATGGCACATATTTCTTGAAATAAAATTAACTGCTAGAATACGGTAGAAAATGTGAAAGAAGCTGATTTTTCAACGAAGCCTGTTTTTATTATATCCGTACAAAAAATATTTTATGTTAATAAAATATACCTATATAATATACTTTGGATAACTGGCCAACATTTCTATACTATTTGTCCGTGTGGCAAATAATATTAATACGAAACCGAATTATCCACCATGCTCACTTAACAGCGCTTTGAGTTTGTTAAAAAAGGTGTGCTATAACATAAAGGTAATAAGCGGAATATGAAGTAGATTATATATGTTTTTATATTATATCTTAAATTGTATCCCTACCTGATGTGAAACATGAATAACTCTCCAGACCATTCGGTGCATTATAGTACTGGAGTGCTTGAAAGATCTTTAAATAAAATCATATCGATAAAAAATAACATTTCTCATTATTATTACATATTAATTATCTCAATATAATTAAATATAACTATAACAATGTTATTACATTTTACTTATAAAAAATATATTAATAGGCATTAGTGAAAATATATTATAGAAAGTGTGTTATCAATAATATTGTCTGTATACCTACTGCAAAGGGAGGGAAGCCGCTAGGGAAGTTATATTAACTTGTTTTATTCTTTCTTGTTCTTTCAAGTATTTTGTTTGATCGTAATCCATTTTTTTCTAATACATGTGTGCTCAAATAATATTCATAGGATTATATTACTTGGGATTGTTATAAAATCGTTAATGAATCTAACATATCTAATTTTATCATAAATTTTACTTGCATCCTTGAATAAATAGGTACTTAAATACATACGTTTATACTTTTTTTTTTCTACTTATGGAGAGAAAACCCGAAAATGTTTATATCTTGTATAATTTATCTATTTCAAAGTTAAACAAAGGTGAAAAAATATCTATAAAACTCAAAAAATCGATACAGCGGTATGGTTAAATTATATATAATATTTACAAAATACTGTTATTTATCATGTACGTACGTCATCGAGTAGAAATAAGATACAACTTTCTAAAGCGCTTTCTTAGACGATGTCATTCAAGAAGAATACCCTTAAATAAAATAAGTTATTGATTTATTGCAACAGTATCAAGGATGACATTGCTTAATGTTTTTTGCATACCGGAATAGAGTGCGCACCAGCAATGTTAGTTGCAGCATTTTTCAAACCTGTAGTCGCGAATGGCACTACCTCGTACGCTTTATATTAGTCTTTTCAACGTTCACAGGTTAATGAAAATTTCAATTTTCTCGGTCCATTCATGTATGAATAAATCAGTCATGTCGGACCATAATATCCAAATATATTTTGTGGTAAGAAAATAAAGCTATTTTGGAATTTGAATAATGGCTTTTAAAGAAAGGTTTTTACAACACAAAAAATAAATATTGCGACAAAGCGGCGTGTGTGGTAAAGTAAAAATATTATACATTTGTTTCGGTAAATAAATAAAACATAAGGACCAAAAGTTATACTATAAATAAATGAAAACCTCGATTGATAGCTGTATGAAAAAATATAGGTCTGATATAAGTAAGCAACTCACATTAATCAACAAATAAAATACGTTTTAGTATTCTTTTTTTATTTTAAGCGATTAGAAGAGAGTCTTAATTAAATGAAAAAGAAATTAATTGAATAATATTTAACCTCATGAAAGTTAGAAGTACCCGTCAAAGGTGTTCCAACATAATTACGGGTTAGGGCTGCCAATGATTTCTCACTTACTCAGGGCTGGTGCGATTAAACGATTCAATTTGCGAAGTGCCAGCCGTTAAATAAAGCCTTTGGAATCTATTTTCCGTTGCACAGAAGTGAAATGGAGCATAATATAATGAAAAAAACTGAATTGATATTTAAAAATATGAAATCCGAAAAATAATACAGTGAAAATATTTTATTTGAAAATTTCGTTGCAAGTTAGCAGTGTGCAATTAAGCCAATTAAGAACGCTTAATTGACTTTCTGTTTAAAACCATTTATCTACTAGCCGCAGAAGCTGTATTTAGACGAACCACATCCTGAAATAAAAAGTAATTATTTTGATCCATGAGAAATTTAAAACTATCTTATTTATTTCAATGAAGGTTTTACCGGAACTAAAGAATTTAAAAGTTACAAGATTATTTATAGACCGGAGTAGAGTGGATATCGGAGGGTCGTTTCTCTAGGACTATGAGTCTTAAGCAATTAGTAATTCCTGAATAAAATTTACTAACAAGTAACTGCATCAAGAGAGATCTTTTAATAGAGTGCCTTTAAAATCTTGAATCTAAATTCAAACGAGTTCTATGAAAAACCTATAAAATGATATTTAAATATCGCTTTTTCACGAACTTTCGCAACGATAATTGACTTTTTATGTTAGTTTTGGTATTTTGATAAAATAATGTTTGTAATTCAGAAATGTACTTTATAGTACATATAATTTTAGTTTCTACTGTAATAGCTGTACGATATATAAATACACTAATATTTAATAATGTGTGTATGATTGGGATTAGTTAATAAGTTGATACAGTAGTACTTCTTTCATATATTAAGTCTTAAAAATAAATCGGCAGCAAGTTCCGTAGTTCTTATTAGATGATGTAGCGATTACTTGGGCGCGCGTTCTTAGCATGATTGTAGCCATTCCTTTCCAAATTTCTGAACCAGCAAATTCTTCTTGTTACGTAACCATACTAGTTCATTGCTTTATTATTAATCGAAAGAAAATTTATGAAAACCGAAAAAAGAAACGAATACGTAATAATGTCGGGTGTCATTCCATTGTGATCTTAAAACAATATTATTATTTTTTTAAATAATTAAACGTCTTATTAAATATTTTTCTTTAATAATTGTTTTTAATATTTTGTGACGCAATTTCCACTTTGATATCCCTATCAATTACAAAAACATATTTTTTTCTGTTAGTTGTGTGATATGCAATATTAATGAGTGATGCCAAATAGTACGCGATGTAGAAACACACCGCTAGCGTTGTATATAGTTTCGTTGCGTTCCGGTTGACCAGGCTATACATTTTGACTTCAATCCCCCTGGGCGCACGCTTCGCTTATCATAGACCTTGCATGCGCACTTGCCTACTTGTCTCTAATGTCATTTAATTGTTTTACTGAATTATATTTCGTACAAACAAACAAATTTGGTAGCAGTTATTTATAATTTATTTAAATATTAATGCTTCGATTTCGGATTTCCGGAATATCAGAAAAGCTACTAAAGATAGCTTATATTATTCATTAATGTTAAATTTTACGAATTAAATAAAGTAAAGGGTTATTTTGTGAATAATCAATTATTAAATTATTGTATTTATACAATTACTAGAAATTTACATTTCAAAATATTTATTAAATTATTGGTGATTTTTATCGATCCAAGCTTCTTGGTTTCAAAGTAGCTTATATTCCTTTTATTTTATATATTTATGTCTAGGTGAATATTCCTAAACCCTTTCTGTTCGAATTAGAACCATCGGAAAACGAAAATTTTCAAATATAGCTCATCCAGCCTTTGTCGCTTTAACAAATATAAAAAAACGGCAATTTTCATTTGATTTTTAACATCTGTGATTTGGGCTAAATTTAGCCACACGTCACACACGTGTGACGAAAGTGTTATTGATTGCATGTACTGCCCTCTAAGAATCTTGAAACACTGTTAAAAATTGAAAGTTTTCATTAAAAAATAAATCTCTGAACCAGGAGAATCACTGTGTCACATTGAGCAAAGCGGTCTTGCTGATTCAATTAGGACTTTCCACCACGGTTCTCCTAATTATAAATAAATACCTCTTGTCTCCATCAACGTTTCCAGTTCTGGGGCAAGTAACTGACGCTGTTACTAGCATCGGATACTAGTTGTGGGAACGAGGCAGGCCTTTTGTGGGATGCCGCTAGAATTTAAACGTTGTTTCCATCTCATGTCAGGGAAACAGCGCTAATTGTACGTCACAAAATTCTGAAGTAAAAGCAATGCAATTATTCTTCCCTAATTGCAAATGGTATATTCTTATAGTTTACATTTCAAGCACTTGGATCTTGGAGTAAAAGTAATAGTTCTAAAAAATAGTTATAACACCTCATATCTACTGGTGGTAGGGCTTTGTGCAAGCTCGTCTGGGTAGGTACCACCCACTCATCAGATATTCTACCGCAAAACAGCAATACTTGATATTGTTGTGTTCCGGTTTGAAGGGTGAGTGAGCCAGTGTAATTACAGGCACAAGGGACATAAAATCTTAGTTCCCAAGGTTGGTGGCGCATTGGATATGTAAGCGATGGTTGACATTTCTTACAATGCCAATGTCTAAGAGCGTTGGTGACCACTTACCATCAGGTGGCCCATATGCTCGTCCGCCTTCCTATTCTATAAAAAAAAAAAAAAAATATCATTGCTGCCACCGTGACAAGAGGGATCATTCAGACAATAATTGAAATAGAGATTTATCAACGAAAACATAATTCATTGGTGTTGTTCCGTATAAGCCAACTTCAAAAAGAGGGTTATAGATTCAGCCATATTTTTTATTTTATTTTGTGTGTAATCTAAGGTTTAAATAGTCAGTAAAATTATATTATGTTTTATAATAACAATAAGTAGTCGTATATTAAATAAAACCTTAGTTGTTTTATTCTTTCATTATTATTGTTGAATTGATAATCTATTTTTGATAGTTTTTACACATACCAATAAAAAGTAAGTAGTCTGGGTATTATAAAAACAAAAACTAAGATTTTTTATGTATTTCCATCGACGTAATAGGATTTAGACTTGGCAATGATTTCTTGCGCGCTTCGTGTTGGTACAATTAAGCGATTTCGAAGTCCCAGGGAAAATATAAAGCAAACGCTTAATAGTAGTCTCATTATTTTAGCTATTTATCCAATTTAATAGCTACAAATATATTTTAAAATAATAATACAAATACAGAAGAAAGTATATATTTTACTAATAATATTATAATTTTATAACGTAAGTTTCAACGGATATTGATTTAATTTATATTTAATGAATTGTTTTTTTATTTATTTTTATCATTTTTTTAATTTTATTAAATTACATTTATTTACATTAAAGCCTTAAATAAATAAAAATAATAATAGTTAGGTACATTGTTATATTGAAATGAAATATTTGAAATTAGTAATATTATAATATATCAATATTCGAATCACTTATTTAATACATTTTGTAATAAAACCAAATTATTAAAACATTTTATATATTCCAGTACATAGTTTACAAATAATTTATTGAAATTGAATTTATATAAACAAAAGCAAACGCTAAAGAATTTAATTAAAATAATTTTATAGTAAAGTAATACTTATAATTTAACGTTTATACAAATAAATTCAAGAAATGTTATTGTTATTTAGATCTACCACTATTCAAATTGTCATCCAATCGCCTATTACATAATACTCGTTAAAATCAACATGGTGAAACAGTAACCCCCTTCAGATGCTGGAAGTTTTGTCGCGTATCGAAAGAGTTTATTAATTTGGTTTATCGAAGAACGCTCGTTAAAAGTGTTTTGTAGGTTAATGATGAAAACACTTATTTTTGATTTACACTTTAATTGTTTTATTAAAAATTTATTAACTATAATTTTTTTTCATTAAAAATTTAAAATTTTTAAAAAATTTAAAAAAATTTTTTACAAATATTTTCAAATAAATGATTTATTTATAACAAATGTTAAGTGAAGAAATAATATTAATGTATTTTGTATTCAAATAGTAATTAAATTGAGTAAAATGAGTTTAAAACTGTAGTGATAAATAGCTTACTGTGGTATCGATTTGGTCGAGACAATAAAGGCCACTGCACTGAGATTGGTCTTCGTTACATATTAATGGAAATAGCGGTTCTTGTTCGTGTTCAAGCTCACGGTACTTGGGAGAACTGATCCTTTCAAAAGGTGCAATATCGGGCCATATATTGGCTTTCATTATAACTTTATTTTGGAATTGTTCAATAATGTATACATTTATAAGTTATTCATTAATAGCATTATGTGTGTTTGCGTGTGTGTGTATATTAGATAAATACCTCGTAAGTTTAGTGGCTTACTTATAAGGCTGTCGATCCCGAAGTCGGGTCATTCTTTGGGTCAGTCCAGTAAAAAGTTAATGAGTTTGTCTTTCAAAACATTTTTAGAAGCGGAATCCATAAGTTGATATTGCTTACACTCCAGGGCTTCAGAAATAAAATAATTGGTCCTGCGCCTGAACTTTTGTCGGTCGTATCGGATTTGCGATCCCATCGAATTATAAGAGTAAGGAAAGAATTATAGAAAGTGCACCTGTGATAGCGCATACATTTATGCATTATAATGTGCCTCGCTCTGTTGGCTAGTCTCCTTTATGAAAGGCCGATGTGTCATCAACATTGTAACTGGTAGACTGTTGATTTTAATTGTTACATAAAGCTAGAAGAATTGTGATTACAAAAACTGAATAAAAATTTACAAATATAAACATAAGGTTCTACTTTATTACAAATTTTCTTAATAAATAAAGTTCAGCTATATTAAGTAAGACAAACAAAGGGGGAGATTTATCGAGGAAAATCGTTCAATCTCAAGAGAGTTTCACGCATCAAAGGTGCTTCCACATAATTACGAGTGCTAGGGCTGCCGACAATTTCTTGTGTGTCCCATATAATAGTAATTAAGAGATTCAATTTCGAAATATTTTTCAATAAATAAAAAATTAAACACCCATCTTTGCATTTATTAAAATTTAAGAAATCGAATAGAGAAAAATTACTAAAAGTAATCAGAAATATTGGTGGAATTAGATTGGAATTACTTTAGGTTTTTTTTGTAGGCAGAAATCCAGTTATCTCAACTTCGAATGAAATTCTTTTAATCTTGGAAAATAAACCTTAGTACAATTAAGTCAATCACGCCTGTTTAACTCGATTTCCTTTTAAGAAACCTATTACAGGCCGCAGGGACCATTTCGAGAAGAGCAACGAGCTAAATTGCTCCGAGGTGGAGCCAGTCAATTTAAATGTTAAAGAAGTTTCATTTAAAAAATTGACAATGCAAATTTTGTATCTGTATACATTTCTTTGTGCTAAGACTAAAGACGTAAGAAGTTATTAAAGCATACTTTTTTTATTCAGAAATATTTGAAGAGGATTTTCTACTCTTTTTCGTTGCTAGAAAGTTATTACAGTAATAAGAAAAAAAAAAAATTTCCTACTGATTCTTGACTCAATAGCTGTACCAGCCAGTATTCTCGCTGCCGTTTCTTGGTATGGTGGAATAAGTCCCAAACACTTACTTTTAACAGGAAAGTCTTTGCTCAGAAGAGGTTAGTTAGCGGTGTCATTAAATAATATTTTTTATGGTACGTGTTGTTCAATTTTAAGTCTTGAAATAAATATTGTTATTTAGTAATTTTTTTTTAATCGAAAAGTCGAGAACTGGGATCTATTCCACCATTCTGCTGCCTTGCGTGTTGTTGGATACACATGTGGCAAAATTTAATTAGTACATGCAGATTTACTCATGATTTTTTCCTTCACCGTCGAGAACGAAATGAATTATTATAAAAACAAATTAAGCACATGAAAAGTAAGTGGTGGTTGTCCACTTTTGTTAAATTTCAAAATAATATTAATAATATTATGTATTTTCATAATAGGTAAATTATAAATAGATTTTAATGAGATAGTTTCTTAGCGTCAACTAATTAAAGGTTGGTTCTATTAAATACGCTTAGTACACACAGTAACTAGCCGAGGAAGGAATCAGTTCGAATGCTTACAGTAATGACTATTTAAATTGTTAAAAATAACGACCTTACACCAAGCTCTTGGGCCTAAGATACTTTTGTTTCGTATTAAAAACAAGATAGCATAATGGCATAATAAAAATTTTTGAAAAATAAAATAACGTAAATAAAGTTTTTTGAAAATTAACAATCTCTTGCTGACTTTGCCAAACCGGTGATCGTAACATATTTTAAAGATTAGTAAATGCCCAACCAAAATATCTTGCAAGTTCATTAATAATGTTAGGATCGTCTCCATTTACCTGTACCGATTAAGATACCTATACATGCAACCCCGTCTCAAATATCTATATTGTATAATAGTTAATTTGCCTAATGTGTAATGCAATGTCTATAATATGTAAGCTATATGCATCAACATAAGCTACATATATGCCCAAAAGCAAGGATATATAGATTTACCTATATGCCATAGTTTGGTTTATATGTAATTTGATGAGTGAAAAGGTTAAGAAAGAATCAACCCCCGAAGGAACCATACAACTGAAAACTAAATATGAGATATGAAATAAATACAGTATTACAATTTATATTGTAAATGTATGTGTTATAAAGCAACAGTAATAACTTATTGAATACAATAATTTACGATTAAAAATTATTTTTCTTGTGTTCTGGTGTACAAGATGCATGAATTAGTATAAGGCACAAGAAATATGACAAAGGTGTCATATTGGAAACTAAGGAGTTTCCAAGGTTGGAAATTACGCAATGGCGATGTAAATTATGGTTAATATTTTACCACTTAATATCGCTACTTTTGAGCTTAAGCTAAAGTATTTACATTTATATATCTCCTGTATATTGTACATATTTTTACTTATCAAAGTATCATATCATATCATAGTTTTTCCACAATTTCATATCTAGATTAAATTAGCTTAAAAAATAAGGTATTGAAATTTATTATTGTTTTCAGGAAATTGTAATAATTAATTGAATTTCGTAATGCTTTAAGTTGTTCAGGAAATGCTTTATACGTGATTAATCAAAAATTATATCACATGTTCCTATGATTTAGTCGTATGTTCAAACTTTATACTAAGTTCACCTAAGACCCATGACATATTTAATTCTGGTTTATAAATCGCGGATTTAAGTCCTTGAAAGCACATTGAAATAACGGTCAATCTGAGAATTTATTTATTAACAGTAACATATAAGATTTTGAGACTGTAATAAAGTTTCGTGAACTTCCATTTTTATTGTTAAATTCAGAAATTCCTGTAATAGTTGACAAGCATGATTTAACAGAATAGCCACAGTGACAATAAATATATGATCGCATTTTGTGTGTTTTTTTGCTACGATACTTGCACGCTAAAATTACGTCTATTTTTATAAAAATAGACAGTCTCATTTTAATTTTCATGTTTTTGGACGTACCTTTCGTGTTGTACGAGGACTATAAGCTGCTTTGAAGCCGATTTTACTTTATTGACTTAGCGCTGAAGTAATGTTCGCGTATATTATTGTATTGTACCTGTACCTGGACGGCAATAGTTGTGAATTGACAGGTAATGTTAATTTATTAATGATCGGTAATGAGCCGAGATGGCCCAGTGGTAAGAACGCGTGAATCTTAACCGATGATCGTGGGTTCAAGCCCGGGCAAGCACCACTGACTTTTCATGTGCTTAATTTGTAATTATAATTCATCTCGTGCTTTACGGTGAAGGAAAACATCGTGAGGAAACCTGCATGTGTCTAATTTCACTGAAATTCTGCCACATGTGTATTCCACCAACCCGCACTGGAGCAGCGTGATGGAATAAGCTCCAAACCTTCTCCTCAAAAAAAGGGAGAGGAGGCCTTAGCCCAGCAGTGGGACATTTACAGGGTGTTACTGTTACTGTTAATTTATTTCAGGTTTTTTTAATTTATTTTATTAAAATATACTTATTCTATACATAAAATGCATAGAATAAGTAAAGAATTATTATATATATTATATATTTTTGTATGATCATAATCAATCAATAACAGCCTCCTCTCCCTTTTGAGTAGAAGGCTTGGAGCTTATTCCACCACGCTGCTCTAATGCGGGTTGGTAGAATACACATGTGGCAGAATTTCAATGAAATTAGACACATGCATGTTCCCTCGCGATGTTTTCCTTCACCGTCAAGCACGAGATGAATTATAAACACAAATTAAGCACAGGAAAATTTAGTGGTGCTTTCACGCGTTTTAACCACTAGGCCATCTCGGCTTTTATTTTTTTTACTAAGATAACATGTATTATGTAAAATATTGTCACGTAACACGCAAATACGCATATTTATTGAGTCGAATTTAGAATATAGGAAACATAAAAAAAGGAAAACTAAATAACTAATTTATTGTGATTGTGTTGACAATCAAAGCGACTTGAGGCTATTTTTAATATCAAATACAACCTTATAAATATAGTAAAGAAAAAAAACTAACACGACTTCGTGACAATAACCGTGTTGGTAGAGCTATGTGCAAGCTCGTCGGGGTGGGTACCACCCACTCATCAAATATTCTATCACATAACAGCAGTATTTGGTATTGTTGTGTTTCGGTTTGAAGGGTGAGTAAGCCGGTGTAATTACAGGCAGAAGGGACATAACATCTTAGTTCTCATGGTTGGTGGCGCATTGGCAATGTAATTCATGGTTAACATTTCTTTCAATGCCAATGTCTATGGGCATTGGTGACCACTTACCATCAGGTGGCCCGTTTGCTCGTCCGCCTACTTATTCTATAAAAAAACCGTCAAATTATATAATACTACACTTTCTATAATACTACACTTTATATGTTATTAAAATCCAAAGTGAAGCTGGTAACAATAATTTGAAAATGTTTTGGTAAAATGGTCTTTCCTAGCAGTAACAGTACAATTATGACTATCTCAAGAATTGGATGCTATGTCAATAACATAGCGTGTCATGCATATCATACATCAATAGTCTGTTTGAGAACAGGCGGTGAGGTCACAAAGCGTGAAACGTATTCCGTATACCCCCGAGAAGGCGCGAGACTAATCGATAGTAATTTAAATAACGGATATCATAAAAAAACAAACACCCTTGTTACAATTTCTTTATAAATAACATCATTTCGTGGTGCTTAAGGAAATTGGTTGTCAGACTAATTTGTACTTATTAAATAGTAAAATAAAACACACCACGTCAAACATTTGAACTCTATTCATGTTTTGAAGTTTAATAAAAATGAAGGAAATAGATACGATCAAGATAGATCAGACTGCGGAAAACTAGCCTTAACCCTTAGGCGCTGTTTAGGACTTAACAGTGTTATCCCTTAAATATTTTTGCCTTTTTTTTAAAGATAAAACGTAGCCTTTGTCCGCCTTAGTCTATGCGCAAACAATCGGGTCATTGGATCAGTAATCTTTTGAGGCCGGAAAACGTAATGATGCGACGTTCGTGATGTGGGCAAGTTGACCTTGCTTTCATGAATGTGTCAAAGAACCTAAAAATATTAAATCATTTAGAAGCAGACCAAGTCTTATATACATAACATTTTTTTCAAACAAAATAAAACATATTTTATTGATTCTATTTTACTGGGCTTAGTGCTAGTTCGTCTGGGTAGGTACCACCCACTCATTAGATGTTTTACCACAAAACAGCAGTACTTTTATTGTTCTGTTCTAGTTTGAAGGGTGAGTAAGCCAGTTTAATTACAGGCACAACGGACAAAATATCTTAGCTCCCAAGGTTAGTGGCGCATTGGCAATATAAGCGATCTTTAACATTTCTTATAATGTCAATATCTATGGGCGTTGGTGACCACTTACCATCTGGTAACCCATATGCTTGTCCGCAATCCGTATTCTATAAAAAAAATCTTGGCTTATTTCTTTCGTTGGTAACAATGCGGCGTGTAATACTTCTCTTCAAGTGGATTAAAGTGTAAACACGAAAAATTGTTCAAATATATTTACTTTATCTTATTAACTTTCTGGTCAAAGCGTAAACGAAAAAAAAATCTTTCCACAAAGTTTTTCTTTATACTTCGTTCAATAAATAATAAAACCAAATTCTAAATTAAAACATCTGTATATTAAGCATGACTTTATTTTATACACATTTATTTGGCAGTTCGATTTAGCAGCAATTACAAAACATTTTTATGTCTATAAGGTTGGTAATCTCTAAGCTAACATTTACATACAGTCATTTAAAATATAATGAATATTAATTAGGATGATTTTATATAAACTAAAATATACGAATATTTAATGTTTCTTGTTACAATTGCCTACATTATCTATACATAAATTGTATACTATAACAAATATTTAGTTAAAAACATGAGCAATTGAAATAATAAGAGCATTCGATAGTTAAAAAAATAAAAACAAATGGTTAATTATTGAGTAATATATACAATAAGAAGATCGTTGTAATACATGCTAGTAATCAATGTAGGTATTCATAAATGTATTGCTATCGGAATACTGGAGTTTTAAATATAATCGTATTTCGTTGTGAAGCATAGATTTTATAGGTGTTATTGAAATAATTTGGATAAAATGATACTGAAGTTTCTAAACTTTCTTTATATTAAATAAATCAATAGAAAATAATTATAATTTTGAAATAGCTTTCTGTTATATTCGATTTAAAGAATTATTAAGCTGAATAAACCGACATAATTACATTATATATAAATCATGCAATTTGTCTTTGTCGAATAAGGGTGAGATCCGTTTTATACTGGGGCTTCTTAAACTGTGGGTCGCGAATCCCTAGAGAAACGCGTAATAAAATATAGGGGTCGGTAAGGATACTATAATTATAAAGCCGCGATTTTGTTCTTAATATCAGGTAGATAGCTTAGTATTATATATTTAGCTGCCTTAAAAAATTAATAAGTTCCCTCTGTTGAAAAAGTTTCATAATGTACTTTATTTTAAAATTATGAATATTTTATTAGTCTAGTAAAGTAATAAGGAAAGCACAAACAGAATCGTTAATGTCGCAATTCTGGGTATTATTGATGGATTTACATGTCGCGCACAATAATTGTAAAATTATTTTAGAACACCTCTGATAAATATTTTTAAAAGACTTTAGTACATGAAAAACTCAGCGGTATATGAGTCTGGAGAGCTGGATTTGAGTCGTTTTCGACCTTTTTGCTTAATTCGTCGTAATCTATCCGCTAGGCTGTCACGGTCCAGTTTTATTAGAAATCATAGATAATCATGTTAATAACATAGAAATAATCGATATATTTCGTAATATAACTGACAAAAGTCATAAATTAACGAAATAAAATATAATAGTTACAAATCAATTTATATTTGCATTCATTTTTTGGATTAAATTGTATTTTTACAAATTAAATAAACAAATATAATATGAAATACAAGTATTGTAACAAAATATAATAGATACTAAATATATACCTAAACTTCTAATATAAAACGTACAAAATTTAAGTTCGATTACTTTTTATATTATAAGTATAAGAAAAGCAGCAGTTGTAAGAATATAATCATAAATAAAATGTTCTATTACTTAGCAAGTGAAATAACAAATCATAACTAAATTTTATGCTATTTACAGATATCTTTGGTAATGTATAATTGGTATTTATATAACTTGATTTGTTATCACGAATAAAACATATCTTTAGGAATATGTACTTTACCTAATTCGTTACAGTTATGCAAATATTTCGTAATAAATTTGAAATTGCACTGACTAATATTGATGTTTATAGTATCATCTCTATGTGATCAACATTCACTTCTTAGTTACGTGATTATTTATATAAGCATATCAAACTGTTGCTACAAACAAAATCATAAATTAATATTTCTTCATAAAAATGCGTAAAATATTACAGTTTGGAATGTTGATCTGGAATAAATATTTATTGTCAGTTCAGCAAAAAATGAAATACACTATTAGAGAAATATATAAAAGTATTGTATCTTAAGTTATTGTATTTACATTAGTTATTATGTTATCAAGAATGTAATTGTAACGTAACATTTATCAGATGATAAAGTAGTAACGCATATAATAATTTTCCTAATTTCGGAACTGTTGCTATATTTTCTTCTTCGTAGAAATCTGAAACAGAATAAAAAATATTTGGATATTTCTAGAAAGTGAGAATTATGAATTTCTGATTACAGAGCTTTAATGCAAACTCGCCGTAAATTTTAAATCCGCTTCATGCGCTAATTAGTCATCGTAACGAGATATGGGGGTTGAGTCTGAGATGAAAATGTCACCTTCGGTTTTGAACTATTAATTTAAAATTGAAAAGTTTTTGCGAAAATTATAACAATTATCGTAAAACTAAATTCTATTTTTGTATTGTTTTTGTATTAATCCTATATCAATTTTATGCGAATTAATTTTTTGTATACATTAAAATTATTTTGATTAACGAAGCCTTAAAGTGCAGTAGTAAGTCGATGCGGTGACTAAACATGCGGTTTATTACTATCGATTTTTTACCCCTTGTTTCTATTTTACTTCGTAAATATTACAAACGAATTTTCAAGGTAAGGAAATTGAATAATTTCAAAATATAACCAACACCAATATATTCAATTTTTATGAGGAATATAAAGTAAAAACGCAACTAATATAATTTTTTTTTACTGCAAATGAATAGTACGTTACCAAAATCTCTTATTTGTTCACCGAAAGCTACACCTTGGAATGTTGAACTGACTGCGTCATTCGTTTGAACAATTTGAGGTTGACCTGTAAAAAACAAAGTTAGTCGTATTTCGTTTTAAATTTTGCTTTATAATTGACGTTGGAAAACCAACCTTTTTTTCTGATCGTTTGATTATCCAGTATAGATTTTTGCGTAGTTGTGAAAGCGGACGGGGGTGCTGGTATTTCTAAAAATAAACATAAAGTTAAGTACGCAGTCAATTTAAAATGAATTTCGAGTTAAAAAGGAAGGTTGAGTACCATCGAGTTTGATGATGCCGTCCGTTTCGCCCAACGAGTTCTTCGCAATACATTTATAACTGCCGAAATCTTCTTTGGTAATATTGCGAATCTTGAGCATCATAAATTTGTTGTAGCCGCTATCCACGGGGAACGCTTCGTATTTGCCACCTACAATTTCCATTTCTACTTAAATATAAAACCTGCGTACTTACTTATACATATTAGTGCAGTGAGCGTGTTTAATAGTTATGAGATAAATGGATTGTTAAGAAATAAATGGCGTGTGATCATGTAATAGGAGCTGGGATACGAATCTCGTAAAGGGGTCGTCTGTGGTCTTAAAAGGTGCATTCAAATTTACTGTCCTTAGATTTATTATACTGGGGAACATTTAAACCACAATGGCGCCAGGCTGGTTGGCTTGAAATTCACGCTGTCTGACATTCTTAAGACTATTGTTGAGAATAACATGAACTTTGTGTAATTTTATGTATGTGTATAATGAGAATTTAATTAATTGCAATATTTGATAATGACATAGAAAATATTTGATTAAGTGGACGTTTAACGTTTGGAAGAGAATTAAAGTGTAGACTAGGGATGTTTAAAAAAACAAGCGGAGTTTAGAGAAGTTAATTTCCCTTGCAAACGCAGAATACCGTCGCCGGTGTAAAGTGAAAAGTTTGCCGGCAGACATGCGCCCAAAATATATATACTTATATAAATGCGTGAAGTTTAGGTAACAAATGTATGAATGAATTAAACATTTAATTAATTGAACATTTTATACGTAAAATAATCTTTTTTAAGATTTTATGATTACTGATTTTTAATTAATATTGTTTTTGTGGTAATAATTTTTAATGTGCTACTTTCGGTAAAGACTGACCCGTTGCTATCTTTATTTTCTCCATTGTAAGGTATCCTGTTAAGACTTTCGTCTCAATTACGCGAAACAACAAAACAAAGATCGCAATCGCTAACACCTTAGGGAGTTGATTAATCCAACCCAACTTTACTAGTTTACTCTTAATGGGTTACAAAGGTCAGATAGCAATCACTCTTTGTGAAAATTGCTTTAGTGTCATTTCGAAAAAATCACAAGAAACTAGACTTCAATATTCGTTCCACAAAACAAAGGTTATTTTAAACAATGATCTAAGCAAGTAAACTTTACTGTTTGCATATTTGCCTTTTTAGTACTTTTAAACAATTAAATTATATTGTGAAGAAACTTTGTTGAGGTGTTCTGCCTACGCCAGCGAATATCCAATAAAAACAAGAATTACTCTTTGTATATTTGTCCTCCAATATAAGCGTTGTATGTAGATCTTTATTGCATCCGTGCGAATCCGGATCGAGGAGTATTTTATAAAATGCCAATAATATATATATCCGATTTAATAATAACAAAGTCAGTACGCGTATTTCTTTCGTAAAATTTGACTGAATTTCCATTTTATATGCTTTCTTTGCCAAAGCTCGTACCGATCGTGCCGTAATGTACTTCCTCCGCTTCGACATAAACTATTTTCATTATCAGCTCATAAATCAATGATGAATTGCGTGGTATTATATTTGACAGAGACACATGTTATTTAAGCTGACATGATGAATGTATTGCTGTGGCAGTTCTATTGTGTTCCAACTTTCACCGATTAGAGTTACTGAAGTTTAGATTTAAATGTACTTATATAACTGCAGATGTGTTGATAACATATTGTACAAAGAATAAAGTGACTTCGTGTGAATTTCTCTAGTTGAAACACATGTTTCTAGTAGGTTTTTAGTGAAATAATTTTATTATACTACTGTAATATTTTTAAACTTAAAATCCTTTTTTAGTTTTATTATATAAATAAATAATAATATTTCGTTGCTTAAAATTGTTTGAAATCATTATCGTATAAATTATGTGAGTAATATTATAGTGAGCATCTTTTACATATGACTGTTTTGTAATTTTATATTAATTTGATATTTTGAGTATATGATAAATATATAATATATATATAAAAAAAATAAACAGTTACAATACTTTGTATCTGTTCATCTTTTATGTTATTACATAAATATTATGTTGGTAATAAATAACATTATGTAAAGCAATAATGTCGTAAGATATACAAACAAATCTCACCGGAAATGATCATATCTCCGCGGTCTGTGGTCCAATAGTTGATGGAGGAGGGAAACGCCTCCGTGTGACATTCCAACGTCACGTCTTGGCCAATGTATGCCCCTTCCAATTGATTTGGAATTGAAAGCATCGGTGGAACTATTGTAGGAATAAAAAATATAAATGTGCATATAAAAGACTAGACTAACATATATATATTCAGATTTCTATTTTTCTATTTAATCAATTAAAGGCTACATTGCTTACACCGAATTGTTATTTATTATCTAATAAAAAAATATTTGTTACTGTATATAAATCAATATTTTAAAATGGCGGAAATGGTTTTTTCTGGACTCAAGCTTACTTTTATCAATTTTAATAAACTTACTTCAATCAATTTTAATAATTAACAAAGTAATTTATGATGATAATGTCCGCCAAGATTAGAGCGGCTTGGTGGATCAGTACGGCTTATCTATAATACTCACATTGAACCATAAGCATGATACGCTTGCTAATCGACGGAGGAACGCCGTTGGACGCTATACAGAGGTAGGCGCCCATGTGGAGACGTGACACCTTTGTTATAGTTAGAGTTTCGCCGTCAACTACACCCACTGTCATACAAAAAGAAAATACATGTTATATGATATTTTGACTGAATCATATTTATAGACTAAATCTGAAATTTTGATTTCTAAAGTCAGTTGTTAGTTATGTAGTTTACTGTTACATAAATATTTAAAAAAATATTGATTTATATGGTTGTCTGTGTAAATTGTACTTATACCTTAAGATATTTATATAATAATTTTTTAAATGGATTATTAAATGAACTGAGTTGGTCTAGTTAATTATTAATCGTTAAGATACTTAATAGCTATGTATAGCAATGAATGGGAAGGGTCTCACCAGAATCTCCATTATAGTTAAAATCCTGTCCATCCTCTCGTCTCCACATAACATACGGTTCGGGGTAGCCCGAAGCTTGACACACCAAGGTTACGTCCGTACCTTCCCTCACAACCATGTCCGTAGACGTCATATTGTCGATGATCGATGGCGGCACTGTAGATGTCGATAAGTAATTACTCGCTCATATTTCTGGGTCGCTACCACTAATATTTCATAATATAACTTTCATATAGAATTACTTGTTAGGTGATAGTTGTGTTTGTACTATATAAGGTATTTTTAATTTGCTTTGTATGTAGTTACTAGATTTTAGATTTTTATTTATTACATAATCAAAATTCAGTGTCTTGTGTGTGTGTGTGTTTTTTTATTTTTTTTTATAACTTATATAAGCATAGAATATATATTACGATAGCAATTTCAGCGATTATATTCAAGTTTGTAAGGAAGACCGAGCCTGGCTTTCATTTCTTACTAGATTCATTGTTCTTTTGATATTAAAATGAATCTTACTTAATTGAAATAAAAAGTCTGGGTTTTTACTTTTATTAGTTGAAATTTTCAAAAGAAATCAATAAAAATATTAATTAATACTCAATAAACATAGGAGTTAAATACAGAATTTTATTAAAATTAGTAAATACTTAAGAGCTATTTTATTTTGTATTTAAATAAAGCAATCTAAGTACATACCAACAACTTGCAGGTAGCCTTTCCTAGAGCGCATGGGATCGGTGTTGACTTGACACATGTACCAGCCGCGATCCACCTCCTGTACGTTCTTGATGTGCAGGTACCACGAGCGGTGATCGTTGTACGACAAACTGATGCGCGGATTCTGTGTTATTATATTGTGATGGATGCTCAAGATTGTTTGGGTGTCCATTCGAACCCATGCCACCTAATAACAACAACATTTGCATAGTTCAAAACAGTACTTACTTAATTTTTATTTGTTTTTTTTTTTCCAAATTATATAGAACTAGTTATCGGCCATGGTTTCGCCCATGTTTAGGGCGGGTAACCTAAGCGCTATGTATAAAAATAGCCTAAGTCCTTCTTTGGGGTTCATTCTTGCTCCATACCAAATTTCATCAAAATTCGTTCAGTGGTTTAGCCACGAAAGCGTAACAATCAGACAGAGTTACTTTCGCATTTATAATATTAGTATAATTAAGTCGACAAGGTGCTATTAGGTATAACAATAAGTAAAAGAAGTCGCAATACGGTATAAGGTACGAGTCGTCTAGTGACAAAAAATACGTAACTTTGTTTACCTACGCAACACACAAACCTACACCTTAATTTAGTGCAGGTTAACCAGTTACATGTAAAGACAAATGAATTGATGTAGTGCCTAATGAACACGGATTCGTAGCCTAAAATACAACGGGTAAAGTGTTGCTAATAAATCACTCAACTGTTGGATATAGAATCATGTAAAATTAAATGATAGTTTATGCTCATAAACAAACATGGTTGAACAAACACGGGCAAAGATTTAAAAAAAGCATCATGCTAAAATGTTGTTGACGATTCAAATATATAACGTCAATATTTATACGATGTCCAACTGACCGAATTTTGCAACGGATATTCTCAAGGAAGACTTGCCAAGTGTGAAGAACATATAATGTAAAAGTCTACATTATATGCCCCTGGCACTATTATAATTTGACGGATCGGTGAATCCGACACGCACACGACAGGCCCAGGACCAACTTTTTTAAGTGTTTTCTGAGTCCTTTGAATGAAAGCACTTTTCGACTCCGAGATCCTACTGAAAATATCTCCATAGACAAACTCAATAATATTTTAATAGGCTGGCTCGGATTTAAACCTAGGACTAAAAGCCTCTTGGCCAACGAGGTAACTAACGAGCTTATACTCGAATAATGTTTGTAGGTATCGATTTTTTAAATATGTTTGATGTGATACGAAATGTTTGAATAGAGGTATTAATATGATAATATATCTTACTACGGAAAGCTCATATATTAATTGCTTTCACATTAATTTGAGGCTATAAGTAGCTATATAGAATATGTTGCGCTTAATTTTAGAGCTAAGTTATTAATTCTTCTCCATCAATGATAATAATTTGATATAAAAACAATTACTTTCTATAATAATACAAAAAAGAACTTTAATCATATTTTAAATATTAAAATACCTTAAATCCTCTTAAGTTATCGACGACGCAAGCCAGTAAAGCATCCCTGCCAACTGTGACTGTGACGTTCGGGATTGGCTCAGCGAATCTCGGGTACATAGATTCTGAAACGAATTATTTATTATAATATTGAACGTAAAGAAAATCAAGATCAATACATAGCGCAAACTTGTAAAATAGCATACAAAATAAAATAGCCACCGCTTTTCAGTATCAGCTGTTATTTATGCTAATCGAAGGGGCGCGAATGTAGAACCACTTTGGATATTTTATAGCAAATGATTATGAATATAAATTTAACTAGAACTGATTTATTTGTAATAACATTTTCCTTCAAATTGGACAGTAAAATACATGTAATTAAATTAAAAAAAACATTATTTCTTGCAAAGACGTAAACATTTATATTTTATATATAAAACAAAAATAATAAAATTATAGTAGAAACAAACGCTGGCTTAGTGGCGGCTCAAGTCAAGAGTAGGCTCTGTGTGGTAAAAAAATTACTCTGTACACAATACGGCCATGTTATTAGTCTTTATTGTGCCTCTATTTTTTTGCTTTAAAAACATTGAATAATGCAAAGGTCGTATAGTATCACATGTTATCCTAGCTAGGCATCCTTGAGCCCAACGCAGCTGCATGTTGTGTTTACCATTAAACCCACCATTGTGAGAGCTTCAGAGCACTACTCTTTTGAATATATTTTAAAACCAGAACAAAAATAAAAGAAATAGAATTATTTCTACAGTATAAGATAATATTTTAAGAAATAAATAAAAAAGGAACGGAGATTGCGATTTCAAATTTGAGTCGCGTCCGCTCTTGTCGTGTTCACAGGTTTAGGAACATGACGATGGGTGCCGCCGTGTCTGTCGCTACCGAGGGGCGCGTGATTTATGCCCAGCGCGCTAGGACAAATAGCGTTTCGTCGTTATATCATTCTTTTCTAAATAAAGAAAAAAAGGTAAAATGTACGTTAAATCCTTAAAGGTATTCGTAATAAGCATAATCTTAAGATGAGCATGTATCGATATAATAGAGTACGACCTAATCGAGTATTGCTCGTTTCGAAAAGACGTCAATCAAATAAAGAGACTGTGCCAAGACCAAAGGAACGTGATTGGAAAAATTTTACTTTTGTTTAAACGACCTGGTCTTCAGCTATTTTATCAATAGTGAAACAAGTCATGTGAAAATTTAGTTATTATATTTCTCATCTTCCCAATAATATAAATAGTCGTTGTTTCGTTTTAACGCAAAACATATTTTCGATATTTTCTATAATTAAACTGGCGCATTGATCCTCTATACTGAAACACAACATCGCATAGTTTTTTACAGCATTGACTAGACAGTCCAAGCAAAGCTGTCTTTTTATTCATAACGTGTAAATCTTTTATTTGATACATTGATGTAATTCGAGCAATAGTTGCAAGATACTTAAAGTAAAATAGCAACCTGTAAACACGTGGATTGCGATGTTTTCCAGATGAGTTATTATAAATATTTAAAAGTGACTAAAATACTGAAAAAAAATCTTTATATAAATAAATTCATGTTAATGTATATTTTTATATGACTTTAAATAAGCGTGAAAGTTCAATATCGCACTGTCCCGTCATAAAGGACATTTAAATTATTTAGGAAGAGTTCATATAATCATTTTTTATCTAAAGACTTAACGTATCGTGACTTGATTACGGTATCAACAAGCAGGAAAGGTATATTTTACCATATTTATGATATAAAATAGAAATATACTTGGAATGAATCGTTTACGTGCCGTTAGTTCTCATTATTCTCTTCTTAAGTTCCTGTGAATACTTGAAACGACTCGCCTACTGTGTAACGGACGAACACAAAGACGTTCTAGGTTTGCGATGTTCCGTATTTCCTGTTTTTGTTTGCGTTTTTATAGATTTTTTATTTTTTTATTTTATTCGTACCTTTTGATTTTGTACCGATGGTTTTTATTTACAAAATGTTGTGTGCACAAAAGAAAATGAATACAAAATAGAAGTATTTATAAATTCATTGTATTTATAAAATCAAAACTATTTCTATTACAACCTCAAATAATGATTTATACCCGGTCGATAAAACTTAAGACTTTGCTAAGATAATTGTTTTATAAATCAAAAATGACTACAATATAACGCTGGCGCATTTTTTTCTTTAGTCTATCGTAATATAAATAAAAAAACTTAAAGTGAAAATAGAAAAATAAATATTTGATTACATTTATTTTTTCCAGCTTATCAATTATAATGTAAAAAATTCTTAAAACAAGATTATAATATTTTAATTTGATTCGACTTTTCGTTTTATTTGTATAAAAGAAACTCTGTTTTATGTTATTATTGTGGAACTCTTGACTTTATTAAATTTCAAACAGCTCAACTAAAATAATAATCTCAACGCAATTTCTTTAGAAAGTAGCTTCTTATTTCAACCGAATTGTCCTACTTTCTAACGCACCTTAGTTTGATCAATAATACTGTCAAGGTCGTCTAGTCTTATATTAATATTTATATTGTGGTAAAGCATAAAAAATATACACATTACATAGAAGCCAATGATCCCGTGATGATGAATAGAGCGTAGTTCGCGGAAAGGCTAAATGGATTTATAAAAATACTTTTACACAAATAGACAAAAATACAGTATTTAAAAAAAAGAGAGTTTTTATTTCATACAATTTTTCAATTTCGCAATAGTTTTATTAGTTTTGAGGAATTAATTAATATAATATTTTGTACTCAGTTAGTGAAATGAAATAAATGTACACGAACATATACTTGGATGGACATGGATATACTTACAAACAACAAACATTAACAAAGACATACAATCTTCTAAAAACACAAATAGAATTATGACCACCTCAAAATGTCAACTCACATTGAACTTATATTGATAAGTTTTAAGCGGGAAGTTGTATTAGGACCATATGTATTTATGCACTTGTGTCAATTTTAAACTACCGCCGTATTCTAAACAAACAAACTTGGAAAGTCACAGCAGAACATGAAAATAAGTGTCATAAAGTGATAAGCGACTTTGACTATAATAGTTATAACATTTCAAGAACACAAACAAAATAGTAGTATTTCGGTTTTCAACAGTTCACAAATGTGATATGAAGTAATTTTTTTAAGAATGGTTTAGTGCTGATCTTTTGTGCTGATCTTTTGATTTTTGTTGAAAAAATGACAAAGTGATGAATGTGGCGCATTAACAATTTTAATTTTTGTTATACAAGATTTACTTGGTAGAACTGTGTGCAAGCCCGTCTGAGTAGGAACCATACGCCCATCACATATTCTACCGCCAAACAGCAATATCTTACTACTAGTTCCCAAGGTTGGCGGTGCACAGACCTTGTATAAATTGGATAATATTTCTTACAGTGCCAAAGGCTAAGGGCGTAGGTGGCCACATACCATAAGGTGGCCCATTTGCCAGTGTACTTACCTGTTTTAAATAAAAACATTTAACAATTCCTGCTATATACTTGCGTGAACCTTAAATATGGAAGATTTGTTTCTTATTAAAGGTATGTAAAGATAGTGATGGCTACAGCAATTTTTAGTTAAAGAAAATATTTAAAAAAATTCACTGTCTTTCTTCTTTACACTCTGATTCGGTTAAGATATGGTATTATCACAGTTATTTAATAGCTCCATATGCTTACTTTAAAAAAATATTCTTTAGAAATTCAAATAGATTATATCTGTTTCCACTGGATAAAAGGAGGTAAAAAAATACTCAGGTAGGTTCTTAAGGCATAAATAGTATTAGCGTTATAAAATTAATAATTTTTGTTATAAACAACGGCTCATGACTGGTACTTAAAGGTAAAAAATTAAAAGCTTTAAACATATCAATCAAGTACTGAGAATGCAGTGTCTCCAATTGGAACATTCAGAAAACAATATTGTTAGATAAATAAAAAATATTTTAGTCAGAACACAGGGTAAAAATGTAAAACAAATGAAAGTCGATAATTGAAGAAAGAAAAAAATAATGACAGAACAGTTCGACAGAAAATATCAGCGGGTATAATAATGTGAACTTTTGAGTTTTATATCTTTACGAATATATACTATACACATATGAAAAGAGTGTGATATTGCATTTTTTTTTTAATTATTTCAAATGCCTAAAAATGGGTACTTGATTCAAGTAGCGACAGTGGCGAGAAGTAATTTTTCTTTCAGTTTAATATAAAGGATAAAAAATTAAGACAAATTACTTGAAGCACTTTTCTCGTCTGTGCGGTAAGACTATATCAGAGTAGAGGTAAGTAGAACATTCTTAGTATATAAAAACAGTACGTGATGTCGAGTCTTACCTAGCGTTACTTTAGCAGATTTTTAAATTTAAGATTATTACAGAAGACGATATTAAGCAAAAGTATTTTAATGTAGAAGATCTAAATCCACATTGTGAAGAAAAACATTAAAATACGTCTTTTGCTGAGCTCGTAATAGCAAAAAGGATCCAGTGATCAGTCAGAATACTTATACGTGCATTTTAAGCGATAGTCGCAGATTCAACTCCCTGCAAGCTGCACTGAATTTTCATTTACTTAATTTGAGCTTATAATTCAACTTGTGCTTGGCAATTAAGGAAAACATTGAGAGGAAACTTTCATGTGTTAGGTAAAATTATATCACATGTGCTACCATCTATCAGTTCACATATAAAGAGCTCATACTTTGGCTCAAAATCTTCTCCTTAAACGGCGAGGAGGCATTTACACAGCAGTGCTACAATATACAAGCTGTTACTTTTTAGCTCGATTTCCTTATCAGTTTCGTATTTATTTACTGCAATTTCATCATTACGTCTCATAGATACAAATATATTCGGCTATATCCGTTTCTTCATACTTCATATCATTAGTTATCGCAAAATTGGTAAAAGTTAAAAAAACCTTGTAGTATTTATTGAACTATAATCCTACGCCTTTGGGTGGACACTTTTGCAGGTGATAAGAGCCCCATTAGAGCGAGCCCATAGGTAAAACAAGTACGTGACTTGAATAGTCAAAAAACGATGAAATAAAGAGGTCGAATATTTAGATATTTTTTGTGACTTTTCGAAATAAACTAGACTGTAAGTCTTGGATGCCGCAAATATACAAATTATACAAGGAAGGCGCACTTTTAATGACTGTATCCGTTTCTCTTGCAAAGGAATTATCGATAGTGGTCGGAGCCTACAGACGATGGATAGAGAGAAGCAATACTTGTCATCTCTTTTTAATATGTTTTCTAAATGATAGTTTGATGAACTTTTATCATACTTGTATGCAATTTTTTAACCTTTGCAATATTGCGACTGTCTCGTCAAGTGGCGAAAAGCTTTGGTATTTTTTCTGTCGGAAATTCTCAGTAGCAGCCCACAATCGGGAAGTTGGAAGTGTGTATACTTCCATGCCTCGGAAAGCACGTAAAGCCGTTGGACCTGAGCCTGAACTCTCCGGTCGTGTCATATTACCATCCCATCGGATTATGAGAGTTACAGAGTAGATAGTGCACCTGTGTTTGTGCACACAATTGTGCACTATAACATGTCCTGCGCAGTTGGCTTATCTCTCTTATGATTGGCCGCTATGGCCGAACTCGGTCCGGAGGACATTATTTCGCGATGTATATTATACTTTTAATATATTATCGGTATGACTTTCAAAACTTAAATGTGATTTTATAATTTATGTGTACTTATTACTCTCCTGAAGTATTGTAAAAGACAATAAGGATTTTTGTTAATATTTTAATCTAACATATCATACAGAACTTTCTAATAGCAATGAATTATTTGTACATTGGTTTGAAAATAAAAATATTTTTTAATAAAATAAATTAACTTAATATTATCTTTATTTACCTCTACAGTCATCTCGAAATTATTACCTCGGGGCTCTGATGCTCTAAAATGACACGGATAATTGCATGTTCTTCTTTATAAAAGGAAAATAATATTACATGGGTCTATTTATAATCTTGAAGCTCGAGACTCCCTTCGGGATGTTTTAAGCCAAGGTTATTAATAGAGGTGGTTAAATATTTTCACAACAATATTATGTATACAGATCATTTTAATAGAATCAGTAAACCACGTTTTTGATTCCGCAGAGTCCAGAATAAAAAAAAATTCTTTTGGCTTATGACACAATGCAAATACCGATAGTAAAAATGCTTGGATTTCATATTCTATTCTAGTTGATTTCTATACAAAAAATATAAATTAAATTGTATATAGTTGACTTTTATATTTAACTATTTCTGATTGTCTTGTTCAAGTTAATTCTTCTCGGTAGTCTACATGCCGAACCGGTCGTAGCTTTGTATTCAATTTAATCCTATAAGAGAAGTAAGGATTTAGATTTTTTGCCTAATGAATTTAGAGGAAGACACGTTCCAAACGAAGAATTTTGTTGTTAAATCTCTTTTGTACAGAGAATATATTATCAACACTGCATTGCAAGGCTTGCATTAGATAACCTACTTATTGAGAAAGGTTATTAACTATATATAACATCACGGATCCTAGGGCAGAACAGTGACGCGGGTGAAACCGCGCGGAGTAGTAGTAAATTATTATTATTATTTATTTTTTATATGTATAAATGCAGTGTACCAATTTTCCTTTAAGCTAATAAAAAGAAGATTTGAATGAATGTTATTAACATAACTTAATGAAACATTTAATTATAAAATCATTTTGACATAACGAATCTAAAACAATTAGCAAGAAAGTTTTTTTATTCTTTATGCCTAAATTTGTATTTTTTTTTTATTTTTTAACATGTGTAAGCACACACATGAAGACGAGAACAATTATTTTTAGAACATTCCTAGAGCAATTTTAACGACGTCACGCAAAATTGTCGAAAGGATTTTAAGCGCCTTTTTCACAAACGTACAGTTTATCTCAAAATGAAGCACGAATACGTTTATAGTTCTCCGTTAAAAAGATTAAAAAGGAATGAGGTCGTGGGCATTTGCTAGTTAAATAATAAATTGACTAAGGCGGTGACCAGCTGTATTATCGCAATAAGTACTCATTGAAATAATTAATGTGAGGAAAAACATTTGTTCAATAACGAACATACTAAGGTCAATGGTTTGGTAATAAGTATCTTCAATAAAGGTTTGGGAATTGGATTTTCTGTTGCTTAAATATTTATTTAGCCATATTATGCAGTTTTTTAATGATATGCAGATGATATCTTCCGGACGGAATTTTGCAACGGTCTGCGGCCTTATAATACTAGCCACTAGGCTAACGTGGCTGCTATTAATATGATCTTTTACTGTCATGAGATTAATTGAAAGCAATCGTGTTGCCAAGCCAGTAGGAATATCGCGTTTGTTGGAGACTTTCTTGCAATATAAGCTACAACGATTACGAAGGTCGAAAAATAGCGCGAAGATCACTTACCATTGGGAACCTCTATAGGAGCAACAGATACTACATTCAGTCCGTTGGGCAATCCCTGACCTGTAAAAGAATTAAAAATAAAAACATTTTTTTCGCTTGAAATATTTTAAATTCAGGCATTTTTTGAGATATAATAAATAATATTAAAGGGAGTGTTTGTTATTTAAGTATGAAATTACTTTATTAATTAATTACTTGATAGTGTGTTCCATTCTATTTAACCCATATATTTTCTCTAAAAAAAGAAAAAAAGTCTAGATAATAGCTTCGAAATAAGAATATTTATCAACTCAGCCATCATTGCATTCGCCGATTGTTACTTGATCTAGACGTTTTTTTTTTCATTATTTTTGTTTGAGTGTTTACATAAATAAGTATAAAGAATATTTTCTCTCTTTATACTTATTTATTTATATACACATAGGCACATAACATCTTAGTTCCTAAGGTTCGTGGCTCATTCAAAAAAAAAATATTTGTATTACTTATGTGATCCGTGATTAATCTTTACCGACAAACATGAAGACAAAAGAAAATGTAAATATATTTTATATACAAGGAATAATAATACAAGGAAATAATATATATTATATATTATTTCATTTAAATATCATTGTTAAATAAAAGTTACTTAAAGTGTATAATCATGTATAAATTTATTATAATAAGATAATAATTATGAAAACGAAGTTTGGAAACGATATAATAACTCCACTTTAATGGAACGCCTACTTTTTCAAAGAATAAATGGATCATTATCATATTAAAATATCATCCACTTAGCGTTATCAACTGTTATTCGAGTACAATAACACACGTAAAAGTTTACTGCGTCATTAAAAGTTTTCAGTGTTTAATTACCGTGCCGCAGTACAGGAAATTCATACTTGCTATTTCTCTTTTTTACAATAGTGTATGTGGTAATCTTACACATATATCAATAAATTATTTATTTAATATAATTACAAGACATCGTGGTATGTTTCGTTGAAATTAACTATTTTATCATTTCATGATAGGTACTTAACGATGCTATTGCTTATTATATTTCAAATTAAAATAAAATAAAGTATAATTTTATAAGGTTTATACAATAATTGAATCGTTTTGTTACAGGTTTGGAATGAAGTTTAAAACTACCGGTTCGAAATATAGATTCTACGAAAAGAATTAACACACTCAGTAGCTAATCAACGAAGTGGAAAATCAACGAATATTAACTCCACGCTTTTTATCATCTAGTAGTTTCCGTCCGCGGCCCAGGCTGCGTTTTAGGTTAGTGAAGGGATGTTTATTTTTTTTTTTTTATTAGGCACAATAATAACACACAATAAATTAAACAAAAACTGTTTTCCAATAATAACTGTACACAACATTTTATATGTTAGGTAGGCTACCTTTCTGTCTGCTGTCTTTTTCTGTACTCCTGACGATGTGTATGAACTCTACTAATGATGTGTATAACTCTACTTATTTATAATGTTTTTTAACATGAGATTTCAATTTAATAATAAATTAGTAGGTAAAGTTCATTCGCTTTATTAATACATTTGTAAAACTATTTATAACGCTAATGAATGGTTAGTTTATATATATTATTATTATCGGATTAGCAAGCCTTTTTTATGATAGCATTGTATGAAATATCATAAAAATAGAGTTAAAAATCTGTCGTTAAATAAATTTGTTATCGATGCCATTAACTTTATGGATATGATGGATAGCGACGATATTAAAACGTAAGTGTAGTGACTCAGGGGAATATGCGCGGTTATATACGCCATGTCGTATAATTGCAACGAGTGTTAACGATTTAATGTTTTTATATGTTTGTATTACTGAACATACAACTTTTACAACGTATATAATGCATTTATTTTCATGAATCGTGTACATGATCTATGTCCAGAGTAATTTTTCACCTGAAACCTCCTTAGTTGTGTGAAAAGGAAAATTACAAGGACGCGTCACAATTTGAAGTTTCCGCCTTGCAAAAAAAGGCAAGTTTTGTGATAATGGAAAAAATAGAAAACGTAGTTTCGTTTCCACGCACTATTGCAGCCGCTATTTAAAAATAAAGTAAAATTGTGATATTTGTTGAATAATTTGAGTCTATCATTATCGTCATCATCATCAGTCATCTATTAATCTATTTTTCTGTTCGCCAAAGTGTCATTGACGACGTATTGCATAAAAATGTTTAAGAATTTTTATGTTATTACAGCTTATACTGCCGTATTAAGCTTCAACAAATATTTACAAGCCACGGAACAAACGACAGGCATTATAACTAGTCCTTTAATGTTATATTACTTAATATATATGAAGTTGTTATTATGTATAAGATAATACCTATATATATAATTTGTTTACATTATGAAACATTTATTAATCAAAGTTTTATGATTTTAAATATATAGGGATCTAATAGATGTGACCTGACCCCACTAATAACGCTTGTAGAAAATATGATTTATATATTAAAACAACGCTGTGATAAAGATTTATTTATATAATTAATTATAAAATCACGATTTAGAGATCAGATTTAGTGAAAATATTTTAATACCGTTTATTTTTATAAAGATAATAATAGAACAAATTTCTTTATTTACAAAAATAACGGCTATAACAACATGAACCTTACTATTCCTAATTATTATTATAAATGCGAAAGTAGTTAAAAACATAAATAAGTAGTTTTTTTTTAATTGCATCCAATAGGATAACGAGCTAAGTTAGTAGTCGCGACTTCAATTAGATAAAACCCATTTTTATAAATAGTGTGGTAGGAGGATTAGCTGCGGGCGACTTGTATTCCTTTGTCAAATAAATACAATAATAATGCTGAGACAAAATAAGTCTAATAAATTAATCCAACCATTGTAAATATATTTTTATTATATTAAATATATGATGTAACTGCCTGTTAACAATCACGAGATGACTAATTATTTATAAGCACATATGCAATACATGCAAATTCAACATTGCTTGCCCGGATATCAACTCACAATATTCATTTCACTTGCTTTCAAAAAAATGTGTTACAAAACTGTATTAAAAAAGCAAATGTTCATGTCCGTTAAAATAAATTAATCAATGTGTCGGATGCTAGTTGTTATATATATATATATATATATATATATATATATATATATATATGAGCTGATATAAGCTCAATATATATAACAACTAGCATAATAAAAAATGCTAGTTTAATAAGTCGTTGGACCAAGGCAAGCTTACGGTATTACTATAATATTTTTTATGGAAACGGAACAATTAAAGTTTTTGTATACCAACTGTTTTTTCGATTTTTATTCCATATCTTCGCCATTCGTTATAATCATTATACAAAATGATAGCGTACAAAAAATTAACCGTCAATTATGTGTTTAATATTCTGTTATTATTATTTCATTCTTGAAACTAAAAATTAATTTAATAATATATAAATGCCTACGTACAAATATTGAAACGAGAGTAACAAATTACAATACATTGATTGGCGAAATCGTTCTGGTAATTAATACTTTATTACAACGCAAACTATGACAACGTAAGCGGACAAGTTAATTAGCGAACATCACACCGGTTTTAAATTAATCCGTAATTGGCCTTTCGATCTCATCGGCACATTAGCTAGGATTGGTTTTTGTTGAGGAGCACACATATAGCTACCATTACGTATAGCGTTGACAGCCACACTTCTGACGACAGGGTTGTTCCATTATCGGCACAGATGAATAATTGACACTCGCTATGATCCCTAGATGCAGTACAACTTTACATTTTAAATTTAGACACATCCCAGAGTTTATAGTATATATGCTATTATTATTTATTTTATTACTTGTTTGTGGTTTATGATGACTCGTAAGTTTATAATGTTATTGTATATGCTGTTGGAAAATACTTGTTATGTCTATAATAATAACAACTAATTTTAATGATAATAGACACACTATGGATATGTTATAAAAGCGTGTGTTAATTACAATCGTGTTTTGAATCGAACAGAACATTCAAAATCTATAATTATATATAAAAGGCAGACTAACCTTATATCGATATTAAAACTAAACTAAAAATGATTCTGAGAAATACAAGTTCAATAAAGAATTCAATGATGTTAAGGTGGAATAAATATTTAAAAAATTATAAATATATTTGTAAAGTAACTGTGGAAAATACAATTTAATTTAATATTTCTTGAATTCTTCTAAAGATTTTCTTGGTAATTAATTGAATTTAAAGAAGAGCAAAATCAACACTGTTGATTTCTATACAAATACATAGAAAGTGGATAGGTTTTTTTTTTTTATAGAATAGGAAGGTGGACGAGCATATGGGCCACCTGTTGGTAAGTGGTCACCAAACGCCCTTAGACATTGGCATTGTAAGAAATGTCAACCATCGCTTATAGCCAATGCGCCACCAACCTTGGGAACTAAGATTTTATGTCACTGAGATTACCTGTCAAGTATCGACAAACACTTTCACGTCCATACGCAGTATTCTATATATATTTATTTTGTCTCTCTGTTATTTTACCCAGATTTTAAAGTTATAGATTAATGATTCATTGTTGATACGTGGTGAAGCGACAGGTCAGATTATGCTCCAAAATCCATCACCTTAACAGAGGAGCCAATGTTCGGTAATAGGAAGATTATGGGTTGTTATTTACTTTTCTAGGTTTATTACTGTTAGTTAACTGGTAATAAATTAAATGTTAAAAACTAGTAACTAGTAAGTAACTATTTTTATATAATTTCATTATATGATTTCTAAAGCTTAAAGAGAAGACACTTTGATGAAATTAAATAATTATGATAATGTAACACCGAGATGGTCTATTGGGTAAAGCACGTGAATCATAAGCGAAAATTACGGAATCAATCCCGGACAAGTACAACATAATTTTTAAGAGATTAATTTGTGCTCATAATTTATCTTGCGCTCGGCGCATAATGAATACTTATGCTGATCTTCTTTATTTTATATCTGAACCACACGTACTTGGAATTTCAAAATAAAAAATATGTGAATATATATTATTTTCTAAATAATCCATTCGTTTTAAATGAAACTCTAATTCATAGATCTCATAATAACATTAGCAAAGACTTCATCCAAAACCTTGTTAAAACTCAGTGCCGAGACTTTAAGACGAAAAATAATTAAAACGCTACCAAAACTATTATAACGAAACTTTTCAAAACTTTCAGCGAAATGTTAATCGTTTCAAGAAAGTCCGTATTGTTTATCTTTTAGTGATGACTTAAACATTTATTCTGTTAAAGTTTTAGATAGTTTTTTTATATTATTTTAACTTATAAATAATTTAAAAATCATAATTCATAATTTACAGGCAACCAAGATAAATGTAAAATATGTTTTACGTGTATAACAAGGACAATATAATATAAGTATCATATAAAAAAATATTATTTCATAAAATAGTTTTTAAAACTAAATTATACCTGATAATATAATAATAATATTATGATCAGTATAGAGACTAATTACCTTCTAAAATATTACATTATATTGAAATGCCATTTTTTATTAATTATTACATGAGTCCGAGATGGTCCAGTGGTAAGAACGCGTGATCGTGATCGATGATCGTGGATTCAAGCCCGGGCAAGCACCACTGAATTTTCATGTGCTTAATTTGTACCGTACCGTAACCGTAACAGCCTGTGAATGTTCCACTGCTGGGCTAAAGGCCTCCTCTCCTCTTTTTGAGGAGAAGGTTTTGGAGCTTATTCCACCACGCTGCTCCAATGCGGGTTGGTGGAAAATTGCTTTATTTGTGATTATAATTAATCTCGTGCCTCAACCCGCATTGGAGCAGCGTGGTGAAATAAGCTCCATACTGCATTACACATAAAAGTATTTTTGAGAAGTAGTTCTCAAAAAAAAATACGGAGAGAAGGCCTTAGCCCAGCAGTGGGACATTCACAGACTGTTACCATACTATACTATATTACTATTTTCGTAATCAACTTGTATAGTATAAAATATTGCGATTTGCGGCACAGCGTGTTCGCTTATTTGCTGTATTAGTCTTAATTCTACGATCTGAATAATACGTAGAAGACTTTTTTAATTATATTTCTTTAATTTGTACAAATATAGAAAATATCACAAATACACTATTGCGTACTCTTGTTGGTTATTAGTAAAGCAGTATACTATGAAACACTCACTACATAATCCCTCGTAAAATGTTGAAAACCAACTAATCCTACGGTACTTTTACACGTCCTTCGTCATTTAAATCGATTTTAAATAAACCAATTAATCATCGTTTAATATCATATATAACTCTGTAATTTTATCATTAGTTTTGTGTTTGTTTGTGCAGGTCGAAGGAGTCAAGTACGGCAGATATTTGCGTTACTGTCCACACTTAGTTCCAAAGTAGCATTGCGCCGCTCTTACGTTTATAGTTATGTGAATAAACAAATATTTTGACATATCTTAGTTATTTGCGCCTTAGTTATTTGCCATATGTTAATTGCAGGTTTTCATTTATGGTTTATACTACCACATATTTGAAAAACAATAAAACTCCTTAAAGAACGTTACTAAGTGCCACCATTACTGTTATAATGTAGCCAATGTCGTTAAAGATTTTATTATTTTATTATCTTATAAAATACTGTACTTTTAACGTCTTTATGTGTGAAATAATATGTTTGACACTAGCAAAATCAATACACCTTCAATATATTTCGATTCGATAGCCAGTTTCAAATTGTAGTTACCCGGGATTTATGTATTAAGTAAATATTTCCAGTTCTATAAAGTTGGCTATTTGCTTAAGCGTTACGTTTGATTTTCGATCAGTACACAGTATTCAGCGTTTCCATGATTGAAATAGCAGCCATTATAAAATACTAGATATCTCATCAAGTTTGGACATAAACACCTGTAATCCCAATTCCTTAACTCTCATCTTCCGACATGACCAGAGTAAGACCAACGAGTTTACGCGATGTTCATAAAACGAAAGTTTAAGACTGAAAATACAAACATTGGTCTCCTACTAAGTTTGAAAAAAATAAAAACATATTTTTAGCCAGTGGTTAGAACGCGGAAATCTTAACTGATGAACGTGGGTTCAAACCCGGGCAAGCACCACTGATTTTCATGTGCTTAATTTGTGTTTATAATTCATCTCGCGCTTGACGGTGAAGGAAAACATCGTGTGTAAACCTGCATATGTCTAATTTCACTGAAATTCTGCCACATGTGTATTTCACCAACCCGCATTGGAGCAGCGTGATGGAATAAGCTCCAAAACTTCTCCTCAAAAAAAAAGAGGAGAGGAGGTCTTAGCCCAGCAATTTGACATTCACAGGCTGTTACTGATCCAAATTTCAATCGTGTTAACGTATTTGATCTTTATAATCTTCAATTAACCACAAACAGTATATTATTAGTTACTCTTTTTATCACTTAATTAGCTTATATTAACTCGTCTCATCAATTTGCTAATACACAGTCAGATAATGAATATGTTCATTATCTGACTGTGTATTAGCGTTTTCTCATATCTCTCTTTATCTTATTAGGATCCTTTTTATAGATATTAATAGATTTCTTTTTAATTATTAACCATATTGAAGAGTGACTTCCTATACAATGAAATTAATATTATAGTTATGAATAAATAATAATGTTCATATAATCGTCACATTCACCATATAAGGTCTTATGTAAAAAATATGTACCGTAAAATACGAGAATTTTAATTATTTACTTTTTTTTGCTGTTTAGGTAATTCAGGTATTTTATTTATAAACCATACTTACTTAACTATTTAATTAAAGAAATGTTTATGTACAAAAAAATATATTATTATAAACTTATAAGTATTTATTTGATCTCAGGTCTTAAAATTAAAATAATAAAGTTAATACTCGGCATTAATGTGCCGCATATTTGTCATTGCTAATCTTATCCAGCTAGTATACGTTTTTATGTTCATGTTTCTTTTAAATCGCATGTCTTTAGAACAAAAGACGATATCGACTCCAAACTAATTTCATCCAACGCGTAATAGTATAATAAGCCCATGATTCAACCCATCCGAGTCGAAGAAGGCTGAAAAACAATTGTGTTTTCTTGTCTTATAAAAAAACTGCCTAAAAAGTAGATGACATGACTTGAAATACATTGTGTCCATTGAATACCAAAATAAAGTGTGAATAGAACAAATCGCATGCAGAACTAAAAACACTTTTGTGCCACGTATGAGATGACCTTACCTTTTTAGCCTTTTTATTCTCTTCTGTTTTTTATAATAATAATTTGTAATGAGACCTATTGATTTTATATGTGGTAATACGTCGACTCCGAGTACAGATTAACTATATAACGTAAATAAATGGCTTTAGTTGAATATGTTGTAACTTACATGTAAGTCAAAGAAATAAACAATTTTGATTTGATGTATTATTATATTAAAAGGAAAAATAAATTTTATCCCATATTTATGTATTGGTTTTCGTTAATTTTAAATTCATCTATTTCGATTTTTCATGTTATCCGGGCGGGCGGTCATTGTCGGCCACGTTTTTTGTCCCTATAATCGAGAATTACATATTTTATAAGATTATCTTATAATAAAAAAAAACATAATTATATTTAACTTTCAAATATTATATATTTTTGTATCACAGTGATAGAAAATTTTAATAAACACTTTCAATCACTAAAAATTAAATTAAGTTAGTTCTTTGGAGGCGGCCGTAAAAATCTGTCCGAACAACAAAATTTTATGGATCCTTATTAAAGTATTTATCGAAAATATACCTGAAACCTGTATCTTAGAACCAAGTGTTATCCTGTACACTGATTACATTAAACATAATTGTAGTATATGCATATATGATATAAGACTAATGATGAATCGAAAAAAATGGTATTTGGAGTGGGAAGTGGCTTAATATTTTTTTTTTTAAACCAAATTTTAACTATCAGAATGAATTTATTGGTGAGAAAGTTAATACAATAAAGCGCTTCCTAGCTGTTGTCTTATCTCTAAAACGTTAATATATGTACATGTTTATTCACCTCGGCGACCTGAGAAATATATATAAAGGGTCAAATAGTCAATATTATCTCGAACTCGATTAAAATGAGAAATGTCAAATTATCTCACTTTTTTGTTCAGTCACAGGCCAAAAACTATGAGCATGGCGAATTCCAAATTTCAAGCCAGTTTGCGTGAAATTTGGAATTCGCAGTAGAGCTCGCTGTTTTAGATCTCGCTCCGAGTCTGCATACACCACGTAAGTCGTCTATGAATGTGTTTATGCAGTAGGTTTGCCTCATCTCAAAAAATGTATATAAGAAATGAAGACTAAAATTAGGTTAAGTTGTCGATTAAAATGTACGCTTCATGTGAACCATGTTTTATGTTTATGTCGACGCAACGGTACGAAGTTGAATGTATCGAGGAGGGCAAAATATTTTACAATTCTTTTATTTATTTAAAAATTACATTTATTTTTAAAGGTTCATGAAAATAGATGAAAATTATATTTCCTGCAAATAATAAAACGAAAAAGGTGTGAATGTATGGATGCTTAAACAATATCAACTGGATGAAGTTGAGATTTCGTTGATATTTTTTTTAAGTAGCAACTAGCGAACTTGTAGATAATTATTGTATTTCAAAAAGCAATTCAATCAGTAACTTTAGACAACAACAAAAAATCTTTTACAAACCTAATATAATAAAGAGCTAGCACATACTACAGTAAAGAATTAGGTAGTATTTATAAGACCAATACACCAATTTGACCCAGTAATTTAAGTTTTTGTTCCCTAAGGTGTTTCGTCATATTTCTAATTAAAAGAATAAAATAATACTTCATAATTATTTGTTATTGCCAGTCACTGGTAATGATGATTAAAGTTACTAAATTAAACTAAATAAAATTCTAGAGGAGAAATCCAGAGTTTTGTATTACCACGGGAAATGCAGCAAAAAGTTGCAAAAAAAAATTGATAAATATTCTACTCACTGAATTTAAACTTTACATTTTTATTAATTCACGGAATCATAATTAAGTTTAAGATTATTTATAATTACAAGCTTAAAATTTAATATAATATAAATACAAACTTAAGACGACTGTGGCGTTTTTAAAAGAAATAAAAAAAAAATTCAAATAGTTTCGTACAATAAGTAGCCTAAGTAAGTGGGATGTTTGTTTGATTTTTTTCGGTTTTCCTAGAAAGTCCATAGAAAAAGTAGGGGAAATCAGGTAGTAATAAGAGGCTACCTTTTATTAAACGGCTACATCCTTGTCTGTAACCCTGACAACATGTAAACAAAATTTCATTATGGTCGGTGGGGTACTTAAGACGTGAAAACTCAATAAAAAATTCACTTTTGCATTTAAAATATTATTTAAGATTCATTGGAAATACATATTCATAATTCATAGTAGAAGACATAATATATGTCATAATACTATTATCATGTATCGTTGAATCCTGTTTATGAAAGAATCACATAAAAAATGTATACGAAAATAAAAATATACATACTGATATTTATTCAACAACAACCGGGCAAATTACTTTTAACATAAATTAAATCGTATATTTTTTAACGCATGAATAGGACAAATCTAAATAGTATTCAAAATTGAATAAGATTATTTTATGAATAGTTAATATAATAAATGACCTATTTATGTTATTCATTTAAATAATTAATCATTCGATAAAGATATATCTGGCGCGAGAATGAGAGTTATGGTCTCTTTGAGAGTATTTTGCTTTCATAAAATAGCGATGATGAAGTGCTTATTTTCACGGATTTGTGTAGCAACGAAACAGACACGATTCATTCGCATTTATCTATAGATACTATTGTATTTTCGGTGCCCCTAAATATTTTGCTATATATATTACATAAGTCAGTCAGGTGATAGAGAATATATTTAATTTCATATGTGCAAAATATTAAATAAGTATCTTCAACTTGTATGTGTTCTATCCGATTTAATATATTCAGTGACGAAAAAAAAATATGCATTTATCAATAAAGTGACGCATTGCGTAGACGCTAGCAATTAATTAAACCACTCAAACTATAAATCTGACTGATTACAGTTAGTATGTATATGTTTAATAACTTTTTTACTATAAGATATTCAAAAAAAAAAAAACATTTTTTATTTCATTCAAAATAAGAGATATAATAAATATGAAAACAAAAATTTATTTAATAATATTTTAATTTTTAAAGCTACTTGGATTTTGATTTATATTATTAGAGATCACATTTGTTTATTTTATTAAAAAAGTCATTTAATCTTTATACTGGCTTGTGAGGTTATGATAATTGTTCATGTAGTTATACTAGCACATTCACTCTTCAAACCGAAATACGATAATACTGTGCTGTTTGGCGATAGAACATCTGATGAGTCGGTTATACATATACAGGTAGGTTTGCACAAAGCCCTACCACTAGTGAATTTCTCCAATTCGGATCGATAAATGCATACGTCACAGAATTCCATCCTACACATGCATGCTTCCTCAATGTTTTCCTTCATTACAGAGATAAATTATAATGAATTCTGCACATGAAATTAATTCTACTCTAATGTGAAACAAACTTGAAATCAGAAAAAGTATAAAACAATGAGGTAACTTTTAGTTTTAAGTACGATAATAGTCTCAAAGCTTACTTAAAAGGATTTAGTAAAATATAATTGTCTTAAAAAAATGTCACATGACTAAACAAAAAAAAAATATTTCCCGTATTCTTAGTGAAAGATAAGAAGACGTGCAATTTGGTTGGTTAATAGTTTGTGATATATTCTTTTGATAGATATTGGTGTTCTAAGAAACAATCTTCATATTACCAATGCGATGCGTATCATGTAACGATTATTATAACCTTCCACTTGTAAGAGATGTCTTATGATTACATTTTTGCCTAATGATTTGGAATTTCACTGAGAATGAAACCTTAGAACGTACGTACGTAAGTACACAGAAATATTTCGAGTTAGATTAAAGAAATATTAGATGACAAAAAAATGTATTACTATTAAATGTTCTAAATGACAAAATGTACTCTAGTAATCATTTTCTTTTACAAGATAAAAATGGAATATTCATATATAAATCAACAATAAATATTTTTAGGTTACGTCATAACAACGCGCTACATGGTATTACTAAGCTTTATTTTATTTATTGCAGTAATGGAATACATCCATAACTGTCTCTGCCAAGAAGCCAGCGGATATCCGCGGATGACTCACAGATCGACCCCCGTCCGTTTTGTTTGTGATTCTTCCCCTTGTTAACTGAATTATGTTTAAGAAATACAAGAGCTTCTTATCTCGAACCCTTCTAAGAAAATCTTACATTTGAGGAATTTTCCGTTTCTGAGTGGAATCGTCATCCTTTGGTTATAATTTAGTCCACTTTTATTTCATTCTTAAAATAAAAACAGTATTATAAAAATAACCGAGTTATATACATTATATAACTAAAACACAAAAAAAACATTTAAAGATCAAAGTTAACAAAAAAATTGTTATGTTGAGGTCTATTTTGGGGTGTTTATTTTATTTCTTCATTACAACTGTATATGTATTCTCTTGTCTCAATATCAATAGCATAATATATATTGGCAAATAAATGATATAATTTACTCGATTAAAATAAACATAAGTCTAAACAAAAAACATATCCTTAGTGTCCTATTCATATTGACATCATTTTAAATTAAATAGACAATTACACGACAAGACAATTTAAACAGTGAAATAAGACAATGATACTAATTTTTCAATCAATAAAAACTTTTTCACAAGTTGCCATCAACTCAATAAAAATGTTAATTGCATTCTCCACTCACCTGTCGTACTGCAGTAGACTGTCAATAACGTTATCCATACCACACAATATAAATGTAGAAAAAGAGTCATTTTTTTGACATAGAAAAAATCGTCTTAGTGAAAATATGAGTAGTCGTAAGTTCACCTATGTAGTTCGCGAACGCGTGAAAGATCGACTATGGAGCCAAACGCGCGTGCCATCGCTAGGCGGCCTGCGGAAGCACTGCCGCGGGGTGCGAGCCGCCACTCCGCGCTAACTACCCCAGCCAGATAAACAAGGCCGAGGAAACCGGGAACAAGCAGACAAACTGTCTAGCTAGCCTTTATAGCCGGCACAGAATAATGGTACAATAAAATAAAACAAAAGGCGAACAACTGACTAGCGATCTACTGCTCTAGACTGTTCGCTGTCAAATATGCATAATCCGAACAATAAACTATTGTTGGATTAAGTTGAGTAAAATATACAGACCGCATTTTATCCCGACTGGTAAAAATAATACAATCATGGAATTCTATTCACTATGAATTATTTTATTATATTTTATATAAAACAAACAATCGGCAATAATTATATTATACTTCTTAACAACTTCGAATTGTATGCAATTGTCCATGTTGGGTTTATAAAACATAAAAATCTGCAAAATAGTTTTTAAGAAATGTTTTGTCACTAGTTTGTAGAGTAGAATTTTTATGTACTTTTAAATTCATTTATTTATTAAGATGAAAAATTATATATATGAAATTATAATTTTAATAATTATTTATAAGCAAAGAAAAAAATATCACATCATATGAAGAATTACGTGGTATTTCAAATGTTATATGGATTCAGAAAATATTTCAAGGTATTTTTTAAACGGATGAGAGTATGATGGATATTGAAATTTAATAGATCGAGTGAATGAGTGTAGGGTTTTTGTCTTCTTACCTTTAAAGTTCAAAGAAGCTTGCTAAAATACGTTTCTGTGATTGTAAATTAAAGTAAATAAATATGGCATTACTGACTACTATTAATGAATAAGTTTAAGAGATAATGAAATTGTGATTTATCAAATTGTTGTGCACTGGTATAAAAAATAATAAATAAGTGACCGCACATAACCTTTGTTTTCCTCAATTAGCGTAATACATCCAATAGTGTGCCAAGTCACGTTTGACACACACACGCGGGAATTATTTCAATATTGAAATTTGATTTTTATTTGCTTACTAAATAACAAATATACTTGATTTTAAGTAACTTGGCTTTAAAAATATTTGGTAAATTATTTTATAATATTATATTATTCCGGGATATTGTTATCGTTTTATTGCTATAGGTAAAAAGAGACATTTCCTTTATTCTAAATTATATAAAATTTAAACATCTTAATATAGTCCGCCGATTCGATAGTAAATTTAGAATCGTGCTTAAGATTCGATTCACGAGAAAATTTACAAATCGTAACAAAATAAACGAGTGTCTGAGATGTGAATGTGTAGGGTTATTACTGTATGCAGTGTTGTTCACAACTGTCCCGTGCACTAAAGGCGATCTGTGTCGTGTAAGACCATCGCAACATCGCAATAATGTTCTTCTTAAGTATAACTGTTCCTTGTAGTGCCCGAGAAGCTCTTACTTTGGAGTGGGAAAACATCAAGGTTATCTTATACGAAGCGTCTTCTTATATTTTGCTATCTTTTCGTTAATACTTATTTTTCTACATCTTGTTTTCATGTATCGTCTAAATTTGTAAAATAGATGTCTGGTAGATATATGCTTAGTAACAACAGTACAAGTAACAATTGAAATAGGTATTCATTGCAGTTGAGATCTCGCGAAAATAATCGAGACAAACTCAGCTTTTTTTCTTTCTATCGGCATTCATCCAAAAATGATTAAGCATGTATGGCAATTGTGTCAAAATATCTGGAGCAAGCTGTATATAGAGACTAGGACGTTGAACTGGGCAAAAATTATGAACTATTCAGTTTTTTGTGGGTGGTGTATGTTTTGATCAAGTAATGGCTTGAAGTGAGCCGACGGGTCGCCGCCTCGCTGTCGCGTCGCTGCCGCTTCGACGTCTATTGACCCTAAAATGTAGGATAACGACGTTTGTTACGACCATCGTCATTTCTTTAACGTTGTTTGAAAGTAACTGATACGTTTTAAATAATTCATTGTTTACAAGTAACAATGTAATGTTTGGTTTTAATGAAAAATTAATATTAATGAAATAGTTTCAATTAATAGTAGTAATAGGCTTATGCGGCTGGTGTTGAACCTTACACAATAGGCAACAAAACTTGTTCACTTTGTAATATGAATAAACTAAAAGTACTGCATTGACGTAAAAATGCTCTATTCTTATAAAATAAACTTTTTCTATTTTCATTTCATGTTTCTGTGAGAGAAGTAGATATGCCTTGCTTATTTTACGCTTACGGTAATTGTAATATTCTTTTAAGATTCGTTATTATAGGAAAATTAAAATTGATAAATTCAATTAAATAAAAAAATAATATCTCATAACTACATATTAATTACTTAATTACATATATTTATATGGATTAAAAATTTAATGTAAAAGTTGAGAGTAAACTAAGCCCTAGAATGCCTTTTAACTCTAACACCAATAAATCTTTTTACGGCTCAAGCGTATACTTGAGCACATTTATTTACAGTTAAAGGCAAATATTAAGATTTTTGCATAAGAGATATAATTATAATTCATTATAAATTGAATGTACTTATATACATATATATACCACAACTTTTAATTTAATTTAGGGATATTTTCTTGAACAATGAGATATAAACAAATATTATAATATATTCAGTATCATGCCAAGTAATCTTTGGGCTCGTATTCAATGCTAATATTATCGTCCTTGAAAGTACTCTTCTGAATAGCATAGTGTTAACGGTGATTTTTATATATAAACAACGTAATACAATTAAAATAAATACGTACGATATGAATTAATACCGCGTGGCAATTAAATTTAACCTTTTCATATATTAAAATAGTTAATGTAAGTATTAATTACATATATTTTTATAGTATAGGTAAGTGGACGATCATATTGGCCACCTGATAATAAGTGGTCACCAGCGCCTATATACATTGGAACATAACATCTTAGTTCCCAAGGAGGTGGCGCATTGGCGATGTAAGCGATAGTTAACATTTCTTACAATAGGTAAGTGTACCTATTTAATAAAAAAATAAAAAAAACATCTTTAGTCAATTCGTATGTAATTGCAACTTAATTTGTTTGAATAAATAATTATTTAACCCCACTTAAAGTCAAATTAAAGTTATGAATTGTTTTTAAAACTTACGCTTAATCAAAACAAGAAATTACGTTTAATCAAAATCCTTTCTTAAGAAAGGATAAAAATTAACAGTAGCATCTACTTGTTGAATATCAACTAAGAATAATTTGGCGCTACAAACCTAATTTTCATAGTAGCCAGGTTTTAAGAAATAATAATTCTGGTCACGTTCATTCCATTGGTTGATTTGAGAAGAGGCTACTAAAGGAATTTCGTTTTCCATAAATATTGCAAGTGACTTACCTTTGCTTGAAATATAAAGGAAAGTTTATCTTTTACGTGAAGCGTTTTTTTCTTTGTTTGAATCAGTTCAATGCTAAAAGAACATAGTTAACATATTTAATTTATCGTTTAGTTTTCAAAATGAAAAATTTGAAACAATAATGCTGATTACTTTTTAATGTCTAGACGATAAGCGAACACCAGTGCCTACATTGTTTTGCTCATTTGAAATGTTGGCTTAGTAAAGTTAGTACTGGATAATTTGGGAATTCCAGTGTTGCCAGATAAGTTTAATAATAATTTAATGTGTCGACTCGTCCGAAGTTCTGTCTGCTCAGAATATATCTCGTGAAAGTTTTGTATGAAAGTTGGTAAATCAGCAAGAAAATGCAGATTGAAGGAAAGCTATTTCCAACAAAACGGTTCGCATCGGCTCAGAAATTGGTTCCTCTTGCCGCTCCACTGCTCGAAGAAACTTGCTACGTTAAAACCTATTTTTATTATTTCGTTTCACATCGGCATGTTATGGATGTTTTAATCTCTGGCCCAATATTGTCGTGAAATGATATCGGTATTTCTTCAAAATAATAAAGAAATGGTTTCAATATAATAAATATTAAACCTTAAGCTCTGATTCACGGTATATATTTAATTTTAGGAATTTAAATATAATACTTTTTGGGTCAGTTTACGTCTATATACGTCTTATAAATTACTTAGCTTTTGTGTTTAGTGTAATGTCCCTCAAAGTAAATAGAAAATTTTTGTTATAAGTTTACTTTAAAACGTGTCAAACAGTCGCCTTAAATGAATTACTTAAAAATTGATTTTACGTTTATACATTACTTATAAAAATAAATAAGTGATATCGAAAATTTTCATGAAATTTCTAATTAAACTAATATTCCTCGTCTTAGTTTTAATTATACTTTACATTATAATTTACAATTTACACATAAACAGACAGTTATTTCAATTATAATAGTACTTATGTAGCGAAATGAAAAATATATACCAAACATTTCATAAAGTTATACAATTTTCATCATTTTCGCATTTCTATAAGACTGTACTGTAGAAAATGAAAAATAAAATTGTCCCAAGTCAATTTCAACGTTTCTTTCAGCAGACGAAAACCTTATATCTCCGCCTTTATTATTTTCCAAGTCCGACCGCAATATTATGCGAGACAGCATGGCAGATGGATCAGAAAACATAAATCTGACGTCTAAACATGTTTGCGTTCAAACGATTATGTTAAGGAGTTTATTTTCAGTTTCTGCTACATTTTCATTACATTAATTGCCATTTAGAACTTTCAAACGTAATAATGAATAAGTTCTCGACTATTAAATACATATATTCAGTAAATAATAAAATTAAAACAATTAAATGATATGGAAAGTGGAAAGAGTCTGTAAGAAAATAAGACGTATAGATATTATTGGAACATCATTTATAGGAATACAATTTCGTCTACCGATGTTGCGTTATGTTAGCAGCGAGCAACAAATGGCATTTGTTATTGTCACCTTACAGTCTATGGGATTGCTAAGTCTGCATACGTTTTTATTAGCTTCCTTCACGCTTATCACGGAATAATGTCTCGCTCGGTGGTCTTTTGTGAAATTCTCTGCATTCCATTCTCGAGCTATGCATAGTTTTCTGCGTTCAATTGTCGTTGTATCTAAACAATACCATTGTAGGTGCTCAGAAAACATAACTTATTATCTGTGATTCAAGCATAGTTTTTTTTTTGTTCTAACAGTTTTTTCTTTAATTTATAGACATGAAATTCCTTAAAAAAGTTGTACCATCGTTGGATTTGAAACGCATCATATGCCTATCTCCATAGTGAGGAATAACGTTCTGAATTCATGAATGTTTTATTGCGGAGGCGACGCGGTGTTAGCGAGAAAAATGCGTCGCCATTCATTCACGCTCGTCACGGACACTAACTGCGTGTTCTGTGTTGTTTGGATTTAGTGCGAAAAATGTGATTTTTCGCAGTCTAATGCAATCTTCTAAATCATTGATTTATTTTTCTTGTTCCTATATTTACCAAGTCTTCTCTTTTTTTACGAGCAATATACGTAATTTTAAGTATGTACTCTATAACACATTGCGGTTAAAACCGACAACTCATGATAAGTATAACATATTATTATCGTAATATATACTTTATACATTTGTTTTATTACTAAATTAATATTTTTAATTATATACAATACATATAACGCCAAAAATACGGCTAAGCAAATATATCAAGGAAGTTCGATCAGTATCTTCTACTCCACGTAATTAAATACCTAAATAGCTTCTTTCTATGCCGAATTTCATTATCAATAAAGTGTCTTTACGAAAGCAGACAGAGCGACGCCGACAACGTTCGTAACAAACTTATTTTACTAGCTTGGCTTCAGAGCTATGAAATCTATACAGAGTCTTAAGAATATAGGTCGCCATATTTATTGTTGTTTATCTCACAATTCGCCATATTTACTTACCAATTAATTGTAATGAAAACAATATACCACAATTTTTCGATGATATTTTGATTAAACGTGATATCAGCTCATTAAGCTTATATGTTGTAGAACTGTAATATTAAATATGTAAAGAAAGCCGTAAGTAAGTGGTACCGAAGCTTATATATTAACGTAATTATTTAAATTAAATATAAATTCTTTATTTTAAGACGCCAATGCAATCCCAGTGATGTTCTTTTGTTACGATATATTGGTGAAACTAATTTAAGCACGAAAATTTATATTTCTCGTAGAATATCTGATAATTATTTCATTCTTATTTAGATAAACTTACACAAACGTCTGCTGTATTTTTAATCTAAGTGTATTTATACAGGACATTCATACAATGAAACATCAAACATGAAACTGTCTGGCTGATCTTATCTCATAGCTCTAGGTTCTCGTAAATTTCGTGGTGTCTTAGGTTTTTCCGTCAGTAAATTATCACTAGGAGCCTGGAGTCAGTCAGTTGACAGTGTGACTCCCGTGCCTCATAAAGCATATCAACCCATGCAGTTTATTTCTCTAAGCTTTTTTTAGCTAATTATGATCAGAATCAAATTATGATATTGAGATTATGACATTGAGGCTGTTTTGCGATAGAATAACATGTAAACTGATAATACTAATTTATATATTTTTATTTTTAAGTATATTTAGCGTGGACACTCCTATACTTATACATATAAACACAATCCTTTGATATTTTGCGGTAGCATTCCCTAGGAATGAACGGTATCAACAGACGCGTCACCGCGATCACTGTCTATCATTCATTCATCTTAATAAAAAACATCAAAATACCTTAATAAACTAACAATATCCCTATAAATTCTTTTTTAATCCCGTTTAGTAGTGTGCCTCAATAAATAAGTCTATAAAAAAATCTAAGCAAATTAAACGAATCACCCTTGGTTGAAGAGGTATGAATTAATATTCTTCCAACGATACTATCATATTTTCCTTTCAGTTTTTCTTTATAAAGTTTTTCCTAGTATGTAATTAGCTTATATTTTATCCAAATATATATTATGATTTTAATGATATAATTGATTGATAAGATCGATGATTTTCAAACTACTCGGGCAATAACGATAACAATTATATAATATTATGATTATATAAGACAGACATTACACACTACATTGAAATCAAGTTAAACAGTTAATCAATTTGTTTTAGATAGTGGAAGATAAACTATCAAAAACAAATTGATTAACTGTTAAACTTGATTTCAAATTATATTTTGAAAAAGTAATAATTGATATAAAGAAGGTAGTTAGGTATTCCAAATTTAGAATGATATCTGAATGTTAATTTGTATTGTTTTTATTTAAATATACTTGCAACTTTAACTGATTATACTTTGTATTCAGATCACATAACGAGCTTGTTTGTTACTGAAGTCGAGTGAAGACAGGAGCTGCAAATAAAATGAAAGGTATTCCACACGACTAAACTTGGCTACAGTCCACTTTTTTTAGATAACGTGGTTTACTTCAGTAATATTGACACATTAAGAGAATGTATACACTACTTGACATCGGTAGGGATTTGCCTTAATATAAAAATAATTCATTTCGTTATTTTATCTCAATTTTATTAAAAATTTATTTGCTTTTTGCATGATTTTTTAGCCTTATTGTATACGAACGAAATTGCTATGTAGTATAAATGTTCGCAATATTTTAGTTCACATAACAAGATCCGCTTACATGATAAAAAAATATCGTTTTATACTTATCTAGCCCCAAAATATACATTTTAAAATGAATAAAGAACACTGACCTTATCGTTTGACATTAAATTTATCGTGACGGGAACCTATCCCGTGAGTGAACACTATGTGGGGAGTTCGTAAAATTGTTATTGTTAGGTTATTTATAACCCTTCCATCATAGAAATTTCTAAATGAAATTTTATCATACCAATAAAAATAACTCTCGTTGTGAATTACTGTGTTTGTTATAAGTTGGACACTTATGTCGTTATTTATAGACGTATCAAAATAGATTTTCACGATTTTCATGTTGGATTTATTAAAGCAAAAATTAAAAGGTTTATGTTTTATATCGTGAAATTATGAAAAAGCTAGAAAGAACATTGATTACAAAAAGTATAAGGAAGTGAAAGAGTATATAAATTTACTTTAGGGTCGAGTAATTTTGAGAGCGCTAAAAATAGCGATATCCATACACAATGTAGATGAGATTATCACAAGACGATGCTATCGGAGCGTAGGGATTATATTAGCTTCGGAAAGTCAATATCGTCGGTTGTTAAACTTTATTGAACCCTTAAATAATTTTAACACCATTATGTTAACAATACCAATAACTTTCATTGGAGGTAAATTGTTCGACCAAAACGCTGCGAACTTTAGCCGTAATAACACGTTTGAATATTTTAGGTACGTTTGTAGTAAAAATAGCCAACTTTTTAACGGGATCCATAATGTTAAAGAGTTTTTGGGTCTTCCAGTCTCTAGAATATTATAAGGTAAAGTTTTTTTATCATTAAATCATCAATCTAAGTACAACTGTAAAAGTAGGTACTTATGTTTTTATAATGAAATTAAATGTATTTTCATTTATGAAAATAAATTATTATGGTTTATTTGTACGTAAAATATGTTAAGCTTAAATTTAAGTTATTATTCATTTTGTAAAGCAAATTTTGATAAACGTACAACCATGTCATTAATAAATTTGTTAATAAAAAGGCTTGTGTATAATTGGTTTTTATTAATTGAATTTAAGCTCATCAAAGTATCATAAGCTTAACGAGAATTACTAAATTATATATTTGTATTAAATTATGTAAGTCTGCTAGACATTTCTGTTTAGCTTTTTTACATTTTTAACAATAAAGTACATATCCTGTAAACGTCCCGTTGCTAGAATAAGGATACCCCTCCTTGTTAAGGAAAAGGTTTGGAGCTTTCCTACATCCCACTGCCCCAATTCGGGGAGGCGGATATACGTGGCAGCTTTCATCCACCACATGGAAGTATTGAACTTGAAATCATAGGTTAAAATTCTCGTCTTTTAACGATAGCCATCACGGCTGTTACAATGAAAAATTGTTACAATGAAATGATCAACGGTAAGTAACGGTAACGATCACTTAAAAAAGCATTTAGTTATTATAACACCTTTGCGTTAAGATGGATGTATCCTACTCTGACAGAACTATATGATATTGTTAAAATAATCCTATGTAGAGTACAATAATAAAGAGATTTGAAATAAATAATATATAATAATAAAGCTAACGTGAAGTTAACATTCTTGATATGAATTTTTAGATAATTTTACCGACTATGAACACTTCGACAACGATGAGCCGGCAACGAGTAAAAGTCTTTTTGAATAACGAAGAGGTTCTTTTATATACGACTGAAAGGAAAACCATTTTTTTAAATGACGGGCGTCGCGGCTATCTTGAATATGCAAAGGTTGTTGCATCGTTCAACATCATCAGACCAAAAAAAGACCATTGTTTTCAACTTCTTTTTTTAGAATAATGTTTTGTATTATTTTGCATTAAGTCGCGTATAAAAAGCATTGCTGTTTATTTGTGTTGTATAGTTGGTATGTCGAAATATTTATATATTTTTTAAATCGCCTACAATTGTTGTGTAAGTTTTACCTGTCTATTTAAAAAATAATATTTAGTTTATTCATGTAATTGTAATAATTGAATCAGAAATAATTTGTTCAGTGTAAATACATTTGCATAATTTTTTAAATAGTAGTATATATTCAGTTGTTCTGATTTTGTTTTGTAAACTCTCATTTACTAAGACAAAGTAAGCGGACAGATAAAGGCAACGATTCAAATAAAGTAGCGAGCAATAAAATCAAGTGGACCGCCAGTCGGATATCTGACACGGAACTAATTCCCACTATATTTTAATCCGGTAAAATACAAAGGAGCCCAATTTGCATAAACCTCGACTGTTTGTTTCATGCGAGAAGTATATCCGCTTTACAGGGACTATTTCGTACTCAATTTATCTGTATGCGCGGGGCGACGCGAACGGGTGTAAACATTCTATGCTGAAATTTTAATGGTGATTACTGTGTCACGTAATTATATAATACCTGCTAAAAATTCATATTTCCGATGGGAAATATTACTTCGATTCAAATTGTATAGCATTATGAAAGTTTTTTTTAATAGTTTTGCATTTTTTGTATTATATTGCTTTGAATTAATATTAATTGTAGAACTATATTTTCAATATGCTGATTTTGTTCTATTTCCTCCAAACCATCCAAAATAATTAATTACTTAGTGGATATATCTTCAAGGGCATTAAAATTCATGGGTATCCTAATCTGATTAAAGTTAGTGAAAAAAAATACCGTAAATAACTGAAACTGTCCAATAAATGCCGCCGTAGGGTTCTGACCGTTAATCCGCCACATTGGGTTAATGCGGGCGAGACATTATCTTACGCCTCTATATCACTGCTTTCCGAATCTGTAGTTTAATAGTTATAAATCCTATTAACCTTAATTTATCTTCAAACGAAATAGTAACTTTAGCTGAACAAATCATTATCAATTAAAGTGTAGACATATTTTATTTATTTATAATCTGCCCCAACTTTGCTCGGGTACAATATACAGATATATATTACTTATTTATATAAATATGAATGTTTATACATTAATAGAATTATGGCAAACGAACGAATCTGATCTTTTTTACGCTTATATATTTTATACTTTAATCTTGAAATACGCAATAAAAATATTTTATTTGAAAAAATTAAAGATAAAATAAATATAAAAAATCCTTTTTGACCCTTTTTATCTTTCGTAATTCTTGCCAATAAAAAGTATATTTTTATTAACCAATGGAATAAATTATTTATTAGTGTTTTATAAAAGAAAATATAGTCAAGAATTTAATCACTAACCTCCATCGAGTGCACTCAACCTGAGCACTATCGTTTTGAACTACTTTAAATACTCGCAAGCTTGTTCTAAGCGATATCTGAAATACAAATTAGCTACACAATCCACAATTACTATACATTCAGGATACAGATTGCATAAAACTTATTAGCTTAATAAGAAAATAATAAATAACAAATTAAAAAAAAAGCTATTCATAAGACTTTGTTCTATTACCTTTTTTTATATAGAATAGGAAGGCGGACGAGCATATGGACCACCTGATGATAAGTGGTCACCAACGCCCATAGACATTGGCATTGTAAGAAATATCAACTATCGCTTACATATCCAATGCGCCACCAACCTTGGGAACTAAGATTTTATGTCCCTTGTGCCTGTAATTACACTGGCTCACTCACCTTTGAAATTTGAATAATGCCATAAATTTATGTCCCAAGTGACGTTAAATGTAGCCAAAGTTTTTAAAATGAACTATTTTGTTCTTATTTACGTGCATTGTTCGCCTGCAGATAAAATAAAACAAAAACAAATGTATCGAATATATCGATATATTTTATTGTTAAGGTTACTCATGGATATGACAACAATAAATAGAAACTCAGCACAGTCCTACTACTCATAATGTTAAAGTCTCTGTTTTTTCATTACACTACAAAAATAGATGTTTTTATTTAAATTTCCATTGTAACTTTTTTATAATAAACTTAATTACTGTTTTTGTAACTTGATTACTGTTCAAATACAATGATACATACGTGTACCAGTTGCATTTTGTCACGTAATTTCATTAAATCACTAATTTAATAATCATTTGTGCTTAAAAAGTATAATAATAGTAATAAGTAACTGTGTCACGATACAATTTTTAAGTTTATTTGATGTTCAATTTAGAATTCATTTGTCCCTCATATGTGTGTACAATAAATCTTCATGAACGAAGTCAATAAAAATCTATTTATTTATAAACTTAAGAAAATATGACAATAGTGAAAGCATATTGCGATAAATCTAATATTGTCTGCAGATACGATATATTGACCAAGCGAATATCTTGACAGCGTCGTGTTAGTAAGCTGAGCTCGGTCTACGTCTTTTTCTTTTACCTTGGATCGTTCTTCTTCTTTTTAATAAACATTGTTAAAGCTTAAAAAAAAGTCTTCAAAAAACTTCATACAATTTACAATATTTAACAAAATAATGCATCTCACGTGTCATCATACATCCTTCATATACTCAATACATCATCAATGATGAATTCTGTATTCTGTGAAAAGGAATGAGAAATTAACGATTGTATAAAAAAAATGGAATAACAGTCCAAATCAATGTATTTAAATCGTGGTATTGAAACAATTGAATAGTATTAAACATAGCCTAAATAAAACTTAAAAGATTTTAAACTGCTAACTGAAATATCGATACTATCATCATGCCTTTTACGGATTTGGTCTTATTTCTCAATAATTCTAAAAATACAGAAACTAAATAAACTAAAAATAACAGTTTACAATTAAATCTACTACCTTTGTATATAAATTATATGACGTTTAAATAAAATTTTTACGTAAAAAAATAGGCGTAAAGGAAGATCCACCTCGTGGGGTCTTCAGGTCGGTGATAAAGGCCTGGATGGAAGATGGAATTCGGGCAACACTTTGTCCAACTGAGCCTGAAGCTCATCAATGCTGCTGCCATCTTGAGCCCCCTCCTACCTAACATGGGAGCTCCGAAATCACCATGCCCGAAGTCTATTAATCCGATTGATATGGAAATTTCACTTAATTACAACTTGAGGACGAACAACAAATGTATGGATATCATTTCTACTAGCATTGTATGAATGGATATATTGCTTAGATGTTGCTTGTTATTATAATATTTGTTTATACTCATAACTAATAACTTCCAATAACGTCACTGAAATTGTACCCGACCAAAGTCGGGGCAGATTATATGTAAATAAAATATCTCTACACTTTAATTGATAATTATTGTTTCTTCAAATAATTTAAAAATGAATTTACATGTGTATAATCAACCTTAATTATGAAGTTATTTAATTACTCAAGGATTAATATCCTGAAACGAAGTCATCATCTTTCGATTCTATCTGTGTTTTGATTGAAAATTTGAAAAAGCAGTCACTTATTATAATAGTTAAATATAATGTAGCTATCTGTTGGTAAAAGAATTTTTAAAATCGGTTTAGTGGTTTTTGAATTTATTCATTACAAACAAAATACAAAAAAAAACTAATTTTACCACTTTATAATATTAGATATAGACAAAACATTGTCAACTAGTAATGTCGTATTTTTGTAATTATTATTAATTAATGGTTCATTTCCTTTTATTGGTTTGGTTTTATTGTAGAAATGACTGCTTCGTTGGTCTAGTTTTTTTTTCAGCCTTTTGCCGTCCACCGCTGAACGAATGCCTCCCCCATAGAACGCCAACCATTCCGATCTTGGGCAGTCCGCATCCATCCCGAAACCGCGAATTGGGGGCCGTGAATTTGTGTCGTCGCTCATTGGGGGGTATTTGCCTTAGTCACCACGCTTGGCGGGTTGTTGACCGCAGTGGCTGGAAATCTTTCACCAATAGCGCTGCTGCCCGCTATCAGGATTTGCATTTTCGGATTCCAACATTTGTGTGGTTATACCACCACGATTTCGGTCGGCAGAGCTTCGTTCGTTGGTTAGCAGGATGTACCACCAGCAGGTGAGGTTGACGGTAGAGAGCTTAGGTTGTTGTCGGCTCCCCTTATATCCCAGTTGGTCTAGTGGCTTTACGTAATTACCAATAAAAAGTTATTGGGTCCTTCTGTCAGAAAATTCTCAGTAGCAGCCCGGAGTCTAGAAATTGGAAGTGTGTTCACTCCCGTGCCTCAGAAAGCACGTAAAGCCTTTGGTCCTGCACCTGAACTCTTTCCGGTCGTGTATTTTCGCACATACTTGTCCACTATAATATCTCCTGCGTAGTTGGCTAATCTCTCTTGAGATTGGCCGTCGTGGCCGAAATCTGTCTGAAGGACATTATTATTATTTTTATTATTATTGTAGAAATGATTTTATAATGTTTTTATGCTAGTATATTGTGTTGTATAATAAACCCCAATGTCTGAGCAAAACTTTAGATTAAGAAAATTTAAACGGATAACAATAACTGCACTTAATGTGCTTGCTTAAGCAATGTTGTATACGAGTAATCCCGAGGCGTATGTGAATATTCATACGATCCTACAAGGAAGAAACTTCAGAGAAGTTTTAGATTCTCGTTTAGATGCATTACTTATAGTAGATAACTTAAAAATTTCGACTTCGAAACGCACTAAAACTTTTGGATTTTTCAGTAGAGTTCTCCTGCGACTCTGAAAGAAACTTTGAAAATATACATTTCTATATTCTATGATATGCAAAATATAAAAAAATAATGATAATATAAACTAAAAATTACAAACTAAAGATTTATTATTTTAAAATATTAATATTTTGTACGCTGTATAAACAATCACAAAATACCTTTTTTTAAATAAATTATCACATTATTAATATAAATACAGTAAAGTGTAAAGTAAGCATCAACCAACCGTTTACACCTGTAATGATTTATTCACCTAGATTTAATACCCTGTATCTAATGCTAAGTGAATGTGTTAGTGATAAGTCGATGATGTAACTATTTCCAATAAATAAATAAATAAATAAATAAATTGAAATATGGATTAAAATTTAAATTAACTAATTCATGATTCGATAGGTCACTAATTATTTAACCAGTGACAATTTTCGTTTTTATAAATCTAGAAATCTAATTACATTTACAGCTTCGCTAAAGTTTCTTTAATCTCTTAAACTGACTTTTTTATTCTCATTCTCTTCAGTGATAAGACGTTTTAGCTGTTACGTTTCATTGTTTATACTTCCGTTTGTTTGTCCTATGTTGTTTACTTTCTGTCGGATGAAAACGTTGCTTTGATAGATTTTTTTTTCTTTTCTTTTTGAGGCTTGTGTAGATTTGTGTGTGTGCGAAAACAATTATTTATTATCAATATTTATTATCAATGATTACAAACATAATTTATGGTTAATTGTATTGACTTCTTAAATTTTTTTATATATATCCAATCTGCAGTGAAGCAACGTAAAGAAATAAGTTCAGACGTTCTCCTTAAGAGGAGATATTACTTTACTTTTAAGCCAAGATTGTCCAGGACCTTAATCGTGGACCGTGAACTTAATCTAGGCAAGAATTACAAAGTTTTTGAAGTTTTTATACAATACAGTTCGTTACGTGCATTGCGGCAATAAAATATCAATATAAAAATATATCAAAGTAAAAAATAAGCTTGTTTATCTTATATAATTTGCTATAATACACATCCATAGTAATGGTTATCTCTCTTCTTACTAGATTATTAAGGTTTATATTAGTAAGGTTTCTGGCTCACTGTAAAAAATATTTTTGTTTTTCACTTTTATGTATTTTAATAACATAAATTTTATCAACTTTAACTAAAACAAATGAACACATATACGCTGAATACAAATTAAAGCTGATGCCATAATACTAAGTAAAGTTATGCGTTACGCTGACCGCGAAGAGAAACTTCTCCGCATTACAACAATTGAACCTGCAGTTAAGTGTTTACTTCGCACATTGTAAGGCGTCGTACTGCAAGTTAGCTCATAAAAACAACCTGACTCTTGCACTCACTACTATTATTATTAACATATACACATTTTCAGGAAAATACATTGTTAAACAATAGTAATCTAGCATAATACAATAAAGCGGTTGTGTGCGGTTTGAATTTATCTAGTAATTATTATTTCCAAAACTTGTATAAACGAGTCGAATTGTATGCATATATGTGTATTATTTTATTGTCGATATTTTGTCTTTAGTGCTAATTATAATATTATAAGGTTTTCAATAAAGTCTTATATAAACAATTCTTCAATAGTATTTATATAAGATAAAAATATTTTTTATTTTGCTCAATCGCAGCCTTGATGGCATGAATATTGGAGCATTGGAGATCGCGTCGCGTTAGCGTTTTTATAGTTCGGTTTAAGGCCTTATCTGACAAAAACAATGGTAGTTCTCGTCGTTTCTTTATGAGTTCGAGTGTCTCAGCAAAGAGTTTTGGTGCGCTGTCTCTTTTATGTGGCGGAAAACACTTTCGGGATGTGTTTTGCAGTATTTGGACTAGCGTGTTGGTTTTCTCATTAATACTGCTTACGGTTTCTAACGCGGTAAATTGATTTTGACGCTCCATTTGGAACTTTTCGGATCTTTGAGCAGCCTGGAAACTAGTAGGTCAGAGAGTAGACCTCATCATTCGCGATCTTTCGGCTTTGAAGTCGATATCTAGAGTGCCTCGAATCAAGCGGTGATCACTACCGGTATGAAACCTGTTGATCACTGAGACATCTCTAAATAAGTACCTTTTATTCGAAATGATAAAGTCTATCTCGTTCCTTGTCACGTTATCAGGGCTTCACCAGGTTGACCTCCTCTGGGGCTTCTTTTGAAAGAAATAATTCATCAAAAAGAGCCCCTGTAGCTCGAGAAAGTTTACCAGCATTTGCCCCCTGTTATTTCTGCAAGCCAAGCTGTAAGGTCCGATTTTCAATTCGCCGCTATCTTATACTTATCCCATTTTTGCATTAAAGTCTCCCATGACAACATTGTAGTGAGCCTTCGAGGTATGCTGAAGTTGGCGCATTAACCTGTATGACCTTCAGGAAGTACCTGTTGGAAAGTTTTAGGACAAGGTACGCTACCCGGTTCGTCACACTACTGATTTCTACAATGTTGCCAATGAGATCCTTTTTGACTAGAAAACCGACACCACCCTGGAGAGTCAATTAGAGTAAGTTACCGGACTCTAGAGTTATCGTGGCCTCCCCCTGTCGTTGGACTTCAGATAACACCAGTATATGCCAGTTTATATAACTTAACTCTACTTCTAATTCGGCGAGGTGATGGTTCAGCCTTATCGAGCGTCCATTATGCGTTACCGTGTGAACGCTATCTTGGCCGGAGCTTTTTTTTCTCGCTGGAAAAACACATTTATGTGTATCCCCCACGTGAGGTAGGGAGGTATGTGGGACTCGCCAGCTCTGAAGGCACCGAAATACCCACTAAAAAACCAGCGGTACCCACTCCGCTTGTCAGGGGACGTCGCTGGATCGCTTGCGCATACTACCATGCCGTCCCGACGGTTCTCCCCTCCTTTGGGCATCCAAATCCTAGGGGTTTCTCGGGGTACAGAGAACCCCTAGCCTGGGCGACACTCACGGCGGGAGGAGAAGATGCACATAGCGCCGACGTATTCTCCCCGGTCTTCTTCGGCGAAGCGGGTCATCAGAGGCACTCTCCTAGCGCTCCCGCTCCGCGGGCTCCTTCTGCAACGTGACATTTTCGCAGAAGGAGACCATCTCCATCCAGCATCTCTCGCTACCAAGCATGGCATTTATCACGTTTGGCAGCGAAAGGTCTCCACCAATTAAAGTCGCCAGGGAAAGGCGCTGAGGCCCCCAAACAGCACACTCCATCAGAGTGTGGCATGCCGTGTCTGTAGGCGCACCACACTCATGGCAGGAAGGCGTTAACTCCCGCCTGACTATTCCGTGCAGGTACTTACCGAAGCACCCATGTCCAATAAGCACCTGAGTCAGTCTGAAGGTCAGTGTGCCACCTGTTATCGTTACCCAGCGACTCAAATGGGGACGGATCGCCTCCACTGTCGCTAGGTCTACTGATGGGGACCTCAGATCCTCCTCCCACCTGCGAATCAAGGCTTGCTGGGCAAGAGTCTTGATTCGCAACACCTCCTCCAATCCTGGACGGTCACCACGCGATCTCACTTTCACCTGGAACCGGTACACTTCCGCGTGCACCTCCGCCTGGAGCTCCCAAGGCGGATCGCCCGCGAGAAGTGTCGCCGCCGTCCACGACACCGTACGATATCCGCGTATCATCCTCACCGCTATGATTCTCTGCGGCCTTCGCAAGAGAGACTTGAGAGTTTTGAGAGAGCAGTGAGATCGTCCAGATGGGCGCACCGTACAGAGCCATGGACCGCACGACACCGGCGTATAATCGTCGGAATGGCGTTTCCGGCCCTCCTACATTTGGTAGGAGTCGGCTTTAGGCAGCAGCAGCGTTGATGAAGCTTTGGGCCAAGTTGGACTAAATGCTGCCCAAAGCTCCATCTTCCGTCCAGGGTCAGGCCCAGATACTTCATGTGGGTCTGCACCTTAATCACCGTCCCCTGGACGGTAATACACGCCCCTCGAGGGGGGCCTTGACGTGGAAACTGCCCGCTGCACAGACATCGGTCGAACAGCTCCCGAAGCCTTACGCCTAGGTGAATACCTAGGCTCTGGAATCAGAGCGTCACATAGAACCCGGCGCAGTGTTTTTGGCCCTCAAGTGGTCAAAGGCCACCTCCATCTCCCGCTCCATGATCAGTGGTGGAGCCACTGTGTCGTCAATTACGGAGCGAGGGACCATCTGTGGAGGCACATGCTGACCTGAATGGGGGAAGAGTTCCCCGACCAGGTGCAGGAGGAAATCCGGTGACATTTTCTCTGTCACGGGGGCACCCTGAGTGCGGAATTTTTGACACACACCGCGGAACGGAACGGTTCAGGCCCGCCAGTAGTTCCTCCCTAGCTTTCTCCTTGGCCTGACTTATCACCAGCTGGAGGTATTTTTTAGCTGATGATAAGCGACAATAGATGTCCCTCCAAGTCCGCGTCAAAGCCGTTGCGCCTCCGACAGGCCTAGTGGGCTTGTCGGTAATTGGGGGCTTTTTTTAGTTGCATCTACCATATAGGAAGTTTTGCTCATACTCGCCACGCTGGGCAGGCGTGTTGGCGAGCACAGTAGGGGGTTGGGGGGGTTGAGTTGTTTACGGGTGGGACGGATATTACGGGATTTTTACCAAAAATATTGGTGTTTTAATACGTGGGTTTGGAATAAAATACCAGAGAACAGTTATCATTATCAAACTAATTAACTCTTTAGTTTTATAGGTTTGATATTTATTATTACATAACATATTATGTCAACGTGTTCAAAAATAAAACTGCCGCTTCGAGAATTTTCGTAGCGAATGCTAGAAAAACCATTACAGTTAAATTGAAAACTTTTGCATTGTATTTCGTATTGGACCAAAAGATTAATCGCAAAGTCCTTCTCAAAACAAAAGTATAGGTTCCATATATATTCACTTCGGCTTCGCACTGGTTAAGTATATAGTTATAACAAAAAACATATAACGTCGCCTCTTTTATTCCGCAGGGTAGCATTTTAGGCCCAACTCTATTTCTTTGCTATATAAATGAACTTTGTAACCTAAAGCTAAGAAATTGTAAAATAATATCATATGCAGATGATACCACACTTAGTATGAATTTGCACAAGAAGGTTTTAATACGGTTAATCACTGGATAGCTTATAATACCCTCACTTTGAATTCAAGTAAAACTCAATACAATACATAGTTTTTTCAATACGCAACACACCTAATAATACAATATCACATCAATTAGTAGCTCATTCATGTAATCTAGCAGATCATACCAAATGTATCTGTCCCATTATTAATAAAACAGATCAAACTAAATACTTAGGTATAACAATTGATAAAAATCTTAATTTTAAAGGGCATCTAAAACAATTAAGTCAAAAACTCAGAAAACTTAGATATGTTTTCAAAAATATGAGACATATCACTGACTGGACCCTCATCAGGACTGTTTATATATCATTATGTCAATCTTTAATATCAAACTGTATAGGGTGGTTCTAAAAAAAAAGCACATAATTGAAGTTGAAAGAGCTCAAAGAATGATACTTAAAGTAGCTCTCTCTAAGCCACGCATATTTCCTACTGTAGACCTATATAGGGAAGCAAATGTTCTAGCAGTCAGAAAACTTTACATTTTGAACATCATTTTAAAAAAACACTTCAGGATTAAGGCCTCACTGATTGATATAGCTGACTCTAGAAGATCTTATGAAGTATGTAAATCTGTAATGGTCAAAACATTTTTTTCTCAAAAATTCTTTGATTTTAAAGCAGCCAGGCTTTACAATAAATTAAATAATAAATTACTCTCTATTTCAAATTTACTGAAAGAGGAAATTAACTGACTTAATACATTAATATAAACAAGCAATTGTAGTAAAAAAAAAATCTACACACCATATATACACATACATACAAAACACACAGACACAAACACACACACTCAACACACAAACACACACACACTCACTGACACTCACACACACACCCATAATTATTGGGTTAATCTAAGATTTGGACTAGTGGCCTTTTTTTTTTTTTTATATTCGCCGGGAGGGCAAATGACTCTACTCCACCTGATGGTAAGTGGTAGTAGAGTCCAAACGCGACGACGGCCAGTACAGACGGGAAAAACGTTCTGCACTAGCCGCCTTCGCCTTGCCGGCCCGCAAGATGCCTCTTCACGCCTCGTTTGAAGGAACCCGGGTTGTAAGAGGAGGGGAACACGTGAGCTGGTAAGGAATTCCATTTTTTGGAAGTGCGACAAAGAAAGGAGTTGCCAAATTTCTTTGTTCGCGATGGAATTGATGTCACAGTTAGGCGGTGACATCGAGAACCAGCTCGCGTGGACTTAAGAAGGAAGGGGGAAGCAGGAATTAGAGAGAATAATTCCTCAGAGCACTCGCCGTGATACAGTCGATAGAAAGCGCTCAGTGCTGCTATCTCACGACGCAATTGTAAAGGTTCAAGGGTGTTTGTGACCTTTACGTCGCCAATAATGCGTACGGCACGTCGCTGCAACCGGTCCAAGGCCTCAAGTAGGTACTTAGCGGAGCCATCCCAAAGGTGCGAGCAATATTCCACGCAAGACCGTACCTGTGTTTTGTACAGCAGGCACAGTTGTTGTGGCGTGAAAAATCGCCGCACCTTGTTCAGAACTCCGAGTTTCCGTGAAGCTGTTTTTATAACAGCCTCGATGTAATCCCTTGGACTAAGGTCGCAGCGAACGTCAATCAGCATGGTGATTTTGCTTTGCATCACCAGCGGAGTACCACAGAAGGAGGGAAGAGGGGAAAATGTTGACTTTTTCGCCGTGAGAGCGCATACCTGTGTTTTCTTGGCATTAAACTCAACAAGATTACCAGAGCCCCATTTGGCGATGAGCTCTAACGTCCTATCGAGTTCAATGACAAGATTCTTCCGCCTCTCCTCAATTTCCGCTCGCCCAGCCACTGCGCGTCCGTGGTATCCACCATGCACTGTACTATCGTCTGCATAGCAATGTATGTTCCCAAGAGAGAGCATATCATTGATATGCAAAAGAAAGAGTGTGGGAGATAGCATAGATCCCTGGGGGACCCCAGCATTCACTACATAGAATTGTGAAGCGCAACCATCAACTAAAACACGAAGGCTACGCTTGTGTAGGAAGCTGGCAATCCAGGTGCATAGCTGAGCAGGCAGACCATATGCCGGCAGCTTGGAGAGAAGACTTCTGTGCCAGACCCTGTCGAAAGCCTTGGAGATATCGAGGCTGACAACCAACGATTCTCCATGCTTGTCGATAGCTTCACCCCAGAGGTGCGTTACGTACGCTAGAAGATCACCTGTGGACCGTTTTGGTCGAAACCCGTAGTGACGATCATTAATTAAAGAGTGATCTTCTAGGTGATGGATCAGTTGGTTATTTAAAATCCGTTCCATCACCTTACAAAGTACTGAGGTGATAGCTATTGGCCGATAATTTGCCGGGTCAGACCGATCCCCTTTTTTGGGAACCGCTTGCACATTAGCTCTTCTCCAAGCCTCTGGCACACTTCCCGAAGAGAGAGAAAGTTGGAACAGGCGCGTTAACACAGGAGACAGCTCCACTGCGCACTTCTTCAGCACTATGGCTGGTATTCCATCGGGACCGCTAGCTTTCCGTACATCAAGTGATTGCAGCTCCGCACGCACATCACGTTGCCTGATTTTAATGTCAGGCATCGTATGGCCACATGCAGGTATTGTAGGTGGCAGTGCACTACAATCATCGATGACGGAATTGTCGGCAAAGAGTTTAGCCAGGAGATCAGCTTGCTCTTGCGGACTGTGAGCTAGCGATCCGTCCGGATTTCTGAGCGGTGGCAGCGAAGGTTGGCAGAAATTGTTTTGCACAGACTTGGTCAGACGCCAGAAGCTACGGGAGCCCCTAGGATGCGAAACACGGTCATGACCAATCTGTACAATGCGCTGTGCATCCGCTCTCGTGTATGCCTTTCTACAGGACTTGGAATTTTTATTATAGTTTGCTTTCAGTGAGTCAATGTTAGATGCCCCGCTAATGCAGCCGTTGATCCACTTGCGATATGCCGCCTGCTTAGCTGATACAGCATCGGCACATTCACGAGTGAACCAACGGTTACGCGTACTCCTACTGACGAGATCTGAGCTAGGAATGTAGTATTCCATTCCCAGCATGATCTCGTCAGAAACAGCAGCGGCACTAGCTGTCGGGTCATTCCCACTGAAGCAACGTTCCTTCCAAGGGACCGACGCATAGTAATCGCGCATACCGTCCCAATCCGCCGACTTATAGTGCCAAACGCGACGTTTGCATACCGCTAGTGGCGGCAGCTTGGCCTGTGGCACTCTGGTAGAAATAAGGCTGTGATCCGAAGAGCCAAGAGGAGCCTGAACCACAACCTGATATTCCACCGGGTGAGAAGTCAGCAGAAGGTCCAGTAGAGAAGGTGCTTGCCCATCAATGTCTGGGATCCTGGTGGGCTGATCAACCAGTTGGGTCAAGTCATGTGTGAGAGCAAAAGCATGAGCAGTCCTTCCAGCATGGTCAGTTTTGAGGGATTTCAACCAGGATTCGTGGTGAGCATTAAAATCCCCCAAAAACACCAATTCCGCGTTAGGAAATTGCTCTTGCGCAGCATCTGCCACCCGACTAAGATGGTCAAATAATCGGCTTGTCTCCAAGTCACCATTGTGGGATCTGTAGAGGCACACGTAGACTCGGCTCTGACGAACCAGGTCCACACGTACCACCAACATGGAGAAGGAGGGGTCCTCCAAGCAGCGCAGTCGGTGACAGCAAACATCCGTCCTGACGAACAAGCATACTCCGGCTTTCGCTTTGAAGGATTCTTCAAGCGTGTAGCCGGGATAATTAAGGTAGCTGGTATCGGCAGGACGGAGTATTTGTGTCTCCGTGAGAAACAACATTGCTGGCCGTGCTGTCTCGAGATGGTGGTGGACAGCGTTGAGGTTAGTGTGGAGTCCTCGGATGTTAGAGAACTCGACCTCAAACAGCGAGGGTATGGTGGGGGTGTGCACCGCTGTACGACCGTTATTTCTGTTTTGTTGCGCCATTTGGGAAAAATAGAATGGAAAAGAGACGTGAAGCGAGCGATGTATTGCCACGATAGGGATGGGCAAAGCGTGGAGGCGTGTTTCCCCAAGTGGTTGCCAAAAGGAAAAATATACTGACCTGCCGGACGGAAGGGCCCCCGAACCCCCCCGGAAGTGGCCGCCGGGACCCCACCTTCCGGTCACCAACCGGCACGACGGTCCACCCCGAGATTATGCGTGGCCCGGTGGTGCAGCCTCGCGAGCTGGTTAGGCACGCTCGGGCCCCTGTACTATGCCACGGGCGGCCAGCGGAACAGCCGTTTCATCGGGTCTCCCTGTCCGGTAGGTCAATACAGTTTCCCCCGGCATTGGTTCAACAGCCGTCTCCATTGGACCAACACCCATAGCGGCAATACTCGCTCGGGCACTGGCTGTACGCTGGCTGACCTCGAAACGCGGCTGCAAGCCACTTCACGAGTTTTTCACCATGCGTACGGTGGTAACAAGCCAGGCGGATGTTAGCATCCTACCACTAGATGAGCAGATGGTCGCTCAGATATCCCTTAGTCGCCTCTTACGACACCCATGGGAAAGAGAGGGGCAGTGAAATGTATTCTTTCTCCGTCACTGCACGGATAAGATTCTTGGTTTCTGTAGCGGTAAAAGACACACGCACAAAGAAAACCCAACAGTTTAAAAATACATTAAACACCGCTGATGATACAAAGCAAAATCGCCATGCTGGGGGTGGACGTTCGCTGCGACCTTAGTCCAAACAGCCTCACGGAAACTCGAAGTTCTGAACAAGGTGCGGCGTTTTTTCACGCCACAACAACTGTGCCTGTTATACAAAACACAGGTACGGTCTTGCGTTGAATATTGCTCGCACCTTTGGGATGGCTCCGCTAAGTACCTACTGGAGGCCTTGGACCGGTTGCAGCGACGTCCAGTACGCATTATTGGCGACGTAAAGGTCACAAACACCCTTGAACCTGTACAATTGCGTCGCGAGATAGCAGCACTGAGCGCTTTCTATGGACTGTATCACGGCGAGTGCTCTGAGGAATTATTCTCTCTAATTCCTGCTTCCTTCCTTCCTTGCCTCCTTCCTTCTTAAGTCCACGTGAACTGGTTCTCGATGTCACCGCCTAACTGTGACATCAATTCCATCGCGCACAAAGAAATTTGGCAACTCCTTTCTTTGTCGCACTACCAAAAAATGGAATTCCTTACCAGATCACGTGTTCCTCTCATCTTAAAACCCGGGCTCCTTAAAACGAGGCGTGAAGAGGCATCTTGCGGGCCGGCAAGGCGGGGACGGCTAGTACAGAACATTCTTCCCGACTGTACTGGCCGTCGTCGCGTTTGGACTCTACTACCATCCACCACCAGGTTACCATCAGGTGGAGTAGTCATTTGCCATCCCGGCGCATATAAAAAAAAAATATAAAAAAAATAAAATAATTTAATATTACTAAAACATAAGATAGAAGTGAGTGTTACTTTTATAAGATAGTGAACATGATTTATGCACAACAGTACAATTTGCAGTTGGATATTGACGTTAACATAAGTATCTTTGTATCCTACAAACAGCTTGCAATAAGTTCTTCCGCTTAACTTATATATATTTTTATACGTTCATGTTTTACCGGGTTTTAAATAAATTTAAACTGCAAAAACGTTAAATAATTCATATTTAGATAATTTAAAACTAATAATCCAATAAAGCCATTGTTTTATTTTAAAGTAAATTTTAATTAAATGTATATTAAAATGATTTTATTAAGCACATCTGAATGCGGATATGTATATTAATTGATAGGTATGAATTTCGTAAAACAATAAAAATACTTTTTGTGTTATGAAATAGTTATTTTCTCTTTCAAAAAACTTGCGTTAGAACTGGAAACAAAATAGCCTAGGGTGTCGAACGTGCGAGTTCCACGTCGTTAAAAGACCCGTAACTATAATAAGTAACGTATATGAACGTGTAAGCTTAATTTTTTTTTCAAAATAGTTAATGATAAAGTTTCACTTTTTATAACGTATTTTGAAATTATTTTGTAAAAGTTCGATAAATTTATGATAGACAAATATACGGTTTAATAAAATTCAAGTTGACAGCAGCAACACAATTGCCATCGAAACTTTGTTACTCATGATTAATTAAAATATTTTCTACGGTTTGTACAAGATTACAAATCTATCTTAGCTAATATTACAAGCATATAATAATTACACCCAAAAGTAGTTCAATCTGGCTTTGGTAGGCTCTTAAATTTAAATAGAAAACTATAAAAATAGATGTAAAAAAATTATAACATTTTATAAAACTATGGAAGTAGGTAAGACGGCGAACTAACTATGGACTTTTCTTTTGCTAAAGCATATTTAATAGGTCTTAAAAATATCCAAGTGTTTCACTTCATATTGCATTTTCTATCTTTATTTGGAATGTTTCCAATTTGTGAACCGAGTATGTTTATTGGCACGGTGAAGCATATAATTTAAATGATGGTGGGGAACTGGAGCTTTAAATTAAATATGTCCCATATTTAAATAACTTTCCAATTTTTACTAACGAAGCTCACTTTAATTAAATTAAACTTTTGTTTATATGTGCGTAAGCTTACATGGTTGCTTTACAAAATTAATTAAACAAGAAATACAATTTATCGTTTTTATATACATAGAATTACTGCACTGATCGTTATTTCTTCATGAATTTAACGAACTGATTTATAAACGTTGCTGAGCGAATGATTAGTTAAGCAATGCACTGTCTTCTTTTTTCGAATGACAAATCAATACTAATGACGGAAAAAGTGAAATCAGGGTTTATAAGTAAGTTTGTAATATAATAAAACAAGTTTAGAATTTGATTTTATTCAAATTTATTTTCAAAGCACTTAACTAATATAGTATAATTTTTGTATACACTGCATAAATATTTTATTATAACTCAGAAGTTTATTCCAGGTTTAAAAGCCAAAGTGATAGAAGGCAGCGCGTGAAAAGATTGCCAAAATACCGCATTATCTCGAAGAACTCTAATAAAGTGCGTCGTAACGTAACAAAGACATTTAAAATGCTTATTTGCATTCAAGAAGGCATTCAGGAAGACCAAGTGTACGGTTTTCTGTAACGTTAGTACTCAGGTTCAGCGCTAGACGAAGGGCTCCCTTGATAGAGATTAGACGATGCTAATACCATTTACTTTCCAACTTTCCTGACTTACCGACCGTTACGAGAACATTCGCTATTTATTTTACAGTACTTGGAAATCATCTTTAATGGTAGATTTAACTTTGCCATTTACTTTAATTTTTGTTCCTTTATACTGTTTAGTATAGCAAACAAATCGAGAGTTTGACCGGATCCTAGTTTGAATATAATGAATTATCGTTGTATTGTTAATTTATTTATTATCTTGTTTCTTCATTTATGTATCTAAATAGATACATAAGCTATAAATACCTACATATTTTATTTCCATGTTCAATATAAAAGATTAATTAATGCGTCAGCTAAACGTTAATATAGATAATATGTATATATGTAAAAAAAAATAAAAAAAAATTATTTTTATTAAAAAAATATCCTAAAAGTGTTAATCTGTAGCGTGAAGAAAAAGCAAGATAACTATTTTCTGAATATAATAATTCTATAAGGAATATTTATAGCATTTTCAACTTGTTTACTACGGTCATATATTAGGATTTAAGAAATGACGCAATACAGCTTAACCTAAATTAAAATTGCAGCTGTAGGTATATACTAAGTGGAGCTGCGCGCTGAGGTTCACCGCGAAAACTAACTTCTGCTGTATAACGAGTAAAACCAACAATTAAGACCACATAAAAGTGTTCCCATCACTTTCATAAGTCCCAATAAATAAAAATAAATGTATGAAGTATGTAATGTAAATTTAGGCAAAATACTACTGACTGACACATCACGAGATCGCCATTGAATTTTAGCATAGTTACTTAATTCGTGATATAGACGTTCACTGAGAACAGATTTGGAACAGTATACATTTTTAACTAAATTAATATATTCAAATGGTTACTTTGTATGAATTTTAGCCGTGCGAAGTCAGTACGGGCAGCTAGAGAATAAATATAGTTAATAGCCTATATTAAAATTAACATTAATATTTTCAATGATTTTTATCGTTACTGCGAATGATGAAAATTTTTTTTAATATTTATTTCATATTCCGTAACAGCCTGTGAATGTCCCACTGCTGGGCTAAAGGCCTCCTCTCCTCTTTTTGAGGAGAAGGTTTGGAGGTTATTCCACCACGCTGCTTCAATGCGGGTTGGTAGAATTCACATGTGGCAGAATTTCAGTGAAATTAGACACATGCAGGTTTCCTCACGATGTTTTCCTTCACCGTAAAGCACGAGATGAATTATAATCACAAATTAAGCACATGAAAATTCAGTGGTACTTGCCCGGGTTTGAACCCACGATCATCGGTTAAGATTCACGCGTTCTTACCACAGGGCCATCTCGGCTTTTTATTTCATATTATATTCTGTATTTTGCCCACTATAAAATATTTATTTGCTGTAAGTTTTGACGATTATCTTTAAAGATAAATATTTATCCAATGACTATTATACTATTATATAACTTTACTTTTATAATGCTTATTTACATTAATAAGTACAGTGGTCGCATGCATAACAGATAGACAAAGTTTCTTCTTCAAGATGTTATAAGTACCCAGTCTGGAGGATGGCAAAAGAAAGGTATAAAAATCATAAGATGTTTTTTTCTATTTATACGAAAGTATATACATAGAAAAAAAAGTATTTAATTTAAAACTAGGCAGTACATACACAAAGTATATTTTTTTAACAACATTATTTTTTTTCACTTCCCAGTGGGAAGTTTTTGTAATGGGTCCGATTTTGTGAATCACTAATTTTGACATTTCTCAACGTTTCAAGATTACTAGTCTATTGCTAAAGTTTTTAAGAAGATGTATGTGTGCGTAAGTGCGTAGGTGCTTCGGATTTTTTTTTGTCACGATTATCTTGAAAATAAAAAAATGATATTGAGATGGGAATGGGAACAATTGCATTTTACGCAGAATTACAAATTCTAACGCTGATTAGATTTTTAATAAAATCGTTTGTCATTTTTTGTTCATACTTAAATAACTAAAAAAAAGATAAATTAGCTTAATAACACAATAAGTCAATATGTGAGGTAAAATAATTTTTACGAACAGCTAACATAAAGAAAACACTCACAGAAAAAATATCATTGTATTATTATTATATATTATTATTTATTATTATTATTATATATTGTATCAGTTATAGACTATCTAAAAGGAATAAAATTCTAAGAAGGTCGTTAAAGTTAGAATTTTCTATTATGTTTTTTTAATGTTTTTCTTACCGATTTCAGCCATTTTCAGTGATCAATCTCTGCAACCAATCGACCCAAGATTTGACCTCCTGTGAACAAGCTAACTAAAAGATGGTAGATATATTTGAATAATACAAACGAATAAAACAATTTTATATTTCATAGTATTAATGCGAAAGAAATTTATATAAACTTCTAGGTTAAAAAAATAATAAGTTCGACTTTCTTATACAATAATCGTAGAAAAAAGTCTATTTTTTTACGTATAAATTACGATATATTCACATATTATTAAAAGTTATTATATTTCAAACTTGAATATTTTTTAAGGTCGTTTACACATTTAAAAACATAATCACATGTACGATTATAAATTATGAAACAATAATATATAATAAGATAAGATGATGGTGTAACTATTTCAATAAATAAATAAATTTTTGAAAAATTTAGTTACTTTCGTCAATTATATAGAGAAATTGTAGGTTTTAAATTTACTATGACAAAATAATAAACTATATTAAACATTTATATAATTTTTGATTTTTTCCTTGAGCATGTTTAAGTACTTTTAGATAATTATATGAAAGAGTGTATATTTTATGGTACGATGTATTTCTGCTTGGTGATAGAACGGGCGGAACGATCGCTTTGCGTGGGATTTATGTGATTGATTCTAATGTTTGTATTTTAAATAAATATATCGTCAAAAACTTTAGATGTAAAAGTGCAAAGACAGCACACTTATTGGTATAATTTCATTTCCTTTTAAGCATTTTCGTTTAAGAAACGTAAAAAAATATCCTGAAAAATTCTTAATCCATTAGATTGATTAGACAATAAATGACTTTAATTTTTCAAACAGGACAAGGGAGATAATAATTTCGTTTTATGTAAAGGGAATAATTATAAACTTTTCTAATTTTTCTAAAAAGTTTATTTTCTCGAAAGTCTAGAAGAGATTGTTGTTTTTCGTTTGTAGCAAAATTGTAAAAAATAAGGATACTTTTAAACTTTTTTGGAGTGTTTTATTCCATACTATACATATTATGTAACAAAATTAATCTATAAGATCTAAAACACTATTTAGCTCAACTTATTTTAAATTTTTATCGTTTTAACTTCTATGGTGTCTTATTAAGCGTTTGAAGATTCAAGGTTACTCATATAATTATCTAAAAATAAAATTTAAGAAAATCAAAATATGATAATTTTGATTTATTTTATAATGTCAAAAAGTATGTCATTTTAAATAATGAACATAATCGAAGATACGATTTCGCGTATCACAAACTATTCAAAATAACCAGTCGCTAACTAAAAGTCCTTTTGAATAACGAAGGGGTTCTTTATGTGAAAGGGGGCTGAAAGAGAGACCATTTTTTTTAAATGACGGAGGCTATCTTGAATATGCAGAGTCTGTCGCATCGTTCAACATCATTAGGCCGAAGAAATAAGACCGAAGGTTCTGAGAAAATTCTTTTATTCTATGCTTGGGTTGCTATTCTTTATATGAATTGAGTTATAGTATAAAAGACGTTTAAGGTCAATAATATCAATCATAGGCTATTATTGTTTACTTTTGCTATAAAACATTAAATAATAATTTATTTTAGAATAAATCGTTAAAAGATTATGTTTTAGTTTTATACAGAACGCTGTAAGCGTTGTCATTATATTTTGTCATTATATTTTTTACAATATTTGTTTATTTTTTTAATACAATGACATAAATAATCAGAACTTGACTACAAGCGTTATAAAATAGCTTAATTAAAATTGTTAATATTATTTTAGACTATTATCATTTTTTATAAATTAGTAAAGTATTGTTGTTGATATTCATTAAATAACTAACTTTTAAGTTACCATGTTTCATACTTGTCATATATATAAACAGGTGTGTTATACTTAATGTACATTAAAATAGATTTGTGTATATTTGTATTCCAAAGGTACTGCCTTCTTACCAATAACTTCTTTTATTTTTTGTATTTTTCTTTTTTTTTTCTTTTCTCGTTTTATTTGAGGACTTATCATTTTTATTATAGTATTTATTGTATATTGTATGTATTTATATTATATACTTGTAATTTATTTATTGATATAATATATGCGTATTTTATATTTATTTTAACATTTATTTATTAGTTTGTTTTAGTTATAGATTGATTATTACGTCACCACCTACCTCATAACCTATGAGTTATTCCTTACACCGTTGGTTGCCTGGAAGAGAACGATATGTGCGATAAGGTCGCCAAAGTTGTATGCTACTTTCATTTAGGCTGTACCAATGTTTTGTAAGTTTTTTCTCTTTGTGATGTACAATAAAGTATAAAGAAAAGTAAAGTACTGCATATATTCAAACAGTGTCGTTCAAATAATTAAAAAAATATACGGACTTATTAAAGTAAAAGTATATTTTATTTAGTTTCAAATGTGTTCTTGGGTTCTAGGTATGTTTCTTGTTGAAATTTCTTTCTTAATTAAGTTCAACTTTAACGGAAAATTATATAAGTAAACATTCTTATATAAACAAAGCACTACATAAAGTAAGCTAGACATTTCATGGGGTTACCCCTAGTGCTCGCGGGCAGAATCAGCTCCGCTCTTTTCTCGGAATCATAATATTGTATAATCTAAATTAATTTCAGCAAATTAAAAGGATAATGTAAAACTAAAAATGATACATTGTAAACTAAATTTATTGGAAGCTTCATGATAACTTACAAAAAAGTATTATGTTGTATCAATTACAAGGGATGGATCGACAAGTTGAGACGAACGAACGACGACGAACTTGTTGAACTTAATAATGTTTTTAAAATCTGGTTGACAAAATTATAATATCTATCACTTCGATTGCTTGACATGCCGATCATAAAGCTACATCACGAGGCGATTGAATTCAGATGGTTAATTTGCCTGGTAAAAGAACTTCCGGACCTCCAGTAAATTTTGACAAATAATAAACATGGGATAGTATTGTTTGATACATATATATATTTAATTTAAATTATTAATTTATAATTTTGTTTTTAATATGTGGTATTTAATATGATAACTATAGCTATTAAGCAATTACGTAAACTTTTATTAATTACGGTATTAACGTTAGGGACTTAATAAGTTTGCAGATTTAGATCTGCAGAATTCGATATTGAAAAATAACACTTTTAATTGGCGCGGATAGTGAATACGGCTCCACTGTAGTGCTATTGTTACTTTACAAAATATAATATTCTATTTTATGTAGGCATGATGCAGTTGATACTAATATAAAAAAAAGTTAATTCTGCAAAACAGGGCTTCTCACGCAATTTTTAATCTGGGTCCAATAATTTTACCAAGTAGTAAAAATATTTTCTTTTAGTTTTTTTTGTTGTTGTTTTCATATTAACTATATTTGATAATGTTTGACTTACTATGAAACCAAAAAACTAATATAAAATTGTTGTATATTATATTACCCGAATACAGTAAATATTTGGGAGGAAAACATAACGATTGTACAATAGGACCCCAGAAAATCCTTATATTCTTTTATAGTTAAATTCAAAATATGTGAGAGAACGTACGTGTAATAAAAGGAGACCTTTGAGAATAAAATATCCTTCAGGCCATTCCAAACAATGAATTAATTATTACTGTGAACAAAAATTGTTAGTAAAAAAATATAATCCTACTGTGCCCGCTAGCTCATTATGAGTCTGAGATATTTCTGTCTGAACTTACATATATATCTTTAAGATATGCATTAATCATCATTAAGATCTGCACCCGTACGTAGTTGACGTATCTAAGAGACGTACGAAACCATTTGCTTCCTCGTTTCTGATACGCACCGCTAAGATCTGGAATACCCTCCCGACCTCCTTTTTCCATACCACCTACAATTTGGGTAACTTCAAGTCTAGAGTGAACAGGCATCTTCTAGGCAAGCGTGCTCCATCTTAGACTGTATCATCACTTTCCATCAGGTGTGATAACAGTCAAGCGCTAGCTTATATATTTAAAAAAATATATATTAAAAGCCAATTTAAGTTTGCTTTCTAAATATATTGACAATGTATTTTTATGGCAATTTCTTTACGGTAACTGGATAAGTAAACAGCTATTTATTTTACTATATTTAATCGTGATTAAATTAATCACCTCTTCCACGCCTGAATTGGATTCCCTCGACACCTAGTTAGTAATATTTTGCCTTCCTCCGCCAGTATTAAATTATATATGTAAATAAATAATTGTATTTATATTTCTTTAATGTGTGATATGTTTTCATTGATACTGGCATTAATGTTTTGTGTAATAGTTTATATATGATAATAAAAAAAATCGAAATGACATTTAAAAAAAGATTTGATGTTTTATAAAAATAATTATTGTGAGGAAAAACTGAATATAAACTTAAAATGTCGTTTCTTTGGATACAAAGCAACCTCAAGTTTATTTATTTCTAATCCTTAAGATAATAAAATAATATTAAAAATAATAATAAAAATTTAGCTTATATATATATATATATTTTGTTTCGCTGGAAAATGGCGTTTACGCGTTTCCCCCACTTGAAGTGGGGGGTATGTGGGACTCGCCGGCGCCGAGCATGCGCCGGAATACCCACTAAAAAACCAGCAGAACCCACACCGCCTTTTCGAGGGGCGTCACGGGATCGCTTGCGCATACTACCGTAACGCCCCGACGGTTATTATTCATCCACCTGAATATATATTTTTTTTCGCGTATGTAGTTAATTAATCTAATTCTGCAAAAAATAACGATACGTGCGAGATTATTTAACACCCTACACATATATTTATTTGTTACTAGCAAAACCCGGCAGAGGTTTTCCTGGATGACTTCAAAAACAGAGTCGTCGGTATAACGGTATCAAAGTTGATATGCTGCAGCGCCATCTATAATACAATATAAATCAAATAAATAATAAATCAAGTATAATATTAATTAAATTAGAAAAAAAATCCATATACATATGGCAGCTTTCATGGTGATTGGTCAAAGAGTGTCGAAGTTAATTAATCTGAAACAGATATACCAACTTTATAAATATGAACAGTTTTATATTATCATTTTATACAAAACAAAGTTTCAATTAATTTAAAACCATTAATGAAAGTACATGAGATTTATATCTCGACAATAATTTATTAACAAATCATTTTTATAAATAGTTAAACTGTGTCTGTGGTACTTTATCCCGTTTACGTTTCTTTTCAAGTAAACCATATTTTAAGTAGATTGAAGTCATTGTTCTCCCCACTACGCCTTTGGATTTGCTTGAGATACAACTTAATCTAGGTATTAATGTTTAAAATTTCTTACTTCAATTTAAAAAAAAATAATACAGTATACGGATGCCTACGTTTCAATTCGAGTTTTAAAAATTTCGTAGCAATTTTCAAAAAGTTAAAACATAAGAAATGTTTTTTATGTACATTTAGAACTTTAAAGAAAAATATTTACAAGTGAATGAAAACTGTATTTTATAGGATAATATTTTATGAATAAAAATAAAGTTGTGTTTTTGTTGAACGAAAATACTCGCTTTATGTTGTTTTTTAAACTATTCCACGCTCTAAAATACTCAAATTCTGTACATCGCTTGTCATTGGGTTTCCCGCAATTATTCAACTCTGTCGCCTTCGAAAGCCTCGTTAAACTAAGCTTTGTCTGTGAACATTTTCTATCGAATTGCAATAGCTACAGTTATCTGACGCTACGTTATTTTGCAAACCTGATTGAATCATGGCTTCCATACGTCCATTTGCAGACTGCATATTCAGTTTTTGAGATGAATCATGTTTTAAAATAATATTCTTTTATAACATTTAAATTTCCTGGACGCCTTTGAACTCACATTTTAATTACCTCATGTTTAATTTTCTTTTGCTTTTTAGGTTATAATAAAGCATTATATAATAATATCATTAACAAGATTGTGTTTCTGAGCAAGATTTAATGCGAGCGCAACTAGAGAACGGATCTACCTATGGGATAATTAGTATCGCTACCTCGCGTCTCATTTATCCTTCCCCGAGGGGAATGGGTCAAGCTCTAAATCTACAAACAGAGCACTGTCGTCTTTACAAACTTGAAAATGTAATTACATTTACGGCAACTAAATGAAATATTAAATTATATGTTTGCTATTTTTATTTCTATTTTCTTAAAAAGTTGATAACATTTTTGTTAATATTTGTTTTTTAAATTATTATATAAAAGCATTGTTTCTTTTCAATATTAATTACTTATGTATACAAAAATATTACAAATTAGTACAAAAAAGTTTATTTCATATGAATTGATTTGATAATAAACCTTGCTATAATTATGGTGCATAAACACATTTATGGTTCCATCCATAAAGAACATATATACGTAAAAGATTCCACCGCAACGCCTATTTATCTGCTTGAACAGACTCAATAATGTGTGACTCAATGGTGTAAAGGCGGTCGGAGTGTGAATGTCTATTTGCATTTAAGAAGGTTTTCACATAAGGCAGACGTATAGAGTCTTTTCTTAAAGATTTAATACCATCAAGAAAGTACAAGGTACAAGAAGATAGGTACCTTAATTGGATGTTGGAATTTTTCAATTGGATTTGGTATAAAATGCGAAGTTAATACAATTTATTTTCGCAATATACACGTCTCAGATAAACTCAGTATTGTTTTATTTTTAGTATATTAAATATACGAATTATAATAAACGAGTTATCTGGTCCGATTCGTATAATAAAAGTTTTATGCTAAGATGTTTTAATAAATGGGGATATGTTAGCAAATTTTATGTATGGGAGGGTTTTGTGCAAGCACGTCTGTGTGTTTTTTTTCTCGCTGAAAAAACCTATTTATCGAATTCCCCTGTATGTACCCCCTGGTGGGTGTATGTAGGCTTCAGCGGCGCTGAAGGCGCCCGAAAAACCACTAAAAAACCAGCGATATCCACTTTGTCTCTTCGGGGGATGTCACGGGATCGCTTGTCACACACTACCGTGACGCTTCGACGATAGGCCCACCTTTTCGGGACTCCAAATCCTAGGGGGTACTTGGGGTACAGAGACCCACCACCTAGAGGCACTATCCACATGCTCCCACATATTTGTTCCAAAGGTTGGTAACGCATGGCGATGTAATAATGGTTCATATCATATCTTACACAGGCAATGTATATAGACAGGGGTTATTAGGTTACCGATTTGCTCGTACGTCTACCTATAACATAAAAATAAATATTATGTTACTATCGGTATCTCCAACCGTACTAAGTGCTATTAAACCTTACCACACGGCCACGTATTTTCTTCTAATGCATTATTTCACGTATAATATCGTCTTCGTAATCCAAATTGGTTACAAAGTAAAAAGTGCTAACTATATTTTTCATGTTAGAAATTAATATTTATACATTTTATTATCTTATAATAAGTATCCGAAACATTTACAAAACGTAAACAGTCACTTTGGTATTCTCATTTTAATAGATTTGTCTTGAATTCCTTGGGCTGATTATTTATAATAAGATAATTGAATTCTAATAATGCAATTTTATTTAAATATTGTGTTATATGAGTTAACAGTGGTATGTCGTATGATGTCTTTGAAAAAGTACTATATAGCTTAGTCATTCAATTTGTTTCAACGGTTATATGTAACATAGCAATGGTAATGTAATAAGAAAATAGGACAGGAAGATAGTAGTACAAGTATGACAAGTTAGACATATTAGAAGAAGTAGTAGTTGCTACGCCAAATATACAAATATACCTAGTTCATTTTTAAACGTATCTAAGTTTTTAGGCAAAATTTGTAATTTTGCTATTTATGGCAAATATCTCTACAAAAATTCATAGAAAAAAATCTTTCTTCATATATATTGTTGATACATTCTTTGATTAACTAGTGCAGCCGTAGACGGCCAAAGTTTCTTCTTCAAGTTTCATAAGTACTGACTTTATAACGGAACAAAGGAAAACTTTAAAAATCTTCAGTTTAGATATTTAATATTACACGCAAGCTATACTTTGAATTAGTGAATGTCGTTTATACAAAGCCAAACTTGATGTAGCTCTAAGGTTTCTTATTGCATAAAATAACGTATAATAATGTTGTAATAACTTATAATAATATTATACCCATTTCAAATGTATTTGTATTCGAAGAAAAAAAGGTATCTTACTTTGAATTTATGAAAATGTTAAAGGTTAAGCTTAATCAATCTAGCTGCAATATATAATTTAAAGCCATAATTTACCAATTTTTATAAGGGCTCGCCTAAAATCGGCAATAATTTCGTTTTCATCTGCGCCTCCCTTACACATGATCTCATTTCATTACTTTCTAACTAAAACGATCACTTTTTTTGAATTATTTTATTTTTGAATAGCAGATATTTTACTATTTATTATGAAGAATATGGCATAGTTTGTATAACGATATTATGATAATTAATATAAAGCGTTGTAAATTTTTTACCATAGTCATATTGTTCAGCACTGCAACAAGAAAAGGGTTTGAGACTTGATTGACCAAAAGACTTTGCAGTGTTTTTAAAACTGCCTTTCAGCGCGGTTTCTTAGGGTTGCTTATATATAAGATAATAAATATTGAAATTTGTTGAGGTATTCGATCAGCTTAATATAAGAAATCAGCCTAGTAAATGGAAAAGAAGTCATAAGATACAAACCACTTTTACTCAGACATAATCTCGTCTAGAAGCTTGCTTTTAGTTCGTCGTTGTTCTAAAGCTTCTATGCCTTTATACTTGTAATGTAATCCTTTATTCTTTATAATGACTCTCTTTAAGGTCTTAAATAAGCGGCCCATAGCAGATTTAACGATGTCATATGTCTCAATTTTTTGATCTTTTAAAAACCTTTTTTCTAAGGACATAGGTAAAGTTCTCTTACGTTTTGAGATCTGGCAATTAAAAATAATGCGGAAAATGTAATTCAAATCGTTGAATTTTACCATAGCAGTGATGTATTTATTAATGTCTGGGTGAATATTGTTTTTTTTACGAATATACTAAATCACAAGGCATCGAACAGATTAAAGCGATGGTTAACAAATATTCCTTGACCTTTTAATGAGTAATCCTCTCGAAAATTACTATCACATCCTAAGATACTTTTGTATCCGAAGTTGCTGGTTTTGTCCACTGCTTAGACTGTTTTTCTTTTGTTGTGTGTATTTATATTACTGGTATTGTGATTTTTTCTAGCTAACAGTGGCCTGTCACGGTAGCATGCGAAAGCGATTCCGTGGCGCTCCCAGTTAAAACGGAAAGGGTACCGCTGGTTTTTAGTGGGTATCCCGATGTTCGGAGCGCACTCGGCGCCTTGGACACCGGCGAGCCCCACATATGGGGGATATGTTCCCGTAAGGGAAATGCGTAACGCGTTTTTCCAGTGACAAAAAAATGGCCTGCTTTCGTAACAACAATAAATTAGCTATAACACGTGCGGTGATGATAGGTATACAAAATCTTTTTGCAATTATTTTCCACTAGTGAATCAACAGATTTCATTTTGAAAACAGACAATAGTTTGTAAAATTATTTTTATACAAGACTAGTTAAAAAGAAACAGTTTCTTCCTGCAGACATTTTTGTTTTATTAGCCTTTCAAATGTGGAAGGTTTTTGGGTCGCCCTGAGTACCGAGTACCAGCAAGTATGCATCAGTGTTTTTTAACTGACGAACTATTCTTTTCTTAAGGGGATGTTTTTAAAAGACTTTGAAATATTTAATATAATAAAAAAATAATTTAAAATGATCTGAATGAAATGTATTTCTTTATTTTATACATTTATACGAATGACCGCAGCGGTAACGAAATAACTGGATTCAATACATGCACAATTTTAAATCACATTGGTTTTAAAACCAATGACTTTTATTTACTGAGGAAATTTCCATTCTGATTTATTTCACTCTGTTTATACTGATTAAGTCTTTATATAACCAGATCAAAATGAATATCCAAAATTATTCGGAAATATAATTATTGCATTAAATGTAATCTTTCTGCAGAGCGATAAGCAAATGCAATTTTACAAAATAAACAAGTTTTACATGTCATGTAAGTGTTTTTAATAAGAAATATTGTATATACTAATATTATAAAAGTACATTATTATCAGTATGTCCGTCTTTCATACTGCAATAATAACAAGAGGTGGAAATCCACGATAGAGTGATTTTAAAGCATATTCTGCTTCGCACGACCACTCTGTGGAACCAAATTTCGTCAGCGACTTTTCCCAATCGATATGACATAGAACATTCAAGAAAATGCCTGCTCATTTCTTAAACGCCCTCGTGTTTTTTTATAGTATAGGTAGGCGGACGAGCAAATGGGCTACCTGATAGTAAGACACCAACGCACATATACATTGGCACTGTAAGAAATGTTAACCATCGGTTGCATTGCCAATGCGCCACCAACTTTGGGAACTAAGATGTAATGTCCTTCGTGCTTGTAATTATACTGGCTTATTAACCTTTCAAACTGGAACACAGGAATACAAAGTATTGCTGTTTGGCGGTAGAATATTTGATGAGTGGGTGGTACCCAGACGAGCTTGCACAAAGCCAACAAATGCAAGCTTTACGAAATAATGGATGAACAATTTTTTTTAATTGAATTGATTGAAGTGGAAAGTTAACTGCTACGAGTCAATATGAGTAATAAATAATTTTAACATAATTAATAATTTAAAAACCTTAAAAACTATATAGTTTTTTTAAGGTTTGTAAATGAATAACGAAATGACAATATAAAAATATTTGTAAGATAATCTTAGCATACAGCACATTTTAAAACGTTTTTGAATTTATATTTCTTCGTGAAGAGCCATTTCTCGTTCACAAAGATGTACTACTTACTTCTATCATAACAGATTCGAAATAAATAAATAACAGGCCAAGAAACCATTTCCCAATTCATCAGAATACCATAAATTACGACGGCAATGAAATAAATAAGACGTAATGCCGATGTAGGTTGAATTTCTCCCGATCATTGCTTAGTTGGCTTGGCAGTGATTGTAGCAATTATTCACCTCGGCGCCTCCCCTTTGCAGCCCGGCCTCTGTCACTGCTTTAACGGTGCCGCTTAATCCTGACATCACCGTAAACAAACCTTTCTCAATCTCAATTTTTACATTACCAAAAAAGCTAAACTTTTTGCATAAATGGTACCTTAATCTATTTAAAGTACGAAACAAGTAAACCAAATAATATATTGTAAAAAAAAATTAACATAGAGCGAGATTATTATCTTATACAATTTATTAAATCACATTTGAATAATGTACAAATATGTTATAAGTTTTTTTTAATAGTTTAGGTAGGCGGACAAGCATATGGGCTACCTGATGGTAAGTGGTCACCAACGCCCATATACATAGGCATTGTAAGAAATGTTAACCATTGCTTACATCGCCAATGCGCCACCAACCTCGGGAACTAAGATGTTTTGTTCCTTGTGCTTGTAATTACACTGTCTCACTCACCCTTCAAACCGTAACACAACAATACTAGTACTGCTGTTTTGCGGTAGAATATCTGATGGGTAGGTGGCACCAGTATCAGTATGAATAAAAAAATACAAAAAACTTAGTAGTTATAAGCATTCAACAAATATATTATTAGCTAGAAAGCTTACTCAGAATAGAAAATACTATGGTAAACATGAACAAAGGAATAAACTAACCTTCCAGCGCACTGTATTGATTGAGCTTCAGTTGGCCGCAATATGGAAGATTTGTTGGGAATAACGGTTGAGCAGATAGCTCGAGTGGCCATTACTGATATCATGAGCTTGCTACGATCGCGAACACCCATACCTACGTCTCACTCGAGTTTCTTCCAGCGATGGACCCAGAATGCAATATACACCGTTACGTAACTTATCGCATATCATGAAAAATAATAAAACGCTTTCACATTCAGAAATTATTGTAAAAGCGACGATTTTCTGGAAAAGTGTATTTTAAAATAAAAAACCTAATATTCAACAATACGCTGTAAGAATTCGTTATGTGATTACTTACGAACACTTAGGAAATTATTTGATTGGGTTATTTAATTAACAAACCGAACTGTGATAATTAAATTTCAAATTATTTTTTTAAATTAATATCCTTCTTAAAATAAAATATGGGACCGTAACTTATATTTCTTTAACGGTGTAACTATAGGTGGTAAACCGAGACGCGTTGTCTCGCATTTATATGATAGAAATGAATGTAAAGTGAAACGCGATGCTAGCGATGTTGATATCTCTTTTATTTCCTTTATATTTGAAAGAATCCGTTTGTACATAAAATACATTGTAAATATGTTACAATTAATATAATTTCATTATGGAAATTCGATTCAAATATCGATATAAAAAAGTAATATATCAAGTAAAAATATACTTTAAATAACCTATTTTTCATTATTTGATTTGTAGTAAGTCACTGCAAATTTTTAAAATATTTTTCCTATCAAATATGCATATACTCTACAGACAAATGACGCACTATCGATGGCACTTAAACCAGAATGTATTGTTGAGGTCGACTAAAAATATTGGAGAAATACAGAAACAAAATGAGACCTAAAATATAAACACGTCATCAATTTAATTTTGTAAGTGCTAATTTATTCTTATATCATGAGTTGAAAATTACCTTTTAAGATACTAAAAAACAAAGTGAAATTTATGATCTCTAAATTATTTATATTTCTAAATTGTTTAATTTTTCCTTTAAAAATTAATTACGCATAACAAGAAACAAACACAATTATTTTTAATTGTATATCGTCACTTACCAATTAGTGAAATACTGAGTATTTTTTCTCTTTTGTCGGATATAATTATCGAGCTAAATAGGACTGTAATTAAGCATTGTCCTTTTTAGTGAACGTGTGTACATCTTTGTAGGCAGGTGACCTCACGGGAATCGCTATTTCGCGCACGTTCGACATCCGATAAAAGTTTCCGCCACAATCACCTAAGAGCTCAGCTGTCAGGAAATAAACGTATATCGGTTTTGTTTCTATGTCCCCGAGGACTAAACACCTATTATTATAATTTCAACGTTAGTTCTGTATCATTATAATTTTAAATAATAAATTATATCCCACAATACATATACTTTTTTACTTTGAATCTTTAGATGAAATGTAACAACAAACTCATTTTCGGTATAGCACATTTTATCGAAGAACAAATAATTTAAATAATATTGGATATATCATATATTGTATAATTACTTTTAAATGTGAAAAATTCGCGTTTAAAATTTATTGTCTTCTATATTTTATTTCTTCGAAAAATTTATCCCTGTAGAGACTTATTAAGTTTCGAGTTTTTAAAGTACGTCGCGTTGCTTTGTTTCAGCTCAACCTAATATACGGGTAACTTTTATGTTATGTTGTTTAGATGCGTAGCTTAATAAACAGTAAACCTGTACACAATTTTTGATTGTGAAATTCAATTGTATTGTTGTTTTGATTAAGTAAATTCCAGGAGCTTTCGCAGAAAAAATATTTTTGTACGGTTTAATTGATCTGTTTAGACTGTTGAGATATTTGATTCGTTCGGTGTATTAATGGAGTGGAAAAGTAGATTTATTTGTTTAAAAATTTAAAAATAGTCAGTGAATAATTAAATTGTTGATTAAATCTGTTAATTAATTTCATAACAAAAATTAAACTAAATATATAACGTAAAAATTAAAAGAAATAAAATTGATAAAAAATGTTGAACCTGTAATAAAGGTTTTACTAAGATCGCGTCGCATCTCAGTAAAAGCGGAATACAGATGAAGTTCGATAGTTTGTAACTTGAGCTGGGAATCTAATGGTATTCGTTATGAAAAATGTCCGTAAATGCTCCAACTATAATATTTGATTATCGAAAGAAATTATATGATTAAAAAAATTAAAATTTAAATTACGTTTATGGCTATACTAATAAAGAAGGTACCGAGACTGCCCAGTAATTAAACGTGTTCTAACACGTAAATATTTTAAGAATTTTCATGTGCTTAATTTGTGCTTTAATTTATCTCGTGATCGGTGATGAAGAATAACATTGTGAGGATGGAATGTATTGGATGAAAATGTGCCAAATGTACATCCTCCAGCCTGCATTGGAGAAGCGTAGTGGAACAAGCTTCAAACTCTTCTCCATAAGAAAAGAGGCACATGTTACTTTTTATTTTACATAAGTAAAGAATAAAATCTTGTCCTGTCAATTACTAACTATTGGTTTGGAAAATAGCTTTTTTTTTTTTTTTTATAGAATAGGAAGGCGGACGAGCATATGGGCCACCTGATGGTAAGTGGTCACCAACGCTCTTAGACATTGGCATTGTAAGAAATGTCAACCATCGCTTCCATATCCAATGCGCCACCAACCTTGGGAACTAAGATTTTATGTCCCTTGTGCCTGTAATTACACTGGCTCACTCACCCTTCAAACCGGAACACAACAATATCAAGTATTGCTGTTTTGCGGTAGAATATCTGATGAGTGGGTGGTACCTACCCAGACGAGCTTGCACAAAGCCCTACCACCAGTGAGCTGATGACTTATCGATTATTATTATTTGGTTTAATTTATATATAAATTTTCTGTATCACTATTCGGTCCTAATATGTATAATATTTTCAATACAAACAACAATACATATATTACGCAACCACACTAATACATTTTATTTTAAATCGATTATATACATTCCCATTCGATGAATACGAAACCACTTATAAATTTCCAAAAAAGTCTATTTAAAACCATGAACTGTGTCACATAAAATATATTTATAGAGCGGTTGATATATCCATGATCGGGAAAAATACAGAAAGTCTTTTTAACAAAAACTCCGCTTGATAGATTTGCATACCGAGCTGAATTCATTCTACAAAATTACATTCTACTATAGTAAAACTTATTTTTAATAATAGAAATATAAAAATATATTGGATTTCATTTTATAGTAATTTAAAATGATTCGTTATATCCTTCTTCATATAAAATTTATTAATCCATTAATAAAAATTTAAAGGATAACCTTAAAAACCCTTAAAAAACTCTTTTTGAAAATTATGTAATATTAAAAATATTGGATAAAAATTTACTATGGTTACACAGATCGCGGGCAAGTACACATATTTTAAAAGACGGTATAGCACGCATGTATATTATGAATTAGAATGCTAACTGCAAAAAGAAAAAGAGTACTGTGGGATTTTTTGTCGGTTCTTCTCGAAAGAATTTACATTTTAAAACGGTAATGACTTTAAATGTAATAATAAAAATATTATTAATAAATATTGTAAAATCTCCATTCAAAAGTGCTTGTTAGAGCTTATTTGAAAAGATGTAATATAATATAACATAGCCTATCCAAATAATATTCAATTAATTTCGATAAAACTCAGTATGTGTAACCTCCGGTTCAATGGAATTGGTAGTTTTTATAAACATTTAATTTTAAAGGATAGTAATTAATATAGTCATAGTCCTTTACTATAGTCATATATTTGATAAGAGCTATACATGCATTATATATAAAAAAAATAGTAGAAAAAAAATTGGTGCCAATTCTCCGCAGTAGAATCTACATTCCTAAGTAGTATTACACTTAATTAATTGCCCTCTATGAAAAGTGATATAAGCCAAGTTACAGCGGTAATGATTATATATTTAAAATGTTTGACTTGGTACCTTCTCCTCAAAAGGGAGAAGAGGCCTTAGACCAGCTGTGGGACATTAATAGGCTGTTGACTCTATTTACTCGAATTGGTACTAAACCTAATTATAATTTTTAATTATTTCTTACTATAATAATAATTAAAATAAAGCAAGACATCAAACTACGATAACAATATTATTATATAAAAATAAATTAAAAAAAGTGATAAGTACTTCCGAAAGCCAGTAACATAATCTTCTTTGATTACTGTTTCAATAAAACACGGTCATTTAGCTAATGAGCGCTCTCTAAAGTAAATAACTTAAACAAAGTCTACGTCAGTGAGATCGAGAAACCTTTGATACTCAACAGCGACTCCCGGCTGTTTGTGAAAAAAAAAAGTAAAAATATCAATTCTTGGCACAAGCCCAACTATTTTATAGTACATTGACCCGTATGTGAATTTCTATTTATCATTTAAATATAATAGTAATTAATTATATGGAGTAAAGTTGCTAAAACGGACGACAAAACTCAATTGTCAACAAAAAAAAACAAAACGTTTTACGTATTCGATCGACTGAGTGGAATATCGTTGTTCGTTGTAGGGTATTGGAAATCCTCGTGGTCGGCAGCCTTCATTTTTTTTTCCAATGACAGTCGCGTGGTGTAAGCCTCCTCTATCAGTTGCAAAATTCTTGAAAAACGTTGGATTAATACTTTGAAATGTATTAATGTACTGAACAAAAACATCGAACCCCGTATACTAGTATGAAATTGGATATTATACAGAGACAATATATTTAAGTTTATAAAAAACATGTCAGCTATATTTTTATACATTCAATATATATTAATTACATACCTTTATAACCCTTCTTAATTTTGGTATGTAATAATTTCGATAAAACATTATATATGGCAAAATCATAAAGAATAAAAACATGAAACTCCGAATTTCCCGGAAATATCTATCATACTTTGATACCGCAAGTTAAATCCACGAAGGCATACGTTAATTCCCTGAACAAATTGTAGAAGAAAGGTAAACATTGAGAACATTCATAATTTGCACAAGAACCACAGCCTGTTTAGTATTCTTCTCACGTTCGCTTTCCGAGATAACTTTCAACCACAATTACCTGACCGTTCAAGCGGCAGGAAATATATTGGCACCTTCAGCAAGCCGCCTCCCACTATGCTACGTCCGCAACTTAAATTTACAATCTCGCTTTGATTAGCGAAATAAAAAGAAAAATCATATCAACATTTGATCCTTAAGAGAAATAAGAATAACATTTATAACCTTTTTTATTTCTTTGCGACACAATCTTGTTTATTTTCAATGCAAAATTTCACGTTTACAGTAATTAATTATTTTTGTCCATCGTCAAACAGAATTTTTTTGTAAACTTTGCATTGATTGCTTAAATATACAATAAATAAAAGGACAACTTCTAAAAGGCCCTAATGGACAAGGGGCAATCGATCAAATGACAAAGAAAGTTTCTGCAATACAAAACAATTGATGGGTTCGAAATTTTCACAAGACGTATTTTCTCCTTTCATTTGGTTATTTTTTCGCTTTTTGTAAAGAATTATTGATTGCTTTAAAATATTTTTACATTTAAATTAGTTTTATATGTATACAAATAAACCAATACCAATAAAAACTCGCACCGTTTGGATATATATAATATTTTTTGTTTAATTTCGCCTTGAAATATTAGTCTTGATTCTTTTAAACATCCGTAAAACATTGTTTAATTAGAAGATGTCCTTTAAGGTTGATATTAAAAATTAAGTAGAAGATAAGTTTAATAATAAAATTTTAATCTGAAAATAAACTAAATTACGGCTCACGTGGCTGATTATTGAGTAATAAATTACACTTGCAATTTTTTTTTATTATTATTTATATATACTTATATGTGATTTTGTATTTCTTGTAAACTATTAAACAAATAAATAAACGAAGAATTATTCAGTGTTTATTTTTTTTCACATTGATTTTTTAGGATAAATTATTTTTTATTCTATATGTCCTAAATAAATGACAAATAAAGATTATCTTTCTTTATGTTTATTCTTAATTAAAAGAGACTTTAATCTACCCACAATGTTAAAAATAGTTTAAGGCAAAGAAGTATTTTAATCCAGAATAGATCTAGGCAACGATTGCGAATTAATCTTATGTAATAATAATAATACTTTAGGTTTTTTTACAACATCCGGGTCAATACATTTTATATTTTTATGTTATAATATTTGTTGTGCTATATAATATTTAATACTCTTTTTCGTCAGATTGATGACTTAAATTGTTATTGCTTTAAAAATACTTAAATTAGATCGAACTATTTTTATCGACATTGTATGTGCAAGCAAGAACATATTCTTTAGTGAAAGTGACGAAATTTATTAAGATGGCTTATCTCAATTCAGATACTTCTATACATTTTATATAATATATAAGGAAAATTGGCTTAATACAAAGAAATAATATTAGTGGAGTCAGGACTGCGTTGTTTCAGAGCCGTAATATTCCATGCCCCTAGATTCAGCGATGGAATACTTCGGGCGGCTTTCATTCGATCGCAATCTCTATGCTAACAGCTTGCGATTCTGATCTTCGTTTAGCGAAATGACCGCAGTCACCCCGGTCTGGTGACGTTTATTCCTTACACGTTCACTCCCCAAAGTTTTTATGGACGAAACGAACACTCACCCCTCTATTAAGATTTTTTTGGACAACATAAATCCCTTTGAGCCGGTAATATCGAATTTACGTGTAAAATATTACAAGTTTTATAATAAAGCGTTTTGTGGCCAATGTTTGTAAATGATAAATAAGGCACAGCTTATTTATCATTTACAAACATTGACATGATAAATAAGGCTCAGCTTATTTATCATTTACAAACAGAGAAATTAAAACTTGTTCTAAAATAGTATATGATTAGTTGTTGTCACAGACTATAAAATAAGGGTCAAATTGAGCAGATGAGAAAAATATAGCACAGCAACAAAAACGAATACAAATTCCTCGTGGTGCGAAACGACGTGTTTTTTTGTTAACACATCAAACATATTCTGTAGTATACAAATATAATTTTATAAGTGTAACTTTACAACTTATATTAAATTACGACTTATATAAAAAATTGCACAATGTTCGTTCCGCTTGCTCCATCAGTATTTGTTTAACAACCAGAGGTTATTATGTACTCTTTGTTACTATTATTATTACTAATATTGTCATTGTAGACTGAAATCGCAGTACTAAAAGTTAAAAAGAAAAGATATAAAAATAAAACGCTTAAAAAGTATTTTCTGTTTGTTTATCAAAACCAAACTCTGTATCCCTACGAATATTACTTGTGCTTTCTTTTCTTAGACATATAAGTACTTTACAAAGTATTTTATAAATATCTATTGTTTCGTTGAGTATGATACATACAGTTACACAATTTGCTTGCGTTACGATTAAAGATATATGTTACTAATATAGAAATAATTCGTAAAACAAAAAGAATGAGGGGTCAAAAGCAGATGGTCCGCTTTTATAAAAATGTTGGAGGGTTGTGAAATATGACACACTGTTATTTCTTCGCACACCCGGTCAAGAGTTATTGCATTCCATTATACGTTTTCTCTATCTAAAGGAAGCCATTTTCACTAAAGGAGAACTAAACTGTCTAAAATTTATTCCGCTTATCATTTTATCGCTTTCGAGGAAGTATCAAATACTTAAATCATTTTTACGTTTTACGCATGATAAAATATGAACTTTATAAAATACGTAACTAATTTTGCAGTTGCAACGACCATTGTCGCGCGGTAAACTATGTCACGTAGTTATGGCGACGTCTACGTTTGTACCATACTCATAGTAATTATAATATGGTGGTCTTAATACGGGCTTTGTGACAATCATGCCATTGGCTCCTTTCGACATACCGCTCTGCGTAAGAGACTTACAATAGAATCACTGGCTCGGAAGGGAACACCTTATCTTTACTACATTGTGTCCCATGTCATACGAACGCGAGCCTGAGGCTATGAAAATATTTCATATTCACAAAGATTAACAAGATTATTTAGCTGTTTCCTTTGTATTATTATATCTCAATGGAAGCGCATTGTTTGATCTTAAAGTTATTATGATCTAAATAGTTCAATTATATTTAGAATAGTAAACCAATATTACGTTTAATACTAAAAATTCCATAGTTTTTAAGTTTTCAATTCACACAAAACACAGCTAAACTGTTGTCAATTACTATGTCAGTGTAATGAACATCAACCAATCATCGACATCGACTCTGACGAATCATAGTCGAGTCTACGTGTGCCTCTACAGATCCCATGATGGTGACTTGGAGACAAGCCGATTATTTGACCATCTTAGTCGGGTGGCAGATGCTGCGCAAGAGCAGTTTCCTAACGCGGAATTGGTGTTTTTGGGGGATTTTAAAGCTCACCGCGAATCATGGTTGAAATCCCTCAAAACTGACCATGCTGGAAGGACTGCTCATGCTTTTGCTCTCACACATGACTTCACCCAACTGGTTGATCAGCTCACCAGGATCCCAGACATTGATGGGCAAGCACCTTCTCTATTAGACCTTCTGCTGACTCTCACCCGGTGGAATATCAGGTTGTGGTTCAAGCTTCTCTTGGTTCTTCGGATCACAGCCTTATATCTACCAGAGTGCCACAGGCCAAGCTGCCGCCACTAGCGGTATGCAAACGTCGCGTTTGGCATTATAAGTCGGCAGATTGGGACGGTATGCCCGACTACTATGCGTCGGTCCCTTGGAAAGAACGTTGCTTCAGTGGGAATGACCCGACTGCTAGTGCGGCTGCTGTTGCTGACGAGATCATGTTGGGAATGGAATACTACATCCCTAGCTCAGATCTTGTCAGTAGGGGTACGCGTAACCGTTGATTCACTCGTAAATGTGCCGATGCTGTATCATCTAAGCGGCCGGCATATCGCAAGTGGATCAACGGCTGCATTAGCGGGGCATCTAACATTGACTCATTGAAAGCAAACTACAATAAAAATTCCAATTCCTGTAGAAAGGCATACACGAGAGCGGATGCACAGCGCATTGTACAGATTGGTCATGACCTTGTTTCGCATCCTAGGGGCTCCCGTAGCTTCTGGCGTCTGACCAAGTCTGTACAAAACAATTTCTGCCAACCTTCGCTGCCACCGCTCAGAAATCCGGACGGATCGCTAGATCACAGTCCGCAAGAGCAAGCCGATCTCCTGGCTAAACTCTTTGCCGATAATTCCATCATCGATGATGGTAGTGCGCTGCCACCAACAATACCTTCATGTGGCCACACGATGCCTGCCATCAAAATCAGGCAACGTGATGTGCGTGCGGAGCTGCAATCACCTGATGTACGGAAAGCTAGCGGTCCCGATGGAATACCAGCTATAGTCCTGAAGAAGTGCGCACCGGAGCTGTCTCCTGTGTTAACGCGCCTGTTCCAATTTTCTCTCTCTTCGGGATGTGTGCCGGAGGCTTGGAGAAGAGCTAATGTGCAAGCGGTTCCCAAAAAAGGGGATCGGTCTGACCCGGCAAATTATCGGCCAATAGCTATCACCTCAGTACTTTGTAAGGTGATGGAACGGATTTTAAACAACCAGCTGATCCATTCCTAGAAGATCATTCTCTAATTAATGATCGTCAGTAGGGGTTTCGATCAAAACGGTCCACAGGTGATATTCTAGCGTACGTAACACACCTCTGGGGTGAAACTATATACAAGCATGGAGAATCGTTGGCTGTCAGCCTCGATATCTCCAAGGCTTTCGACAGGGTCTGGCACAGAAGTCTCCTCTCCAAGCTGCCGGCATATGGTCTGCCTGCTCAGCTATGCACCTGGATTGCCAGCTTCCTACACAAGCGTAGCCTTCGTGTTTTAGTAGATGGTTGCGCTTCACAATTCTATGTAGTGAATGCTGGGGTACCCCAGGGATCTGTGCTATCTCCCACACTCTTTCTTCTGCATATCAATGATATGCTCTCTCTTGGGAACATACATTGCTATGCAGATGATAGTACAGTGCATGGTGGATACCACGGACGCGCAGTGGCTGGGCGAGCGGAAATTGAGGAGAGGCGGAAGGATCTTGTCATTGAACTCGATAGGACGTTAGAGCTCATCGCCAAATGGGGCTCTGACAATCTTGTTGAGTTTAATGCCAAGAAAACACAGGTATGCGCTCTCACGTCAACATTCTCTTTCTTCTCTTTCCTCCCTCTGTGGTACTCCGCTGGTGATGCAAAGCAAAATCACCATGCTGGGGATTGACGTTCGCTGCGACTTTAGTCCAAGGGATTACATCGAGGCTGTTATAAAAACAGCTTCACGGAAACTCGGCGTTCTGAACAAGGTGCGGCGTTTTTTCACGCCACAACAACTGTGCCTGCTGTACAAAACACAGGTACGGTCTTGCGTGGAATATTGCTCACACCTTTGGGATGGCTCCGCTAAGTACCTACTTGAGGCCTTGGACCGGTTGCAGCGACGTGCCGTACGCATTATTGGCGACGTAAAGGTCACAAACACCCTTGAACCTTTACAATTGCGTCGTGAGATAGCAGCACTGAGCGCTTTCTATCGACTGTATCACGGCGACTGCTCTGAGGAATTATTCTCTCTAATTCCTGCTTCCCCCTTCCTTCTTAAGTCCACGCGAGCTGGTTCTCGATGTCACCGCCTAACTGTGACATCAATTCCATCGCAAACAAAGAAATTTGGCAACTCCTTTCTTTGTCGCACTTCCAAAAAATGGAATTCCTTACCAGCTCACGTGTTCCCCTCCTCTTACAACCCGGGTTCCTTCAAACGAGGCGTGAAGAGGCATCTTGCGGGCCGGCAGGGCGAAGGCGGCTAGTGCAGAACGTTTTTCTCGTCTGTACTGGCCGTCGTCGCGTTTGGACTCTACTACCACTTACCATCAGGTGGAGTCATTTGCCCTCCCGGCGAATATAATAAAAATTATAATATATTATATTAAATGTGGATATATTATATGTATATATAATATACATTTTTTAATATAGGTAGGTATGTATATTTCTTACCGTTAAAGCAGCGTTCGTAAAAAACGCATTTGGCCCCTGTATAAAAATACATAAAACATTAAATTTATTTAAAGAATATAGTTGTGTATATAAATCTATAAATATTAATTAATTTCATTTTTGTAAGCACATATCATCATAATATAGTCATAATATTTGAATGCCAGCTTCTTATATGATAATAGTTGTAAAACAAATTTGAAAAAGTTGATGTATTACAAAATCAAGGTCTCAGATTGATTGGTGGCTTTGTTAAGACTACACCAATCCATATAATGGAAAATGAGCTTTGCATATCACCATTATCGATCAGAAGATATTATTTGCGAGCTAAATTTTGGCTAAAATGTAAAGCTATGGCTAAAAATAAAGTTATCAAGCTGTTAAATATATTTCAAAATGTGTGTACTAATTCTTACTGGCGAAATAAGAAACTACCACTACTTATTATGATTCACAATGATTACAACGCTTTCGGAATCCACCAAAGCGATAAGTTAGAAATGTTCAGTCTAGACTAGTGGGTTAGCAATGTGGATTTATCCTCTCACATTAAATTCTCTTTAGCCACAATTGACAACAGTAAAAGTAATTATAATAAAGCAGTTTTAAAATTATTATCTGAACGGGCAATTACAGAAATATATTCTTCATTTTATCAAGTGTTTACAGATGCTTCGAAAGATAACTCTGATATTGGTGTTGCTTTTTATGACCCCCAAGCTAATACTAGTTGTCAACTTAGAGTAGATACTAAGATATCAGTAATGCGTGCAGAGCTATTAGGCATTGTGGAGGCTTTATCATATATCAGTTCTATAGAATGTGATAGATTTGTAATCCTGTCAGATTCTAAAACTGCTGTCCAGCATATGGCTCGGTCTACCTCGACCTTTCGAGGAATTCCGATAGCCTATACCATCTTGAAATCTAGTCTAAGTTTCTCTCGTCAAAATAAAAAAGTGATATTACAGTAGATACCTGCTCATATTGGCATAGGAAATAATGAAAAGGTTGATATACTAGCAAAAGATGCAGCACGAAATGGTATTTTCTACCATTGCCTTCCATATCATTCGGAATTATTATATTTGGCTAAACAAAGATTGTACAAATTTTGGAGAGAGTATTTTGATGAGCGATCGCATACTAAGGGGGTCTGGTACAGAACAATGCAACCTGGCCTATGGAAAAGTCTTTGGTTTGATGGTGTCAATATGACCAGGTCTTCAATTGTTACAGCTCTTCGACTTCGTTCCGGACACATTCCATTAAATAACTTTGGTTTCCTTATGGGTAAAACACCCTCACCTAATTGCAGTGTATGTAATATCATAGAAGACACGTATCATGTAATAATGGAGTGTGCTCGAAACGAAGCTGATAGAATATATTTTTTACGTTTAATTAATTATTGCGGAGAGGTGGGGGCATGTAACAGTGTCCTCGCTGACCCTACATCAGAACCAGCGAAAGTTTTGTACAAGCTAGTGAATGATCTTATTAAGAATGATGTAAACGCTATGACATGAATGATGTAATTAAGCAATGTGAAAAGTTTAATGTTCTGTAAGCACTATGAGGGTGGCATTTTCTTAAAGAAAAAACCCTCTTTAAAATAAATGAATTAAAAAAAAAAATTAAATATACATGATGTCTTTTGCCTTCTTATCGACAACACTGTCACTGCAATTAATCTTTCCAAAAATATTTCATGTACCACTAGGTTTTTTTTATATGCCCCGGGAGGCAAATGACTCTACTCCACCTGATGGTAAGTGGTAGTAGAGTCCAAACGCGACGACGGCCAGTACAGTCGGGAAGAATGTTCTGTACTAGCCGCCCCCTCCTTGATATATATAGATTGCATATTTATAAATTTTAGTTTTATTTTCGTCAAAATCTTATATTTAAAGTTAAATTAAAAATACTTTATAGCTAAAGGACGAATCTTAAGAAAACAGGGTGCGATAAATGGCCTGTTAGGATCTGTACTTGTAAACGGCCAACAAGAGGGTCCGACAGAGATTGTAATAGACTTCTGTGACATGAGGCTCTCTTTAATTCGCAGATATCAAATTAGGACAAGCACGATTTAAAATTTTCAGAAATGAGTTGGTGCTTAAAAATGGTATCTCAGCGTTGGGGGAAAATAAACTAAATAAATCTACATGTGTCGAGCGAAATTCATACAACAGCATGTCCAACCATTTCGTATTTGAGCAGCGACGTGGAATGTGCTAGAATCACTTCTCTTGAAAATTAGGGTAGTAACGTTTTTATTATACACATACAATATGTTACCTGTTGTTTTTAATCGATTACCTTTGTGTATAATACGCGCAAACTCGATCGGACCGATTACAGCCCTCCGAGAATATCGTTAATTCAGTCATGGTGTTAAGTAAATAGTACGTATATTTATGTGCTAATTCATATTGGATCCATAGATTGGACAAAGATAAGAAGAATTTTGATAACATTTTTTTAAATCGTCTTTATTAAAAGACTGCAGTTAGTCTTTTAATTTTAAGTTCCAACTATTACAGTTAATATGATGATATAATCCTCAATCCTAGTGCGAACATCCGCCGACCCATCAATTCACCCGAACTGTTCGCCAATACATCGATATAACACACCCCACGATTTTTTACGCGTTCATTTAAACATATCGTAATATTTGTAAAATACTAGTCTGATATGCAAGTGTAAAAGGCTATTATCTACATAAAATATTTATTTATATTGATAAAGATTAATTTGAAATGAAATGTTTTTGTTAGCATTTCCTATTTTTTTCTAGGCCTAGAGAAGCAAAAAGACCAGTGGGCAGACGATTTTAGGAAAATGGCGGGTGCTCAATGGATGCGACTAGCACAGGACCGGGAGAATTGGCGCGGCTGTGAGGAGGCCTATATCCAGCAGTGGATTAATGTGGGCTTAATATGATTCCTATTTTTTAAACTTAGAAATAGTTACTGTAAGGTATAATACGGCTCATCTGTAGACATTTTGGATACCTACATAACACATATAAAGTTTTTGTGTATCTGTTGTAGTTTTGCTAGAGTTCGCTTGGAAAGGGCCCGTACAGACACACTTTCTCTTCGATTACGTTGGCATATTAAGCTATACCCCAAAAATTAACTATGTAGCCTCGATTACATATCTGGCATGAAATTTTATGAATTATAAAATAATATGACCGTTTTATATCAAACGGATCAGTAGTTTTTGTGTGAATCCGGAAACAAAAAACTATCAACCCGTACCTCTTTGCAATATAAGAATTGAGTACAATTATTTATTTATAAGTACATATTAGCAAAATATTAGTCATTCATAATGAGCCTGTCCAGAAATATTTATATAGTGTTAAATATTAACATTAGGTCCTAATTTTTATTTAATTAAATAAGTAAAGCGCATTAACATATATTTAAAACAAAAACATATCACAATTACACATTCTAAATAAGTAGTTATTTAATAAACATACATTGGTAGAAAATAGTACCTACTGAGCTTACATTTAGGACCGTAATAAGACACTCAAAAGTACTTTTATGAGCGATCCTACTTGATCAAAAAATATTTTGATTTGGTTTTTGAATTATATAAGAAAATATACTGACGTGTACATTACTAATCCAACGATAATATGGAAAAATCTCAAATCTCCGAAGAACCGGTAAAAAAACATCAGCGCGATTATATAGAATATATACCCGCCGGTATGCTAGCAAAATTAATAATACAATGGAGAGAACACGCCAATAACCAAGTACAACAAGAGCAACTTGCTATGATAGACCCAATACCGCTAGACTGGCGCTAGCAGAATTCTGTTATATTCCTTGAAAAACATGTTGCGTGAAGCGAAAATCATACTATTATACGCCCAGTGATATAATCAATGCAAGTGTTGTCTGTAAAAAATATTTCTAATTTACGAACAAAAACTTTATACTAGGCATAACATCCGACAAAGCCGTCATATATATACATTATTTGTTCAGAAATTGTTTTGTTTACAATAAGTATAATTTCAATTATATTTGAAGCTGCCTGAAGATGATCGTTTCTTTCCCAATGTGTGTTATCTGAGAGTAGCTACTTTTAAAATAAGAAAGCCTTAAAACCTAATCTTTTTTTACAACAGATAATTTTTTAATGTTTTCAGTTATGTAAAAACATCACACGATCAAATAAGTATATAGGTTCATAGATATAACAAAGCCACCGCTAATATTTATTTTTCATACTTTTTTAAGAAATATATTTTACATTATTTTTTTGCAATTACATTCGAATAAACCACAACAAATTCAAATAACAAACTCTTGATTTCTAATCGATAATAATCAAGTATTTATTTAATTACGGCCCGCTCTCACTTAATTTGTTCTAGTAAACTTTTTTTGCCAGTCCACTGGTCATTTACTTCAGTCCGGCTAATTTAGGCTACCTACTATATCACTTGTAACTGATGTTAAGAACACTATCTTGTTGTAATTAATTGGATGTACGATTATTATAACAACACACAAAATAATAAATTAGTGTGAGTGGTAAAGCGGAGCTCTTTTCGAGCGTCAGCAGAATGATGCTCTGCCCCCCCCCCCACGTGCTTTCACTAATCTAACGGAAGACTAAGGTCTGATTATAGACCTTTCCATCTACATCCAGCATGTCCCCGGGACGGAAACTGCCTTTGCTGCAGTCTTTGCAAGGCACCCACTACCTTTCGATCCGGACGATGAGGCGCTCAAGCTGTCCTTCAGCCCTAGCGCTCATCTAGGTAGCCACGAAGAAGCGTTTCATATAAAACAATTACTAAATAAAGTTCCAAAAACCTCTGATGAATAACAAAAAGTAAAATCCAATCACGTTTTGCATTTTTGTGTTTTTATTCCAACGACAGTGTTATTCCATTAGCTGAGATTACACTTTATTTTCAACGTTAAGAATATCATCCAGGTGTTACCTCGAATTTTATTTCGTTACGTTATTCTTCCACGTGTAAAAAATTTCACAAAGGGTGGATAGAAACATCTTGAAATTGAAACAAGGGGGAATACAGATGCAGCATTTCATAAAAGATTTTTAAAATGGAATACCTACAATATTTCAGCCTTCAAATCTCAATAAATCGTCTAGGCGTGGTAACGAGCTCACTGCGGCGTAGTCTCTGCGGATACGTATTTTATTGGATTCACTGAAACGTTTTTCAGGTCCAAAGGATTATTTACGAGCGTCTGCGCTCTCGTTGCAGAAATGCAGATGGACATCCCGCTACAACCTACTTACACTTTAAATCTTAACTACGTACCTTTCGGAAATGTTCTTGAATTTCCCATTTATTCATTGATTATTTCAGGCAATTTACACTAATTGAATCAAATTGTGTATTTTTCCGATGATTATGAATATTATATTTTTTTATTTTAAAGAAAAATATATAATAATTGTGCTTAAAGGCTTAATTAATTTATTTTCAGACGAGCAGTAGTCTACCTGATATATATTCATCCAACTTATATTTATGCATGTGCTTATACTATTCCGCTCAAGTTTAAAAGATATTTACAAGGTATTCATATAAGTGGCAGTAAATTTACTGAATAGTGATAGGAAGCAGACAAACCTTTACCCTCAAAAAGTTCTACCACCAGGCGATAACATCCTTTTTGATTCGTTATACTGTTTGAACAAATAAAGCCATAATCATAGAAGTTTTCCCTAATAGTTATTTGATTAGTTCCACCTGAGTCTTACTAATTGAGGTCGTACCTGCTGATTATTCCAAGGTCTGTTTTCTGAGAATCTGTTATAAATATTTTGAACTAACAAAAAAAAGTTATTTAGTGAAACACAATTTTGTTTAAACAAAATGTGACTTCAATCATAGTATTCCAATAGAGAAATGAACTGTGAATATTCCGCTTATATATTTTTTATATTTATAAGATTTTTTTCAGTTTTATTCATGTCAAAGTAACAATTTTAATTAATTCAATATACTACGAGAGGGAGCAAACTTGCTTATTATATCTAAAATCTACGACCTGAAAAGAATAGGCAAAATAAGCTCAAATAGACTGTTTTTTTATTAAGTTTAAATGCAATAATTTCATCACCGAGTTAAAGTAATATTGTATACTAATAAGTAATTATTTCAAAAGAATAATCCATTTCAGTAGATACAAAAAGGGGAAAACAGTTCAAGAGTCCGAGTAATTATATTCTCACGCGTGATTCGATCAATTAACGTATTCTTTTATATATATATACATATATATACATATATATATATATATGCCATATCATATCAACAGCCATATATCATATCAAAATTTTACTGTAAATATTGAATTAATTTATTCTGAATATATTCAATAATAACCTTCTCCTCAAAAAGGTAGAGGAGGCCCAGCAGTGGGACATTCACAGGCTGTTACTGTTACAGAATATATTCAAATAATCGTTGCACGTAAAATTTAAATAAGTTACATTTTTACATAAAATATTACAGATTACTGAATATTTTTATTAAGCTTGAATAGCCATATTGTGTATGTTATATATATCTTGACAAACGTAATTATTTAGGGTGATGGAGAAAAAAGTGTTGTTCATATGAGAAGTCCACGCAAACGAAATTGCGAACAATTTCACCACCAATAAGATCTTATTGGCTTGACATTCCTCGAGTCCCTTGGCAGTGAAGTGCAATCGCAGGTGGCTCGAGTGATTAATTGGCCTCAGAAGGCTATTTGTTTGTACACGTTGTACGAATACGTCGTATGTATGTTTATTTGTTTAAGCTCGATCAGTTTGACCGTATACATTCGGGAAAACGGAATCTAACTACATTTGTAAATAAATTATATAATTCTTGGAACAATTATAATTCGATAAAATATTTTCAGATAATATTTAATAAGAACGGTTTCAATTGTTGAACAATGGGAACTTGTAAAATAGTAAGCTCAAATTATAGTAAGTCATTTATACTTTAGTTTATCTGCCACCGATTCTTAGCTTAATATAAAATTCTTTAGTTCGTTTTCGTTCACGAATATAAATAAACCGCTTTTATTTAAGGTACAGCTTTAAACCTAATCATTTCAATTTTTTAAAATTCAATGATCAATGAACTTTAAAGTGATTTGTTCTATTCGTGGTTTACTAAAATCCCACAAAGCTGAAACAAAGTTTCAAACATTAACGACCGTACTTATAGATGTTGCTTACCAAATATTTAGTTAAACACTGAAATCGCTCTTTCTGTCGTTATAGATTTGACATTCGAAAGAAAAAGACACCGTATTATTCAACTAATTACCAGCTAAAACATTGTTTATAAGTAAGGCCGATAGTTGTTTAAATATATATATATATTTAAAGGTAATGCACATACATTGTGAAAACATGATTATATTCCCACGTTTACTAGAAATTATTTAAAAAGTGATTAATTTCATAAATAAATTTCTTCACTACCCGTAACGATATTGGCGTAAAATAAGCGGGCTTACAAGTACTACCCAAAGAAATTATTTCGGTATATTTTATCAAGTCGGGAACAATGCCACAATGCAACAGTAAACTATTTAAGTAACTGTTTTTCCGTATAAAGTTCGCATAATAATTTCCTATTTCTATGTATCTCTGCTATTGCCATTTCGTCAAATACTCATATGTATCAGAATTTTTTTGAATTTATATATTACAAATCGCCAAGTATAAGTATCGTAGTAAGCGCTAAAAGTTTTTTATCGTTATGGAAACAAAACTTTAGGGTTTTATTAAAAAAAAACCCTAAAGGGAAGCCCTAGATTATTTGTCTCAATTTTATATACAATTTTGTAACATGTGTACTATGATTTAGTAAATAAGTACCGTTTGTTTTTTTATAGGATTAAACTAAAATGTTATGAAAATATTATTTTATTATTTAGACTAAACTGGACATAGTTTTGTATATATATGTATATATAGTATACAGTATACATTCACATTGAATTATGAAAGAAACTAGTAATTAGAAGTATTCAATAGAAAACTGTTAAAAATACATTTATCAGCGACTAATCATGTTTGTAAACTTGTATTTGAAAAGTGTTCTTAAACAATTTAATAAAATGTTCTCCCAAACGAATTTTAATATAGACCATTTTGAGTTTACTATTTTTATAGCTTTCGTTGATAGATCACCGCTTACGTCGTTGCGATCGAGATCAACCTATCTCGCTTGCACCAACGATAATGGACGGGTATTTTTTCATCGACGCGTATTAAACAAAATAATAATTTTACTAAAATAAATATACACGTAGGCCGGAGAATACATTAACTTAGACTATGTGCACATAAATCTCTATAAGTAATCCCTTCCGAAATAAATCCGATATCATACTTACATTTTATTTATACTATTTTTTTAATCCTTTTTATTTAACGATATTTTGCGTGTATACATTTAAAAAAATATATTCAGATACTGCAATTCTAATTGCAAGTTAAATTCTTGCAAGCTATTCTAAAACCATAATCAAGTAAAAGTTACGTAACAATAAAATAAGCAGTATATTCGTTAATGTAAAAAGTAAATAAATAGTAATTTATTTTATAAAATTATAGCTGCTAAAGAAAGAACAAATAAATAGTAATTATAAAAAAAAACAAACAAGTAATTTGATCTTCTCAAATCTCATGGACAAAACAAATGTAAATATTTACCAATCCTCTTGAAAAGAGCTTAAATATGGATAACAAATGAAAATTCAATTAATAATTTCTTTAATAAAAAAATATTAATAGTAATAATAATAATAATATCATAGGACATTTTTCACACACGGCCATCTGATCCCAATTAAGCTTGTACAAAGCTTGTGCTATGGAAACCAGACAACTGATATACTACATATACTACTTTTCCATTGTAAATACTCATATAGATAATTACACCCAGACCCAGGACAAACATACATGTTCATGCACACAAATGTCTGTCCTGGGTGGGAATCAAACCCACAACCTTCGGCGTGAAAGGAAAGTGTTCTACCAACCACGCCAACCGGCTCGTCAATATAATAGTATTTTGATTTTCAGACTTTAATCTCCTAAATTATGCAAAGTAATTAATAATTATAAAACGCATTTATTCGCTTATTCACGTTATCATGACACGCGCCGTGTTCGCATTAAGCTAATTGTAGATCTGATACGATTGGTCCTAAATAAAGAAATTCGATGCCTCATTTTATATTTTTAGCTGCAAATGAAATTTCGATACGCTATTATTTATGCATTTGCATTTAGTAACCAAATTAGTATTACAAGAGATAAAGGTAATTACTACTAATACACAATGCTATAATAATTATTTTTTATTTTCTATTTAATTACGTTTTTTAAATAAATCAAAGATATAAAACAAGATATTTTTTGTGTGCTATTTGTTGTAAATATTTTTATTTATTTCATCCTACTTAAGTCATTAAATATATTATTTATTTAATACAAAGTCATATGTTTTATACAATGTAAACATGTGTTCAAGGTAAGATAAACAGAGGCTTTAAATAATTTAATTGACCATGTAAAATCGATACCGCTTGAGTACACAGTACTACAGCGAGGAACTGTAATTGTACATTATTAAACGGTCACGATCTAAACAGACGTGATTGATCACCCACTTGACCACACGATTAGTCTTTTGTAATTCGAGATTACATTTATACAGTCGAGTTATTCTAAAATAACGTTAAATGAATTGAAATTACATCATTAACGTAATCCAGAATAGTCAAACATTTATTTTATTGTATTACTTGTATACATCAACTCGTACTGGAGCAGCCTGGTGGAATAAGCTTCAAATATTTTGCCCAGGTACAAGATGTTACCTATTTTTCTTTACTTGTTAACATTTAAATTAATGTTTTGTTAGTTATATTAGATACTTGTTCTTAATTTACATTTTCTTGTCCGTTTTATTTTATTTTAAAGTTTTTGAAGCAAACTCAACCAGGCTTTAAAAAGCTTCAGGCGTAAAAAAATACTTTCAGTTTTCCACACAATTCATTTTTAAGAAAGTATATATCCAGAATTAGAATAAATGAGATATCGAATAGTACTAATATAAAATATTTTTACTGCGCTATTAAGGAAAACAGCCAAGAAGTTAAATTGCAACGATTACAGCCAAAATAGATAGAACGACAAAAAGTAAACGAAATCCCAGCTTAAGCGTGCGTTTTCCACGTGGCTTTTCAGGTGATACGAATAGAGGAGCGTGAAACAAAAAGCGGGAAAAGATTAGTTTTGTGACGTTACTAATGTGGTGTAATGTTTTTGTCTGCATTTCCTTGGTGTTGCTCACAGGTGGAGCGAGCGCAGGTGGTGGCCGTGATTAATCGGAGTGGGTGCCTGCCACCCTATTTATAGCTTGTCGGAAACGCCCTGCCCGAGGCGCAAGACCGAACCGCAGGGGGATGCCGCCGATTTTACTATTACACCTAAAATATCCAGCTGCAACAACTGACTTCACCGTGAAACGTGATAAATATATCGGTTTCCAAACGCTTCCGCGTAATCTAACTTTAGATTACAATGCTTCTAAAATGTATTTTTTATTTCTCTAGCAATTACGACGCGATATTTCCATATGTATGTTATCTACGAAAACTTCAAGTGTTGCGATTGGTAACTATGAATATATTTAACAGTAACAATAACAGTCTCAGTTTATTCGCTTAAATAAATTTGAAAATAATACAAGACAATGTGCAAACAAGCTTCACTTTTTCATACTAATATTATAAAGTTTTATTACAGTAACAGCCTGTTAATTTCTCACTGCTGGGCTAAAGACTCTTCTCCCTTTTGAGGAGAAGGTTTGGAGCTTATTCCACCATTCTGCTCCAATGTGGGTTGGTAGAATACACATGTGGCATAATTTCAATGAAACTAGACACATGCAGGTTTCCTCACGACTATTTCCTTCACCGTCAACCATGAGATGAATTATAAACACAAATTAAGCACATGAAAATTCAGTGGTGCTTGCCCGGATTTGAACCCACGATCATCGGTTAAGATTCACGCGTTCTAACCACTAGGCCGTCCCGGCTATTTAAACCTATTAAATATGTTGTAACTTTTACGACAAAAGTATTATACTCATGTGTCGTATCATTATTCAATTACTTCTTTCTTCCGAAGTTTTTGCGATATTTAATCTTACAAGTACTCTTAGATTTGAGTGTTTTTAGCTGAGAGTTATTTTTATGCTAATGTAATTTGATTGAATTTGGCAGGTTTTTTCGCGAAAATATTTATACCACCGATCACGAGATTATTTAGAAACACAAATTAAGCACATGAAATAATAGTGCTTATCCAGACTTAAATATGCGAAATCCATGGTTAACATTTTTATCTTAGGGCATTTGCCTGACATAAAACCGTGGAAGCAGGCGGTACCGGATTTAGTCATATAGCAGAAATATATTAAGTTTTTCATAACCACCATCTAATAAAAGTACATAGTTAGTTATTCTGAAATTAAATTTAAGGCAAAATTAAAGGAAACAGTAACCAGCTAAGTCATCATGTGGTTATATTTCCACTTAAAATACGCGACGAAAGAGGGCGTTCCCCCTTTTTCAGCTCGCAAATGAAAATGACCTAGTCCTAGCGAATTGTTTATTCCATCATCATCACCATCACACTCGCCGGAGTGTAATAAACGCATCCGCTTATCCTCTCGTTTCGTGCTATATAGCGCTAACCTAACAAAATAATTATTGCGATCATTAAAGTCGCATTTAGTGGCCTCAAGAAATTTGGTCAAGATGATGGCAAAAAACTTGATGAACTGACTCCAATACTTTGGTGTGCTCCATTGGGTCGTAGTGATATAATATATAGACTTGACAATAAATGAGCTCAAAATAGTTTGAAATCAGACTGGTATATCCTAATTTCATTGACGCGTTCAGTCAGAAACAAAAAACCACTTCAGTAATAGTAACAGTAACAGCCTGTAAATGTCCCACTGCTGGGCTAAGGCCTTCTCTCCCTTTTTTTTGAGGAGAAGGTTCTTCTACTTTATATAAATTCAGAGACACCAATAATATTTGAAAATAGTAAATAGTTTTGTTTTTACACAATACACATTCTTTAATTGTTCAATTGTATTTGTTGCATATAAATATACGCTATATGATTTACATATAGCAACCATAATGTTTTACAAAATAAACCTAGTGTTTGTGTATTTATGCACCCTAGGTTCTATGCCATTCCATTAAAATAGGAATTTGAATAATAAAAACGGTATCAAAGAAAAGGGGCGCTTAAATCTCTAACTTTTGATACGTAAACAAAGTTTGTAACACAGATGGGAGAATCCAATAATAGTAGGGGAAACGGAAAATATTCCTGAAGGGGACAAATTTCCCTAAAGTATTAAAGCCATGCAAAATAAAATTCATCGATATCGCTGTTTTCCAAACATTACTTTCGTTAGGACCAACATAATATTTTATGTGTAAAGCTTCCTATCCTTTGTTTTTCTAGATATTCTTTTCTTCCTTTCTTAATTTAATAAAATAAATAATTCTCAATTGTTTATATACTTTTCTTACCAAAGTAAATTTAAGCAAACTGCAAAAAGTTGTATTTAAGTTATCTTTTGTCGTTTTATTGAATAAAACAGATTTTCACCACAGATATTATTATTTACTCACATTACGAACTTATTGAACTGTAATTGAATACTGAAATGTATTCACTGAATGTAACTTATCATTTTCTTATACTTATCCAAAAGCTTCTATTTTACTTTACTCGATATACTAACAATGTTTTAAAAGAAAGGTTACTCCATGTTCGTTTGTACCCATTAGATCCTTGGCAGCCGTATAGACATAAAGAGGCTCTTAACATGTTATAAATGTTTCCTTTACTCCAATAAACTGGAGCAACTGCAGAACGGAGCTGCGGTCTCATTGCCTTCATTTAAAACAATCTTTGCTGTGAAATTTTAATAAGCTTTATATTTAAAAGTGCACGTATCCTTTAACGAGAGTAGAGAATATTGTTTATACCATGTGAAGAAATAGTTCTTATATGTCCCAAAGCTAAGTTCCCTTATCTATAATATATTTATTTATTTATTTATTAGGGAAACATACAGCATATCGTATATTACAACTTAATATAATAATCATATTTTAACACTTATGCCAGTTAAGTTTCCACTACTGTTTTAACAGGGAAGTGGACTAATTTTGATGTTACATAAAATATAACTATTTATGACAAAGTAAAATTTTAACGTAAATATGGTTATGGTTAATTACTAATAAGTATTTTTCACAAGATTATAAAATTTACTTAAACTATTTTTAAACAGATCAATGTGGTTGTATTTTCTATTATGACTATTACAAGATCTTAGAATAAAAGATATATTATAGATAAATATACAAATAAATAAAATGGAAATAACTAAATATAGTAGAATAAAATAACTGCCTCATTTGAAGTTAATATGGCTATTTACTTGACTATGACGAGTTACTCAAAACCAAAACAACCTTTTTTTATTTTTGTCTGTCTCGTATCTTGTCTGGACTTATCTTTGAAACGGCTAAAAAATAGAAATTAAAATAAATTTAAATTTAATTAAAATAAGACTTATTTCAAGGTTCCGTTCAGTCTTTATTTCATCATAATCGGTTGAGTATAGACTTTTGTTAGCAAAAGTTATAAAAACAGAGGTATTTTTGTTGTTATAATATATGATGCGGATTAGTACACGGATGGCTATGTGCTAAATACATCAATTTCTGAATCGCGATATTCGGATTTTCCGGAGTAGAGTGACTTTCTGTCATACATATTATCATTTGCGTATCGTTAAAATTTGTGTTGTCGTTATTCTGATTGTTTTGATTTTTTTTTCATGAAATTCATTATTTCAATTTACATCAATAATATTAAATACTTTGTGGCTTAATTTTACAATATATAACTTGGCTGTAATTTTGTTTTATTAGGCTTAACTTCTTAAGTGATATTTTTGTTTTGAATTTTATAGATTATAATTTTTATTTTAAGGTTGCCTGTTCCATAGTTTTAGGGTTTAACGAAATTTGCATTAAATTGTTCAGTTTTATCGTTACATATAGTTTCATTCGAACCCCTTTTTGATTTGTATTTTTTTCTATACTAGCTGCTACTTTGTTCATTTTCAACTACTACATGTAACATGTTCACGTGTAAGTCATGACAAAGATTTCGGTGTACTAGCAGACAGAAATATTATACATAATATTTCTGTCTGTCTGTAAGGAGACATTACAATATTTAGAATTTTCATTTATCTTTAATTACTATAATAGTAATAACCGCACTAATATAATAAATATGAAAGGTGTATTGTGAATTTTAGTTATTTATTCACGATTTATCACTGCTAAAATATGATATGATTTTGCACTTTTTATCACGTTTAACTGGATCGTCCAAGCACTAGTATTGAGAATAAAGCTACTTATATTTAAATAACTTATCAGTTAGTCTATTCAGTACCCTGAGTTATAGATACCTTCCGCCTTAGGTAGGCTTAGGCCTTTTTTATATAAAAAGACTATTTTTAACAATATTCTACTATTACGCATATTTTTCAATTTTTTATAATAAAATGTATATTTCTGGTCATCAACGGGCTTAAAATAAATTGCAAAACAAAACCATTAAATTAAGTCAGTGGTTTTGTATTTGAACTTATTTCGATTAATTAGCTCGCGACATGATTCAAGTTTGCTACAAAGAGATCTAAATAGTGTAGCAAATTAGTGTATTTCTAGTGGAATGCAACTTAATAGTAATAAATGTCTGCACATAAAATTTACGCGAAATACAAATATTATACCAGCACAATATATTTTAAATGGTAATGTGCTTAAAGAAGTTGAGCTTATAAGGGACTTAGGTGTTATGTTGGATAGAAAATTGACCTATGTTGATCACATAACCAGTGTAATGAGTAAAAGTAAATTGTTAGGATTCATTATGCGACAAGGTCGAATTTTAAAGGACTGTAAACGAAATCAGTCTATAACAGCCTTGTCTGAAGTCATCTGGAGTACTGTAGTGTTGTCTGGCGCCCGCATTATGCTTCCCATCATTTAAGACTGGAACGTATTCAAAAGAGATTCATGTGGCACCTGTCCTACTCAACTAAGATACAGAAAACAATACTTACATATAAGAACAGACTAAAGTTTTTCAAAATGATGAGCCATGGGAAAAGAAGAGATTTTTCTTGATCTAATTTTCCTATATAAATTACTAAGTAACTGCTTAGATTGTCCCAGCTTACTTAAACAAATAAATTTTAGAGCACCTCTTGTGTCCACGCACCAGAACAGTCTTTGGCGCCAACTCCACCATCCCTCAGATATGTTTATTATACAAAAAAGCCAGTCAAAACAACCAACTCATTGATATAAACATAAATCCACTTAACCCTTTTCGCAAGTTAGTCATTAAAGACTTAGCTAGTCACTATGAGTGTGAAAGTTTAACTTATAAATCGATTTTTTATTAAACTTTAATTTTAAATTAAGATTAATTTAATGTATGTCTTACTAATGATGTTAAGTTATGATTGCATTTTAAGTCTTTATGTTGATTGTTTTACATTTTAAATTTAAATGCTTTGAATATTTTATCTTTTATTATTTTTAAGTATTTATTAATAAAAAAAAGGTTTAATGTATTAATATTAATTTAAATATGAAGAAATTAAAATGAAAATTTAAATTTAAATTAATATGAATATTAATTTAAATTTTAATTTAAATATGAAGATAATGTCTGCATGTACAAACTTAACTTGTTTTTTAACTTTTCTTTTTGCAAGTATTAGTAATTAGCATGTAGTGATTGCTTTTAAATGATTTTACATAAATTGTGGATGTATTATATATGTAAGAATGACCAATTTAAAAAACGCTAGCAAACCTAATAAGAAAAATAAATAAATAAATAAATTGCTTGCTAATGCTTGTAGTAGAATTTAGTTCTATACAGACTATCTATTCAATTTTTATTATATCGCTAATAACATCAATTTTCTTAAATACACATGTTTTTAAGTGAAAACACATGAGCCTATGTGCCTTTTACAAGTACAAGGTAAATAATGACTTCGATTCTATGATCGAATATTGACAATGTGGTATCTTACCCATTATCCTCTTCTTATTTAAATATACTAAAACAATGACATTCTTTCTTTTAACAATGGAAACCGTTATTTGTAGTCTCAAGTTTTACACTAATTTATGGGAAAAAAACACATCGATTAAGGAAGATAAATTCTTATAATATACATTTTATATATTCATAATCCAAGTATGTAGAATGAAAGAAATCTGAATGCAAAATAGCTTGTCGAGTTTGCAGCGCACGGCTCCCATGACGTCGATTAAGCAATGCTAACATCGTTTGTTTGTTAACTTTCCAGACTTCTTGGTCAAAACATAGGAATTCTCGGCGTCCCTAAATGAACTTGCCTTTTTTTTCTAATAATCTGTGACATGATTTTTTATGATTTTTAATTTAATTATAATCCTAAATGATACAAAGGTACTCCATACATTATCTCATTTTGCTTTGTACAAGCTAAGCAGTTGTTCAGGGGTAAAGTAACGTATCACCTTGAAGAGGATATCAAGCTTACGAGTGGCTATTAAAAATTTAATTATATGAATTTTTAAAACGAATATATCTTTTGCATGTTAAGGCAAACAACCTCTAGTTTACTTTCCTCAATTTAAGGTTTGTTTACATTAGGACCACGCACGTGACTAGAAACTTTATTTTAATTTTATTACATCATAACGATTAAAGTTTGTGACTAAAACTATGAAACCAAAATAAATATAATTTTAAACAAGCTAAGGTCGCTATTTGGCTTGGCCTGTTCAGAATAACGTACACTACAACTTCCCTTAGCTAATATGAGGAGTAAATACGTTTTGTGTAATAGATACGTTTGATCTAGCTTTGGTTCACATCGACTCCGTTAATAACTATGTGGTGTCATAAATAGTTATATAATAAAGGTGCTAATATTTAAATAATATAAACCATAATAATACTAACAATAGTTTTGTTTATTTTTTTCGATTCTTATAAAACTGGTTATCCGATTGGTATGGATGAATTGGTATAGATTGATATATATCTTTAATATTATTTTAGCTTCTTGGCGGTCATACGATATAGACAATGTTAATGACCTACAATTTCTTTGAGACGACTTTTTACATTGACGTAGTCGGAAAGCAAACTGTCGGTCCAATCGCAAAGGCAGCCCTAAACTAGTCTCGATACATGATATAGTATATAGTTATATATACATAGTTGTTCTTGGTAGGTATAATATTAATCAAAAATATATACAAGAAATATCGTTTATGTATAAAGTTCGTGTAAAACTAAAAGGTGTATATGATGTTTATAAAATTAGAAGTAGGTATTTACAAGATATTGTACTAACTTGGATTTAAAAATTTGCATTGAGCTAGAATTTTTAATTATTGGCAGTAATTTATTATAAAGCACCTTCAAAAGTAATCTTTATTTTACCGTAGTTTGTTTGTTTTTGTGCACAGTACAACGAATAAATCAATTAACGAATATTTTTATCTTATTCTTTAAAAAATAGCACGGGATTTATTCCTTATCTTACTAGTCGGACTGAATGACTGAGAGGCTAGTTTCATACACTATATATGTATCAAAAGTAAATAAGAAAATATTTTATTAAATTTGTAATAATTAAAAAAATAAGAATTCATTATGCTTAAAAATTTTAAGTAAATAGAATATAATGTTAATAATAAAAGCGTAAACAGTGCTCAAAAATCGAGATATGACAATGAATCAAATAAAAATAGGAAAATAAATCACAGCTTTTATAGCATTGATTTTGATAGACGCATTTCATGTCAAACTGATATGATCATATCATGTCTGATTGTTATTTTTATCAGCTAACATCAGAAGCGATGGGATCACCGCAGCTGACGGCATTAAACGGTACGAGCTGAGTCTGTTCATTTCAACTTTTTCCAATTTTAAACAAAACATTTGTTAACATACAAAGTTCCGAACGTTTTTGCTGAGAAAATGACTTTGTAAATTTAAACAATATAATAATATTCTTGCAAAATTATATTTCTTTTAGTTTTACACGTATGAATAATAATTTTACTTTGACTGCCTCGTTATTCTAATGGCTTGATGTAAGGCCGCAGACTCGGAGGTCCTGAGTTCAATTCCCAGGTCGGGCCATTAAAAAGTTATTGGGTTTTTCTGTCAGAAAATTCTCAGTAGTAGCCCGGAGTCTGGAAGTTGGAAGTGTGTACACTCCCGTGTGGAAAGCACGTAAAGACGTTGATCCTGCGCCTGAACTCTATCCGGTCGTGTCGGATTGCCGTCCCATCGGATTATGAGAGTTAGGGAATAGAGAGTGCACCTGTGTTTGCGCAAACACTTGTGCACTATAATAACTCCAGCATATTTGGCTAATCTGTCTTGAGAATAACCGCCGTGGCCGAAATCGGTCTGGAGGACATTATTATTAATAATTATAATATGTTCATATTGAATGGAACCATACCTTTTCTAATAAGTACTTATTTTATTGATAGTTTTTAAAAAAAGCGCATTTTTAAAGTGGAATCGTATTTGTACTTTGTGATTTTATTTAATATTATTTAAGATTATTTTGGAACAATTATTCTTCTTCTTCTTCTTCTTCGTGACACTCTTGTCAGAGCGGTTGTGGTCGTCATGAAGTATTATGAATTATTCGGCGCAGATGTTATTCGCAACAATTATTACGACAGTTTAAAAACTGTATGTAATTGTTGTAATTGTATGTAATTGTTTTAGCAGGACAATGTTCTCGAAAAACTGTCATTATTATTTAAAAATAAAATATAACGTTATAACAGTAATGATACTTTTAATTATGTTTAATTATAAAAGTATCAAAATAAACTTTACATACATTGATTTAATTGATTCCACTTTATTAATCTTGGGGTGTAGTGGAGTGTTCGCAATTATTATTAACCTCTACAATCTCTTGTTTAGTGGCTCCAAGAAGCTGTAGTCACAGCGGCCACACCCCGGGCAACCACGTTAGTGGGCTAAACCTAAAGAAGGGGACTAATTCACGAACATCTGTGAGTTAGTTATCGGTGGCTCCCGAAAAATAAAAAGGTAACGTGGAAAACCTGAAGGGCATTTGTCAGAGTCCATATAGTGACATATGGCCTTTCCACTGCATCCCGACTACTGCCGATCGTTCCGGTTTACCGGACCATCGGAGCACAGGTGTAGGGACGAGTGAAGTGGATCTGCACCCGCGCAACCGCTTATCCACTATAAAAAAGTTCACGCGCAGATGACCATGGTCGCCGTCATCGAAGGTCACCGTCATCGAAATCGATGACGAGGACTATATATACATCCCATCTATCTGATGTTAACTTAAAAAACTGCCTTTTTATCCAACACTTTCATCCAATTTGATTTGAAACGAAGTTATTAAATCTAATAATACCAGACTAAGAAAATAGTTGAATACATATCGCGTATAGGTTTTAAATGATATACATTATTATTTTTACAATATTATGTGTCTATGCTGTTAACCGTTAAGGAATGCTACCTGAAGCCTCCTGAGTGTAGAATCAGGTCAAGCTTATCATAAAAATGCATTGACATCGAAAGTGAACCAAAAGGTGAAATTTCCACTTTGTAGGATGTGATGAGGTTCTAATTCAGCTTGCGAGAAATTAACCAAGAAAACTACCTCATAACTCTTAGTGATATTGCAAGTTAAATAGAAGATTTTAATTTTAATGCAGTTTATTGATACAATAAAAAATATTTTAACAGCAAGATACTTGAGCTTCTTTAAGAACGTTAAAAACGTAATAAAGTACTAGTAAAATACAATTGCGATTAGTCTGGCACTTTAAGCATTAATATCAAAAAGAACCCGGGGGCCCTTGGATTAAATAAATGAAGTGACTAATAATTAATTGGACTTTCACCCTATTTTCCGTTCGGTGACAATTAATTTCCGTTGGCGAGTAGAAAAAGAAAACCCTTATCACTAGCCGTTCGTACTCTCTTTGGAAGTGGCCAGAAGAATGATTCACTTAATTTTATTTATTTCAAATATGGTTATGATATATATATATATATATATATGTGTGTGTGCACTTCAGACGCAAACTGGTTTTGTTTGACATAGTTACGTGGCAATTTATTTGTGGCTATTGTGTTTAGAGGCACACAACACAACTTTTGGGATTTATAGAGAAAAACAAACAAATTTGCTTACAAAATTTTAATTATGACAAAGTCTGCTTAATAGAATCTTAACTTCTACTGTTTATTGAAGAAATATTAAATAATCGACAATATGTTGTTCTTACTGCTCAGGATTACAAGCGTCTGAAAATGAAAATAAGAGGCAGATTGCTATTCATATATTTAGTGATATTTAACTGCCTATATTTTACGGTGCTTGTATTATACTTAAAATTGATTCTATATCTATACTTAATAAAAACCTTACGTAAATTGTATTGCTACTTTCCGCAAAGTATTTAAAAAAAATCGAATAGAAAGTAATAGAAATAGGAAAAGATTTTTCTAGGTTTTGTAACGTATTATACATTTATTATTTTAACATAAATAGCTCCCTGAACAATATTGTAACAACAGATAAGTTCAATATAAAAATACTAAATAGTTAGAAAATAGTTATCATAACGTTAATAATAATTGACTTATCATATTCTACATTATATTCATAGAAAATATTCAATTTAATCTTCTCCAACGTTGTTTATTAGAATTGTAAAACTCAACATCCCTCAATGCCTGGAAGTAAGCCTTGGTTTTCAAATAAATAAATTACATACAAGTAGATTGATACTTCCTATTCGTGTTATATGCTGTTACTTTATAACTAATTGTGATAAGATTCATGTTGAACTACTAAAAGTCAACAGACAGTCGAAATTGGATAATAAGAATACAATACAATCTGAATGATTAATTTACGATACTATCTTAAACAAATACTGAGTGATTCAACCAACCCATTTATATAAAAGAAAATAATAAGTATATTCCTTGGGTCTTTTAATAATGTTAATTAATAAAAATGACACTAGAATTTTCCATATATAAACCATTTTTTTCCATCTATATATTTTTATTATTCAAATTATTAAAGTACAAACTTTATAAACTAATCACATGTATTAACATATACATTGAAAACACCACAAAGGTACGACCTCAATGCATAATGCAAATTAATGTAATTGATTCTTTTTGCATATTAAGTAAAATTATAAAATAATGTTTAAGTATTCTAGTTAAGGCGTTCGTTCTCAGGCTACATTTTCGATTACTTATTATAGAAAAAATTAAACAACAACAAGTATTTCTCTGTAACTAAAAATATTAATTAATTAGTGCATATGTCTTTTTACTTTAATTACTTAAAGTTTACTTTTTTATATTCATACAAATTTCATAAAAAAATCCTATATAGAAAAAGATTTTTTTACAAATAGGATTTTTACTTTCTATTCGGATTCTTGTTAACTTTCCCGTAACAGCCTGTGAATGTCCCACTGCTGGGCTAAAGGCCTCCTCTCCTCTTTTTGAGGAGAAGGTTTGGAGCTTATAACTTTACATTACTTATATTAGGTATCAGATATTGTAAATGTTTTATAAAATGCACTATGATTTCCCAAAGAAAAAACAACCTTTATATACAAGATTTTATATACTTTGAGTAGTGTCAAGAGCAGAGTCTGGTTTCATTAAATGTTTTACTCAATTACCTTGAAGTATTTCGTACCTCTATGTAGATTGTCTTATATATTGTATAATGTAACAGTGCACTTGTTAAAGTGTACAGTTAGCGAGCTGCTCCGAGTTTTCTACTTACATGTGGATGCACCTCAATTTAAAGCAACCGCCCAGGAGGACCCATCAGGAGTCAACGTTGTCTGCTTTGTACCCGAACGTAATTGTCGCGTGTGTAGAAATTACTACTGGATTCTTATTAACTTTCAGAAGTGTGCTTATTTTAAAAATGTACACCGTATGTATTAGGATGTTTTCATATCGGCCATATATCCAACAGTATAACTATTTTTATTACTTTTTTATCAAATAAGAATGAAAATAAAAGTATAGCTGTTACCATGTTTAGCACCATGTTGTGCGGCGTACCAAAAAAACGACAAGTATCGAATCGCCGCCCGGGAGCGTATTGTCACGCATCCGATCTCGCCAGTGTTTGAGCAACCTCGAACATGAACTCTATGAGATGAGGTTATTTGATCCAGAGCAATCCTTATATACACTGATGTATCATTTAAACAAAACAACAGGAGATTAACTATTCCGGTCGATTAGAATTCGATGTAATTTTCAAGTGCTGTATCATCTCCAGCCCCATCTTCAGTCGGCCTGGAGGACGATGCGCACATGTAATAGCTAGTCTTAGGAGAAAACTTTCTCACCTCCTAAGGAAAGCTTCACCGAGCCAAGAACTGACCTCAGCACGAGATGAAAGGGATGATCCGTAACATCTACGATTTGTTCCGACGACAGCCATTTCAAGGGCTTAGTGGGTAAAATTCCCACACCTCAGGCCCCGAGTTCCATTCTCAGAGATTCCCCAGAGTAAAAAAAGATATACATATTATAAAAACGCGATGCAAAAATATTTTTGCATTTAGTTCTAAATGAATTAATATTTTCTTAAAGTATTTCAAGTACAGGCATGACGCGGATACTATTTAGATTAATGCTTTTAAGAATAAAATGTATTTCTGTCAAGAACACTGTGACTGTTTACATAAAATGTCTTTGTTTTCGAACGTATTTTTTATAACATAGGTATATCATGTTTATAATTCTATGCCCACTTTGGCTAAAACAGTAATTAAGAATGTCTTAGTATTGGTGTTATTGTAGGTTTTCGAGATAAGTTAGTTTTCAAATCTATATATAATTTAATAATATATATACACATGAGCTTTATCGTACACAAGTTATATGAGTTGTCTCCAATTATAATCTATTAACTAAGATCAATGTCGAAATTTGATTTCATAATTTTGTTCTAGATATTTGATAGTTGTTGTATATTTATTATATAAGTAAATTGAATAAATTTTTGGTATTGTAACATCTTAGTAATCCTAGTACTTTACTCTATAGTTTGTTAACGTAGTCGGTGTAATAATAATGAATAATAACTGATACCCATGTCACACAACGTCGGAGGATTTGTTGACTTTTACAAAATTTATCTCCGCAACGATATTATATAGCTATAATATTTGTTTTAAATGCTTAGACTAAATAAAAGTTTTCTTTTTAATTTCATTTTTTATCAAAAAGTATTTATATATTTTTTAATACACATTACGCTACTTATTTACATACGCTATTTATTTTCCATAAAAAATATATATATATACATAAATGTTGTAGGATGTTTCAACACTATCTAAGTAAATTATGGTAAGACGATTCTTATCTTTTACCACATTTAATACATCCTTTTGGAGAAATGCAAAAGTTTCAATCAGAGAAATTACCGTCTGTGGCGGTAAAATAGCCGGCACCACAAAATACATGGAGTCGATGAGATATACAAAAAAGAAAAAAAAAAGTGTAATATGTGGCAATATATATTAGTAATAAGTACACGTGTGCTAGTATTATTCTCATTGACATTAAATTCACACACATAATTTAATATTATGTCATTTGAAATTAACACCTACGTTATATATATTCGACAAACTAGTGTAATAATAATTACATTATAATATCTATGTTGGAATCTATGTTATGTATAGATTCTAATATATGTGTGTATATTTATATAGATGTTCGGTGAAAACCTTCATTATGTAATCGTATTTTTTTTGTATTGACATAGATAAATATTATTTTAATGTTGTCAAAATAAAAATCACTTGATATTCATGAAGCGTGTCATACGTAACTTGTAAGTTACCTACATTTTATTTTAACGGTTGAAAAACGCGTTACGCGTTTCTCCACCTATACCATGTCTCGTAATAAAAAAATATTTTTTTTTAAATTAAAGGGTTTTATTAAAAATTAATATCGTTGGGCGCGTGAAATTTCTATCAAGTCAATCGCTATATCATTATGAATGCGACTTACATATTTACTCAGGTTATGCTACGCCCAACGATTTTATTTTTTTGATCGATCAATGCCCGAGCTAGATTCATGAGGAGAGTGGTGTGATGACTGGCACCTAGGACCTACCGAATATTTTTTTTATCTTTTAGTGCATTATCTACATAGTTATCTTTATTTTCAATAATACCGTTTGACTTAATTTTTTTTTACTCAAAATTTAATTTCAAGTTTTTAGTTTTCAATTTTATGCCGGCGGCCATCTCGGATTTGAAATTTTTCATAACGTACGGTATTCTTCTAGTCAAACCCTTTTAATTAATAAGCATATTGAGGTATTTGTGAAAAAATAAGTAATAAAAAAACCAATAAACAGGGCAAGCTAAATAAAACAGGATAAAAAGATATTTTTACCTGCGGAAATCAATGTATGATGAATGCCTTTATTCCTAAACTGACTAATGTCAAGGCAGTTAATGTAGTAAAAATTCTAAATATAAATCTTGTTATAGAAATTAATTCAAATATTACATACAATAGGAACATTAACTAAAAAAAAATATTATAGAAAATAATTATAAAATATTTCTTAAATTAAAAATTAACATAAAAGTAAAAAAAAACATACTGTAAGACGTCGATTGCATATATAGTTTCTTATCTTAAAATGTCTTAATTAAAATAAGCATATTTTAAAGCCTAAAGAAGACTATAAAAACTAATAATAATAATAAAATCCTGGGACATTTTTCACACACGGCCATCTGATCCCAAATTAAGCTTGTACAACGCTTGTGCTATGGAAAACAGACAACTGATATACTACATATACTACTTTTCTTTTGTAAATACTTATATAGATAATTACACTCAGACTCAGTACAAACACACATGTTCATGCACACAAATGTCTGTCCTGGGTGGATCGAACCCACAACCTTCGGCATGAAAGGCAAGTATCTACCAACCACGCCAACCGGCTCGTCATTATATATAGAACTATAAGACTTTCAGTATTGTTAATTAATTAATTAGTGTTTGAAAAGATCTTTCAGGCTATGTATATAAATAGAATGAAGCCTGTAGTTATCACTTAGTAGAAGGTGACAAATTTCGTCACATTAATAAGCAAAAAATGTTATTTTTAGTTTTGTTTCAAAATAATATTTGAATTGCATTAATAATCATAAGTGGATCGGCATGGTATCAGATGTAAGCTGTCTTGAATGCGAGACGCGCCAGACGATACGGCTCGCAAATTGATGTTACGTTGGTTTAACCCAGCATTTAATTCTTACGCCGCCTTACATAAACGTAATCATTATAAGCTAATCAATATAAAGTTTATAAGCTTACATATTTATCAATTGAATCGAATTGAGTATCAATCGAATTCATACTTAAATGAAAAAGATTTTTTATCGCTTATAAAATTTTGGCAGTTTTTGACACTTATATAATAAATAAAGTATGCCACTCACTCTACCAGCTTTAATATAACGATTAATTACAACTCAAGATTTATAACATGTAATTTATTTTACATTACAATTTAATTAGTTAACAAAAATATTTTTATAATGCATCAGAATATCATTAAGAGAAAATTATCAGGGAATCGCTAATTACTTCAAAAGGAACAAAAGCTATCTTTTGAGAGTTGTTGGTCTATTTTTTTTTTAATGAAGAACTTTCTATTATTATATTTTTATTGTGTATTATGTACGAATGTTTAAGCCACATGAACGTGTTGCTATAGAGTATAATTCTATTACAATTCAAGGGTTAATTTAACAAAATTAAAATATTCTTTATTCAAGTTCAAAGGCGATATAATATTTAAACATGCATCCTACTAATAAAACAAAAAACAATATAAATACTAATTTTAACATACAAACTCTTATAACATTATAAAGCAGTAGAGTTTGTAAATTTCAACGTCCTAAATTAAAAAAAAACCAGCCTCGATTTTATTGTTAGCAGCACGCTATGATGCACGAAGCAGGATCCGTCAACGTTTACCAATCAGACTAGCTATAGACAAAAAATCATCATGATTTTGTATAAAAAAGGCTTGTACAAATTTAACAAGGATGAAACCGCAGAAAAAAGGTATAATCCTTAAAAAATCGATGAATTATGACAAACCAACTATTTAAAATACATTTTCTACGAAGATAACTGTGATGGGAAGAAAAAAATGGTTTAATTAATTTGAGAGATGAGCTATCCAAACTTTTTATAATCCAACGAGGATTCTTTAGAAAGTGAGTTTTAATTCAGATCTGCATTCCGTTTGAGTTCTTCGTAGTAGAATTGCACGTTGAAAATGCTCTGATCCGGTCTTTTGCGATTAAAACACATACTACTTTTAACATTTCAAGTGTAAAATTATTATTTTTATACATAATTTCATTTTATATTACATTTAATAAAAATAATTAATTTTGTTAAGAAATAACAATGAATATTTATACAACATTTTAAACTTTTTTTAATAAGGTAATTAAGTAAACATGAGGTCTCAAAAATACAAAAGTCCACTCATGTGGTATAATTTAAAATAAATGAAAGTTGTTTATTTTCGTTAAAAATCCCTTTAAACGTTTATCCTTATAATAAATTTTTCGCGGATCATTTCCCTATTTACCACCGAGCGTATTCAGTGTGCTCATGACCACAACAGGGCAAGCCCACCGACATGTTAATCAAATTAAAAGTATGCTGCGTATTCATCCGTTAAAAAAGCTTCTCTCGTTTTTGACTAAAAATCTTACCTATACTTTTCCGATAACATTAAAAATGGCATTACATTAGTTAACTTGAAATTTTCATTCCATTAAAATAATGAAGTTATATTTCATTAATGAAATATTATTATATTTCATAGTTGAAATACAAAAAATAGTCAACAATGTATAATAATATATATCATTATTTGATTAACCTATGATCGTACATTTGGAGGCAACGAAAATCATGCACGGTAATAAAACAAAGAGTAGCCATCGCAGGATGGATGCGCCCAAGATCGAAACGACGATTTGTCATCGACGACGGCTACGGTCGCGGTTTCTATCGCAGTAAAAACATAAGTCCAAATAACAACTCCACAGTGTGAGTCATTTGTGCTTAAACAAAGCGTCAACTGCAGAGTTGCTGTTAGCAATAACTGGGATCATTTTTCATGCGGTTCATACGGGTGGCCGAGAAAAGCGATATAATAAATCATTGTTGCCAACATCACGGTCTTATTATTTAGTCCGGCTGATTTTTGCCACACATAAAGTAATACGTCTCTCTACTAAGCAAGGATTATAAATTTAAGAAAATGTTATTAAAGCTCGCTAATGGAACGTTAATAATAGTAATATTCTATGATTGAATTTAACATGAGTTGAAACATGAAAATTGTTTAAATTTTCATTAAGTGATTGCTGACAAATAGTTGGAAATTTGCAATATGATAGATGTTTAGTAAATGGTGTTTCTAAGATAAAAGTTAATATTACAAAAGTCATAGTACTTCAAAACTAGATAAAAGTGGTTGTTCATCTCTTGAATTTTGTTGAAATAGATTTTACCTTAAAAACCTATAACACGCTTAATTACAATCTTTAGCAAATCTCAAATTAATTCATCATGATAATATTTAATCCCATTTGTATTTTGCTTTTCGATAACGACGCTAATGATACGATAACTAATCACATTCGTACAAATTAGTTATGCATATGAATATATGGGTAATTATATTGTTAATCTTCGAATGTAATCTCCCATTAAGGGTATTAATATATGTGTGAGTGAAACCGCATGTCAAAGCGTGACGACATGAGGACCTAGCGGTTTGGCTCAACCGAAATCTCTTGTTATTTTATTTCACCATTTCAGAGTCAAAGTCGACCCCATTTGTCTTTGTTCTCGGTTTCCTATATTTTTGCACGCAAACTCCATTATCTAATTTAGCTTTGGCTCAATGCCAGGTCTGTATTGTTACTTTCTTCCCAGAAAAAAAGATTTTATTTATTTATATTAATCACCTAAAACATTTATTTCAATCAGCATATTTCAATGAAATGTATGGACATGACACAATATAACCTTAGCATTAATTTTATCGCAAATTGCATGGATTGTCATATACGGACTTTCTGTTATCGCGTACTTTTTAACCAAACCATTATTGGTTATTGCATATTTATATAAGTTTTATAAATGATCGAACAAACGGGGACAGGCATATTTGGATTTTCTTAAATAAATAACTTATAACCTAGCTATAAACATTATATTAAAGTTATTACAACTGTACGTAATGATATAAATACAACCCAAGATTTTCTCTCCGAAATTCGTTTAAGTCATAGGCAATATCTAAGGCTTTACAAGCTTGGGATTCGTCATAAATTATAATAGAACAAAACAGGCACTTTCGTTTCGACCGTATTACAGTCACGTGCGGCTCTTCGTTATATTACCGCCACAATTACCAAATACGTACATTTCGTGCTTACACACAGCCACGCAGTTAAGCAGACTGTTTAATTGTTTATAGGCTGTACGCTGAATTGCCCCACGCGTACTTACGCTTAAATAAGCGTGCCAACCTCTATTTAATTCGAATAACATCATCATTGTGTACCCTTTAAATTCCCGCGGGATAATATGGAAAATTTTATTTTAGCATGTTTGGACTGTGATAATATTTAAAATATATATTCTTGTTTATACATCTTATTCCCAGTCGTCTAAAACGCTTTCTACAAATGTTTGTCGAAATTATAATTGTGGAAATTTCAGTTTCGATAAACTTAATTGAAATTTTGCATATTCGATGAAAGAATTGTGACGTGAAGCGATAAATTAGTTAATTAATTTAAGAGATGAGCTATCCAAACTTGTTCTAATCCTCCGAGCAGTCTTTAGAAAGTGAGTTTTAATTCAGGTTTGCGTACCGTTTAAGTTCTTCGGAGCTGCATATTCAAATGCCGGGGAGATCCGGCCTCTCTCGATAGTAATTAAAGCTAAGCTTATTCTTCTTTTCATTTCCTTAACGTAAGTTTTGTATATATTAATCAATTTAAAAACTTCCTGTTTAATATGTAAATATATGATATTTAGCTAAATAACTACAGCTAAAGGATGAATGATGTAAATATAAACATACATTTGATTTAAATAAAAATAACTTATGAAAGACTAAAAATATATTTTAATTAAATGTAGTACTTTAGTTAATTGTACAAAGGCTGTACTGCAGTGTCGTTGAGACATAAGCGTATCGGTCTCTAAGCACTCCTTTTAATTTAGCTTAAAAGAGAAGGTATAAATAGATATAGTTTTGAGTTGCAAAGTAAGATGTTTTAATTAAGTCTAAGACCTTGCGATAAATAACTAGCCGGGAGAGCAGGCGGGGTGGCACTAATTGCTAGTATATTTAATCCGGTAAAATACTACGGACCCTGATTTCCATAAGCTTCAATTGTTTACCTCTGTGTACCTGCGATGCGATTTAGTTGCGACCATTTCCATTTGTGTTTGCCTTCCGGCGACAAACGCTGAATGAATAAGTTGACATTTGGCCTTTGCTTGGATATTTTATGCTCTATTAAAATGCAATATTGCTACTAATTTGTTAATAACACATATGACAGAAGAATATTTTTTATTAGTCGTAAGAATAATAGCTGCAAGCGTTGAGCTTATTATTAGTTAAGGTTGGTCCTGTGGAAACAATTATCTTTGGCAAAGTTGGACGGCGTGGAAAAATACGCTTATGAGTTTTTTAAACGTTAATAAAACGGTAAAGTGAAATTATACATGCGTCAAAAGTAATTTGAATATATTTATATCCATCAAATTCCGTCAAGGTCATATTCATCGGACTGATGAGTTGAAAATTGCGCAGTGGTAGCTTACAATGAGTAATACAAATAAAAAAACAATGGTGCCAACGTGTATGTAAAATTTCATGATGAAGAGTTGAGTAGTTAAGACGTAAAAAAGTAACATGCAAACGAATAATCAAACTCACTATGGCATTTATAATTTTAATCCGTCCCAAGTTCATACAAGTATATAAGAGTTTTTTTAGAGATATTTTTAGCCAATGACACACTATTACATAACTTTATATATTTATGTACAACATGTCCCGAATATTTTTATGCGCTTATTTAAAAATCTCTTTTTTTTTAAAGCTACATGCCAATTGCAAAGTTTAAATTATAATATTTATCTCCATAAAATTGAACTTGAATATTATTCAATTAATAAGGACTACTAAGTATTTTGTGACAATGAAATTAAACTAAAGTTATCTTCTAATTTTTTAATTATAAAAATCGCTGATCGCCGTCGCTGACTTTTATATACAGATTTCAGTAACCAGAGTGAAACTCTCCAACTTCATCCGCATACTAAACCATTTATAGAAAAATATTCAATATATTAATTAGTATACCATATAGCATACTCGACATAAAACTAAAATAACACGAAAGAACTATTATATCAAGGCGATTACTAGTTTTTGCGTGGAACCGGAACTAACAAACAAAGATAATTTATCTCTTTATAATAATAATAATAACATTAATAATGCCCAGACCGATTTCGGCCATAGATATAAAACCTTATCTGTTTCCTGATATCTTCAGTAACAGTAACAGTAACAGCCTGTTAATGTCCCACTGCTGGGCTAAGGCCTCCTCTCCCTTTTGAGGAGAAGGTTTGGAGCTTATTCCACCACGCTGCTCCAATGCGGGTTGGTAGAATACACATGTGGCAGAATTTCAATGAAATTAGACACATGCAGGTTTCCTCACGATGTTTTCCTTCACCGTTAAGCACGAGATGAATTATAAACACAAATTAAGCACATGAAAATTCAGTGGTGCTTGCCCGGGTTTGAACCCACGATCATCGGTTAAGATTCACGCGTTCTTACCACTAGGCCATCTCGGCTGATATCTTCACTATCTACGATTAATGTCATATGCATCGTTAAGTCCATATAATAATTAATCAACGCGATGGTCAAAAAATTGTGAAATAAATTTTGGTACAACAGTAGTCATTGTTGATTCCCGAAATATTTATCTTTCTAAAGATTTTCGTCATGTCTAATATAAAGTGTGAGATATCTGTTAATATCACGCATGTAAAAACCTAAAACATATTTCAAAGAAAAATTAAAGCCCCAACATACATAAAACTTAGAAAAGAAATTTTCCGCAAATGAAATAAGTTTAATGATCCGAAACCGAAACCCGAGGCACACTTGAAGCCGCGCGGGGCGTAGCCTTTTAACTCTTTTCCACTCAACATTGTTACCTTTACAAACGAGTTGGCATCGTGAGTAGCCTACGCAATCAGTTAGATATAGGAAAACTACGTTTTCTATAAAACTTGTAGGCACTCCTTGTTAAATTAGTCCTTTGTATAAAATCTAATAAATAAATAGCCTAGGACCGAAAAAATATATAATTTATGAGCTGAAACAATTAACAAAAGGTTTTTATACAGATAACATCTTAGTCTTCAAAAATATAATAACTACATTTATTATTAGTTAAAGCTATTTTTTCCATGCTTGATGGTTTTTTAAGAAGTCCCACAAAAATAAAACTACTGATTCTATAGTTAATAACGTATTATTATATATTATTATTATACTCTTTAATTATAAAATAAATTCTCGTTTAAGCATATAGTGTGTTTATACGTCTATTATTTATCAGATTTGGATAAGGAGATTCAAACGAGAGTAAAACTATTATAGATGTTGTAAGGTTTCGTTTTGTGTAGCTTATATATTAAAAGCTTTACAGAATATAGTAGACTTCATAAATATTTAATATATTTTCATGATAAGTCTTGTTGTATAATATACCCAAAAAGCAAATAACTATGCCTTTTAAAATCATACTTTAATTTAAATGATTTTAGAAATTTCACTGTTCTACGAGTACCTCAAAATAGTTCTAAAAGTAAAGTCTTACATAGCTCTTAGTAATTAAATACGAGAGAAGATATTGTAAATTGCCTTTCTGTTTTATTTTTTTTGTAATCTCTGCATAAAGTAATGTTAATGTGATAATGCGTAGTTTAGTATCGTATAAATATTTAGTATAATTTAGTATAGTAGCCTTGCTTACGTATAAACGTCGCTGTTTAATTTAAAACTGACTTAGCTCTGTCTGTCATTATTGATTTGACATTCAAAAGAAGAAGACAAAGCATTGTTTAACTGCTTTGCAATGTGTATAAGTATGGTATTCGGTATTGAAAATTTAAGATATATGGATAATTATTGTTCTCTGTCTCATCATAGCATTATCAGATATAATTAAAAAATTCTTGATGATTATGGTAATATATAACTTTTTAGATTATATTTTTTTTATAAATATGAACTACGGTTGCCTGAGAATTAATAGAGTCTTCATAATAGAGAAAGTTTCACAACGGTAGGTAAACGAAGACATAAATTATTGCCACAGCAGCCTGAACAGGATACTAGTGGAAATATGTGTTCGAAGGTGTTTTGATACTTTTACTATGTATTTAAAATGTATAAATATTGGCTTATAATAAAATTTTGTAATAAGCAACTAAATAAAAATTAATTTGTGAAGTTGACCGTAGTTATCTATATAAACTTATACTATTTCCAGCAACGAGAAAAGTTTATCGTAATTACTTCAAAATTAAAGTCTTGACTTCAAAAAGAAATGAAAGAACTAGTTGAAGTTATTATAAGCTTCGCAGTGAGCCGTATCCGAGGATATTTTCGAAGAACAGTCAAGATATGGCTGCTTCGCCTCTTATTTTCCAACATTCCTCGACAAATCAAACTCGTCTCGGTTTATTTTTACACGGGGTATTTCTTGTTTATCCGCTATATTGTTTATTCGGCGTGTCATATACTTACTCAATGATATTTTATTTGAAATGTCATGTAAAATGACGAGATTTCACTATTATAATTATTTTAAACGTCGTTTTCAACTTTATTATATAAATCTTAACTTCATATCTAAATAATAAGAAAAAAAAATGCATAAAAAATCGTATTAGCATTTTATAATCCTATCAAAATAATGAAATGTAAAATAGATATTTAAATAATGTTATCTCACCTTACCTCTGTCGTAGATAAAGAGGTCGCGAGAAAAGCTCGTTTGTTTAAACAAATATTACTTAAAGTGTTCTCGGACCAAATCGTTTACAATCGAAAACGAAGCAATTTGTTGGCGAAGCGAATGATTGCTGCTCACTGTTGATTAACTGAATTTCCTTAGTGTAGTTTACGAACAAAGCTTAAATGAAATTATTAATCATTATAATCGAACATGATCCTTTTACCGAATTAAATTAACTTTTCACGTTACTATATTAATAATAGCCGAGATGGCCCTGTGGTAAGAACGCGTGAATCTTAACCGATGATCGTGGGTTCAAACCCGGGCAAGCACCACTGAATTTTCATGTGCTTAATTTGTGATTATAATTCATCTCGTGCTTTACGGTGAAGGAAAACATCGTGAGGAAACCTGCATGTGTCTAATTTCACTGAAATTCTGCCACATGTGAATTCTACCAACCCGCATTGGAGCAGCGTGGTGGAATAAGCTCCAAACCTTCTCCTCAAAAAGAGGAGAGGAGGCCTTTAGCCCAGCAGTGGAACATTCACAGGCTGTTACGGTTACGGTTACTATATTCTTTCTTACGACGGAATATAATATAAGTTACCGAAATAAAAAAAATAATAAAAAAAATTGTATGTTTACAGTTGAAAAAAATGTTGTCGTCAAAATATTTTTCTTTATTTGAAAACAAAGCAAGAACGTATTTAATTTTAATCTCACCGAATCAACGTTGACGTTAACATTACCTGTTACGTCACGTTAAATATATGTGGCATTAACGTTATGCTTGCTTTACGTCCTCGTTACGTTCGAATTACATATTCGTCACATATTGGGTTACATGTCGTCATCGTTAACGGATGACAAAGTTCTTTACGTCATATTTAAGGTATACGCACTATGGCCGTTGCGGTAAATATATATTACTGACAACCACAACAACAACAACAATCAAGAGTGACCTATAAAATAAGTTAAAACATTAATGATCTCACACATAATACTTCTCTTTTTGTTTGTTTTAATATTATAATTAAAACTAATAAAAAAAAACTTAACAATTTAAATTCTATTACTTTTATTATATTATAAATTATAAAAGTTGTACTAATAATATAGCAGATTAATTGAATGTAAAGAAAATATCTTATCCAAGACAAAATCCCGTACATCGTAATATATGCGTCAAATTAAGATCCTTTTCTCAACTGCCTTAAATAATACGTATTCTATTATAAACTTTCCATTAAATCCTCCATCCAAGTCTGAAACTCCTAATTAACGAGCGAGGAAAGAAAATATTTGTGTTCACGGCGCTACTTACGGTCGTATACTTAAATCAGATTGTCAAAATATCTCGAAATATTAGTATTGATAGTCTTTAAGCGCGTGTAGTATATAGCACAAACGGAACGTTGTAAATCTTTCACTGGACAGCGCAACAGGGACGCGTTCACTACAAAACATTTTTTCCATTCACCCCGCTGGGAATGCGGAATCCATTTTGTACATTCAATACAATGTCGCCGACTATATACCATTTTCACACAACAAATCGAGTGTCGTTGGAAAACCAAAAATATTTCCGCGTTGTGTTCTTTTTGCGAGAAGTTTAATTAAACAGTGTGTGGTAAAACATTTTAGAAAACTCGCGAACACGACTCGAAAAAATATTAAAACAACGAAAGTCGGTTTCCTGATCGCTTTATTATTCAAACGTATTCAGCTCCACCCTACAGATGCCCACATTACAAACCAAACCGCTCGGTTTATCTTACTTATGCGATTCATTTATGCTATAAAATACGTTTTAAAGTTCAACAGATAACAGGCATAAATTAAAAATTCTATTTACAAAATGAAAGGCTTATTATAGATACGAATTTTAAATTTTTTATACTATTTAGCTCAAGACTTTTTTACAGTCGAATATTTTACTTTTTATGAGCAGGAATAACTTGTCATTATTAATTGTCTGAAGATTTCTTATTTGAATTCGATTATATTATGATTCAAAATAAAAATGTGAGATATTTTTATAAACTTATTGAAGGTAAAATAAACCGAATCGTAACGGAAAAAAATATAACATAGATTGTATAAAGAGAGACAATGATATTTGAAAATAATACATTGAATAAGATTTCGGAGAAAGCCCGTTAATAACAATGAAATGTATCAAAGCAACATTTCATTTGGCTGGCGCAATTTGAAAAGTAACGAATGTGACTGAGGAGCTTATTCGTCTAAGTATATTTTTATTCGTCAAGCGCCAGCGCGACACTAAGCTAAATAACCTGACGCCGTTGGCTGAAATAAGGCGCTTTCTAATTTACATTCTGTATACAAATTGCGCAAATGTGAGTATGAAAATAAAATTCTCATCGTTTGTGTTTTCTCGTAGGGTGGGGTCTCGCATTATGCAAATTATTATTATAAATTCCGACAAATAAGCTTATGTACTCTTTATCCCTGTATAGATTTCATTTTTCTCTTAACTTTTGTTTTACTTACTGTTCTTAATATTATTTTAATACATAAAATACTTCAATTTTCTGAACAAAGATGTTTCCAATCCGTTTATTATATTTATATAATTCATGTATGTTCGTGTACAACTTTTTTGTTCATGAACACGCTTTGACGACAATTTTGGCGCTGGTGTCTGTATAGCTCCAGCGTTATCCCATTCCAATTTCATTGGTATTGCTCATTGTTAGGTTTTTATTTGAAGCGAATATTCATTAAGCTAATTTTAAAATCGGCTTTTATTTTTGAAAACAATGTATAATTAATTTGAATTTATCATATTAAATTAATTTATACAATTAGTAATAAATAATGATGTATGTTAAGCTGCTTAAAATATATATTTTAGGAAAAACGATAAAAAATATATTTATTTATTTATTATTACAACATATTTGATTGCATCATTATTGTTTTATAACTTAATACATATTCAGAGCCATCCTAGGTTTTATAAACATCACTATTATTTTATATATTTTGTAGCAAAACTTATTGACTACTCTTTTAGTTTCTAGCGAGTTGTTCGCATGAAAACAATAAACACGCTTCGACGGTTCGGCAGTTCATATGATCGTAGTTTCTGAAACAGTTATAGTTTCGCTGACCACAGAAATAAATATTGCTATCCTCTTCATTCAATACAAATTGTTAGTTTTTTAAAGCTAGCACGAAATAAAATGTAAACTTCTATTTGTATTTCATTGATCCGTCACTCAAAGAAATAACAATTGAACAAAGCCAAAATTTTATGCCTCTCTTTATATAAAATCAATCAAACTGATACTTATTATGAGGGAAAATGGAAATCATTTACATGCTGCCATTTAATCGATTGGTTTTTAGGGTTCCGTTATCCATACCCATACAACGAATTTATTATGTGTTCATGTCTTTAAGGCATAGAGTTGTAATTGCATGTATTTGTATAGTAAATAGTATAATATTTAGTTAATTTATTATTATAATAATGAAATTATTCATCTTTTCTGCTCTTATAGATTCATCAATTTAAATAATGCATATTGTTGTATATTATTTTATTGAAACGGAACCCTATCATCTGTGTGACCTGAAAAATCTTGTCTGAATAATTTATGTCATGTCACTATGATTCAGCTAATATTAGTATGAGGGACTAGGGAGACTCCAACAAACAGTGAGTCGTAGGTACTTTGCAGATTAAAAATAAACCATAGCTATATAAAACTGTATTGATATACATTAATATAAGCTGCTATTATTTAAACGAAGAAAAAGTGTAGAAATAGGTTTCAATGATTTTCGTTTGTTGTGATTTATTAATTTAATTATATATTATATAATAATTATCATAAGTAAAAATATCATTAAAAGTAACTGCAAAATTTTTTAGTTACTATTTTTCGTAGAAAAAGACTTCTAAAGCGATGAACGGCCAAAGGTCAAAAGCTATAAACGTGCCGAATTTCGAATTTCAAACTAGTCTAGAAGTGCTCGCTAGCCGAACTGTTGCAGTTTTGTCGCCACCTTCAATGTGCTCGTTTATAAAATTTTGTTTATCACATTGAACAGGTTAAATGCAATCCAGTCGTTTGATTAAGGGACTCTCTGAATTAATAAAAGAACATTTTGATTTGCATTAACGTTTCTTACATGGATTTCATTGGGAATTACTTTTATAGTAAAACAAAGTTATTTTTTTCAATTATTTAAAATTTCTTTAATATTTTTATTCAAAATTAATATTAATAAAACTAGTCAAAAACTTTTATGTACAAAATTTCTTGACTATCCCGGAGTCCACCAACTGTAGTATATTTTATGATGTGAGATGTGTGGGTCGAATCTCATATCTGAATTTTAAACCAGTTCCACCCAACATTTTGTATTAACATCAGCTAATCTTGTATAATAAAGCAATTTTTATACAAACTAACCTAGACCATCATACAATCCGAAGGGTATTATACTCTCTCCTGAAAGAATACTGATGTATTTACGACTCTATTAATGGCGATAGATGTATAAGTATACAAAGATCAGATAGAAAATTTATAGACATGATAGTCGAGCCATACGCCAATCGACTTTCAGAGTAAGAATGTCTTATTCCAATCTACTTAACCTTGTCAATTAAATTTAGGGCTTATATGAAACAAAAAAAATAACATTTCTATTAATAATATTATACGACACTAAAGTACATAAGAAATATTAACCTTAATAATAATTATTATAGTTGAATTTAATGAACATTTATTTTATAAATTATGTATTATTTTTTGTTTAGTTAAAGCATTATACAAATGCACCTTTTATTTATTATTATTTAAGTTTCCGTCACTCGTGCATGCAACGCCTTTTAATATATATATTTTTATATAATCTGATTTAAAGAACACAAGGTCCCACAAGTGCGCGTAAAACCGTCCAAGGGACAGTGATAAAGGCCAAGATGACTTATAGATGTATATAGATATAATAGGGTATAGTTTTAGATGTCATATAGACGTATCTCTCAAAAATGTATGCAATATGAAAGACTGATCTCGTATCACTAAAGTTCTATAAAAACCTTTGAATCTTGTATACTTATATTAAGTGAGGAATTTGCACACGCTATTGGAAATCCTTCAAGTCATTCCGAGTTCACTTCAGAGTAACAAACGTAAAATGATTCGTTCATAAAACTAATCTGTTATTTTTATACTCTACGTAATCCGTTGATTGATTAAACAAACTTTGCCAGTACTTAATTCTTCTTTATATTGTGCATTCTTCTAAACTAAGAGGTATAATAAGATGGTATAAGTAGATGTATACGCATGTCATTAATACTAATTCTCCTGAACCACAGCCAGATTTATTTAATGATTTGGCGGTATGTGGAGTTTTAGACCGTTTACTTGTTTAAATATAAATATATATTTATGTGTATTTGAATCATTTCTGTAATAAAAATCTTCGCTCACTGTTTGCAATTATTCTTTTTCAATATAAAAAATATATTTTCTACTATTAGGTCCTTACATATGAAATTGGCGTTTTGTACGGGAGGAATATAAAGTAATTTTTTTTTGTAAAATATATTTAAGTAATCAAAGTAACACCGCTGTCATCTATGCACTTTTGTCATCTCATAGGTAGTTCATTAATCCCTTTACTAAAAAAAACCATAAGGGCGAGAATCAATAAACTCTTTGAAGGCGGTTTGGACTGCCGCATCGGAGTTGAATTTTTTTCCTTGTAAGAAGTTGTCCAAATTCCGGAAAAAATGGTAATCTGTTGGAGCAAGGTCCGGGGACTACGGTGGATGTTGCAGACATTCTAATTGTAGCTCATCTAACTTAGTGGTTGTTTGTTGTGCAGTGTGTGGTCTTGTGTTGTCGTGAAGCAGCAGTGATCTAGAGCGATTGACCAACCTCGATTGTTAACAACTAGTTCTTACTTCATGGTTTGCAGTTGCTGACAATAGATATCTGCCGTAATCGTTTGGCCAGATTTTAGAAAGCTGTAGTGAACGACACCAGCGCTAGTCCACCAAACACTCCCAAGTAACTTTTTCTGATTCAATTTTAGTTTAGGGCAGGATTTGGCTGGGTCTCCAAGGTTCAGCCATTGCGACGAGCGCTTCCGATTATCGTACAGTATCCACTTTTCATGGCAAATGATGATTCGATTTAAAATCACTTTATTATTGTGTCGGTTGAGCAAAGTGAAAAATGGAATTCCTTACCAGCTCACGTGTTCCCCTCCTCTTACAACCCGGGTTCCTTCAAACGAGGCGTGAAGAGGCATCTTGCGGGCCGGCGAGGCGGGGATGGCTAGTACAGAACATTCTTTCCGACTGTACTGGCCGTCGTCGCGTTTGGACTCTACTACCACTTACCATCAGGCGGAGTAGAGTCATTTGCCATCCCGGCGCATATAAAAAAAAAGTAACACAGCAGCCGACGCGTGTTTGCAAGTTAGATTCACTCAATTCATGAGGTACCCATCGTTCAAGTTTTTTTACTTTCCCGATTTGCTTCAAGTGGATTAATACAGTTTTATCACTTACCCCGAAGCCTGCAGCTATCTCTGAAGTACTTTGTGATGGATTCGCTTCCACAATAGCCTTTAATTCTTCATTTTCCACTTTGGTCTCCGACCGTCCACGAGGTTGGTTCTGAAGGTCGAAATTTCCAGAATGAAAACGTTGAAATCAAAAACGTACCGTGCTTTCTTTTGCGACACCAGCGCCGTACGCATCATTAATCCTTCGAACTGTTTCTGCAGCACTGGTGCCACGGTAGAACTCCTACTCGTAAATATACCGATATTTCATGTTTTCTATTGTGCGGTAATAAGCGACGCCAAAGAAAAAAATAATGAAGAAAAAACTGAATGAAAATTATTGACTGTTTTCAAAACTCAAATGTACCAGCTAAATGAATTTATAAATTTGAATTTGGAATTCTTAACCAAAGAGATGAGATATTTCAGATCAAAGTGGTCAGTATGACAAAACGCTAATTTCATATGTAAGGACCTAATATTAAACTTAATATTTGCTAAAATATTGCTTCATAAGTTATCTCACCTTAGAATAAAATCTGAAGAAAAAATTAAATGTTATTATTATCCGACCAATTTCAGCTACGGTATATATATATGTATAAATATATTATGTATTTTATTTAATATATTTTTTGACTGTCTTGTTGGTCTAGTGGCTAGATGTAAGGTCGCTGACCCGGGGGTCCTGGATTCAAGCCCCACATCGGGCCAATAAAAAGTTATTAGGTTTTCCTTTCGAAAATTTTCAGTAGCAGCCTAAAATTTGGAAGTTGAAATTCTCCATGGGATCTTCTACATTCTGATTCCTGCCCGGAAAATTTCGATACTGTGTTTCAAATAATTTTAATTAATCAATACGTAATATTATTATATGAGCGTGATAAATATATCGTAAATTATTTCGTAATCGAAACCGACTAAGAAATAAAATAAAATTCCACGAAAACATTCTAATAAACAGATTTTCCGGCTTTTCTTGTATACGTCAAAAAATTTAGTAAATAGGTTTGGTATTGATCAATAAAGACTAAAGTTTATAAATTTTATTAATAGATTTTAAATAAATTCATAAACCGACGAATGTAAATTAAAAAACCTAAACTACATAAAAAAAATGTGGAACATACAAAATTCTCCTTTTTTTGAAGTAGCTTAAATCATTGGAAAGTGTCACACTGACATTAGTCTAAGTGTATAAATAGTTAACTCAGCAAACGGAGTTGAATATTTCTGTTAGAAAAGATGTTTTTGAGGAATCCGTAACAGCCTGTGAATGTCCCACTGCTGGGCTAAAGACCTCCTCTTCCTTTTTTGAGGAGAAAGAGCTAGGGAAGCATCCTGTTATTTAAAGTAATTTTTACTTTATATATATTGTATCAGTCAAATAGTCTGTGATGGGTAATTGGTAACCCCATATTTCCAGTTTTAATGGTAACGAGATAATTACTTGATGGTGCGTATAATTCTGTCTGTTGACAGGCGACATTCAAAGCGAAATTTCAGTGCTTATTCGAGCTTTTTCCTTTGTATTTTATAGTTCGATCGCCACAAAAATTATCATTACCACATTTAATTTTGTGTACAGAAATTTTACATGAAAATTAAAACGGTTACTCGAAATATTAAAAAATAATATTTTTTTGTCGATTGATAACAAAGTGAAGTTGAATATTATTTTTAGTAAAAAAAAACTATTATTTTTTCATAATAAAAGTCAAACATTATTGTACCATGCATAAGACTAATATACCTAGTTACGAGATTATCATGTCAAGATTATACAAACTGGTAGTCAGAAAACGCCCGAACCAAATGAAAATTGACTCTCAGACTATACTGTAGTCCTTACTCACTCACACAGTAGTAGCTTCACGCGTCTTCATTCATTCCTTCAAATTGTTTATCCTTTATGATGGCCTCCCAACCAATTTTAGCCACGGCTGCTATTTTCACCTGAGACTAGTCAACTGCATAAATAATATAACGGTGCACAAGTTTGTACACAAACACAGATGAACTGTATACCTTACACTCGTAATTTGATGGGACGGCAGTCCAACGCGGAGAAAGAAGCGAGTAACGATAAGAAGATGAGTAACGGCTTTACTACACCATATTTATACGAGTGTTGTATATATTTTTTTGTCATTCATAAAAATTTAGAAAATTAATATAGTTAATTTAAAAAATTAATTTAGTTAATTAGTATAGTTGTGTTGTTACCCGTGTTATTTTAATTTATTATAATAAAACAAAACCATGACATACATGATGTAATTAAATTGTTGGAAATTTTTGGTCGTTTTTTTATTTATTTAAAAAATAATTTATGTTAGTAAAATAACATGCATTTAAGAGCCTAATTATATAAAATACTTGTTTGTTGTAATCGAATAATAATTACATACTGTAGAGGAGTGGATTGTATTCAATAATTATAGATTATTTATAGGTGCAGCCAAAGAGGGCTTTGTATTTATTTATATCCATTATCTGTGTAATTACACAACCTGATATCTTATTGCCTTCAATATTGCGTTTATCTAACCTATTGAAATATACTTAGTTTGATCTTATAACCCAGGGAGGTTTATAAAAAGGATATAGACTAGTAACACTTGAAAACGTTATGACGTAATGGTAATCGTCGTATGACAAACTTATCTCATATACCTATCTAATATACACAAGGTGACGTAGTACTCTTTGTTTATATAAATCAGCACAACTGCAATGTTTTGCAATATGTTGCAGTATAAATATAATATAAATTAATTATTAGGTATGTAATGAGCTGGGATGATTTGATGAAGATGAAAGTTCAGGCAATTATACTGAATTTTAGGAAAATATCGTGCAGAAACCTACATGTTGAGTGAAAATCAGCCAATCCGCATTGGAGCAGCTTTTGAAAAGATGGTTACGAGCTTATTCCACACAAGTTCCTAACCTTCTCCGTAAACAGAAAGGGGACTTGTATGCCCAGAAGTGAAACATTTAAAGCAGAAAAAAGTAAACAGTGTTAACTAAAAAGTTAAGTTTTGTTTTGTGTTTATTATTATTTTTGTATAATATTATGTATTTTGTTATTATAGACTTTAATTTAAATGCAAGCCTTTTATGTATGTTATAGATAATCAATTTACGACGTCACATATTTTATTAGAATAGCAACATCACACAACGTGATTGACCTATTATGAGTTACTGATCAGTTGTCAGATGTTAAAGCTATGAAAATATAAGACACACCAATTTTATTATGCAGCCGATTGATGAAAATGTAAAAATATAATGGTGTATCTGTCATTAGTGCGTGTGATCGATTGTCGAGAGACACACTTGGTCTCTTGCTCTCAGGACAGCGCCAGCGCCGAATGTGCGACCTGACTGATTTAATAAAATCAACATGTTGAACGACAATGGTGGCCATTTAGATGGCAACCCATTTGAATCAATGTCGTATATTAAAATGTATATTTAAATATCTTTCTTACTTACGTATTCAACATCGATTCAGAGATTCATATTAATAGGGTGATAGTTATAAACTCGGAACTAAATATATTTAAGCTTTCTGCGTTAAATTATCAGTAATCTAAGAATAATAAGAAACTCCTAACGGAAAAATACATTTTTCTATAAATACTTTCACACGTTAGACTAAGTATTCTATAGCTACACAAACACAAACGTAGGCGGGAACTAACGAATAGACGTGTTAATCTCAGAGTGTCTGAAACATGTGACGGTATTATTTTTCTCGGCATCATATCGCGTAATTAATAACGTATTCCTTATGTTCTTATGACATGTTTATATATAATTTCAGCCTTTTATTAAAATATTAGTTAAGATTATTTTTATTATATATATAATCCACAGTTTTTTCATAAATAAATTTATATACTTACAAAAAGTGTATTTAATAAGTCAGTAATATTTTTCACATGAAATGAAATAAATATTTTGCGATATTATTTATGAAAATCATAAATTCTACTATATATATATATATATATATATATATATATATATATATATATATATATATATATATAAGCTTATTAAATAACAACGGTCAATATTTTAAGCTTTTAAATTCCGCTTGGGAAATAATGGGATATAAGGGGAGCCGACAACAACCTAGGCTCTCTACCGTCAACCTCACCTGCTCGTGGTACATCCTGCTAATCAACGAACGAGGCTCTGGCGACCGAAATCGTGGCGGTATAACCACACAAATGCTGAATTCCGAAAATGCAAATCCTGATAGCGTGCAGCAGCGCTATTAGTGAAAGATTTCCAGCCACTCCGGTCACCAACCCACCTGCCAAGCGTGGTGACTAAGGCAAATACCCCCCTATGAGCGACGACAAAAATTCACGGCCCCCAATTCCCGGTAATCGCACTATTCCTGGCCACGGTACCGGCCATGGTAACGGTGCGATAGGGGGTGCTAAGAATCCCCGGGCTACGGCAGGGTACCACGTAAACGGCGACTGTTTCTGGCCACGTATAATGGACGCTCTCTGCGGCTGGACGAACATCTGACAGAATTGGAAGTAGAGTTAAGTCGTATTAACTGGGATATAGTAGGTCTATCAGAAATCCGAAGACAGGGTGAGGACACGATGACACTAGATGCCGGTCACTTACTCTACTTCCGAGAAGGACACCAACCATCCCAAGGTGGCGTCGGCTTTTTGATCCACAAGTCACTCAGAAGCAATGTCGTGGAGGTTGGCAGTGTGTCGGCGAGGGTGGCATACCTTGTCTTAAAGATAACCGAGAGGTATGCCTTGAAGATTATACAAGTGTATGCCCCAACGTCTACATACACTGACGAAGAGGTCGAAGCCATGTACGAAGACATAGTGAAAGCTATGTTTCGTACCAATACCTTCTACACAATTGTTATAGGTGACTTCAATGCCAAAGTGGGAGTACAAGAAGATGGTGAATCGAGGGTAGCAAAATTCAGCTATGGGCGCAGAAATCATCGGGGGCAAATGCTGATAAACTTTCTCGAGGCTCAGGGATTATTTTTGATGAATTCATTTTTCCAGAAAAAGCCCCAAAGGAAGTGGACCTGGCGAAGCCCCGATAACATAGCGATGAATGAGATCGACTTCATTTTATCCAATAATCGCTAAATATTCAGGGATGTCTCCGTGATCAACAGGGTAAACACTGGAAGTGATCATCGCCTGGTAAGAGGCAACCTGAATATTAACACTAAAATGGAACGATCGCGGTTAATGAAGTCGGCTCTTAGACCAACTCTGCCTCAGGTCGAAGCTGCTTGCGAAAGCTTCCAGCTGGAACTACAGAACCGATTTGCCATGTTGGAAACCAGGCAGGGCATTGACGACGCCACCAATAGTCTGGTGCGTGTCATCCGCGAGGTAGGCCAAAATTACTTTCGACAAAAGAGCAATGGACGTAAGTCGAAGCTCTCAGGCAAAACTCTGAACGAGATAACGAGGAGACGAGAACAGCAGAACATGACGCCATCTGAGTATCAGGCACTTAACAGGAAAGTTAAAAAACTAATAAGGCGTGACACAAGACGAGCGAATACCCGGAATATTGAAGATGCTATAGCACTCAATAGGGGCTCAAAGGTTCTTGCAAAGTCACATACCTCCTGTTGTCACCTGACAAAACTCAGAACCATACAAGGCACAACCGTCACCTCAAAACCAGAGATTCTAGCTGAAGTCGAAAAGTACTATGGCGATTTATACTCATCACGAGTTCACTCCACCTGAGTTCCACAGTGCGGATGACCCACGAGCCAGACTAACACGCCACCTATCAGACGATCTTCCCGACATCGATTTGGGCGAGATTAGGATTGCTCTCGGGCAACTTGGACACAACAAGGCTCCAGGAGATGACGGAATTACCTCAGAGCTTCTCAAAGCAGGAAGCACACCAGTTCTGAGAGAGCTGGCTAACATCTTTAATTCCGTCCTCCACAATGGTATAACACCGAAAACATGGAACAGAAGTGTGGTGGTGCTGTTTTTCAAGAGGGACGATAAAGCTCTTCTGAAAAGCTACCGCCCCATTTCACTTTTAAGTCATGTTTACAAATTGTTTTCGAGGGTAATCACGAATCGTCTTGCCCGAAAATTCGATGACTTCTAACCCGTGGAACAGGCTGGGTTTCGAAAAGGCTTCAGTACCGTAGAACACATACACACACTAAGGCAAATAATACAGAAGACCGAGGAATATAATCAGCCTCTATGCCTAGCGTTTGTGGACTACGAAAAAGCCTTCGATACCATCGAGACCTGGGCTGTTCTGGAATCTATGCAGAGATGCCTTATTGACTGTCAGTATGTTCAGGTGGTGAAGTGTTTGTACGAAGCCGCAACCATGACCGTCCAAGTACAAGATCAGAGCACAAGACCAATCCAATTGCATCGCGGGGTAAGACAGGGAGATGTAATCTCACCGAAACTCTTTACCAATACATTGGAGGACGTCTTGAAGACGCTTGATTGGAACGGACGCGGCATTAATATAAATGGGCAACACATTACACATCTGCGATTTGCCGACGACATTGTCATCATGGCGGAGACTCTGCAGGATTTGGAAGAGATGCTAAACAGCCTGAGCGATTCTTCAAAACAAGTAGTTCTCGGGATGAACATAGAAAAGACCAAAATTATGGCAAACCGACATGTATCCCCGAGACCAGTGGTCGTAAATGGCTCTCCACTTGAAGTTGTGCAGGAATATATCTACCTGGGCCAAACTATACAACTTGGCCGGCACAACTTTGAGAAAGAGGCTAAAAGAAGAATACGTTTGGGCTGGGCGGCATTCGGAAGGTTACGTCATATTTTTGAATCGTCGATCCCACGGTCGCTTAAGACCAGGGTCTTCAATCAGTGCGTCCTACCTGTAATGACTTACGGTGCCGAAACGTGGACACTTACCGTAGGACTGGTCCACAAATTTAGGGTCGCTCGGCGAGCAATGGAACGCGCGATGCTTGGGGTTTCTCTAGCAGATAGAATCCGAAATGAGGACATTCGCCAGAGAACTAAAGTCATCGACATCGCGCGTAGAATTAGCTCGCTGAAGTGGAAGTGGGCTGGTCATGTCTCCAGGCGCATTTATGGCCGATGGAGCAGACACGTGTTAGAGTAGAGACCACGCTTAGGCAAACGTAGTGTAGGACGCCCTGTAACAAGATGGGCCGATGATTTAAAAAAGGTGGCAGGTTCGGGATGGATGCGGACTGCCCAAGATCGGGATGGTTGGCGTTCTATGGGGGAGGCTTTCGTCCAGCAGTGGACGGCAAAAGGCTGAAAAAATAAAATAAAATCCGCTTAGCTAGCTTAACTTTATATTAATCATTTAAAAAGGTGATCCAATTTATAAGTAATTCTTGAAGAAAAAAATTAAAAAAATATTTTATAAAAAGGAGTACCCTATCCAATAGCTTACAACTTATCGAAATCATATTTCAGGAACGTGACGACGATATAGCTTACTCTTTTCTAAAAACAGTCTTTTAAGCCTCGTTTACGATACCAACTAGCCATACAACGCTTCACACTGGACTATACAGCTTCTTTTAGATTCTTTCAGATTGTAGATAAAACCATTCGACGAAGGAAAAATATATTGGACAGTAGGATGTAGTGCGTTTAAACAAAGCACAACCCTTTTCTAAGGCATTGTCTGTATCATATTGTCAGGAGCACGTGGCGACAAAAGACATTCGTTCATATAAAAGTTTATTTTTGTAATATTTCACAATGTTTCATGTTATTCAAATACCTGTTTGAAGAAAACTATGAATACACTTTCATATTATTAAATGGTTAGTCGAAAACAAATCATATCATTAATTTTATCGTTAAGCGTAGATTCTTATTTTATTAATAATAATATCCTGGGACATTTTTCACGCACGGCCATCTGATCCCAAATTAAGCTTGTACAAAGCTTGCGCTATGGAAACCAGACAACTGATATACTACTTTTCCTTTGTAAATACATACTTATATAGAAAATTACACCCAGACTCAGGACAAACAGACATTTTCATGCACACAAATGTCTGTCCTGGGTGGGAATCGAACCCACAACCTTCGGCGTGAAAAGACAAGTATCTACCAATCACGCCAACCGGCTCGTCAAATTTTAATGTATGTGTACATTTATTATGAAACGTCAACAGTTCCTATTTGATTTAATACATCATTATATAATCAGAAAACGATAATGATCAGAGTGGATTAGTCGTATGTCAAGGTACGGTAGGTATTTTAGATACCAAGCACTCGTCTTCGGCACTAACGAAGAAGATGTTAGCGAAGCGAAGGCAGCCAACATTCGACGGTCGAGACGCCCCGGGCTCGTCCACTACGATCTCTAATGAGAGCGCTTCCATCGTTAAATAAATTGGATAAAGACATTCGTGATCTCTCAAGAACAACTTGAAGCCCTCCAATGTGTCTAGCAATTAACTAAATTAAAAGATTGTCCGAGCACTTATCGAAACGTCTCAAGCACTTCAGCCATCATTCATGCTCTTTTATGTATATTTTAACTATTCTCGTTTTCGGGATTTTCTTAATTCCTACTTAGTCATGTTCATAAGCGTAAGTACCTTGTCCGACATTTTTACAGCGTTATCTTATCTGAATGTTTTAGTAGATACTTAATCATGCCATAGCCTGGCCTCGACGGGAGATTTAACTTATTATGCAGATTCTGGAACACTGACAGTATCAATGCCAATAAATTACAAGTATTCGTAGCGGGATGATAAAATGAACCAATATTGAAACGTTTGTTTATCTCATCAATATACGATCTGACCGTTGTGTATTATTTTCTTTATAAGACAAATATTACCCGTAACAATAAAGGTCCTCATAAAATATGTACATTAGTTTTTCCTTTATTTTTATGTTGTCAATACAAGATATAGTATTCTTAATATTAAAAAAAAATAATATTTTTTGAATAACACAGTCAGCTGTGAAGAGTTCAATTCTTTCTTATGGACTGCATTCCGAAAAATATGAATACTTTTTTAATTAATAAAAAGTCATAATAACGACACCGTATTTTTGCAATAAAGCTAAAGCTATGATTGAAATGTCCCTATGATAGGGTGACTTAAGGCCGCGTGACACAAAAGAACGTTCCGATGTCAGCTGAGCCAAGACCTTAGTCGGATCATCGGATTAACTGCCTGTAACAGTATGTCAACCAGTCGACCAACAAAGATTTACGCCTTTGTTTTCATTCTTTAAAAGGATTCCTCTTTATTTTTCTAACACAAAGAAATGTTATCTACACTGTACTTTATTAGACACAATCCTTCTTGTTTTAAAGCAATTAGTCAATTATATTGTTAATTAATTATATGTATATATATATATATATATATTAAAATGAATAACATTAATTTGTTCGTGGTCTGCTTTTATCAATTGTATTTGACAATATGATTAGATTTTAATATGAGTGTCAAGAGTACGTCAGGATGGACTTATATTGGATCCAGCCAGCACCATATCCACCGGCACGGCACTACGAGTGAAAGCCTTTAATCTCTGCATTGCGTCAGACCGAGCGGAATGAGGGTTATCGGTTTCCCTGATAAACACAAACGAATGAGTTCGGGTACACAGTCCAGCGAAATAATACCCATCCGCAGGATAAAAATTGATTGTCGCACGCAATCGAATAGGTGTTTTTTCCGTTTTTATTGTTTAAAATCAAGCGATTCTCAAAAATGAATAATCACTTTCGATTTTCGTTATATATTGTTGCGGTGACAAAATTTATCGGCTATTAGCTGCGCATTAATTGGCAATCATAACAATGCATAAAAATAATAGCCGGTTTTTATCGAAATGAAAAACTAAAAATTAACATGTCGTATGTTGCGTCATATTAAGGTCTTCCGAGCGGCAAGAAATTCATTTCGGTTCCTTGGCAAGTGAAGGTGTTCTCGAACAGCTAGGATTACTGAAAAAAGAGCGCACTCACCTAACGTGGTCCTGACTAACGATGTATAAAATTTCCATTGTCATCAATCTCTGACACTACGCCGAGGATTCGCAAACTCCTCACTAATTGCAATTTGAACAAAAAACTAAAAAGCAAAGTCATCGTGCGCTGCAATTTTACAGTCCGCTTTTTTTAAAAAAGAGAGTGGCTGTTGTTAGTCTTAATAAGCAAAGTCAGCAGCAAGGAGAAATGGAAAAGAATTTGACTGACTTTTGTTAAAAATAATATAATAAGCATCGAAGCCCACAAATGAGTGCACAAAATGGTAAAGCGAAAAAATGGAGCCGAGTTTAAAAAGGGTGGCGCTTATCCGATATGTGGGCCGCAATACATTGCCTCCGCCATGCATATGGCAGTTAACAGCTCTTACACAATAGAGCGTGACATAAAGAGAAAATAGAATAAAAATGAAATTTCACGAACGTTTTATATGTACTAAATGTTAAGCTAACATAATGTTGATATTTAAACGATACTCGGAAATTAATATTTAAATAAATAATTATCTGCCTGAAAAGAATATTCTAGAATAAAATAAGGCTAATACGCAATATTCTTACTAACTCTGAGCATAGGTCGTATTGTAGGCGCAGAAGTAATCAAAATACTCTATCCCACAAACAAAAAAAATCGCACCTGATCCTGCAAACAAGGACTCATCATGTAACACATAGTCACGTAAATTGGCTAGGATACATACTAATCCCGAGATAAAACGGTTAAGCCTACGCCGTACCACTCGGTGTGTAAATACCTTTAGATATTTGTTCTAAGCGTTAGTGTTCGCTACAGATTCTTAATTTGAAATTTCTAATAATATAATCATTCACTATATATTAGTCCTTCGAATTAATGAAATATATTTTATTAATTAACACAACTGTAATGAATATTTGATAGAACATATTAAGTAACGTTGTCGGCGTGACAATTTTTTAGTATTTGATTATGATTTACGATAATATTTTGAACTTCTTTAGAAATTATCTTAATAATCATCCGTCAAAAAAACAAAATCAATCAAAGCTCCCCTCAAAACTTATTATTATTAGAAAAATGAAAACAAGTATTAAACATTATATTACCTCCGGGTATTGAAATGTGTTCAGCAGATCAAAAAACGTGAATAAAGAGATACTGGCAATAAATAAACCGATGAAATATTGCCGGTTAAGATCGAACGCAATTTGTAAGCGCACCTATCTTGCGCATTAGAGATCACGGGTTCAGAAATTACCTACAACAGGTTCTCGTGTGATTTGTAGCACCCCGGGGCGATTTTGTACCAGATGCCCTTTGCGGAAAACAACTTATATTTAAGTAAAATTATTCGCGGGAAGTGCGTACATGTATTGGTTTTTCGGACAATAAATTTACTCTCATTTTATTTTTCTCATTGATTTATTTTCGGGTAGTGTTTTAGGTATTTACGTATAAAATTCATGTCTCTAATAAAGGTCTTATAGAAAAAAAATTAAAGTAAAGTAACAGTCTGTAAATGTCCCATTGTTAAGCTAAGGCCTCTTCTCCTTTTTTGAGAAGAAAGTTTGGAGGTTATTCCATCATGGTGCTCTAATGCCGGTTGGTTGACACATGTGGCAGAATTTCAGTGAAATTAGACACATGCAGGTTCCCTCAATAATTTTTCCTTCACAGTCAAGCACGTGATGAATTATAAACACAAATTAACCACATGAAAATTCAGTGGTGATTGTCCGGGCCCACGGGCCCACGATCATCGGTTAACATTCACGCGTTCTAACCACTAGGCCATTTCGGCTTCTCGGCTTATAGTAGTTAAATATTATTCTTAATTCCACAATTAAATAAGGAATAGGGTATATAATTGATATATATATATATATATATATATATATATATATATATATATATATATATTTATATATATATATAAATAAACTTTAACTTAGCTATATATAAAATCATTGCGAGATAATTTTTGTTTCATTTTACACGTTTTATTTAAATAAATTCATGAAACTTCGTAGGTTATTTTATAAATTTATTTTTTATATAAATTCAAATGAATTCAGTTTTTAAATCAAATATTACAGACATAAATGAATATGCTATTATCTTTTAAATTTTAACTTAGATGTAGTCTTAGTCTCTTAATTTAATTTAACTTTTTTAAGATTAATATTGTTTTCTTTTTTACAGCATTGTATTTTTTATTTAAATTAAATTATATAATATCAACATATGCTCATAACTGTACATAGATATTACAATATGAAAAATATTGCACTTGTTAAACAAACATTATTGTTGCGGTCATGATTTGTAGGGCTATTATTTAAGTGGACGTAACAATTATTAATTAACGAATAAACTATATTTATTTTTAAAGAACATTTTAAAATATTTAGAAAAAAGTATTTTACATAACAAAGAAAATCGTTTTGCAATATCTTAGAGTTATTGCTTTGATATGCATTATATTAACAAACATTTTAATATTTTTTTATTATTAACTATTGAAAATTTTACTTAGCTTCAATATTTTTTTTTTTATTTGAAATCTTAAGTATTTTGCTTTATTTATTCTTAAGATTTTTGTTTACGAAATCTGGGACTTGCTGTTGTTTTTATCCGTCGTAATCCATCCTCCACCTAAACATCGTTCATTCGGCACCTATCGCAGTATTAAGATAAGAAAAGGGATGTCGTAAAGTTGAAAACAAGCTTTTTATTCCGTGTATGCCAACGGGCTTTTTAACTTAGCTTTGGGTCCTGGAATTACTAAAATACGTCCAAAAAAAGTTTATCCGTGATAAAAGTTTTACTTTTTATATTTATTTCGCTTAAAACATATCAAAATATATAATAATAATACATTTTTATTTAAACCCAAAAGAATCATATGCACAATTTGTTTGCAGTATTATCTAAATCTAGGGTTTTTATTTACATTAGCAACACTGGTGGTGGACCTCTGACTCCGAAACTAATATAAATTGTACTATCAGAGTCAGCGATTCCTCGACAATTCGTTGCACATTAGATTAGATTTCTTATATATGAAATAAGAAGCAGTATTACTCTCTATGAGAATTTTATAAATTCGATTACTGAAGAAGGTTCAAGAGTAAAAAAGAGCGTGTTGAAGTTTGAGAAAATAAGATGATAGGTGACATTTTTTTGTACTGGAAAAACACATTACACGTTTCCCCACGGGAACAGTGGGGGGGGGGGGTATATGAGACACGTGAGTGGCCATTATTCAGCTCGGCCAAATTTATTATTATTATTAAATGATTTCATAATTAAAATGTTGTATTACATTCATAAACCAAAGTGCACAAGATTGTAGAACACGTGAATCGCAAGTTTAAATCTAAATGTTTAATTTGTTTTTTTGTAAATAACTTTGTTTTGTCACACAAAACCCACATACAGAGATTAGTGGAATAATTTCGAATCATTTTCCTCAAAATGAAGAGCCTTATTTACTTAGTAGCGAGACGTTTTACGCTGCTACTCTACTATTTTAAGCTTTATGTCCTTATTTTAGTGTGTTCAAAAGCAAGTTAAACCAATTGAATTCGTTTATCGAAAAATTTCGAATTGTACACGTATACTAAGGAAGTAAATATTGAAAATTTTACTCGATTTTTTATGACCTCTCACGTACACTAGATATCGGTTTTGAAACAAAACGACCGTAAATTTAGAGACGCGCAATTTTCGCAAGTTATGCGAAACCTTAACCGTCAGTAATTTCTGATAGGAAAATGGAATTGTACGCGAATAATATAAATTACTTCGACCTTTCGTATAGGCCCCATGCTTAATTTATGTGCAAATCTTGCAGATTCAGGCGAGCACATATGGAATCACGATCATTGCAAAATAAATTAATACCGTATCAGTTAAAGTCAAACGAATGATTGTTATTAATTGTAATAAATAAATAGAATAAAAAAAAGCCTTTTATTTCCTGTATACATTTTACAGAGCTTATTTAATTGTAATATCGGAATATACCTAATAATAGTATTACAAATATTTTTTTAGAAGAATATCGTAACATATTTACGATATTTCATTTTGATATTTAATACATCATTCAAATTCTTATATTTAGCGGTTAAAAAAATACGTATTTCCAAAATGTAATATCTAGCACTATTCACCAACTGTAGTAACTAACGATTAGTTAATATTATTTTATTTTAGGTTCATAAAGTATCGTCTAAGTGATTTAAGAAATAATGAAATTGAGGTAAAATTTTTGAAAAAGATTTTATTCAGTTGGTAATCCCAATTTCTGATATTTCTATTTGTACATAACGAACAAGTAGTGGAGAGTAAGTCAGCTACACCACCAACCGCAAGCTGCGGCGTTCCTCATCAATATTGCGCGCACGTTCCAAAACTTTCTGCCACAATTACCTGGGAGCTCAAGTGTCGGAAAATATATTGGTTTTGTTCCTCTCCGCTCCGACCATCAAAAGAATCGAATACCTAACGAATTAAATATAATAAACGTTAAAATATGACCACCTCAGCAACCTTATATAACGATCTCATTAACCAAATTATGTAAATGTTGAAATTGTACGCTTCATTATTTATATATATTTTCGTATTCGTTGCTTTTCAATTACTTATCAAAGTTTATTCACAATCATAAGTACCAAATAATACTACATAAAAACAATTATTCGATGTATTAAATAACAATAAAAATTAATATTATTTAGCAAACTAAAAGAGCTACTAATAGCAATATGATGTATGTAATACCTTTGTATAAAATATCGCTTTAATCTCTTGAGATTCGACTTCCGCACTTGCTAGCCACTCAGGTACAGCTGAAGTAAGAACTACGTCCAACAGAGTTAATTAATAATAAACGGGGAGGGCCAATGGCCGGGAACGAGGTGAAAGAAAAATATCGTAACGTTGGTTAGTTAGTGGGAAGGAGCGGTACTGTGTGGCCAGAAATAATAAGCCAGCCTTAGTGATTTATTGTTTTGGCTTTGTGAGACCTCACTCGGCAGCTTGATAAAAAATGATCGTGCTTATTAACACCGCTGCCTGGATCCGACTTTATTACACCTCGCCGATTCCTATGACATTATTCCATTTTATATCGTACCTAGAACAGTATTCATTTACAGAATTTATTTAATTACATCACAAAATGGAATTTTAAGAGAAAATTAACTTACATTTTATATACAAATATTTATTACTCCCTCCGAATAAATCAAAAAGTTATTTACTCTTTCCTTGTTCTGAACTGTAATGAGACTTACGTATACAGTAAGTATAACGTTGTAAATATAATAACAAAATATAATTTACTATGCGGAGCGCAATGATTTAGAAACTTCGGATTTTATTGTGGAAAGCGAAATTCTTTGCGGTAGGCGTTAGAACGGGGTTACCTCGGGAAAGTTTTCAAATATTACCTCCATTATTTCATGAGATGACAGAGGTTGGGCACATATTAGCAAAGTTTGGAAATAGCCGTTTAATGTCACCTCAATTCATTTTTGGAAACTCATACCAAACGGTATTTTATATTATTACCCATATTAAGCTTATCATATGAAAATAGTTTAAAAACATAACATCTCACTAAACTAAACTAAGATTTAACACTAAACACATAAAATTTCCAATTTTTAAGTTATACATTAGAAAATAAATTTGGTAGCGTAAATTACACAAATAATATTAATAATTTTTAAAGTTATAATTTATTTTATAGTAAGGTTACTTTAAAGAGGTTCCAACCAAAAGCTCAGCAGCTGAGAAAAACCTGAGAGAAGTCACGAGCAACAGATTACCAAGATTTTTACCCCTAAGCAAAAGAATTTAAACAAAGAAAGTAACATTTAAAAGTTTCAAAACTCTTTTATCCTTAGATAAAACCCTTAAGCTATCCAAGTTCAGCCCAATGATATGACTAATATATAATATCGAATAAAAAACATCAGGTTACCATATTTAACTTAGCATTTTTTTTTTGTTAGAATTATAAAAATAACAATTACAGTTTTAAAATTTCTATTACTTCGAAGTAATTTATCGTTATCTGCTTAAAATCAATGGACCCTTTAACTGTGATTGTACAGGTCAAGCGCTTAACACTGAAAAGGTGTTTTAAGTTAAACTCATTTACATTCCGTTGTTTTCGTAAATAATGGCAGCGATATTGTCATGCGTTACTGGCAGTGAACCTTTCGCCTCATATTCATACCGCTGTATATGCTAATGAACAAATTTGAGGCTGACAAAAACTGCTAAGCTCACCATTTTCGGTGTTAACAGTTTCAATTTAAACAGCTTTGTAGGGCAAATTGCGTGGTTAGTATGTCACTACGCGATTAAAATAGGTAATACGTGAAACACAGGCTAAAAGATAGATTACCCGAATGATGTTACGTATAGCACAGGCTGTGAGATAAATTACGCAATTGATTCTTCGATATTGGCTTTTATAGTGATACATGCGTACATTACTTTATTAAAGGTTGCCATTATTCAATTTTTATTATATGGCTGTGCGACCAAAAGTAAACAAAGCGTTATATTTAAGCTTACATTTGTTTTAGTTATTAAATTATTTTGTAATGCATTTAATGACATGGTTTTTCTGATATGTACTAATTTACTCCAGTGTTTACATTTTAATAAAAACAATGAGCTAATAATATGCTCTCATATATATTTATTGACATTGTTAAAAGTAATTATTTGAAACCCACTGATTATCCAATTGTGAAAAAAAACCCGAACCACTGGAAATAGATGAAATTAATTATATAATAATTATTTTTTGTAATAAAATACACTAATTCGTACTTTTCAAGGTGTGTATTTAAACGTTTAGATTAAATTTTCGAGTTTCAATTTACTGAAAGCGTTGGAAACATAAGACCTTGTCTTTAAAACTGTAGGCGTATTGAGAGGCTCTGCTCATTTCTCTTTAGTTAATGACTATAATTTTAACTTGATGATAAAGACAGTTAGTTTGCCTTGTTTGTTTTTGAAAGATAAAATTGAGACAAAATAAATGCTCTAAGTAATATAACCTACAAAAATGAAAGCATTAAATAGCATGGTGACATTTTAAAACATCGGGGAATTGTGAATACCATGGCTCTATAATATCATGTTTCCTTATCTATTTTGTTTATTTCCATGGTTGTTTTATTTTCGTCAAAATAACTTAAATGAAAAAATATAAAACCCTTATAAACAAACCTTCGAAGCAATAAAAATGTTTAGATAACCCCGATGTTGATCTATATAATAAATTCGAGAATTTTTGTCAAATGTAATACGAAAGAGACAGCCGATCAAAATGTTTAGATAGAGAGAATAAGGCTTAGAAAATAATGCGTAAAAATAATTTCTTGAAAAATATATATCCAACTAAGTCAACATTATCAAATCCATACGTCTTGTATAATCTAGGAACATTACAAGTGCCGGCTGCGATTCGCCTTCCGCACCGTTGAGATATTGTAATGAAATCCAGCCATCTGTTTTCCCTCCAAAGTAATATGATGTGCGACCTGCGCCTGCTTTCCGTACTACTAGATTATAATAATGTGAAATGACTGCAACCTTTTAGTCCAAAATTATAAAGAACACCTCCAATAAGCAATAATGAACGAATATTAATAACGATAAATACATATTGCTAAACAATATTTGTCTTTTAAAGACCTTTGAATCTATCTCTCCTATGTATGCTTTAACAATTCATATAGTTTGTAGTTAACTTACACAGTAAGCAATCTGCTCAGATAACACACAGCGGTTGAGTACATAATTGCGAACATTTGTTACCTCGACGAGTGATAAACTTTACGGAACGGTGGTTAGAGCCAAGGCATACAAACGTCGCATGTGATCCAATGGCAATAATCACTCATGCCTAAGTCGATAATAGTGATAATATTGCGAGGCCTGTCTATACAGTGAATGCTCTAATATGCGATTTGTATTCACGGTCGTGTTGTTTATGGGCCATTGAGATACGAGCACCCATTGCTGCGCCCATTGGCTGGGCAATTTACATCGGAACGCTACTTTTGTATAGATAGTAGGGCTGTTCGATTGAAACGCAGCTATGTTCTAATTACGCGTAAAACCATGTGCAATTTCATTCGTACACCAACATTACGCTGTGAAATTCCATTCACTGTGAAGAATATTCGTTGCGTAAATTTCAACTTGAATGTTCATTTAAGAGAATAGAATTTAAAAACCTGAAAAATATTAATAATATGTTATGGTGAGTATAACGGGTTTTTTTGTTTGTTATATGTGAATTTGACATATTAATTACGGGTCTAATTAGGCCTTTATATTAATTAGCTTTTAAATTTAAAAGCAATCTTTTTTAAAACATTATACCGTGGTTAAGATTTAGTGTGATACCTTTAGTTTTTACAATAAATCATTGTCACAGAGTTTTGATGTAAATATGAATAGAATATAAAAAACATTGTGAAAATGTATTTATATATTATTAGTATTGATTAGATTTTATAAAGGAAAATTAGACCGCAAAAAAATCTTTTTATTATTAATGTTTCCTTAGCTAGTGGGTATAATACAAACCAAACACATACTATAAACAGTTTTGTGATATAACATTAACGTTTCCTCTTTTATTGTTTAGTTATTTGATATTTAAGATTAATTTAACGTAATAGAATTGCAATTGAAACCTTAACTTATTTTGCTTCATTATAACTTTATAACATTAACGATCAAATGTTACAAACTTCAGGATGTTGTCGTACTTTATTATAAACATTCATATTTATCAGTCAAAGTTGCTATGTAACAAACGAACTTATTATCATTCTAAAAAACTTTCTTAATAAACGACCTGAGTTTCGAATTTTGTGCACTACAATCACGAAACCTATTTCGCCTTATAAAACGCAATGTAACTTATTCAATAGTAAATTTCACGAAGTTACTGATAACAATATTTTACTTTTGCTATACTTGATTTAAAAAAAATACACACATTTCACTTTAAGTAAAAATTTAACAATATTCATTGTCCAATAAAAATGAAATTGAGATGGGACCTTAGAGCTATACTGAACCCAAAGCAAAAAGCAAAACATCAAAGACCGTCCATACGCAAAAAAATATACAGAACAAATAATAATAATAATAATAACAGATATACAGAGCGAATTTTTTGAAATCGATTGAAAACAACACATTACTTTGTAAGAAATAAAAAAACACACAATAAGTTTCATTACGTTCTATGTTTTAGTACCTAATTAGATTTGGAATTAATTTTGAAACCCAAATCCGACAACTTAATTCCAATTAACCTCCTGTGTGTTATTTAAAGGAAAACCATTATAACGTTAATATATCGTTTATACGTAGAAATATAACCTCAAAACTTCAAACGCAGAAATCTGAAACAGAATCACGTAAATTTATCTCCTGTATTAAAATTTAAACAGAACCGGACTATATTGCACTATCGCAAATATTAATGTGTTTTCATTAAACGACATAACACCAGTAAGCTCTTTGTAAACAATGTATAAAATTTTAATAAAATTATGTGTTTTAGTGTGTTTACGATATTAGTGCTAGCTAAATTAATATAACAGTGTTCGATAGGTCTCGATATTGTTTACGAGCGAAGCGGTTAACGCGAGCCCGACATAATGACTAAGCTACACAACAGCCATACCAGCTATCTATAAGCGAATGTTATAGAGCTCATTTAATCCAAATTAATTGTCCATGCTTTTGATAATCAGGTTACTGTGATAGCAAACAAACCTTATTTCAAAGTGATTTGTATCGTATACGCTCCTAAATCATCCATCCGATTAAGTTGAAACTATGACGTGATGTTGTTATTAATACTTGAAATTGCATGAAATTTTTAGGAATAGTGACATCGAACAATAGAAAGCGCTCGATTCGTATTAATATTATTATTAATAAGCCAGCGTTGCAACGCACGATTTCCTACCTACGATGGACAGGTATTAGGTACTTTTACGTGGTACCACCAGGCTTTGTGCACGCCCATCTGAGAAATTTATTAGTTGAAAAAACATAATCATAAAAAAAAACTAAAAATACCGTACATATGATAATAGACTTCACCAGCAAAGTACCTATTTTTAAAAACATTTTAATAGTACGTTCAAATTTATTTCCGTAAATATATAAAGAGAACATAAGATTTACAGACCATATTAGATTATTCATTGTGCACATAACAGCCTGTACAATCAGATCAACGAAGTGACGTGGAGCACCCGGCGAGATCCTGTCGAGAGGCCATTAAAACGCCCTCCAACGTGCCCATCTTCCTGAGTACCACACCTAACTTTTACAATAACGATACTTTTGTCTTGTTCTAAACATAAAATATTATAATATAGACAAATATACTTACCTTTTTTAGATTTATTTATTAATCATATTAATCTATGCCTTTAAAATTTCTTTATTTTGCCCTTCAGTTACTTTTCGTATTATATTGACCTTAAAAATCCTATTCAAGTATGAAAAACCAAGGCTATATTGTTACATAATCAAATTTGTTACTGAATTACGTAGAATGTACAGATGGCGCCCAGTAAGTAAGTAAAGAGCGAAGTGATAGGGTCCCAATATACGTGTCTCGATTACTGACGACTACTTTCACATTTTTGATATTCAGATCAAGCAACCACTGGGAACAAAACCCCAGTTAACTTCGCAATATTGAAAGCTTATGGATTTTCAATGTTCCCAGCAACAATTTGGTTGTAATCAATGATGGAAAATATGAATCGTTACGATATCGCACGGCTGCGAAATGGTTAAATAAAATACACCTGCCGAACTCCGCACGTGAAACACAATTAAACGTATTCTAAAACTCAGTCATGCTTATCCCTCAAAATGTGTAACCGTTTTGGTTGGAAGCCAATTTTAATTGAATGAAAAAGTGATCGTCTATGCATTTTTTCGTTTTGGATGATGGCTAATGGAAATTGGCAGTGGTCTGGTACGCCAGTCGTGCCAACTTTTGCGGAGCCAGCTATCGCTACGCTTCAGTTCGAAGCTACGATTGAGACACATCATTTCGATTGAATAATGGTCATATGGCATTTGCGTTTTTGCCTATCTTTCATTTAGACCAGCTATCATACTTATCAAAAATTATTCACCAGATTAACTCAATGTGTTATAATTTCAAATAAACATATTGAAACACATAATTGTGAAATATATTGCAATTACTTACAATTTTATAGAATAATGTTTGTTTATAATATTTTGTAATATTATAGTGAAGAATTTAATGTATGTAAGCTTGACAACAAAATTTTCTAACATAAAATGTAGTCATTTAATTTAGAAATGAGTGATAAAAGTTCTTTCTATATATGTACTATCTTTCTTTATATACATATTTATTAAAACAAACTCATAATAAAACACTTAAAACATTAGAAGTTTATATGTCTATACGTTTATACGTATACTTAAAAATTGTATCAGAAATTCTCATTATATAAACAAATAGTACCTCTTCAAATTGAATGGAATATCCTATTTGAATGATTTCATTCATCTTTCAATTGGGAAGTCGATCGTGTGTGCCCCAAATGGACGTATTGGCATGCAAAGCCTTGTGCAGTTTCTATTGAATTGTAAATTTCATGTCTGAGACTCTTGTAAAAGTTTGCTATAAAAATACCAAACTCAAATATAGTAAATTAGGTTAAATTATTACTTTATAATTGCTTGAATTTCTGTAATTTCCAACTACAATTCATTATGATACATTGGCTAACCAATTTGGCGAACTATAAAGTATAACCGGATGTTTGCGTTGAATGCGTTTTGTTTATCAAGCCTGAAAGTTGTATTAATTATTAAATGTTGAGCATCATATATTTATTGGGTCGTGATTGCATGAGAGCCCTCGCAAACTCTCCATTTCCGTGCCACGTGATTTAATGAGTGAGAATATTTCATGTATCGTTAAGGATTGCGTCGAAATCAATCTCGATATTAATGACGTGTGAAATAAACTGAACGGGTGCTACTTTACGCAAAAATAAACTCTGCAGAAAATTCGGAATTTTTTCACCTTATTAATAATTACACTCGTTTCACACTCCGTCGGAAACAAGGATAAATGCAAACAAATATCTACGTATATGTAAATACTGGTATCGATACGATTATGCCATTTATTAGAGTTTTATTTCTTTTTCAGTTGTAGTCGGTGGGGAATTGAATGTTCTCAGGTAAGTGATTGATGTCTTTATCTCGACATTTTCAAAGCGAATGCGGTATTTCAATTCGCGTGCATTGTACCGTTCACAAAATATCGGGCGTCATTTTGTAATTCGTGTATTGCTTTACACTCTTTTTATTACGGAATCCAGAGGTTGATTTTTTTTTAGTATTATTTTACAGGAAAAATAAAAAATATATGCTCTTGCTGTCTAAAATAATAGAATAAACTTTACTATTATTCATTTATATTATGTGTATCTCAGTCTTTATAATATATTATTGTATAAACTTTCATAAAATTTGGCATAACAAGAAATATCCTTATCATCTAGGGAAAATATGAGTTTAGTTATATTATGTCTTGGTTAAAAACACGCATACGAAAATCTAAAGGTACATAATATTTTCTCAAATTGAAAAAAATAAATAATTAAATTCGAGGTGGTTATGTCAATGTATTGTTTTGTCTATATAATCATTATATATGCGGTTTTTTTAGATATATTTTGCTTGTTTAGGTGTATTTGTTGTTTGGTGGGTAAAAATGGGGTAAATTGGGGTAAATATAGTCAAAGATTTCACACAATTAATAAATATAGATAGGGTATCTAACTAAACTCTATAACGAACAATTTTCGTGACACTAATTATAGCACTAATTATAGCATCTCTTTTCTGGATTATATTGTCATTCAAATAACTCAGATAGAACAACGAGAAACCTATTGAGCGCCCTTTTATTACAGGTAAGAAAAAGTTTAAAAAATTTAGGCTGTTTATTAATATAAGCTAGTTTAAGTTTCACGACCACAGTAATCAAAAACAATCTTAAATTTCTGTACCCAGAAAAATACGGATACTACAAGCGATCGAACCCGTTGATCTAAAAAGTTTTTATAAACTGATTATATTTTAACATTTTTATGCATTACTTGTATGCTTTTTTTTTATTATGATAAGCTTAAACTTACCATCTGACTTGGTTTATGCTTAAAATTGTTTTATTGTGTATATGTATGAAAATAACTAAAGAAGATATATTATAAATATAAAGTTCTTATGGTAACAAATTTTTATTAATATAGCAATTGTCAGAAGCATTTGTTAGCCGTTCTTCAAGTTGCACGTTCGCGATACCTATTATTTTATCACGCCCGAAGCTCATATTTTTCATCTATGTTCCATGTGAATTTTACGACTTTGCTGGATTTTCATTTTCATATTTGATTTTAGCGACACGTAGGTACTAAAAATGAAAAACTTTAGTATTTTTTTTCATATGCTTTAAATAATATTAAATTTATTTAAATCGTCAAAAAAAAGGAATTGAAACTAAATTTTGTTTAAAAACTAACATGAAAAAAATAATTATAATGTGTTAGAATTTACAATTGATAATGAGTAATGAGAAACCAGTAATTGTTTTTCTTTGTATTTGTATTAAAATGTCTATTTTTAAATTTAATTAGCCATCTCTTAAAGAATAACATTGTTGCCATTTATTTTTTCAACGTTCTCTTTTTAAAATAGGAATAAATAGTAATACTAATATAATACAATTTAAGTTGGAAGCACTTGAATTCATCACAACTTTTTATATTTTAACTTTGACTTCACTTTTTCGAGGATACAAATACAGAACTATTGTTCTTATTATGCATAAAGTAATATTCCCATCTGTTGACTGATGACTATACATTTATTACAATTTATTTCAACTGCTGATTGAGAACAGTGCTGAGTTCATCGCAATGTTTCTCTTATCATAAAAACAGGATGATGTACAAATACTAATGTTACCGAAAGTTTAAAATTTCGTAATAGATTCTCCCATTGGATTTTTTATAGGAAGATAGACAGTAAGTGAGATGGTAAGTGGTTCCCACCACTTGTAGACATAGGCAATATAAGAAATATCAACAGTCACTGACAACGCGTCAGCACTCGTGTGAATTAAGATATTATGTCCCTTGTTTATGTAATTACACTGGCTCACTCACCCATCATACCGGAATAAAACAATACTAACTACTGATGTTTGGTGTTAGAATATTTAATGAGTGGGTGGTACCTAAACGAGCTTGCACGAAGCCTTACCATCAAATTCACCAATACATATATATGTATAGAAAGTAGTAACAAAATGTCCCACTGCTGGGCTAAGGTCCCCTCTTTTTGAAAAAAAGTACATGTGCTGTATATATATGGGGCAAATTTTTATCCGTCACATGTAGTTTTCCTATCAACGTTTTACGAATTATCAACACATGTCAAGCACGTGAAAATTCAGTACCTAGTCCTTACCTGGGCTTGAACCATAATCGTCGTTTCACATTACTTGTACATAAAACAAGGTATATTATTATTGTAAGATTTGTTTACTGAAATAGAATAAGCTTTTGAATACTAAGCTAACGGCAATACAATTTACCGCTAGCTTTTCTTTCCATAAATATAAAAATTTGTTTCTTTCGAAAACAGAAGGCAGTATTGAAAAGTCTATCGTGTGTTCGGCCACACAATTCATGGATCTATCAGGGGCTCACAACCACAGCGTAAAGCGAAACGTAGGTTGGAAACGAAATCCTGCACCGTTCACTGTGATTGTATTCTACATTTTTTCGTAACACTTTTCTACCAGTAGTGATCTATCAATTCGGGTTTACTAAGAGAAAATAGGAAAACCACGGGAGACGAAGAGCCTGTAACGTTTCGAATTTTCATTCGTCATATCGATGGGCTTGTAATATGGAATGGAAAATTGCTCTTTGTCCTGCTGTAACGTATAAATGCGATGTTTATTTTTAATTCGTTTAGCTCTAGAATGTTCAATTGTACATTCAATCCGATTTGCTTCTCTTATTTATTTATACACTATTCTGTTATTAATTTTAGCCGCTACCCTAAATATAATCAAAATATGAATGTAACTAAATATAAGTAAATTTCTGAAGATGTATATTGTCGTAATAAATATTTCTAACGAATCCCTTAATATAACTAAACTATCTTTCTTTTCTATCCATATGATGTATATATTTGCACACGTACATCAATAGAACGCAAATTATTTCACGCATTTGCATGACGTATTCTTAAAGGTCGCCGTCAGGTTATTATATTTAAATTACGCAAAAGCAATTATCGTCGGTTAGTAGCTTGTTGTGAAAATACATTTTCATACAACAACAATTCCATTTTATTTCAAAAGAAAAACGGGCCAATAAAACGCATATTACCTCGCAGTTTTATATAAGAAAATTTGAAGAGAAAGGCTGTCTTCAGAAACGAATGGTATTACAATTGTTGCCATTTGCTTTCGATGGCGCTTATGTCTAAATATTATATGTTTATGTTTCAAACGAAGAATATAAAGTATTTTTTCCCTTTTTACTTTAAAACAAATTTATAACAGTTACGTAAATATTCGTTTATTGTCTATGGAATTTAAAAAAAATACGAATATCTTCCTATAATTCATTTAATTATTATTTTACCAAATCTAAGTACTTTTACTTGAGCACTGTTTTAAATTATAATTCTTAATATTGCATCATAATACTTTTACTATTAAGAGGTTATTTGTTTCATTGCGGATTCGTAAAATAGTTTGGCTTAACATGGAAATTTTACATGATAAAAGCTTTCATTTACGCGTAGAGTATATAACTTAATATACGACAATTATGTTGAAATATAGAAATATTGGAACAGACACAAAAAAAAAGCTTTCGTATATCTTAAAAATAACTGTCTTTAACTTATAAAATAAATTTTTTGATTTTCATAGATGTGTAACAGTTTTCTCTTTATTGTAACAAAAACAAAATATAAACTAACAGTAAAAAAAGTAAAGTAACATTCGGTAAATGTCGACCTTCTCTCCCTTTAACGAAAGGTAAGCTAAACTTAATTTAATTTTTTGTTTCTTCAAAGAATTTGTTTGTATATTTATTAGCATTGATTATAAAAGAAGTTGAATTAAATTGAAAAAAACATTTAAAATGACTTAGTTCATTATATTGTAAAAATAGTTATTATATTGTAAAATTTAACTTCATCCAAATAAGAAAGGAAACAAAGACCAATTATCATAATTACATTCATAACCAATATTATAATATTTCTTATTAAAATTAAATAAATAATAATCCCGAGTATTTGTAGTTTTAAAATTGTCTTAAATTTGAAATATTATAAAAAATCGAAGGTCATACTTTATCACTGATAATATTTATAAAGATTGCTTAGTGCGATACCGATTCTGCTACATTTATAATATTTTTCCTTTAAAATATTTTGAAAAAGTTCCATATTGAACCAATGAATTTCCATATTGAATTCACTGTGAAGCAACTTGTTAAAATAAGCTTAATAAATGAAAAGTTCTTTGCCTTAATTTAGGAAAATCGCTTGTTGTTACTATAATGTACAGTAATAACAATAATTTATTATTATTATTAATTAACAGATTTCATTAATAACAATAATATTTATAAAATTAATGTTTTCCAATACAATGTTTTAATAAATTATAATGCATAAATCACCCCAAATACCTAGAGTATATTTATCAAACAAAATTAAAACGCTTTATCTCATAAGATAAAAGATGTTTAATAATTACGTCAACATTACGTAGCCGTCAAATTATTGATCAATATCTCAGGCTTCAATTTAACAAAGGCTTGGGGGTAACACGAGAAAATTCATCAAAACTTTATTGAAGTTGAAACAATACATCAAGGCGCTAAAACATCGTAATAGCCCAAAGATTGATCGTTCGAGCTGCAAGCATTATCGGACGAAGGCATTGTGCTTCGCAATGCCTTCGCCGCCTCCGCGCCTACTTTCCAAACCAAACAATAGACGCCGTAGAAAATCTATTCTGATCTAATTGTTATTAGTTCGTGGAAAGAATATTTTCATTGAAAATAACAATTGAGCAATTTTAAACAAATTGTTAAATTAAAATACTTTGTGATGCTTAAGACTTTTAATAAAGAATAATACGTTTGTGTATTCTTAACGCAATAAATATACATGCGATATTTATATGTATTACATATGTGTATGCAATTTATACATTCATGTATTCGATAAAGTAAAAATATTTCATATTCTGACGTAAACGTCAAAGTTGCATGTTTCTGTACACAGACATGTAGTAAATAAATATACTGAAAAAAAATGAATGTTATTGCATTTTAAGTGTACAATAAACAAACTGTGAAATGAGTTTTAAGTTAAATATTATTTTAAAGTAAAGCGATATAACAGCCCGTAAATGTCTCCTGGGAGTTTAATCCACAATGTTCTATTGCAGGTTGGTGACATATAATTATTTGTCATCTAACACAAGCTCACGAAATATGAACATAAAACAAGTCAATGATAACTCGTTAACTGCCTGGATTGAAACCCGTGACTTTCTGGTATACTGGTGATAGGGTTTGTGCATGCTCGTCTGGGTAGGTACCACAGATTCATCAGATATTCTACCGCAAAACAGCAGTACTTAGTATTGCCATGTTCCGGTTTGAAGGGTGAGTGAGCCAGTGTAATTACAGGCATAAGGGACATAACATCTTAGTCCCCAAGGTTGATGGCGCATTGGAGATGTAAGCGATGGTTAACATTTCTCACAATGCCAATGTCTATGTGCGTCGGTGACCACTTACCATCAGGTAGCCATTTGATCGTCCGCCAACCTATTATATAAACATAAAAAAACTTCAAGTAAAACTGACGTGTTTTATCTATTAGGCCACCTTTTTTTTCTTTTTTTTCGGTTATATAATTAATGTATTTTTTTTGTATGACTTTGTATTAATATATCTTTATCAATTAAAATAAATTGCCACATTTATAACTTAACAAATTACGCTTAATCTTACAGACTAAATATGACTATAACGCTAAACCGCTCTATAGTGGCATGGTGGATTAAGTTAACCGTGACCAGACTGTGAGATATATTTACTTGTCACTTAGTTATATATTTTTAGTTACGAATTTTATTTCAATGTAATAAATTTATATAAAAAATTCTTAAACAATTTCTTTCCTAAGAAGCCTGTTCCAAACTTTCTATGTTTGAATATTGATTTGCTTTCAGAGAGTGATTCGCATTTTTTCATACCTAAATGCGCAAGTTTCTTTTCGCGATCACAAAATAAAAGTTTTTTGTCGGAGCACTTTGCTTAATTCTTTTTAATGCGATGAATGTACCTCATCCATCCACTTTCTTGCTTTATCATTGTCTGATGAAAAAGTTAATAAATTAATATTAATGTATTTACAGAATTTCATTTAAGACAATATTAACCTTGTAAAAGCAACGTGACATCGTAATAGCCTCTGAGGCATATTTTTCCGTAATCGAATGAACAAAGATTCAGCAAGTCTATTTTATTTCTCCTATTCAACCAGCAATGTTTGGGATAGGACCCGTGACTCTGTAGGCACGGCACGTCGTGTACCCTATCGCGAACTTCATACACTGCCCGGCGACATCTGCACATTTTCGACGTTATCGACTAGAGGACACATTTTTATAGGAACAAATTTAATCTAAGCACATGGAGGGATCAGTCTCAGGAGTGCCCTGCGCGCACGTGTCCCGGCGACGTGAGCACGGGCTAACGATTTTTCACAGAACATTATTATGTGTCCGATAAAAGACTTTATCTGGAAACTGTGCCGTTGGCGTATGGACCCTTTTTGTAAGTATGCATGTTCTATTTATTGAATGTTTAACCTATGTAGGGATTACCTTCGTAACAAGATAATATTTGAACAATATTGTTAGCGTAAAAAATTCATATATTAATTGAATATCAATAAGATTGTATCATACCTGCTTGTTATTTTGTGTATTGTTTGTAGGTTTAAAGAAAAGTATTCGTTTAAAATAAAGTAGCGTCTGAGAAAATTATCCGAATTATTCTTTTTATTATATTCAATATTTGATCTTATTACGAAAAATAAAAAATTAAAAAAAATAATATTCTTATCTACCATTACTTTATCTACTCTAATCGTACTTGACTATCAAATACTATAGAAACACTGATGTCATTAGGCTTTTCTGACTTTTTCCCAAGGGCTCAGTGAGGATGTAGTATTGTGCGAAGAAAATTTTCTTAGAAAAACAATAAATTTTCTGTGAGCAACGCTCGAGTGAGTTTCGGTGTCGGCTGAGCGAGAGCACGCTCGCCATAATATATTGAATTTGAAACGAACAAACTTTAACGTTCTTCTCGCCGCGTGTAAAAAGATTTTCTCTAAATGTTTACAATGCAATTTTTTCACTTCGCGTGAAATGTCGTCTAATACTACAAACGCGCGTGTATTAATATTTGAATATCACAACAAGTAACAAAAAATCACCCTTAATTATTTGGATTACTTTTCATGTTATTATAATTACAAGAACATGATAAAAAACTTAGTCGGCGGCACATTGACTGCGGAAGCACACTTTTAAACATATCTATTATATATATTTAATATATTGTCATGTCTTTGAACGTAGTTGACCATTTAGCATTATGTGTTCTATTTTAGTCTGCCTGACTAAACTGAGCATTAATAATAGAAAATTAGTAAACTTCATATAAAATTATCTAAAAAATAAAGTAACAAAACTTAGATTTATATTAATTATTTCTAAAGCATTTCTCTCTTTTAAATCTTTTAAAAGAGCTTACGATCCCAACCAAACACTTTGTATCACAGCAATTTACCCGCGGTTAAACCACAAAAAATATTGGCGAGAAGGTGTGAGCTCTTCTGGCTTAATCTCCGACGATTTGCGAAGACGGAAAAAAGGGTTCCCGAAGCTTAGTCGCGACGGATCCCCTATATAACCGACCCGCTTTCTGTCCGCGCTTATCGTCGCTCAGCCCTATTTATTTGGTAATATACAATAATATTACCGTATATATCCAAATCAAGAGAGTTTCGTACAAGATAGGATTTGCCTTCATGTAATCCTTTAAGATATTCATATTCGGAACTATTTGTATTATCGTTATATTATATTGTTTATTGTGATTAAATTTTTGCAATAATAACACTATAAGTTTTACCAAAACTAAGTTGTATAATAAACATATCTCAGCGATAAAATATATCACTAGACTATTGTTCTAAAACATTATTGTTCAAGGAAATGAATAAGAAAATCGATAATAAAATATATTGAATATTTAATTTTGACATAGGCTGTTGAACACAAAACGTGTAAACTCTTAAATTCATTATTAAACAAAGATATTTCATGTTAAAAAAATGTAACAAATAAACTGCTAAATAAATGATAAAAAATCGTACATTCATGGTTTCATGTATTCATAACAAATGCATGAATTTCAATTAACTACTTACGCGCAAAACTAATTAGTTATTTACATGGATGACAAACTTTTCGAATCGAATACCGAATCTAGGTTTGATTATTATTTAGATACTAGTGCGATATGATTTTGGTTTGAAATTATAAACCGTAACCGTAACAACATGTGAATCTCCCACAGCTGCACTAAGGCCTCCTCTACTTTTTTTGGTGAGAAGGTTATAAAATCACCAATGATATGATAAAATACAGGAAATTATAAATATCACATTTAATTTGAAAATTTATTATTATTTAAATCGTTAATCGTTTTAGTGATAGTAACATTAGAAGTTATTTTTCTACTGTTAAATATACTACTATTAAAGTCGGCATAAATTGTCCTCCTTCATGACGATAACAAGTTAAGTCAGTGTCTAATGCGTATCACCTGTCGTTTTCCCACCGTATCTCGCCTTCCCACTGCGAAGTTTATGTGATTATATTAACTAGTGATAAAGCCTTAAATAACAACACCCTTGAGAAAACGGGTTACAGAAATACAACTAATACAACGCTACAAAGTTAACATTCCTGTCTAAAGTGTTAGTATTTATCTTTCTTAACAGTGATTATAATATAGCAAATTCTGAAAACGAATTGTAAGCTAAATAAGAAATCTATTATAATTATCTCTTTCTTCCTCGTATGAGATAGATCCTAACAGGAAAAATGAACTCAATTATAACATAAACGGATGCCGATATCAAGTTATACGTCTGAATGTATAATTCAGGAAGGCTCTATTAAAGCTTTTTTTTCGACAAAAAGAGGGATAAAACAACTTCTAAATTAAATTCCATATTAAATAATAGATGCAATGTCAAACGAGGGGAAAATTATTTTTGTTACTTAGCATGAATCTTTTGGCTATCTTATGAAACTTAAAATCTCGTCATAATTAACATTCATTTAAATTTGAGATTATTCATGGCAAAAAGCGAAGTTACTTCGATGGTATTTAATGCCGCACCTGCCCGAGGCGTCTTAGCGTGGCCGAAATTAATGCGACGCAAAGTCGGCAAAAGTCAATTACACTTTATTAAAACCGTCTCCATTTATATCAATTTGACGCAAACTGTTACAAATACTGGCAATGTTCCGTCCTTTCATTCGAGAGCGAGGCGGGGCTACGCAAGCGCCGCGAGCGTAGAAGATTCGTAGACAAAGCGGCGAGGTTCTGTGTAGCGCGGGCAGTACGTAGCCAGAGCGGCCCGAGGCTGCCGCCACGCGCCCCGACGCCTTAACGCCACTTCGTACGGTGAACGCGACCACGATTTCGCTGTTTGCCGCCCGCTCAACCCACAACCATTCAATGAATATTTAATCAAACCGATTTCTACTTTGAACCGGCAAATCAATGAGCGAATCCTTCGACACACCAACAAACTCTTGATAAAACTTTTGTTGACATAACAATAGCTACAAAAGTTTGAGGTTTTCTTCATTATAATGCTGATGGGTTAAATAAATAATAAAACAATATGAACTGCCTAGGATGCGCTTGTCGGTGTGCAGTCGTTTTATTGTTTTTAATGAATGCCAGTCCTGTTACATCATCCGACGGTAAGTTAGAAAAAATGAAATCAAGTTATATTTAAATTTAAATATTAGTAATATTATATTGGCACCAAAAATCATCAGTATTGTATCAATACTTCATTATTTATCATTCATATATTTAACGTTGTAAGTAATTTAAATTTTAAACATTGCATTAATTTTAAAACACAATATAGTTGTTTCATTTATATATTTCTAAACTTACTTTCTATCTTATTTATTTTACCGAATAAAAAAATATAAATTATAGCCACGATAAAACTTTTCGCCTTAGAAAGTTAGCAGTTTTATTTATTCTCTTGTTTTCCTTTTTTGGAACAACTTCATGTTTTAAACTTTTGATAAATAAAGTTATTCTTTTATGTAATAAAGGCTAGAAGAAGATTTAATTTTTAGAAGTTTTGAGAACAACAATTTTATCACAGTGATTATTCGGTACCAGTTGTTCAAATTGATGAATATTTCGTTGAATTAAATACTTTTTTTTAATAACTATTTTAATAATGAGTGAAAAGGATGGAAGCTTGCTTATATTTCCTGTGATAAGATTCCATATGAAATTGTCAAAAAAGCTCAAAGCCATCTGGACTTCTTTATTTGATTCTTATCACCAGCCATGGATTAAAAAGGATTATAAAAGGCAGTTGTAACCATCAATTAGTAGCAATATTGTTTGTTAATTGCCATTTCTTTAATGAGTTACAAAAAAGTTGATATATTTATTTCATTTATACAAAAATGCGAAAAAATTTACATTATGCCAAATGTTCTTATCATGTAATTAAAAAATAGTGTAGCTTGATGTAGACACTAAGTTAATTATGTTAAGCAAGAGAGAATTTCGTCCGTTTTTAAAATAAAAGAAAAATCTTGTTATATATATTTTATTAAATAGACGCATATGTTTATGCTCGACCCGTATTACACACACATAACTTGTAGTCTGTTTATAATAACGTCATTTTTAAATGAAATATTTTTCTTTAATATGCATAGCTAATTTCCCAACAAGCTACAATAATAACCTTTAACTCTTTATCATTGAAAGCTAAAAATAAAAGTAAAAAAGTATTTTTTTAACTTGACACTTTTATTTTAATTCTCTACTAATAAAATTATAATGATGTTATGGGCAATAAATAAAAGTTTTTATGTTCTTCCGAGGTTTTGAAATTTCTTTATCAAAAGATGAAAGTGAGGAAACCATTAATGGTATGATTATTATCTTTAAGCCTTTAATCATACATTAAATTATTCTAATCACATTAAAGTAGCTTAAAATTTTTTAATTGGTTTGAATTTTAACAAAGCAATAACTAGGAAATTATAAACGCTACTCTTTAAAATTATTTAAAAGAAAACTACATTTATATAGTAACATACTTTACTTATTAATTTTAAGATGACTTGATAAAATGAAAACAATAAAAGCAAACATAATTATAAACAATAAAACATAAAACAAACATATGTAGATTTAGTATTATATATTAAAACACAATAATTATCTAGTCATATTTGTACGCGAGGAAGACAAAAAAAAATTAAGATGTCGATAGTTTATTTTTAGTTCTAAATTAGTTGCTGTTTATTTAGATTAAATTAATTAAATAAAAATGCTGATATTAACTTTTTTTACATTTACTTTTTTTTTGCGGAATGCCTTCGCTATTGAGGTGATTCCTCGTCATCATACGACTTAATTGAGACGCATACATGATTGACTTGACTCTTGACTGACTAAATGACTATTCTAGTTCACCGAAGAATTAGTTAAATCTGAATTTTTCGAGGTCAAAGCTCTATTTTATAGGTGAAAACGCTTGTATCAAGCTCCACTATTTTATGCATTTTGCTACAACCGAAGATTGCTTAAGATTTACCTTTGGATTCAGGGATTCAAACAAGATAGGTAAACAAAATAGGGTTTTGTTTACATACTTTGTTCAGTCGAGTTCTATTGATTTTAGGTTTACATTTGTCTCCTTATTTTTCTTATAATCGAAAAGTAGATTGTATTTTTTTATAAATAAATTAAAGCTACCGTCTCATAATCTTGTATCGACCTCAGTAACTTTACCGTGGATATCATAATACAATTATAATAATAAATCAGAGTAAGTAAACTAACGTTATTTACCAAGGCTTCAAATGTAACATTTTTTGTATAAATAATAATTATCGAATTCACCGAACAAAAAACATTTTTAAACATTAATGTACCTAATACAAATAAAAAGTGGAGCAAAAAGTTGGGTAAGAAATTATTTTTATAAATATTTAGTATAAAATACAACTGTTTTAGTTACAGAGTTATATAAAAATATTATGTATGATATATAATCATATTAAAATTATTTCATTATACCAATAAATAAAATTGAAGCATCTGTCTGTGATTTCAAAATAACTGCCTCTTTTTTAATTAATATTTAGGTTATTGCGAGTTAACAAAACCAAATCAACCATTTGTCCGTGTGTCTGTTGTCGGGATTTTTAGAAAGACTTAAAATTACAAATACAAATTAGTAAAGCAGTATTTTATTTTTAGTATTTTTGTATATCAAATATACATTTTCCATTAATCCTGTATACACAAAAACATTATTTGTATGGAAACGTTAACTTCAAAACTAAAATTTGCTGATTTTTAAATTGATCTTTAATTATTATTACTACTACAATGACATATTATATAAGTGGACAAAACCTTGAAATACAAGTATAACATGAAACATTCATTGTAGCGTTCGGAAACTCAAACCAAACTATTATATTATAATCAGTATCGTAAGTTTAAATAAATATCCAAAATTAATAAAACTTTATAATATTAGTATGAAAAAGTTGAGCTTGTTTGCACATTGTCTTGTATAATTTTCAAATTTATTTAAGCGAATAAGCTGAGACATTTTTCTTTACATGGTTTAATCAAATGAAAGTATTTTTTTTATTCATCATTATGTTGATTAAACATGTTTATTATACAAGACACGTATCTTTGAAGCATATTATTAAAAGAACGAGATTTAATGAATGATAAAATGAAAAATGTAAGGATGAAAACCTTAATATTATTTTGAAATATCTTTTACACATTAGTAAATAATATTTTTAACCCTAAAATATCTATATTATATATAAATATATAAATGAATAGAAATGTCTTCACCTTTTAAGGATATGCTATACTCGTATATAATTAATACTTAGTATTTTTATATATTAACAGAAGCAGCATTTTAATATCCCACTGCTAGGCTAAGGCCTCCTCTCCTGTTTAGAGTTTTAATCAACACGCTGCTTTAAAGCAGATCGGTAACACCGCGAGGTTGCTAGCTGTGGTTGTTAATTCTTATACAAGGTGGTGGTGCAGAGCCGTGTGTCGGTTCAGTGCCTACTCTTATATCAATGATGTTGTATGGTAAAATGTATATATACGTACATTAGATGTGCTTTATGCACTGTATTTATAAATAATATAAATTATTATTACAAAAGACGGTATGTGGGGCCGTCATATGAATGAATGATCTCAATGAGACATTATTTACATATAAAATATAATTTATAAAAATAATATAATTTATGATCGGGGTTTACCTCGATTTACCACGTAGGTACCACACCTACGTAGTATTTATGAATTTGATGCAATATTTATATAATTGATTATCATTTCACTATGATTGGAATTAATACATATTATTATAATAACGGCGCCCCGAGTCAGTGGATAGGGACGTTAAGCGTTTTGCTTGCATTAGGCTGCCTGGCAATTATGCACTTGAGCTGGTATTAGAACCAGTGATTTAACTGTATCATTACAACCCAGGGTCTGTCCCTTTGGCTTCGGTTTTTCTTCAGCTTTGACTGATTGAACTTTGGATTTTGTTCCTTATTTTTATTATTATTTTTGTGGTTTCGACTACTTACTACTACGGAAATCAAACTGGGATCTCATAACTGAAATTGATTATTAACCAATTACATAAAACAAATATTTATCATAAAAACGTATTTAAAAGATAAACATAGTTTTATTTGACTCCTCTATAGCCTGTTGAATATATATGATCTCTAACGCTTTAAAAGAATACGGCTATTACTAAAACAATATATAATAAAATAAGGATCCTAGATAACCAGACGAAATCACGAGCCAATACAATATTTAGATAATAAAATTATGAATATCAAATTGTATTTTAATTAAGGTAGGCATTTATTAGTCACAACTTAAAAAATGTATTACATCTTCCGAGATCACCTAAGAAAATATTATTTTTTTATTTACAAAGAATTAAATTATTTTTATATAAAACAAAATGTGATCCAAGTAATACACAAGTAGAGTTATATATAAATAAGTTCAATCGCTTGTTCAGATTGTAACAATTGTGTTAATTCTGAACATCAATTTGATTTTCACAAATGATCCATTAGTCGTCTAACCACTGGGATTGTAAGTTATGAAAATTATTTGAAACGCGTGTACCGATTATTGGTTGGTATTTGAATTTTGTAACCAAGAAATAATATATTATATTGAAATAGCTATGCTTTACGTAATATATTTTAGGAGGTAATTGTATGAGGTCGTTTTTACCTGCATACAGCAACTGCCTCGTAAGTCGAGTAGCTCTCGAGATATAAGACCACAGCTCCCGAAGTCCTGGATTTTAGCCCCAATTCGGGCCAATAAAAAGGATTTTTTTGTCGAAGAATTTCAGGAGTCTAGAAGTTGAAAGTGGAAGTCAGAAAGTGCGTAAAGCCTTTGGTTCTACGCCTCAATTCTTTGCAGTCTTCTCTGATTGCCGTCATCGATGTGTCATCGGATTATAAGAGTGAGGGAATAGAGAATGTTTATATCATTTGTTCATTCGAAAGAGATTAGCCAACTGTCAAGAACCTCCAAAAGGCAATACTATAAAGTATTGCGGTATGGAGATAAAGGTTACTTTATAGTTAATGGCTAATATAATTGTAGATATCAAAAGCGGGCCTGTACCAAGCTCTACCACAGGTAAAATATGACGTAGCAATGACGTAGCAATAACAATATAGGGGGTATCCCCTAGAAAAACTTTAAAAACTTAAGTTTGGAAGTCTTCTAAGCAAAGGCCACTTCTGTTCATCGATATTGTTTTAGTTAAGTATTTTTTTACATTTACACACGATAAAACAAATTTAGAGCATTCAAATCTCAGAGTGCCTCGTGTTTGGTCAGATCAGATGAAACCTTTATATCTCGCTGAAATAACGCATTTACACGTCACCTCCACATGAAGGATTGTGGGTATTCCCACAAACCTTTAAAAACCATCGATACTCGCTCCGTCTCTTCCGGGGGCGCCATGGGATCGCTTACACATACTACCGTGTCGCCCCGACGGTTGGGTGTCAATGCGGGTCTCTAATACGTACCGATACCAAGCAAGGTTCCCGAAATACAAAGAACCCCCTAACCCTGGTAACACTTACGGCGGGGAGAGAAGATGCGCATAACGCCTTTCCCCGGGCTTCTTCGGAGTACGGGTCAGCCGAGGCACACTAGTCATCTTCCCGCTCCACGGCCTCGTTCTGCGACATAACGTTTTCGCAAAAGGAGACTTTCTTCTTGCAGTAAGAGGTACTATGAGGTTATCGAGCAAGCGGCACACTCCACCAGAGTTTGTCACGATCTGATTAAAACCTGCCTTTTATTATTTACTTATTACCAAACTGTTACGGCTCTTTAAAAAGGGATTATAAACAAAGTTACGTATCTCGTAAAATACAATTTAAACGTCTTATTATAAATAGGGCGTATAAGCAACAACTACTTAAAGCCAACAAGATAAATTGCCAACAAACGCCCCGATTGTATTTGGTGTACGGAGTGTAGAAAATAAAACTAAAAAGGATTACTGAGCTGCGTAAGGTTTTAAGTTTTACTTGGGATACGCAACAATATAATTATCTTTCAAATAAATAGATTTATATTGTTTCGGATGGTACGTCACGTTTTGCTTCTGGGCGGTAGAATTGTTCACTAGCGTAACTCAAAAGCATCTTAATAAATTTATCAAAATCAACTACTCAACATTGAGGTGGATGCGTATATATCGAAATGTGATCCTCCGTCGATGCGTCAAATTGAGAACCTCCCTCTTTTTCATTGGTAAAAAAGCTTCAAAGTAACATCATGTATCGATGACCCCGACGTAAAAACTAGTAAGAATGACTTTACCATGTATAAATGGAATTCTACATATAATTATTTATGTGTAAACATCTTAGCGCTCGGTACACGGTAGTGGCTAATTGAGAGTTCAAACCTTCCCTTTGACCGATTAACATTAAAGTTAAGTAATAATTTATTATTTCGTTTCATGGAGAGTCTGGGGATTAATTTAAATGGGGTTTCACTTAGAACATTCCTCCCCTTAAATTTGAAATTTACAAAAATTTCGTAGCGGATGCTTACGTTATAAAATAAGCCATTGTTTGAGAGATTTTTAAAAACAGTTTTGGCTGTATGCTGTATTAAAAATTAGAAATAAATTGAAACCGTTAAATTTTTTTACTAGTGGTAGAGCTATGTGCAAGCTCGTCTGGGTAGGTACCAGTCCGGTTTGAAGGGTGAATGAGCTAGTGTAATTACAGGCACAAGGGATAAAACATCTTAGTTCCCAAGGTTGGTGGCACATTGGTGATGTGAGCGATGGTTAACATTTCTTACAATGCTAATGTCTATGGGCGTTGGTGACCACTTACCATCAGGTGGCCCATACGCTCGTCCGCCTTCCTATTTTATAAAAAAAGTAATTATAATAATATTATAACATAATTCATTATATACATATATCGTATCTAAGCATAACTATTTCCCAGATTTTATAGGCTTAGTACTTTTTTTACTTTCTTTACTTAGTTCAATCAAAACTAAAATATAAATAAGGGATAATATTTGTATAGCATAAAATGAAAAAATCTAAATCAACAACATCGTTGTTTCTGTATTGACTCATAATTCAATGTCCTTTATAGTGTTTAGTATGACGGTGGTTCCATGTAAATAAAAAGAAATTAGCACTACGGGTGAAAAAAACTAGAAGAAACAACACTTTCTCTTTTTCTTTCTCTTTTTGTTTCTCTAAGCGGTACTTTCTCATTTAAGCAGTGCTCTACATAATGTCCGATATTAAACTTTCTTTTTTTTTGAAGTGGGTATTTCTTTTTAATTTAAATACCTTACAACATACTTGTGCAACATGCGAAACTGAGATGACCCGGTGGTAAGAGCGCGTGAATCTTAAATGATGATCGTGGGTTCAAACCCGAGCAAGCACCACTGAATTTTCATGTGCTTAATTTGTGATTATAACTCATCTCGTGCTTGACGGTGAAGGAAAACACCACCACCAAACCGCATTAGAGCAACGTGGTTGAATATGCTCCAAAACCGTTTCCTCAAAAATGGAAAGGAGGCTTTAGCCCAGCAGTGGGACATTCACAATTACTGTGCAATATAATGACATAAGATGTATATACCACATGCGTATAGTTCGCTTATTTATCGACTGCGTACTAACTGTATCATTATATTTTTGTTTTTAATATTTTATTATTTCAAACTAGTTTAGTTACATCCTACGTAAGTAACAATAGTAATAATATATAAAATACATGAAATAATAAAAAATAAGATTAAATGTACTTCTAATTATAGGAGATTATGAGATGACAAAATAATAGTTTACCACAGCCGAAGCTAATCACATTCAATACTAATATAAATTTAAATTTAAATATTAAAAAGAAAATAAATAATAACTTTAAATTATTTTGACTATATTAGATAGAATAAAAATAAATAAATATAATGTTTAACGAGCTTATCTGTCTAGGATAGCTAATTATTATAAAAAAGAAAATAAGTAAAAGTATTTTTAGATTAAGTGAACAAATTTACACAATTAATAATAAAATGGTTTCATTACTCACAACTCTATTAGCGCCTAATTATCATGAAAACAATAAAAGCTTTAACAAATTTTTTATCATTATTAATACTATATACTCGTTGAGCGTCGAACAACTGGCATATTTTTCACTACGTCTGCTTCGACGTTGATATCTATAACGCCATTATTCAGCGGATTAGCTTTTTACTGGATGAGCCGTAGAATATTCAAAAGGGTATTATTGGATTTTGTTAAATCTGTATGAGTGTTGCTCTAAAATCGACCTCTATCTTCAATATTCATTGTTCTTTACTCAATTTTATTTGTTTACTCTGCCAACAAACAAAAGAATGAAACGCAAATATTGAGTGGATTAGAAGTAATAGAGTAATTTGATTTAAATAAAAATACAATATTTGATGTTTAAATTGAACGATGAATGAAATTATTGATTTTTGTTGGTATAAAAGGTTATCAAATGATAATTATAATATTACCATTCATTTAATTACTCTAACTCTTTACCGAAAAAGGCATTCGCAAAGCTATTTACATAAAAACAATGAATTCTATAATCATATTCATCTGTCTTGACCGCAGCACCTAAGTAAATTACTATCAGACTAAAGTTGGATGAACTTTCAGCGCTCGCTCGGTTCAAAACTTACCTAGGTTGGTACCTTGTGTATGATTATTTGCGAGTTGCCAGCGCTATGCTTCAATTTGTTACTCAACTCGGGAACGCCTTTGGAACTTCCTCTCGCTAGAATGCCAGTTCATTGCAATGCCAATTGCCACATAAACAAGCCTTGCTAACACCAGCTATGCGGCCGTGATAGCAAAACTTTTCCGTTCACTTTTCTCATAACACATCATTAAAATCTCCGTGCTTGGAAAATCTTGACTAAGATTTCTATGTTTATGAAATTGGTTCTTATTTACATATAGTGTTTTCAATAGAAATAAACTTCTCTTTTTTAAACAACATCACATTATATAAAAAAAAAAATTCCAAGTGGTCTTATCTTAATACCTTAACTAATTAAATTGTAATACATCAAATACTGCTATTTTGTAAATATTATAATACACGCTTTTTCTTTTTTTTTAAAGAGTTAGTCAATACACCTAACACCATTTCACAATTTCTGGATTTATGATAAATTTGCGTGTAAGTATGGATGTTGAGATATTTATATAAAATAATAGTATTTAAATGAAAAACTCCGTTTTCTTTATTTATTTTAGAAAGTGTTTTATATTATAAAGTACCTTAATAAAGTTATTGTGTAACCTAAACTAACATCGAGTTCCGACTAGGCAAATACGTCATTCCTAAGGACGGTATAAGTCTCTGTATTAAATTCCGCAGTCATTTCTAGCTTTACTTATTTATAATTTTACGTAAATATAAACATAGATAATATTTATTATGCAAGACAATAATATATAGGTGACAAAATGGGTGAAGTTTTTTCATTGATATCCATATCCCATATTTACGTAGTGGTAAAGCTCTATGATAAGACCATCTAAGTAAGTCCCATCCGCTCATCAAATATTCTACCACCAAGAAGCAATACTTTGTATTGTTGCGTTCCAGGCATTTTAAGGGCGAGTAAGCTAGTATAACTACAGGCACAAGGGACATATCATTTTAGTTACCAATACGCTATATTTGCGAAGTAAGATGGTATATATTTCTTTCAATGCCAATGTCTTTTGACGGTGGCGACTACTTACTACCATGTGACCCTCGTAACTATGTTAACTAGAGTCTGTTGTCGATCCTTCTCAGTGGAAACTATAACCAGCGGTGACTTTACATTTAATGTAATAATATATTTTTACAAAACAGTCTATAAGAGTTTACTTGAACAATGTGTATTCATAAATATAAAAATATGTTCGTTTTTATTATCAAAATATAATATGAGGTAAGGTAAAGTAATAAAATGTTAGGTATACTTTTAAATTGGAATATAAATACTTAATAAACATACAATAATAATTTATAAGCGTTTGTAACTTAAAGTAGATAATGACATAGCAATCCTAATTCTCTTACTTTTTATACCGTTTGAGTTATTTCCTCGTAATAAACATGAATTTTTCAAAAAAAAAAAGGGAATATTTATTTTAGTATAAGCAATTTTTTTTAGCATAGTGTTAGATGTTATATTGTATGATCTATATGCGCCAAGCTATCTCCCGAACCTTACCCCGCCTCCCTGTCACTCATTTCTAATCTCACTGTTCGCCCTACCCTTTTTTATTTCTAATGCGATATTTATAAATCCGTTGTTCGAATATAACATTTATTTTTATATTTGTATAATTCTATTTTAGATTTTTACTTACTTTAATAATTATGATTAATTCAAATATAGAAATTGGGACATAGGGGATACACAAAACATCTTAACATAGAGTTTTATAATAATTTTGTCTGGATTGACCAATAACCCGTTGATTTTTATCACGTGAAATATCAAACATACTATTCAGTTCTTGAATTCATCTTAAAAGCGATAAAAAAAATTAAGTATGTAAATTAAAATCATACAAGTATAAGCTCTTAATAATTTCCCTTAATAGAAATATAATTATGGGATGTGATTCTTCAAACGAATTTCAATAGGAAACATGCTTTTTGATAATTTTCAATCATTTCTGATAAGACTGTGCAAGCTAAGTTTCGATTTAAAGGATGAATATTTAGAGCAGTAGTAGTAGTAGTAGTAATTACACAGATAACGACACAGAATCATACTTCTCATGGTAGCATCAGTAATGTACGGAATGGCCCACATTAGAAGGCCCATTTGACTTACTGACTACCTTTATGAAAAAATAAAAATACGGAAAACTTTATCGGTTTTATCTGGAAATGCTTATTATATTACATACCAACATAACAACATATGAATCCCACAAAGCATTCTCTAAACGTACCGAACATATCTTTCTAGTATTATCTACATTATTTTTGTCTTTGTGGCTAACGGTCAAAGTAGCAACGATTAACTTGCAGTTTTTTTTTTCATAAATAATACTACTATTTATTTTTTAGGATAACAATAAATACATTTTTTAATGTAATAATTAATGTAACCTATTAATAATTTATATACAATAAAAAAATAAACAAAAAGTAAGCCTATGAAATTCTCAAAATACTAAAAGAACAAATAAAATAGACAACATAATAAAAACGGAACAAATATTAATTGATTAATATGCTTAAAACATATTTTATAAAAATCACGTCCTACATAAAAACTTATTAGTATAAGGTATTTTTGTGATTTTCACGTTTCTTACAAAGTTTTGGTTTATCGTTTTGTCTATAATATTAACTTTGACTTAACTCGTTAAATGATAAGTGGTAGCAGTGGCGTAACTAGATTTTTTGGGCTGTAATACAAAAACCCTTATTGGGGGACCCCGTTTATATATGACACAATCATAATGCACACATCATAACCTGTGGTTGTGGTAGTGAAACTTAACCATAAGATCTTATTCCTCATTATCCTCGAAAAAAGAATATAGTTTAAATGTGCAGAAATAAATTACCTACATGACGCTTTTTTTGCTGTTTCTTATCGAAAAAAAAGGTCAGCAAAAGAAAGACCTCGAAAAAAATTTTAAATTAAAAATTAGTTTGTCTCGCTGTCTTGTACAAGGCGCCCATGTGGCGGTGCGGAACGGGACACCGCTCAGCATACGCTGGGGGCGTGCCCTGCGTAGAATGCGGAGAGGGAGAGCCTGGTCCGCGAAGTCGGGCAAGACTTGTCGGCGTGAATCTGAATCGGCGTGAAGGGCCGTATCCTCCTTCTGTGAGACCGTCATGGTCCAGAAGGAGACCGCGGAGCGGGAACGGGAAAGGGCCGATCCTGCTTGGCGGAGACGACGCCGGCGTCGTCTCGGCCCTCCCACAGCCCCGATGCCCGGGGCTTAAAAGATAGGGCGTAAGGGCGTGGGATCCTCGCGTGTCTTATTTCAGACGGCCCTGAGGAGGACGGCAGCCGGGATGGCCCCGCACTGCCATTACGCACTAGCGAGGAGTGCGGGGGGGGGCGGAATTACCTTTGCCCCCTGAGGAGAGCTCCTCCGAGCCACGAACGGAGCAAAGCACGGGAGAGGCCGCGAATGCGTTATATCAACACGATCTCGCAGCCTCTCCGATCCGTGCCGAGGACGGCCATCGGAGTGGTTTTAGTGGGTAAGAATCCCACATAATCCAGTTCTCCCCCATGGGAGCTGGGTACCTTTCTGAAAGCTTCCACTGCGTAAAAAAAAGGGAAACCCAAACGACTAAATTGTTGGCAAAGATACATTTATTTTCCTTATCCTTATTTATTATTAATTACATCAGTCTTCAATGTAATTAATTCGTTAGTAAATATAAGTTTTACAAGATAATTATGATATTAGAAAGTCGTGACTAAAATTAATTAATAAAATTAAGAATTAAATATATCAATTATTTATAATTTTAATAATTATAAAAATCAAAATGATTTATTCAACATTGAGGCATTACACTTGCTTATTGATAGCCCAGAGAAGAACCAGCGAAAGGAACACAGCGGGTTTTGTTACATGTATCATGTTTCATTTACAAAAAAAAAGGAAATAATAATGTGGCGATCGTCTTATTCCCAAGGTGTGCTATCATTCATAAATTCATTAATTGTATAATAACCTGTAACACACAAGCGTTCCTGTACATTTTTTTTAAATTTAGCATCCGAGGTATTTTTAACGCTTTCTGGAATCCTGTTGTAGAACCGTATACATTGCCCCACAAAAAAGGTACTGACTCTACGCAGTCAAGTAACGGGAGTAATTAATTTGTGTTTGTTCCTTGTACCAATGTTATGAGTATCACATATTATCAAAAAATCATAAATATATTTACATACATACAAAACATTACATAATATATTTTGAGAAGCAACACTTAATATTTTAATTACTTTTCTATTACTACAAGTATATAATGTAGACAATATATTATGTCCTCCTGATTAGCCAACTGCGCAAGACATATTATAGTGCACAAGTGTGTGCGCAAATACAGTACAGCACAGTAACAGTAACAGCCTGTTAATATCCCACTGCTGGGCTAAGGCCTCCTCTCCCTTTTGAGGAGAAGGTTTGGAGCTTATTCCACCACGCTGCTCCAATTCGGGTTGGTAGAATACACATGTGGCAGAATTTCAATGAAATTAGACACATGCAGGTTTCCTCGCGATGTTTTCCTTCACCGTCAAGCACGAGATGAATTATAAACACAAATTAAGCACATGAAAATTCTTTGGTGCTTGCCCGGGTTTGAACCCACAATCGTCGGTTAAGATTCACGCGTTCTAACCACTAGGCCATCTCGACTTCACACATACATCGATACAGATGCACTCTCTATTCCCTAACTCTCATAATCCGACGGGACTATATGATGATGAAGTAGATATGATAGATGTAGTGTATAAAACAAGACAAATAATATATATTTTTTACATATTATTTAAGTAAGTAAAGCCTCCTCTCCATTTAATAAACGTGTGTGATGAATTATAAATTAAGCATATGAAAACTCTTTGGTGCTTGCCATTTAATAAACGTGTTTTGGACTGAAGCGGTTCAGTAACAAAAAATACATTAATTAATTATTGACAAAATCATATGTAGTTGAGCAATTCACATGATTTCTGTCAATTATTAAACTTTTGCTCACTTAGCATCGATCTGTTATTACACTCGCTGCACCGCACGCTTTCGATAAGTAGATTACGTAGTGATGTGCCGAGCGTCGAGCTCTCTCTAAAATCTGGTAATTAGGTCGCCTTAGTTCAACTGAATGTTCATGTTACTCATAAATTAGTGTTGATTATTTTTATTACTTTACGATCCCGCAAGACTGAATATTTCTACATATACATGTAACAGTAACAGCCTGTGAATGTCCCACTGCTAGGCCTTAGCCTCCTCTCCCTTTTTGAGGAGAAGGTTTGGAGCTTATTTCACCACGCTGTTCCAATGCGGGTTGGTAGAATACACATGTGGCAGAATTTCAATAAAATTAGACACATGCAAGTTTTTTCACGATGTTTCCCTTCATCGTCAACACGAGATGAATTATAATCACAAATTAAGTACATGAAAATTCAGTGTTCTTTGCCCGGCTCCAAGCCGGTCCAACCCACGATCATCGGTTAAGATTCACGTCTTCTTACCATTAGGCCATCTTAGCACCCACTCATCAGATATTCTACCGCAAAACAGCAATACTTGATATTGTTGTGTTCCGGTTTGAAGGGTGAGTGAGCCAGTGTAATTACAGGCACAAGGGACATAAAATCTTAGTTCCCAAGGTTGGTGGCGCATTGGCTATAAGCGATGGTTGACATTTCTTACAATGCCAATGTCTAAGGGCGTTTGGTGACCACTTACCATCAGGTGGCCCATATGCTCGTCCACCTTCCTATTCTATATAAAAAAAGCTATTTCCTATTAATTAACGGTTTTACTTATAAACGTTGTTTAGCGTAGGATTAGTTGAAAAACGCTGTGTTCCCCCATTTTTCAAATGTCAAATCAATAATTTCATAAAGAGCAAAATCAGTGTTCTACTAACCAGCCGCTAAGCAACGTTTATAAGTAAGGCCGAATATCTTTAGGAAATTTAATCATTATTTAAAAACGATCATTATCCTGAAACTTGCCGATTAAGTATCAGCTTGCCCTATAATCATTTTAACGTGTTATTTTGTTTTATTAACAACATAAAATTAAAAAAGGTAATTTGCAGTAAGTGATTTCAGAGTTATAGAGACTTTTAAAAATACAATTCTAAGTCATATATTGTTTTTTTATTCATGGAAAGTGTTTATATTTTTAGACACCTAAAGTATGCCCATTTTTCATCATTATTATTGACTGTTTACACATGATAAATTATGAATGTAACTGAAACACTAATTAGTTCATAGGGAATATATCCCGCAGAGCACAGTACTTTGTGCTCAGTCTAACGCCTCCCCTCTATCTAATGAAGCCAATTTTCCACGCCCGCTTCACCTTGCTTTTCTTTTGAATTTTCTCGCGTATTTTCCTTGGCATCCATCTCCTTCCGTGTTTCCGCGTACGCAGATTACTTTTGATTTCAAATTCCGCTGCCATTGATTTAGTGTACAACAGACTATTTGTCACGTTTCGCCTCTCCGCTCGTGCGATTAGAATGAAATTTTGTTTTTCTTTCTAAAGTCTAATGGATCTAACAATTGCCTCACTTAAAAAAGCACTATAAGTTTTCTCCGTTAAAGAATTCTCTATTAAAATAAAAGTAGTTCCTAAAAACATTATTGGTTAATATCATAGTTTATAGAGGTAATAACCGATTTTGATCGTTTATGATTTATAATATAGAAATGCCTCATATCCATTATAATAAATAATATTAATTGGTAAAACATACAAGAAAAATTAAAGCGGAAATCAAAAATAAGATTAAATAAATAAAAACAAAATAACTTACATTAAACAGATGATTAAAAGTTCGAGTGATGATTTTTTTTTATTACGTTAAATAATAATAATAAATATCCTGGGACATTATTCACACACGGCCATCTGATCCCAAATTAAACAGAGCTTGTACTATGGAAACCAGACAACTGATATACTACATATACTACTTTTATTTTGTAAATACATACTTATATAGATAATTACACCCAGACTCAGGACAAACAGACATGTTCATGAACACAAATGTCTGTCCTGGGTGGGAATCGAACCCACAACCATCGGCGTGAAAGCCAAGTATCTACCAACCACGCCAACCGGCTCGTCTAATGTCTAAATTTATTACATAAAACATTACGTGACAAACATGAATGCATCCTCTTATATAATATTATTGTAATAAAATAAGAATGAGCTTAGCAAAAAGAAGAGCTTAACAAACGTACACGAAAAATAATCTGTTATTTTCATCATGTGACCTCTTCCAGTCAAGAAAGATGTCATAGAAAAGATTAACTTTATAATAATTGTTTTTCTAGACTAATTATTTTGTAACACTAACTTAATACTGGCTTTATATTTATATAAAGTTTTCAGTTTTGATTCGGATGATAGGTGGTGACCTATAAATTGCACTTACTTCGATAGTACCTACTATGTGAGAAATCATCACCGCGTCAAATAAAAAAAATGCGTGTTTTGTGTTCAAATTCTATGCATTTGTGTGTATTTTATAATATCGCATTAATTAAAAATAATATATAGCTAATATGCTCTGCTAATTAAACTATCCTTCATGGTTTTGCTACTTCATAATTATTTATACGATATATTATTTTCAACAACAGCATTTCTAGACACATTTAAAAATATTAGAAACGACAACTTGGCTACTTAACTACCAGCTAACAGAGTATTCATAGCATGCATTCATGCGTTGCATATATTTTGCAAATCATAAAATTTATATGTGTGTGTCTTATTTTTAATCTGTAATGACCTAGTTACTGTAGCATGTGGTTTTCACAGTAGGTCGTTAATTATTCGTAAAATATTCGGCGTTTGAAGAAAGTATTATTAAAGATCTGCATCTTTTTTGGAAATCTGGTAAATATACACAAGTATACATTAATATCAATTCAATGAACACCGTAGTGGAATGAGTCCTTCGTCCTTTTTCATAACAAGAGAGTCGGCATTTGGAACGAAATTTATTGCATTGGTTTTAAATATTTTGATTTGTAAGAAACGTCATTTTTTTAGATATGTCAGTGTTTACTTTGTGTTGTAAGAAAAAGGTAAGAACATTCGAGATAAAATATTTATACTTTTAATTATAGAATTCGTAAAAATAACTCCATGACCTTTGGATGCTTCCATTTAAATATTATATTAGTATTAAAGCTTAAATCAACATCTTTGGATTTTTGTTCTGGTAATATTAAAGCTTTATAACTAATCCACGAATTTATTCCACAAGGTACCAATTTCAAATGTTATATTTAAAATTTTCACTATTAATTTATTGGACTATAAATAATTATTTGAGTAATTAAGTTTTAAGTCGTTTACGCAAAAATATTTTTGAATCAGGAAACAAATACAACATTCAATATCAGAAATAACGAATATTTTTTTTTATTGAGCCACTGGCTTTACTTTAAATCTAACATTACATCGAACCACAGATGGCTTTTATCTAGTCTTACAAAACGACACCGCAAAAGTTGTTTCTTGAATAATTAGAAAAAAAATCAATAGAAATCCAGCCTACGTGTTGATATACAAATCAAGTCCTCTTGTATCAGTTACATATTTATAGTTTTAACTGCCGCATCTATAGTAGCTAGCTACCTGTGGATCCCGAAGTCCTCGCTTTAATTCCTTGATAATTTGAATAAAAGCAATTGAGTTTTTCTGACAAGAAATTTATACTAACTATTAAGAATTAGGAAGTTAGCAGTATTATACTCCTATGTGTCGGAGAGGACGGACGCTACTGGCTCTGCATCTCATCTGTCTCAAGTCGTCAAAGATTATCTAAAAGAGTTGGTAATAGATGTAATAAATGATATTACACATAAATATTATTGTACACAAGTCTGAGTACAGAAGACAATGATATCTACTTTGTACTGTGTCATAATAACCACCCTGACCGAAATCGGGCAGAAGACGTAATTATCATCACGATCCAATTTAAATATATTTTAAGCCTTAATATTATTTGTAAGCAGTTGAAATAAAACATAGGTTTTTCTGCATATAATTTGGAATCCAATTTGCCATTTGGATCCATTGATAGTTAATTAGTAGATAATAAGCCATTATTCGAAAAGTTATCATGCCAATGACTACTGTTTTCAATTTAAACTGAATATATTTAATAGAAAAGTTTGTTCGTTTACATTAATCATTTGTATTAAATTTACAATGCATAATTGTTTTCAATTATTCTAATTATATACAAAACTTGAATATCATAGGCTCAAGAATATTTTGTCATTTATGAAATTCGATTTAAAGCCATTTAGTAATTTGTTATACCAATAATAATGCTTTAATTAACAATTGAATTGGTCAAATTATTTTTATTAAACTGTCAAAAATATACGAGAAGAATACGAAGACATTTGAAGCATTTTAATCTTAAAATCAACATGTTTAACTCTTTTTTGCGTTTAATTTATTTCTTATGCAAATCTTATTATATTTTTCCGAACTTCTACGTAGCATCAATATTATTTTTAAACAATTCTGTTTTACTATTTGTTTCCGGCGTTTCCGTGAAATTAATTTTATCTCGAAGATTTTTGATTTTTCTCATAAATTTTCCTATCCAGATTGGGACCTGGCAGCACTCGTAGTCCTTTATAGATTTATAAATCTTTCATACATAGTTTTAATGCATTGGTTATAGTTTTGGTAGCGGTTACTTCGAACGACAAATTTCTCTAAGAATATGTTGACATAATGAGCTATTTCTTAAAAAATATGAACACACTATATAGGAAATATCCATACTAAAACTGTAACTAACAAACAAATAAACAAATGAGTCTTACCTCTTTATCATATTAAATCAAAGTAATATGAAGAACGGGCAATAAACTCAATAGTTAAAAACTACTTAAAATGGCAACATTATATAGCTAGTTTAGCCTAAGATTTTAGGTGAATCTATGATATTAGATATATATCTGTTTATGAGATATAAGAGATACAGCCACATAGAACATTAATTATATTCTAGACGAGATGTCACAGGAAAATATAATAAGGACACATGCATATTTCACATGAAATTAAGTTATATTTTACTACCATTTACTTTTACGCTCATTCGTCCATTTATTAAATCTAAAGCAAAATATCTTCAAGATAGCTCTCACAGCCATTTTTAAATAGCCATTTTATATGATTTTAAAGTTATCATTGGCTTGGTAGGTCGATTGCACCGAAAAGAACACTTTTTTTTTTATATTCGCCGGGAGGGCAAATGACTCTACTCCACCTGATGGTAAGTGGTAGTAGAGTCCAAACGCGACGACGGCCAGGACAGACGGGAAAAACGTTCTGCACTAGCCGCCTTCGCCTTGCCGGCCCGCAAGATGCCTCTTCACGCCTCATTTGAAGGAACCCGGGTTGTAAGAGGAGGGGAACACGTGAGCTGGTAAGGAATTCCATTTTTTGGAAGTGCGACAAAGAAAGGAGTTGCCAAATTTCTTTGTTCGCGATAGAATTGATGTCACAGTTAGGCGGTGACATCGAGAACCAGCTCGCGTGGACTTAAGAAGGAAGGGGGAAGCAGGAATTAGAGAGAATAATTCCTCAGAGCACTCGCCGTGATACAGTCGATAGAAAGCGTTCAGTGCTGCTATCTCACGACGCAATTGTAAAGGTTCAAGGGTGTTTGTGACCTTTACGTCGCCAATAATGCGTACGGCACGTCGCTGCAACCGGTCCAAGGCCTCAAGTAGGTACTTAGCGGAGCCATCCCAAAGGTGCGAGCAATATTCCACGCAAGACCGTACCTGTGTTTTGTACAGCAGGCACAGTTGTTGTGGCGTGAAAAAGCGCCGCACCTTGTTCAGAACTCCGAGTTTCCGTGAAGCTGTTTTTATAACAGCCTCGATGTAATCCCTTGGACTAAGGTCGCAGCGAACGTCAATCCCCAGCATGGCGATTTTGCTTTGCATCACCAGCGGAGTACCACAGAGGGAGGGAAGAGGGGAAAATGTTGACTTTTTCGCCGTGAGAGCGCATACCTGTGTTTTCTTGGCATTAAACTCAACAAGATTATCAGAGCCCCATTTGGCGATGAGCTCTAACGTCCTATCGAGTTCAATGACAAGATCCTTCCGCCTCTCCTCAATTTCCGCTCGCCCAGCCACTGCGCGTCCGTGGTATCCACCACGCACAGTACTATCGTCTGCATAGCAATGTATGTTCCCAAGAGAGAGCATATCATTGATATGCAAAAGAAAGAGCGTGGGAGATAGCACAGATCCCTGGGGGACCCCAGCATTCACTACATAGAATTGTGAAGCGCAACCATCAACTAAAACACGAAGGCTACGCTTGTGTAGGAAGCTGGCAATCCAGGTGCATAGCTGAGCAGGCAGACCATATGCCGGCAGCTTGGAGAGAAGACTTCTGTGCCAGACCCTGTCGAAAGCCTTGGAGATATCGAGGCTGACAACCAACGATTCTCCATGCTTGTCGATAGCTTCACCCCAGAGGTGCGTTATGTACGCTAGAAGATCACCTGTGGACCGTTTTGGTCGAAACCCGTATTGACGATCATTAATTAAAGAGTGATCTTCTAGGTAATGGATCAGTTGGTTGTTTAAAATCCGTTCCATCACCTTACAAAGTACTGAGGTGATAGCTATTGGCCGATAATTTGCCGGGTCAGACCGATCCCCTTTTTTGGGAACCGCTTGCACATTAGCTCTTCTCCAAGCCTCCGGCACACTTCCCGAAGAGAGAGAAAGTTGGAACAGGCGCGTTAACACAGGAGACAGCTCCGCTGCGCACTTCTTCAGCACTATGGCTGGTATTCCATCGGGACCGCTAGCTTTCCGTACATCAAGTGATTGCAGCTCCGCACGCACATCACGTTGCCTGATTTTAATGTCAGGCATCGTATGGCCACATGCAGGTATTGTAGGTGGCAGTGCACTACAATTATCGATGACGGAATTGTCGGCAAAGAGTTTAGCCAGGAGATCAGCTTGCTCTTGCGGACTGTGAGCTAGCGATCCGTCCGGATTTCTGAGCGGTGGCAGCGAAGGTTGGCAGAAATTGTTTTGCACAGACTTGGTCAGACGCCAGAAGCTACGGGAGCCCCTAGGATGCGAAACAAGGTCATGACCAATCTGTACAATGCGCTGTGCATCCGCTCTCGTGTATGCCTTTCTACAGGACTTGGAATTTTTATTATAGTTTGCTTTCAGTGAGTCAATGTTAGATGCCCCGCTAATGCAGCCGTTGATCCACTTGCGATATGCCGCCTGCTTAGATGATACAGCATCAGCACATTCACGAGTGAACCAACGGTTACGCGTACTCTTACTGACGAGATCTGAGCTAGGAATGTAGTATTCCATTCCCAGCATGATCTCGCCAGCAACAGCAGCGGCACTAGCTGTCGGGTCATTCCCACTGAAGCAACGTTCCTTCCAAGGGACCGACGCATAGTAATCGCGCATACCGTCCCAATCCGCCGACTTATAGTGCCAAACGCGACGTTTGCATACCGCTAGTGGCGGCAGCTTGGCCTGTGGCACTCTGGTAGAAATAAGGCTGTGATCCGAAGAGCCAAGAGGAGCCTGAACCACAACCTGATATTCCACCGGGTGAGAAGTCAGCAGAAGGTCCAGTAGAGAAGGTGCTTGCCCATCAATGTCTGGGATCCTAGTGGGCTGATCAACCAGTTGGGTCAAGTCATGTGTGAGAGCAAAAGCATGAGCAGTCCTTCCAGCATGGTCAGTTTTGAGGGATTTCAACCAGGATTCGTGGTGAGCATTAAAATCCCCCAAAAACATCAATTCCGCGTTAGGAAATTGCTCTTGCGCAGCATCTGCCACCCGACTAAGATGGTCAAATAATCGGCTTGTCTCCAAGTCACCATTGTGGGATCTGTAGAGGCACACGTAGACTCGGCTCTGACGAACCAGGTCCACACGTACCACCAACATGGAGAAGGAGTGGTCCTCCAAGCAGCGCAGTCGGTGACAGCAAAGATCCGTCCTGACGAACAAGCATACTCCGGCTTTCGCTTTGAAGGATTCTTCAAGCGTGTAGCCGGGATAATTAAGGTAGCTGGTATCGGCAGGACGGAGTATTTGTGTCTCCGTGAGAAACAACATTGCTGGCCGTGCTGTCTCGAGATGGTGGTGGACAGCGTTGAGGTTAGTGTGGAGTCCTCGGATGTTAGAGAACTCGACCTCAAACAGCGAGGGTATGGTGGGGGTGTGCACCGCTGTACGACCGTTATTTCTTTTTTGTTGCGCCATTTGGGAAAAATGAAATGGAAAAGAGACGTGAAGCGAGCGATGACTTGCCACGATAGGGATGGGCAAAGTGTGGAGGCGTGTTTCCCCAAGTGGTTGCCAAAAGGAAAAATACACTGACCCGCCGGACGGAAGGGCCCCCGAACCCCCCCGGAAGTGGCCGCCGGGACCCCACCTACCGGTCACCAACCGGCACGACGGTCCACCCCGAGATTATGCGTGGCCTGGTGGGGCAGCCTCACGAGCTGGTTAGGCACGCTCGGGCCCCTGTACTATGCCACGGGCGGCCAGCGGAACAGCCGTTTCTTCGGGTCTCCCTGTCCGGCAGGTCAATACAGTTTCCCCCGGCATTGGTTCAACAAACACACGCAAGGGAGCAACTCAAGTAACTCGGTAGTTACTCTTATAGAACAGTTTAATTATATAGATATATTAAATAGAGAAAAGTAAATTGTTGTTTAATATAATAAATAATGTTATAAAAAAATAATGTTACGAAATGATAAATATATCTAATATGCCAGCTTTTATATGAGCTGAGACGGGCCAGTTTATAGTACGTGTATGTTTATGATTCCCACTAACGGTGTTGCTTTCAAATTAGGCACGCACCGCGTTAGTCGCAATAAAAGTGTTCCATGAATGAAGATATCATTAATTTCATGCCCAGCGGTAAAGAAAACTTGACGAGAAAACTTGCATATATATGCAGAAACCTGATAACATATATCATCAATCAACATCGGTTGAGACGAACTTCTGTCGTCCATCGCTGCCTCCACTGCTGAAGCTCGACGGATCCCTGGCCTTCACGGCAACAGAAAAGGCGAACTTACTAGCGGCTCTGCTTGCCGAAATTCGCATTTCGATGCAGGAAGTGCCTCTCCGCATAACATACCTTACGACTCAATCATGCCAGAGATACGAGTTTGCCAAAGAAAGGTTTTAAAAATTCTCAGCACCCTGAATGTGATTCGACCAGATAAGGCCAGTAGTCCTGACGGGATTCCAGCAATAGTCTTGAGGAATTGTGCGCCTGAGTTGTCTCCTGTTCTAACACGCTTGTACCGCCTTTCTCTTAAATCCGCTCAAGTTACTAAGGCTTGGAAGAATGCCAACGTACAACCTGTACCTATGAAGAATAGTCGTGCTGACCCGGCCAATTACAGAACAATAGCAATCACCTCCATACTTTGTAAAGGTTTGGAACGTGTATTAAATAACAAACTTCTGGCGTACGTCGAAGAAAACGATCTCCTATCGGACCAACAGTACGGCTTTCGTCGGAATCGATCAACAAGAGAACAGGTACGGTTCGCCGTTTCACTTGAAAAGTCCAAAGCTTTCGACTGGGTCTGGCATGATGGCCAGCTTCCTAGCTATGGGATACCTATTGGCCTTTGCAACTGGATATCAGATTTCCTGAGTGGACGATCATTTCGAGTTATCCTAGATGGCTTCTCATCTGTCTAATAGCAATTAATGCCGGTATTCCTCAGGGATCAATTCTCTCCGCTACGCTCTTCCTGCTGCATATAAATGATCTATGACAGTATTTTGGGTACGCAGCACTATAACGAAGATATTAATATCCAGTCCCCGATCTAGTGCAACAGAAACTCTTGAGCACAGGGAGGTCTTGGTACATTGGAAGAAGTATCGGATTGGGGCGACGATGTATTTAGGCATCTGCATCTTCGACAGATTAATTAATTAATTTTTAAGCAGCATCGCGAAAGCACTTGCGTTCATGACTGAAGAGACCAATGCGAGAGAGGATCCTTCGGCCGCACTCCCGAAAAGTGTTTGCGCCCCCAGATGGGCGGGGGTTTGAAGCTCGCTCATGACGCGAAGATAAGTCAAATTTAATCCTACCAAGACTCAAGCGTGTTTGTTCACCGCCATGAGGAGTCCATTCCCCCTGACTTCAACTTTCCGAAATGTATCTGTACCCATTACCGACAATATTCAGCTTCTAGGAGTTACTTTAACAACCAAACTCAACTTTGAACCATGCACTGAATCCAAAGCTAAAACTGCTGGCAAAAAACTTGGCATCCTCAATAAGGTCAAACAGTACTTCAGACGTGAAAAGCTTCTGACATTGTATCAATCCCTAGTCAGATCGTACATGGAGTACAGCAGCCATCTATGGGACGGCTCTGCTAAGTACCAGCTTGATTCTTTGGATTCAGTGAAACATCGTGCTAGAAGGCTCATTGGCGACCCTTTACTGGTCACATAACTCCAAAGCTTAGAACACCGTCGTAAAGTTGCCTGTCTGTCGGTATTCTACAGAATATATTTCGGAGTGTGCTCAGGAACTATTTTGTTTGGTTCTCCCTTCACCTTTTGACCACAAAACTGCGAGGCATCGTAAAGATCTGCACTCATACGTAGTTGACGTATTTAAGACACGTACGAAACGATTTGCTTACGAATACCCTCCCGACCTCCGTTTTCCCCACCACCTATAATATGGGTACTTTCAAGTCAAGAGTGAATAGGCATCTTCTAAGCAAGCGCGCTCTATCTTAGACTGTATCATCACTTTCCATCAGGTGTGATAACAGTCAAGCGCTAACTTATATATTTAAAAAAAAATCGGTAGACGATAACATAAATGAAAAATATAAAACATGTCACTTCTCAGAATAACTTACATAAAGATACGTAATATTAAATTTTCATATAAAAACTGACATTATCTGAGAAAATCTTAAAACAAAGCAGACCCTCTCTTAAACTTTTCTCGAGATCATATATTATGCATGTTGCTTAGTTGACATTTTTGTTGCCGTGCTGAAAACATTATATTCACCGAGTTTGCAACTAATTTTTATAAGTTCCAAGGCAAGTTCGATATTTTTTAAAGAAATCGCAATGTAGATAAAGCTTCCTTATTTGCATTGCTCGGTCTTTTCGTCTTTGAGAATATTTCGAAACAAGTTTTCTTCCTTAAAGTTAACGGCAGTTTGCATCGTAAGTCAGCTTCAACGCCACAACGCTCACTAAAGTCACGAAATGCAGTTTCACAAATTATTTTCAATGACCCAACTAATTTACAAAATGTATGTTATAATTTTGTACTTAAAACCATAGGAAGCATTTTAAAATTTTGTTGTAATATACTTTCATTATTAAAGTGAAAAATGTCCAGCCATCGGCTACTTTATATAATATTAAATTTATTTAGTAGCAGACATCATAACAAATATGAAAAATAATCATTTTAAGTAAAAAGTCGGTAATTGAAGAAATAAATAAAGAAAACTTACGTCGATTGTATAAACAATTGTTTTACTAAACACTGCGGTCATTTGCTTTAGCACAAAAATCAAGTATAATTAGTATTCTAAATTCAAGATTAAGATAACAGAAACTTCAAATGTTTATTTGGTCGAAAATAAATCGAAAATCGAAAATAATCAGTAAGTTTGAAACAGTATAATATACTTACTTGATCTACCACCAAGTAAGTATATTAAGGATTTTCAAAGTGTTGACGCCAGTATTTGTTGAAGCCAAAATTCTTGTCATTATGGAAGACAAGGCAGGAAGTGTATTTTGATTTTAAAGCCGAGCTACACGAAATGCATATGTTCTACATTTAGAACACAACTTAGAACTACTCTGTATATCTCAGTTTTTAGAATTTCTAAGTATCAGTAAAATGTTTCTATTTGAATATATGCGAAAATCTGTAACAATAACACGGCGAGTGTTATTATTTATTAAGATTTCATAAAAAATCGCAATTACTTATACTTCGCTAACACTTTTTGAGCGCGGCAAAACACAAATGATCGCGCAACTGATATTCACGCGCAACATATTTTTTTCCGTTTAGGATAGATGAAACAAAATAAATAAGTACTTACATAAAAGTTTATTAAGAGTAGCATAAATGTGAGTTAAAAATAATATTGTTCATTGCGTTCTTTAAGAAAATGTAGCTTAAAAATTGAATATCAAAATTGTACAAAAAGGGCAAAACACTGTGTTTTGCCAATAATTGCTTTGATTCACTGTATTATTTTTCACCTAAAACTTACTGAATAAAAAACTATATATCTTTAACTGTAAAAATTCATTTAAAAATTGTTGGCAAACAAAATTTTAATGTTTAAAATTAAGATATATAAGATAAATTTTGTTCTTAAAAATTGGAATTAAAATAAAAATCCCCATGTCTAGATATGAAGGATAAATAATGTTCTTATTTCAATAATAAGAAAGAGAACCAATGTGCAATCACGATTATGCTAAAATGCTGCTTTATAGCCAAAATAAATGCTAGGATTTACGTTCAGTAAAAACTTTATAAGAATTGCCTGGAGATTAAAATAATAACCAGTAGGTATGAAAAAAATCGCAGAGCCCGGCACGGCTCGACACGAGCCGCGTTCTATTGTGCCATATATTTCGTATGTGTGCAACGTTTGGTCATATTTCTGACGTCTATGCCGATGCCGGCACTGGCATTTCACGCGACGCTCTCTGATTTTTCGATGTGCGGTTTCCGCTATACAATAGTATTTTATTAACAATATAACAACAATACAACATTGTGTTGGATATTACTAGGAAGAGAATGCTATAAGTGAATCTCACAACGTCACCGTTCTCTCCGTAACGTAATTCACCCTGGCGAGGCACGCGCGTTCCAATTTGACGATATGAGCCGGAAACCATTGCCAGGCACTAGCGTTCACAGTGTACACAGCGCTTTAAAGTTTTACTACTCGTTTACAATACGAGTGTTGACCTCGATGTTTTTCTTTTTTGCTGTTGTTGAAAAAACCTTTACTGACGATAGCTCTTCTATAGGTACACACTTTTCCCGTAGCGCAAAAAATAAAATGAATTTACGAAAAACTAAACTGCAACTGCAGGCTATTTTTATCAAAATAAAAATCTAAAAATTGTAAATAAAAACAAAAATGATGCTTAACATAATAATACTTAATATTAATAATATCCTCGGACATTTTTCACACACGGCCATCTGATCCCAAATTAAGCTTGTACAAAGCTTGTGCTATGGAAGCCAGACAACTGATATACTACATATACTACTTTTCCATTGTAATTACTTATATAGATAATTACACCCAGACTCAGGACAAACAGACATGTTCATGCACACAAATGTCTGTCCTGAATGGCAATCGAATCCACAACCTTCGACGTGAAAGGCAATCCACCAACCACGCCAATATATTATATATTATAATATACAAATAACATAATATAAAGTATTATTAAAGGCTCTTATAGTAAATTAATTATTCAAAGTAATTCGACGTTTAACGCTAGTCTTCACATGTAAACAAATTACAGCAAGCACTGGGTTCGAGATAAGTCGAAGCGAATGCATGTTATCTAACAGTTGACATTTGTAGATTCGAATCGTATCGTGTCATGTAGGCATAGAGGTGCTGGGGGATATTTATGCATCTGATTGGTGTCGCCTACGAGGTGGCACCACCTCGCCACGCGCCACGCGCCTCTGTCGCGATGTCTCTGATTTATAACTGTAATATAACGCTGAGCTGTCATGCAGAGTATTTTTATAAGCCGGGGAGACGACTCTGCTTCAATATTTTCGTTTGTGACTTTTGCCCGGAAGATGATATATTTTGTTTCCCATTTCAAAATATACGTAAAAAGCTTGAACGCATTTTTACTAAAAACATGAGGTTGAAAAATATTTTGTTTAAGTCGTGCTGGTTTTAAGATTATTATTTATATTAAGTGTCTAATATAATGTAAAAATTAGTTAATATACTTTTTAATTTCAAACTGCTAGAATAAGGTCTTCTCTCCTTTTGAAGAGAATGTATGGAACATAGTCCACCACACTGCTTCAATTACAGTTGGTAGATACATATGAAAGATACGTGCAGATCACCTCACGATGTTTTCTTTCACCGTCGAGCGCGAGATAAATTAGAAGCACAAACTAAGCACATGAAAACTCAATAATGCTTATCTGGACTTAAACCGCCATCTTCGATTAAGATTTACGAGTTTTACCCACTAGGTTATCTCGGCTCACTTTTCTAATTTATTAATATATATAAAATAATATTTCTTTGTTTCAATCAAATCAATCAATCAACAGCCAATCGTTGTCCACTGCTGAACATAGGCCTCTCCGAAGGTGCGCCAAAGCTCCCTGTCCTCCGCCTTCCGCATCCAGTTGGTGCCCGCCACCTTCTTAAGGTCGTCGGTCCACCTGGCTGGAGGGCGCCCTACGCTGCGCTTGCCGATTCGCGGTCTCCACTCTAGGACTCGTCTGCTCCAACGGCCATCGGTCCTACGACATACGTGACCAGCCCACTGCCACTTCAGCCTGCTAATTTTGCAAGCTATGTCGGTGACTCCGGTTCTTTTCCGGATAATCTCATTTCTGATCTTATCCTTCAAAGATACTCCGAGCATAGCTCGCTCCATAGCACGATTTAGCACCATTTCTTTGTTTGTGGTGTATAATTTTTAGCATTTACAAAAACCTAAATGATATCTATATTTATATACTTTATATATAAAAATGGATATTATTCAATGTTGTTTGAGCAACAAAGCTCGACATGAAAAGGTTAAAATTAATAAATTCAGATAAGAGCTTAAACAAATTAATAGTCAAAAATTTGTATTTATTAATATAGTTACACATTTACAGACCTGCATACAAAAATGATGATATAAAATATTTATAACACTGTATAGTTTAGATAGCTTTGGTTATAAGTGACTTAAAACAATCTTAAAATCATATTCCACAATTATTCATACACAATACATATTACGCTATATTGGTTAATGGGTATATTAAATTCAACAAAGTAAATTAAGCAAACAATCTCGGTGGTTTAGTGTAATACATAATATTATGTACATTGTTTGAAACAGTACACAAGTGTAAACATTAATTATCTACGTGTTAATGTTTACAAATTTCACCAAAGCATGATAATGTTTGTACATAACTGAAACTGATGTTGCTAATACGTCGAACGTGATTGTTGCAGCAATGCTAAAGAAGAAGAAGAAGGAATCAACCACAGATTAAAAAAATTGTAATAATAATAAATAGTTTAATGATAGTAATTTTTAAAGTTACCTTTAACATTACTAAGATCGTTAAAACTTTATAATTTTTATAATTCAAGTACAAAGTTGCTTGAAAAAACAAAATAGCTACGATCTCCTTATGTGACAATATGTCTCTGTCATTGTTAAAAATAATAAAATAATCCTATGTAATTGTATAAATATAAATTTTTAATAATATAATTTAAAAAAAGCAAATTAATTAAATACCCAAATAAAAATAAGAAACTTGTAAAACACTTTATTAATTAAAAGTACTTAAAATCTGATACTTCTAAATTGGCTTTCTACGCGATATCACAAATGAGCTATTAAAGCTCACGGCGTAATTAGACCCGAACCGCTAATTGTGTTTCATGTTTATACACGACTTCAATCCTCACAATTTCATCGAATAGGACATCGCATTTCAACACCCTGACGCCGTTTCTAGCCATTTACAAGGCCGATAGCGATTCCCGTGTAATTGCTCGATAGATGTTTCGAGTAATACGTACCTATAGACATTCAAGTGAATCTTGTTGCATTTTGCATAAAATCGATACTCATGAATGTACCCACGCTGAAGCCGCGGTGGTACTGCATGAGACTCGCCAGATCGCATTTACTGAAATCGGTTTTATTTTTAGAACACTATTCTCGAATGGAAAACAGATAATTCAATTTTCAAACGCATAACTGTTGCATAGTTATAAGCTTATGGTGATTGCATATCGAATAATATTGTTTTTCATTTGCTGGAAATTTAATGGAAACAAATCCAATGTCATAATGAAATGAATTTTTCATTTCTATAATCATAAATATAGCACACAAAACTGATTGCATTAAAATGAACCGACATTAAATACGACGTTATATTTGTAATATGTCATTTTAGCGAATTTAAGGTTAACATGTTTTATATTAAATAGCAATAAAGCGGACAGAATTTAATAGGGTAATGGGGCTTTGACGCGTTTTTCAATTAGGACGAAGGGTAGTTAATTTGGGGTAAAAGAGGTAAGTAAAGCGAATGTGAATTTTCAGAGCAACGGAACGTGGGACGGAGAATCTAATTTACTGGGGTGGACAACGTGGACTTTTGTCACAGCGCACTGTTCCAATTAGGTAAATACGGATACCGAGAAAGGCCGGTCCATCACTTGCATTCTCAAACACTTACCAACCTGATCTATTCACGGTTCATAATCACGTTATTTCAAGTGCCTGCGTAATGTCTCTAATTAAAGTTGAATATGTTAATAGTATATTTAATTAAATTTATAAAACGGAAACGAAAAGGTAAGCGATAGAGAACATTTTAATTAACACCTTTTACGATTTTGGGTATTTGATGAGTAGATTTGCAAGCTTCTTTAAATCAAACATTACCCTTAATGAAATAACATAATTAACGATATCACAATAAAACATTTTAATTACCAACAATTACCAACAATGATCAAACTTGATTTATTTATATTTTAAGTTTTTCAGTTGCCTATAAATAGTTGAATGTAACATATAAACATAAATATTAGTTATTGAATAATAGTAGAACAAATAGAAACGTGATTACTATTTATTTTATTCAATAGGTTATTAAACTGGTGGTAGGGCTTTGTGCAAGCTCGTCTGGGTAGGTACCACCCACTCATCAGATATTCTACCGCAAAACAGCAATACTTGATATTGTTGTGCTCCGGTTTGAAGGGTGAGTGAGCCAGTGTAATTACAGGCACAAGGGACATAAAATCTTAGTTCCCAAGGTTGGTGGCGCATTGGATATGTAAGCGATGGTTAACATTTCTTACAATGCCAATGTCTAAGAGCGTTGGTGACCACTTACCATCAGGTGGCCCATATGCTCGTCCGCCTTCCTATTCTATAAAAAAAAATATATAACTTGATTCTATATTTACTCATGGTTGTTTTATATTAATTGTATTTTACTTACAATCTACTTCCCGATGGTAATTACATTCTCGTTAAACAACCTACTGTAGCAAATACGCATCGTTGCAGAGATTGGCATCGCGTTTGAGTTTTTACCTTAATCGTTTTGTTCAGTATTCAATACATTTGTTTTTTAAATTCATGTCTCGTATAATGTAACTGACCAAATTTATTTTTATAAGCTTGTTTTGTAATACATGACATTAAATCATTTTTAAAACGGATTCAAAGAAATCAACCATCTGCTACTTATTATCTCGTAAAACCATAATTTATTACTTTTAAAGTCACTTGAAAATGAAATATTTTCGCAATTCAATTACACTGAGAGAGTTTATCACTTATTTAAGTAAGTCTCATACTGAGCTATCTATCATGCGCTGGATATTAGAAACAACATTTTCCGATTGTTTATATGTGCTCCGAGCTCTTCTTTCATTAGAGAGGGAGACGTCGTGCAGAGAAGGCTGTACTCTGTACAGCCAAGATTGATGGGCTCTGGATGGATTTGTTCTATTCGCGTTTACTCATCAATCATTCGCGGATATTTTTCCGTGTCTCAGGTTGTTTAGCCTAAATAGATTGTTGCAGGCTTTGAGTATCGCATTTATCGACATGTGTATCGCATTAACTTTGACGTTTACTCAATTATAAAAGTATAAGGGACGCATCATTTAACTGACGCCTTTCTTTTCTTTTAATTTCATTTATATAATAACTTATGAATGATTTTCACATTTATTATTATTATTAATAAAAATCACAAATATATTAAAAAATATCATAACAATTATAGTTAACAAACCGTCCCTAGAAAAGAAAAAAAATTTAAAATGAATACAATCGAACAAATTCACGATAATAATTGCTTCTTTGTAAAGATAGTATTGTTATATTGTATAATAAAGTAAAACTGTAATAAGGTTAAAGCATTGCAGCATTCATATTTTCTTCTTAAAACATTTGTATACAACTTTCAAAAGAGCTATAAAATTGTATTAAGTGGGATCGATGTCGGTTGATAGGCATCCTTTATGAGCCTACCATTGGTTTCAAACCTAAAATATGACCTACATTAACTTAAATTGTTTGTTACATAAATCTTTTGGCATAAAATATGAGACAAACATTAAATCCTTAATAAAAATACACATCTGTTTCCTTTTTTATAAATAATAAAAAAAGAAAGAAAAATAATATAACCTTGTGTTTTTTTGCTTGGAAACATCAATTTTACGGATGAAACATAAAAATGTGTGAATTGCGACACAAATACAAAACATTTTCATATTAACAAGGTTCATGTGCCGTCAAAGAAAAGATCTAAATAAATAACTAAGTATTTGTACAAGGCATTGTAGTCGACAATAGGCAACGTAAACTTTAAAAACGCTGAACTCGATGTAAGGGGCACACAGCATACAGAACTTGGCAGTGCTCTAGAAACCAGATAGAAACCTAGTTTGCTATTTTCAGTTAAATTATTAAATTACCTACGTAATACAGCGCATTTCCTAAGTAGCACTGTGCACCGATTATATGTAGTGCACTCTTTGTGATATATATAATATATGTATGTTATGAAGAAGATATTTAACTAACCTCGTTTTAACAAAGTTTATATTTGGGCGTTGGACTCGTTTTCATATACATCTACATTTGAATTTCACAACTACACACTGTTACCAGCTACAATCATTTTTTTATCTAAAAAACGCAGTTATACAAAAGCATTTACAAAACAACGTTACTTTTAAACACATAAACCAATCACAATTTCAATTTTACTAGTAGTAATCTGTATTGAATACAATTTTAAAAATAGAATATTTTGTATAAAAATAATTCACTTTGACTTTTATTTTAGAAATTTCAAAGCAACAAATAACGACAAACGCAAACACTGCACAATTGAATATTTTATTACTGACTTGTTGCAGAATCGCTGTTTCCTCGCTTCGTGGAACCCGTGCCTAACGTTACGGTGACGGTCGGAAGGGACGCCCTCCTTGCGTGCGTCGTCGAGGATCTAAGAGGATACAAGGTATCATGAACTAATTTCGATTATATACGATAATCGAAAGTAGTTAGAAAATAAACCAAAGAAGAAATGTTATTCTGAAGACGTTCGCGCTAAGTCGTTTTCATTCGTAATACAAGTAATAATGTGTAAATTATTAACATAAATATTAAATTTATATGCATGCGATTTCATCCCTAAACTGTATTAACTATAACTTTATCTTTGGAATATAAAATCAATCATGACAGACAGAGATAAATCAGTGTTGAACTAAGCACCCGCTATACAAAATTTAAAGTAAAGCCGTTTTAGTATTTTATCACTCAATATTTATAATTAAAAGATGTAACCTGTTACATACTACAAATGCATAGTGTTTCTATAAATATAGACGTGCATAGTTACAGAAATTCTATACAACTTCATTCGAGCGGCACAGGAAGTAAAGTTTTAACAAGCCAACTTAATATCACTTTGCTCAGAATGCACGATTCGCCAGTTATTAATCATGCAGGACGGCTAGTTAGTGAAATTGGAGTGGCATGTAGTGAGCTCAGATTTAAGTGGGATGAGGCGAATAAACCAGCACTGAGTTTTAGAAGACGATTTAATATTCTTTGACGAGTAAACAAGTCCACGCTCGCGCACTGCTCTGTAGCATTGTGGTCTGGAACAAAGAGATTATTGAATTACCTCATTGTGTGTTCTGAATCGTGAAATAATAGTGTAGAATATAAAATGACTTTTATGAATTTTTGTTGCAAAACGAAGCTAAGATGTAAAGGCACGTATTTGCTACTTCATTCATCAGATTAAATTTAGAAATATATTAAAAATCATAAGGTAACAGTAACAGAATGTAAAATTCTCACTGTTGGGCTTTGGTTACCTGTTTTTTTGAGGAGGTTTGGATCGTGGTTACTATGTGATTGTAAGCATAACTTTTTGTGAAGACGCTATATTAAAAATGACGTAATTTGTAAGGAAAATTAATTGTCATATTTATTTTACGTAGGTCGCGTGGGTACGTGTGGACACTCAAACAATTCTTAGCATCCATCATAATATAATAACACAGAATCCGCGCATCAGTCTGTCGTACAACGACCACCGCTCCTGGTACCTGCATATCAAGAACGTACAGGAGGTGGATCGCGGCTGGTACATGTGTCAAGTCAACACCGATCCCATGCGCTCTAGGAAAGGCTACCTGCAAGTTGTTGGTTCGTATAAAATACTAATATTCATTAAATCGTAAGATATTTGCGAAAACCAGACGAGTGCTTTATTGCGTTGTAAATCTTAAAACTCTTTACTGGATCTTGAGTTCTACTTGCCTTTTTTGTTAGCCGCAGCAAACTTCTTTTTAATGCTTCATAAAACAAGTTTATGTTTTTTTATAATATTATCGTTTTGTACTACAAATACATTTCGGGTACATACTATACGAGCTACTACTGTTTTTAGTACCACCCATGATTATCGACAACATGACTTCGACGGATATGGTTGTCCGTGAAGGAACAAATGTTACCATGGTCTGTAGAGCCACAGGTTACCCTGAACCCTATGTCATGTGGAGACGAGAAGATGGCCAGGAATTTAATTGCAATGGTGAATCAGGTAATAGAAATGAATGCCCCTCATTACATATTTTACCGCCAAATAGCAATGCTTATTGTTCTGTTCCGTCGTGAAGGGCCAAAGGTGGTAACCAATTACCATAAGGTGGGCCGTTTACCCATCCGACGAACTATTTTATAAAAACAAAACTTTTGTCATTTATAAAAACAATATTTTTTGTTATAAAAATCAAATCTGTTGTAATACCATAAGGAATTAGGTAAAATACTTCAAACAAAAATAACATAAAATATCCTCAAATCATTATGTTGACAAATCCACAAAATAAAACAGAAGAAAAAGAAAAAGACCGATAAAATACAAGCTCGAAAATCACGTAAAGAAGCGGACCACTTGAGAAGAGAGTCTAACCATGAATTTTCGATGAAATAAACGAAATACCTTAAAGGTCCTTTCGAATAATTCGAATTCCTGTAAGAAACGAGTCACAAATTTCCTTGCGACTTTAGGTGAATGTCTGAATCCAATGGTTCGGGATATCGAGCGACCTTTCGGCGAAATGACAACTTGAACCAATTGTTTCGTACAATACAACCAAATTGTACAATCTTCGCATAGCCGAAATATTTACAAGATTGAAGCGGTAGAGTGGAACTCTGCTTGTGTAATATTATGTTTCAATCTAACAATCTCATTACTTTAGAATTAAATTTGAATAGACATTATGTCCGTGAATTATCAAATTAATTACAGCAATTTCTAATCAAAGAGTGATTAATTGTAATCGTGGTCAAATTGTATTTAATAATCAATCCTGAATATTAGCAATTTATATTATATTTTCTTCAGGTCTCATATAAATCTCAATAAATTTTGAAAAATATATAAACATATACAGACAAGAAATAAATAACATTGGATGTTATTAATGCCACCTGGAGGCACTTACACACTTAAATGCCTTAAACTTTGTTGCTTAATGGGTTGATGTGGTTAGTGCTATATGATTAATTGAATAATATTTTTCAGTTAATGTAGTAGATGGAGAGAATCTAACTATATCTAAGGTATCAAGACTTCACATGGGGGCATATCTGTGTATCGCTTCCAATGGCGTGCCGCCTTCGATCAGTAAACGAGTTGTATTAATGGTACAGTGTAAGTAATTTTTGTTAATTATGTATGGATCGCTTTTCATTTTATACACATATTTAATTATATACAGGTGATTCGTCGAGGAGTATTTCCATATAGAAAATAAAATGAAATGCTGAATATTAAATAATATTTTATTTGATATTGAGCGTTTTACAATATTTAATTCGTATCAGGAACAATTCTTTTAGGATTTTTTTAATAAAACAATACACTGAAATAAAAAAAAATACATTTCATTATTTCATACCAGACATATATTTATACTCTGGGAATCTGTAATATAAATTGATGCTATCAATCATACAAAAGACAATTAATTGCAGATTTCACTTAAATCTCACAGCTATCTACATATTTAATTAAATTTAAAAACGGATGCCTTGTTTGTGGCAATAAGTATAATGAGTTTTAAAAATTTTTTGTCATAAAAATAGTACCATTTTATTCATAACAATTGATAACTTTTAATTTTTCCAACATGTATATATTATGACATAGATTGAAACCATGGACATTAAATAATGGGATCCATGTTTTCCTCTTTTTAGTTTTCATTCATAATTTTTATATTAGACAAAACTGTTGTCTTTTTATTTGCCATATCAATTTAAAATCTTAAATTTTCAATAAGTTAACATTATAGACTGGTATGAAATAATATTTGGAATCCTTCAATGGCATGTATTTATCCCATAGATTTGATTGATTTATGATCTTTAAATATACCGAGTTGATACTTGATAAAACATAAGATAAGTCGTATTTTTGATTACAATAAAAATACATTAGCGACATTGTCAATTTCTTGATGTAATATTGCCAATTTTTTTTGTATTAATTATCACTTACAATGCAATTTAGGCAAGGCCCACCATTTCATTCAATCATTAGTGTTGCATCATCACATAATTATTATATTAGTAATTATATTCTCCCAATTTACGAATTAAAAAAAATATAAATATTTTTCAAGCTCAGGATAGGAAAATAAAGAAACGGTATTTCAGCACTTCTAAGCATTCATGTCATCATGGAACAGATACTAAACAACCAACTGATCCATTACCTAGAAGATCACTGTCTAATTAATGATCGTCAGTACAGGTTTCGACCAAAACTGTCCACAGGTGATCTTCTAGCGAACGTAACACACCTCTGGGATGAAGCTATCGACAAGCATGGGGAGTTGTTGGCTGTCAGCCTCGATATCTCCAAAACTTTCAATAGGGTCTGGCACAGAAGTCTTCTCTCCAAGCTGCCGGCATACGGTCTGCCTGTTCAGCTCTGTACCTGCATAGCCAGCTTCCTTCATAAGCGTAGCCTCCGTTTCTTAGTTGATGGTTGCGCCTCACAATTCCATGTAGTGATTGCTGGGGGTACCCCATGGTTCTGTGTTTTCCCATACACTCTTTCTTTAAAGAACGCAACAAACACCTTTACAATTGCATCGAGAGATAGCAGCGCTGAGCGCTTTCTATCGACTGTATCACGGCGAGTGCACTGAGGAATTATTCTCTCTAATTCCTGCTTCCCCCTTCCTTCATAAGTCTACGCGTGCTGGCTCTCGATGTCACCTCCTAGCTTTGACATTAATTCCATTGCGCACAAAGTAATTTGGCAACTCCTTTCTTACTAGCTCACGTGTCACGTGTGTCCTCTTACAACCCGGTTTCCTTCAAACGAGGCGTGAAGAGGCATCTTGCGGACTGGCAAGACGGGAGCGGCTAGTGCAGAACATTTTTCCCGACTGTACTCACCGTAGTCGCGTTTGGACTGTACTACCACTTACCATCAGATGGAGTAAAGTTATTTGCCTCTCAGTCTAATATACTTTATATATATATTTATATATATATATTTTTTTGTAATTCAAATTTTCCACTCATCATCATTAAACGATTCAAAATTTAAAACCGAATGATCTCATATCATATGTGTACGTGACGTACCTTTATACGTGACCTTGGTACAATATTTTCCGCTCAAATAGCGTACTTACATGCTCGAAAAAGGAAACAATATATATGAAAACAACAATAAATAAGAACCAATAAATTATAATTAAAAAGTTCAAAAGAATAAAAGTACGACTAGACGTGCCACCGTTGAAAGAACCAGTGGGCGTTTAACGGAGATACTTTTAAAAGTACTTTTTTTTACCAATAAATAATTTTCTGCTATCGGAAACGATGATTATAAATATTATCATTGACGATTTCTAAAAATAGATGATTTGTAAGTTCTTAATTTAAAAATCGATTACGCCATCAACAATCGAGGTTACACCATATCTTGACTCACTGTATTTTTACTGACTAAGAAAGCGTTGTCTAAGGCTTTAAAATTAATATCATATTTAAGATTACCCGCACATACTTAATATTACTTATTTGTTATAATTTCTCATAAATTAGTACCGACGTATAGCAACTAACAGTGTTAATAATTTTAGGCATTTAACATCGCCTAAATCAATTCATAAGCCAGCTGATACAACGGACACAAGCGTATTATGTTTCATTTTGGTCTCTAATTAAGCTCCGATAATAGTTTATCACAATCGCGTATCATCATGTCATGATCTCTCAAATTAAAATGACACTTGAATACAAACATTTATTAAATATAAAATGAGATTTATAAAATGTATGCTCTTTTTATTTGTTTTAATAAGTCTTTAATAAATCACTTGTTTAGTATTTTTGTTTTAAAATACGTTCACGTAAGTTATAGTTAATAGTCTTGGATATATTATGTCTAAAAATATATGTATCAAGCTATAAAAACTCTATTTTATATACGTTTTTATATAATATAGTTTAATAACAAATCTCCAAAACAAATAGGTACGTACAATTAAAGTTAATAGTGTTATTTAGATTCGATCATATAGATTTGTCCCATATTCCAAATTGTACAAATATCATTTTCTCATAAAGTAATATATCTCTCACCCTGTTAACTCAGCCTCAAATTCTTCCGTCGGTAGAACGTGAATGTTTTTATATCGTGTTCTTTCGGCGGTAGTGAGCGTTCGAAAATATTATTTTTCTCGATGCGGGTGTCGTTAACGAGTATTTACGATGGGAAGGCGTCTACCTGACAGAGCCTTCCGCTGTAACGGAGGTAATTGCGGCCAATTAGAACATTATGCTGACGTGAATATGGCACGGACTCTGTAATAGCTATATGTTCACCGCGCCCGCGCTGTCACCTCTGTCGCGTCATCGGCCCGAAAGCCAATGAAGCGATTTCCTTACCCCTAATTCACATTCCGTATCTTAGCACATTCATAGCTCTACGTTTCTTATAAGATATACGTAAAATGTTCACGTAACTTTCACTCGATTAAGCGATGAAACTCCCTTATGAATTCATTGTCTTATTCCATTATAACAATGAAGATTGAATTTTCAAGGTAGTGTGGCCATTGGCGATGATCAAAGTAAAGTTAAAATTTGATATTTTTAATTAATAGATAAGGCATATTACTCAATACAAGTTTATTTAAATAATAAAAATTGTAATAATCTTTAGTACAATATCATCATTGAATATATTTAAAGCTATTAAATATATTGATATTGAAATGTAATGTTTGTGTGCAGTCCCGCCGATGTTATCGATCCCGAATCAGTTGGAGGCTGCATATGTAGGGCAGGACGTTACGCTGGAGTGCCACACAGAGGCCTACCCATCCTCTATTAACTACTGGACCACGGATCGTGGAGATATGATCATATCTGGTTTGTATCCTATTCGTGGAAATGAATTACTTTACTTTAATGAACTAGCTTATATAGGCAACCATATTTGTTTAGTTTAAATAAATTATGTTATGTAGCTTTACATTCAATTCTTCAAAAAATTCTGTCATATAACGATTCTTAAATGCTTATAAGAGCCTACTCGATTTTTTTTCTCACAAATATATGATTTAATTAAATAAAAAAATATTTTACAGGCAACAAATATGTAACAGCATTAAACGACGATAGTTATAGTCGAAAAATGAAACTGACTATACGTAAAGTATCGTCCAGGGATTTCTCATCTTACCGATGCGTAGCTAAGAACTCCCTCGGCGAGACAGATGGTCTTATTCGACTTGACGGTAAGCAACAATTTTAACCAAAACAGACACTATAACTTACCTTGTTGATATATTTTCTATGAACACGTACTCTTCTCGAAATAAATTTCAAGATTTTATTATTGATTAATTTTATAAATGGGATTTTTATAGTTTCATATTCATTCTGATAAATTACCGTTAGTATTTTAAATTACATTAGTATATATGGGATATTATTTAAGAGCCAATTTATTATTTTTGCTTGTTTCATTTCGCACAGAAATTCCAGCTCCATCAACAACAAGTACTACAATTAATTACGTCCCGACATTTCCTCAACGAAAAAAAGGTAAATATAACAAATAAAATGTATAACCAATTATATAGGAACTAATTTGTTTTCATAAAATCTGCAATAAGACACAGATATTCGAATAATTAATATTTAAACAGGTAGGAACATCAATGAAACCCTTTCAAGTACGGTGATTTCAGAATTAATTTTTCATGTTCATCCTCCCTTCTGCTTATTGGAAAATTTAGAAATTCAATATAGGCACGTAAACCACGGTTAGGAGACTAATACCAGTCAAAAGTTCTGTTGGCCCCACGTGCCTTTTATACATTCATCGTTGGCCTGTAGCTGCCGATCGAGAAAGGTCGATGGTTGATTCTGTATTTATTGGTTTTGCCGCCGTAGCTCAATGCTTCCGTACAATTGGGTCGTTAGTAATATTATTGTGGGAAAAGCGATTTTGTTTGCTCTTTGACTTTCAATGTACATTTTTATTGTTACAGATTTGGGTTTTCCTCTATATTCTTTGATACTATACGTTATATTAAGAATTGAAAGGTGCCTTTGTTTCAAAATTTCTCTTTCCCTCGTTTTGACACGACACTTTATCTTATCTATTATCTCATATAAGTGTATTTACGTTTTATTATTCTTAGAATACTAGAATAATAACAATATAAACTTGGCGTTTGTTACAGACGTCGACGGGAAATACAATCCAATCAATATTACAAAACAAAAAATACGAAATAAAGGCTTTATGTATTATAGCTTAAGCTTTTTATTCATAACAATAATCTAATCAGTATCTGTATCATATACGAAAATGTTTTTTTTTTCTAAGGTAAACACAAGAACCGATGGCGAGATAGTTCTGCAGAAAATAGAGTAATAGGAGATTACGAAGTTGAAGAATGGAAAGATATCGGTATGTTAAATTTAACATAAATCGTTATGATCTATAAATTAACAAATAAATTAACTCGTATCCTAGTTTTTTTTACAATAAGTGCTATAACTTAGTTTAAAGGTTAATACCCAGACTAAATACATATAACCTCTTATCTTAATTAATAACAAAACATTTTCATGCATCGTATAACTTAATATAAAAAATCAAAGGAAATTCTTGTTACTCGAAACAGATTGGAGGTAATGTAAACAAGCTAAGCTTCTTTTTATATACTTTCTGAAGATACAACCGCAAAACTTACCACTACTTCTATCTCTGAAACTTATTAGTATTACACAATAACGATTTTCATTTCTAGCAATATAATATTGTCAAAATCTTAGAACACCAATGTAAATTATAAGCTTGTTAAGACTCGGAACGCTATAGTATTATTATCTAGGTATATGTAAGCATTTTTTTAAAACTTACATTTTTTCATATTTAAATATATTACCAGTATTTTAAATAATAACATTCTATTCGACAGTAATAAATATTTTAATGTCGACACGAGGTAATAAATTGTACCTCGCTAACGTTCATTGAATTGTAAATAGACAAAAATAAACACAATTTACAAAAATACTTGATATTGCCAACTGTTAGTCTTTCCAAAAGGCATTTTATGCAAAGACAGAGTTTACGTTTTTGTCTAATTAGAAAACCGCCTTCGGGTAACACGGGTGAATTGCCAGGTGTTAATATTAAGCTATACTCAACGGTGAACCTTAAATAACCAATGGTAAGTAGTCATCTCCGTCCATATACATTGGCACTTTAAAAAATATCAATCGTTTCTTACCACGCCAATGCGCCAATCGTAGAATCTCTCCTAGGCCACCCTTCATACGGAACACAACAATACTAAGTATTGTTGTTTAGCGGTAGATTATCCAATGAGTGCTTACCCAGACGGTCTTGCACAAAGCCCTACTACCAAATTATTAGGGAAAACAATCGAAGCAAAACAACAATGTAATATTATTTCAAAATACTTTGGTAATATATTCACACACGTTACTTATACTCCGCCCCCGTTGGCTATCTAACGCAAAAATATTTTTACAAATCGTATTAATAGTCATAAACTTTAACATACAAATAAACAAGATGTTGTTATATAGAACGAATGATAAAAATTAATTAGTTTTTTTTTTCCCACAGATTATGAATCAACTCAATCGTCTAGTTCTTCTAGCATTCATGGCTTCATATACAGCACTTTTGCCGTGGTACTTCTTAGCTGACACGTCGTCGAAAACTTCAAAAAACTCTTGTAGTGCCAATTGATTGAAGTGTCTGTAAAACTAATTCTGTGAACAAGAAAGTATTTTTCATAGTTGTTATTCTGTAAATAACTACTGTAAATGTATGTGTAACTGTTTCTGTTTAAAAATAATTCATTAAACATCGAATATATACTTTGTTTCAAAACAAGTTTATATCTGTACTACTGGGTAAAGAAACTTATCCACATATATGTCGGTACCTAAGTGCGGTTTGTAATTTCAGGGCATAAGTGAAATGAATTTCCTAGACAAGAGCAATTATAACTTAAAACGATTTTCAACTAAGCTAAGTTATGGTATAATTTTAATTGAGATTATTGTAATGAAAGTTATTTATTCTGTAAGATACCAGTTTACTTCTAGTTTTATATATTTCTTATTATCATTACAATGACTAGATTTTATTGAAAGTAGATGTTAATTGATTCGTATCTTTATAAAGACTGATAGATTTTACGGTATTTGTGCCATATCTGGTTATATATCGAAATTCCAATAAATGTACATATAAGGTTGTTGTAAATATTAATTAAAGATATCGTTTATTAAATATATCATAACAGAAAGACAATATCAAAGATGAAATGCCATAATTACTTAGTTACGGGACAAAAAAACTAAATTACTCATACGATGTTAATTCACTTATAAAATATTTTTTTCTGAATCGGTGTTAACTTTTTCAACTTTAACACCATTCCAATGCGGGTAGAATACGTTCTAAGCTTCTCAAACAGAGACAGAGACTTAACCCAACAGTGGCAAATTTAAAGGTTGTACTTTAATTTTTTCAGTGTCAAAGGTATAACTCTAAGCCGCCAAAAATTAACCGAATATATTTAATAAAAGCCCAACAAAGTTTTAATTATTTCAAACTCGTTTTTAAAGTCTTCAACGAGAATATCGATATTGGAATAATCTGTAAAACAACTGGCATAAATTTAAATATACATGGTATTTAAATAGATCTATCAAAGAGCGTGGATTTCGCTTAAGAAACTAACTAATTGTATTTTATTTAGGAGTTTTTTATTATGTTTGTTTAAGTTTAAATACAAGTATATCACACCAAATAAAAAACTTTTCCTGTCGAAATAATTAACATGTTAATATTTTATGATCGACTTAATAGTTTTAATAAAACCTTTATATTTTATTAAGAACCGTTAACTTATAAACATTCCCTAAAGTCGCGTGTCAGTCGCATGCATCAAATAAAATGCTATCAAAATTCGCTTCAAAGAAAACTCTTTTAACTATATAATGTGTAAATAATAATTCATTCCGTTCTGCAATAAAGACAATATGGCGTGCTTTGTAAAATAAACTCCTAGTCTCAAATTATAATAATAGTTAGTTGTGTACAGTTATTGTTGTATTGAAATGTTTGGAAGTCCAAACTAGAGCATAGAAAATCGATAATATATTTCTTAAAACTAGCTTTTAATTGAACTATAATACGCTTTTGAGCTAACACGGAAATAGCTTTCAAGGACATTTAGAAATTCTAGCATATATTACTGATATAGTAAAAAACCTACATTGAATCGTTTGTCATGCTTCTGATATAGAATGTTAACAGTAGTTTACAAAACATATTTCAATAATATATACTCCTTATTGTGTAAATCCTCATAGATATTTTAATTTTAACAAAATGTTTAAATTTTTGTGCTGTTTGCCTAAAAAATATCAATAAATGTTATATGTAGAAATTTATAGCTGTTTGTACGTAGATTACCTTCGCTAACAAATCCATCATCACATTCCATAAAATATGAGATGTAAATAACAAATAAACTTGTTTAAATTAAATAATAGTCGTCGTTAGTCGTTTGTTTAAAGTTATAAATAAACTTTAATAAAAAATTGTATTATTTTATAAACGCAATTTCTCTGATGCAAAAAATATTCTTCTTATATTGTACTGAAAAATATAAGCATGATCTCATCTTTTTTATTTATTAATGTTAGATTTCTTTTATATTAAATTCAGAAAAAAGTTGAAGAAAACGAAACATTTAAAAATATTTTCTGCAAGCGAATTTATTTACATAAGAGCAATGACGAATACCCTCGAGGCATCTTATTACAGTACGCAAACACTATTCCCGCGACCTACTTACGATAATAGAAACTAACACTTTAAAACTTTCATTTCTTATCTGTCGCATCTCGATGATACCGAATGCAGTGTCGGCTTCCAGAAAATATGAGATTTCAAGCTACAAAATTCTATTGTTTCCAAAATTATTGCACATTTATTCCTAGTGGAACTTGTTTTGCATAATAAAATAGCGAAGGTACTTGGCTGCTTAACTGACTATACCAAAGCCTTAATGCACTTACGCCAAGTCATGACGTAACTGACGAGTTGGAATATAACTCTGCTCATTTTTAAATTTAGAAGAAGTATCGTAGAGTTTTATTTATAACTGAATACGATGACAGCCGCTGCCCGAGGGACAGAAGCCTGTCGTTCCTCCTGAAACTAAGACTTTTTTTATACAACTTTTACCGACGTTTTGCTGAGTCCATACCATGTTTGTTAGTTCTCGTATCAGTGAACTTTTTAGGTAAGCTCATATGAAAATTTTGTCAAGGACTCGTGAATACTGAAACGAGTAAAAATTCTAAAATTATTATAATTTTTTGTTTTTGTTGAATCGTTTAAATGAGAGATATGATTGAATGTTATTTGAATATGCTAATATACTAATTTTTCTGCCCATCTTCGAATAATGAACATATTAATATATTTAATAACTACCGGTTCGCACACGGCTTTGCCCGCGACACAATCATAAATCCCGAAATAGTTATTTATTTAGAAATAAAAACCAGAAGCTTGTATATAAAATTTTATATATTTTACTTCAAAAAATTTAGTTGTGCCTGTATTTGATGAACTATCCATAGATAAATTAAGATTACAAAATAATTCAAGAACTTTTTGCTAATTAAAATATCTTTGTTGTGTTATTAAAAACAGAATAATTCAACTTTCATTCGCATTATTATACTTATGTTAATGTTAAATAACATTAATGCTGGAAATACTTGTTAATATACTCTCTCTCACACATTATAAGCGATTACAATAAAAATACTTTGAAACTAAGATAACCCACACCACAGGCATTTATTATTACAAGCGCCCTACAAGATATTGATTTTATGCAAAATGCAACTAAGTTTCAAGCCGTGAGCGGGTTGCACCATTTTAGCCATAAACCCCGCTTTTCTACCTAGCAACACCGTATGCTTTATTAGAAAATGAGCTATTAATTTATCGTTCCCACTTATCAGGCTATCAATGTATAGATATCCAACATTATAAAGTTTTATAGCTCAATGGCATCTTATTCATTCGCGTTACAAAATTGTTAAGATTTTCTCGTAAGGTGTAATAAAATATCTTTAATATTAATATTAAGAATATATCACAATATATCGCTATAACTTACAAGGAAATAAAATACGCGCCTCACGAAGGTTCAATCAAGCAAGAAACATTTCGTTTTTTATAGCCGATAACATCCCATAAAGAAAAGGTATAAAAATAATAAGGCGTCGAGAGGGAGAATAAAACATAATAATAACGCCCCGTCAAAGTCATTGTCCAACGGCCTCGTACGTTTTAAAAGCTTTTAACTGCTCTCCCAGATAACACATACAGCCGTAGCTATCTCTGTGAGAAGAAACGCTTTTGTACAATTTGAATTTCACGTCCCCTTCAACGGTACAATCATAAAGAAGGATATCGATGACAGTTACAATTTTGTTTACAAGGATTTATCGACGGCCGAGCTGTCGCTGAACAATAATGTGACGATTATTGTGTCCTGGACTTTCTGGAATTGGTAAGTACCTGCCATTTTGTCATAATTAAATTTTTAAATCTTTATAATATATGTTTTGTATGGCAACAATTATGAAAATGAAGAATTAATATAATTTAGTGTTTGGCTCAGATTTTTTGTCGTATCATTTCATATAACTATTCAAAAAAAAGTATAGAAACTGTTTGTAAGTTATAGTAAGTAAATAATTAAATTTATATGTTATTAAACAGGTAATTTCAATATTATGATCGTTAGTTAGGAAATTAGTTCTAAAACATTGTTATGTACAAGCTCTGTCCTTTAGAAAGGGTGACAAACAAAATTAGCCATCTAATAGTATGATTAAGTCGTCACTCAATACCTATACAAGATAGCACTGCAAAAATAAAAAACCGCTCCTCTACTTTTTTTGTATATGTCATTAATATATATAATTAATTGACTTACTCACCCTTCTGCTGAGACACAGTAGTAAAAACTGTAATTTTATTGTTAATATCCACCCAAACGAACCTAAACTAGCCCTACCAATGGGTAAAATACCCATGCTAATGTTTAAGAATTCCTAGAAAAGACCGAATTTTGTAGCAAAATCGTACAAGACAACGAACATAGTAATAAAATTTTACATTCAAATATTAGTCTAAGTAAAATTATCGTGTTTTTGCTAGCAATTTTTTACGCGCATGTAAGCGTTGTGAAATGTGAATATACAGTTATATATAAATACTAAAACTGGGCATTTATAAGTTAGTTTGTTAACGAAATTCGAAATATGAATTATAAAAAAATATGTATGTATTTCCCTAATCGTTCTGGAAAAACTATTTTCACTCGCTATTTTTTTTAAAAACATTACTGAAAAATTGATCTACCTTATAATAAAAATACGCTGCGAATGATATACCATTTTTCTTTTAAAAGTCTTTTCGCTGGTACTTCACCTACATTTGTTACAGATTTTTATCAGAAAAATAATTTTATGTCCATCACATTAATGACGAAACCAACACCAACATTTTTTATGACTTCCAACCATTAAAATAATCACTTCCTTTTCACAGTGCATTTTAAAATGAACGAACATAGGTTTGATGTGATTGTATCCACTTAATGTATAAATTTATAAATTATTTAAAGAAATGTCATGTTACGCTTATCTTTGTATGTTATTAACTTATGTGTTGACAGGGCTAAACAAAGTATATGCTTTAGTAGCTGTGATATTTACGAAAAAGTTTATAACATTTCGGTTTTAAAGTGTATGGTGGTATGTGCAATATGAAGAAAAATATCCCAGTGCTAACCGAAGACCTCTTCTTTTGAGGACAAGAGCCTCTTTCACCACGCTGCTACGTTGGTATCCACCAAACCACATTGGATTTGAAAAACTAAATCCATACAAGGTTTTCAATCGACACATGCAAATTTTTTAACGTTCGATTGACAACGATTATCTTTTAGCATCCACGAGGTGAAATATCAACAAAAATTAGGCTTATAAAAATTCAGTAGTGCTGCCCAGGTTTGAACCTATAAACGTTTTTTCATCTTTTGTTTAAGCATATAAACATAGCCTTTATCTAGTTTTTATATTGTGTACAAGTTACTATCGAAAATATCAATTTCTGGGACAGTGCCAACTTAATTTGCAAGCAGCACAACCTAATGAATAACGGATAAGGTTGTTGTAGAATTCCATATACATAATCTATTTAGCCATTCAAATAAACAGGATAATCGTGTAATTTCTGTACTAAATATAATTTGCACCGCGTTTCCCACCTCGGGCGGAGGTAAACGTTTAAATAAGCTGGAAGTATTTAACTAACTAACCATAACGAATTATTAAACGAACTCGAGTTCTCTTTGTATAAAAATAATGTAAACCGTTTATTTTAAGACATACCAGTTCATTTTTACTATTTTGTTATATGAAAATTTAATAATTAGTGCTAAACGATTTTTTTAAAATGTTTTCTCTTTGTTGAGAACTGAGACTTGAGACAGTCTTTGTCTCAATTTGTGACCGACTGATTATTTTTTTTATTTAATTCTGTAGATTTTAGCAATTAAAATAATATTCCTTCCGCGCGAAATTTAACGTTTTTAGGCTAAACTTATTAGTAATTATTCCTCCATATTAAAGCTGATCTGATATGTGATCTTTAGATAGCTACTATTCACCAATGTATCCACTTCCAGATCGATCAATTATTCTAATAAAAGTAAAACAAAATAGAAAATCGTTCTGTGTGTGTATAAATGTGCGTTTTATATTATAATTAATAATTATTGTTGTAAAATCTTCTATCTTAAAAATTACTGTAATATAAATATTTCTTAACAAAGGAACCTTACTCATTTTTACCATTTTATGACACATCGTCTAATGGCAACGGTGTATGCCGTAACGTCCTGTTTGTACTAATTGGAAACTTTACACTGAACAACGAGGAGTTCAAGCGGACTTATCATTTTGTAGAAATATGTATTCATAGCAGCAATAATCATATCTGAAATATTCAATTAAAATTATATACAAAGATATACGTTTTTTTTTTATTGCTACTAATAAGATTTAAATCAACACGCTATGGAAAATACTCACACTCCCTACACACGCAGTTAAGTTGGTCAAACACATCCCTGGACGAGGTAGCTCGTCAGAGTTCTCTATAGTTCTAAATCTATAAATTCATATGAATATACAATTTAAGCATGGACATTTTCTCTCTTTCCTGTGCAATATATTTAATCCATAAAACTGAAACAAAAACAATTTCTTAAAAGTAAAAGTTATAAATAATTTTCTTTTATTAAAAAAAAACTTTATTGACTAACAGACTACGCAGAACAAAAGGCGGACTTAATACCTGAAAGTATTCTTTACTAGTCAACCTTCATGCTAATTAGAAATACACGAAGGCGGTAGGTACTAAAATTATTTAGATAATTTTAAAACAAACACACATAAGCTTGATGTAAATATAGACATTATAGAATTAACATATATTTAAACAAAACAGCTTATGAAAAAGATCTAAGATACTAATTAAATAAAAAACAAACAATTTTATAGTACAAGCAAGAAGAATAAATAAATAATAGCAATAGATAAGGAATAAACTAAGGTCGTGTTTTAAAAAAAAAACTCCCTGACGATGTTTAAATGTGAACTTGATGGAAGCCTTTGTGATGTCTATTGGGAGCTTGTTCCAATGTCAAACAGCGTAGACAGTGAAAGGATCGAAAAGAAAAGTAGAGTTATGAGTAGGATCTGAAAGTGAGAGTCATTTAAACTGTGCTAGCAAATCATTTATTCTTAGCCTAAAATCATGTATCGTAAAGAAATTTGAGTTCTGTCCTTGTCAAACAGAATGTAGAAAAGAAATAATAATTTTATTGTTTTTTCGAACAGCTATAACTCATTTTACTTAGCTTTAATTATTTTTGCTCTCGTTTTAATTATCAAGATTGTGGTTAATATTTAGTTCTCTCATTAAACACATTATTAGATGAAAATATCAAAAGCGGTATGAATTGCAGAAAAGGATGGCAACAGATTTGATGGAGTAACAGAAGTGTCATTTTTTTTAATTCGCTGGAAAAACGCATTTACACGTTTACCCCACATGAAGTGGGAACCCTCCCATGTGGGATTCGCCGGCACCTGGAATTCCAATGCACCGGAACACCCACTAAAAAACCAGCGGTACCCTCACCGTCTCTTCGGGGGCGTTACGGGATCGCTTGTACATACCGCGACGCTACGAACTGAAGTGTCATGGTCGATGGTCGGAATCCACACTTGTGTAGAAACGGTGTTATCAATAATACGTCCCATAAAGCTTACACCACTTGCGTAATAAAAGTATCCTGAGACTGTTTTTGATTTTTATAATAAGCATATAACTATATTCTGAGGTTAATTTACTGGACCAAACAATTTTAATTATTCAATCTTACGCTATGAATCATAAACCAAAATGTTGGCAAATTCCCTTACCATACGTATTTTACTTACTCGTATTCGATTATGTGTAGCTAATATTTAACTTATATTAAAAACCGCTCGGTAAAAAAAATTCATTGTTAGCTTCAATTAATCTTAACCTTAACTAGCACTCACGTTAAGTAATAAAAAGTGTAAATGTACTCTAGGGTCAACTTTATAACATTTGTAACAAGGCAGTTAAGTGAAGTGCTGTTTCCTTACTCTCTCCTAGCGCGGCTTACTCGTGAACTTGGCATAAGCTTCTAGTTTTATTTTTCATTTACCATTTCTATCCAGCTTTGGATACCGTTCCAAAACGGATTGGTAAGAAGAGACGCGTTTCTGCTAAGAATTTGTTGTAAAATCGAAATAGCTACAACGAAGTTTCGTCTTACAACCTGATACGGTAAGCTCTTTAGTTTTTTCTTATAGACGGATCTATTGAAATATAATAACTTTTTCCATAAAGATTGCATAAAGCCTAATACCCGTTGGTATTACTTATATATATATACTTAAAAGAGAGTTATTAATTTGAAATTTGCAATGAAATTTTATTTAAATAATTTCAGGGTATAATCGCAGTTACACCCTGCGATTATACCCTGAAATTCAAATCATTAATGCTATAAACTTATTTCTGATCAAGTTGACTAAATGATAAAATTACTAATGTTTATGATCTGAAATGTCCTTAAAAATGTAGTGACATAATAAAAACGATATTAATCATATTCTTACGCAATTTATGAAACGAGGGTGTCCTAATTGCTCGCAAATGACAGAAGAAAGGTGGCCCGGCCAGGACCATTAATACTTGTTACATAGAAACATAAAAGGAATCATTCCCATCTTTCTGGAAAAATTATGTATTCACCCTAAGTAATATTTAGTAGCATCTTAAATCTAGATACTTTTAACTACGGCAATGAACCGTTTCACTACTTACCACTATCCCACGTTTGAGGGTATTAAGATAAATTTCAGTGAATCGATTTCTGGTACAAGTCACGCTACAAATATCCACTTTTGTAAAGCATAAAATATAAATATTTAAAAAATGAAAAATATGTAATTAAAAATAGTATTTTTAATATTCATTCAAACGCGCGACTGCAGACAACACAGCTCTAATTTGAAAGTCTGAAAAAGTAATACCTATTGTTGTGCCCTTAATACGCAGAGACGACAGTGAACACGTAATAGTGGCGTACCTTCGTTTTTTCTACCGTTTCGCATGCAAAACGGTGTTTTAATAAAAGCGGATCACCGCATCCCGCCTGAATATTGTCGCAGATATTTCAATATTGGTAGGATTAGCAGCCTATTTAAACATCACTCTCAATGCCCCACCCGCCATATTGGAATACAATTTCATTCAAAGCAACCCTTGAAAATATTTACTGAACGTTTTTAATTTCGTGCTACGCATTATTGGTATATTTTTTATCTAAATCGAAACCGCCATGCGGTATTTACTTTTCATTTAGTTCGCTATGTTACGTATCACTTTTAAACAAATACATGATACCAATTATAATCTTGAATATTATTTTTCAGCTTTCAGCTTATTGCCGTCCACTTCTGGACGAAAGCCTCCCCCGTAGAATAACAACCATTCCGTTTTTGATCAGCCCGCATCCATCCCATACCTGTCACCTTTTTCAAATCGTCGGTCTACGAATGCCGAAGTGAATTATGACAAAGAAAAATAAAGTGTTTCCAGGTACATTACTGACAACATAATTTTAAACAATTTTTTTGAATTATTACAAATGGATTTAAACTTTTTCAACCAGGTCAACCCATGATTATTGATATATTATTCGTTTCACGTTTCAATTTAAAATTCCGATCACGTTCAAAATAGTAACAATCTAAATTATTTCATAAACCTATGCAAATTTTTCTCAAAATAAACGAGTAAATAATTATGTACGTTTTAAAATTAATCCAACGACACACCAAATTAATTCCTCGGGGTTTTATAATGAGTTTGACGAGAACCATGCATAAACTACATCCGTCGGGTCCCGAAGCGCCATTTATCAGGACCGACGCCGTTTCATAAACTGTCTATCGCGTTGTTATCATATCGCGTGACATTTATTGTTTCTATTCCATCTCAGACCACCCTGATTAAATAATTAATGCCTAAGCGAACCTCTATTGTATATACCTCTAAATATTAGAAACCGTAAGCTTCATTTTAAGCTGAAATATTTTAATTGAATTGAAAACGTTATTTTCACATTTTATTACCAAGGTTATATAAAGAATTGTTGTGCTCGCTCAGGGGGCGAAATTCGACCATAATTATTATAGAAAAATTAAACGAAAACATATATGAATTTGTATGTACTTATCATATATGTAATAAATTATCTATCAATCTACCTTGAAGCTAAATAATCAGTACAAATATAATACAAACTATTTGTCTTATATTTTTAACCGTATTTTATGCAGAAAGAAATTTAAAAAAAAACATAACATGACGTCATATCGCCGGAGTAAATATAGTGTGGAAATATTGAAATAATAAATTTATATTTAATACACGGATTTTTCATCGAAATCCTCGTTTCTGTAAAATATTCTGGATTATAATTTACGATATTGTTTCGCTCTGACATGGGTACCAGAATGAATAAACGAATAAGAACACCGAACAGCCCACCACTCTAACTCCATTAATCAACAGTAGGCCCATTTCATAAAGTGACATTTTCATTGTTATGACGTCCTAAAGTTCCTATTTACTTATTTTATGTTCATAACTTCACTCGTAACTAAACCGAGCAAGTCTAATAATAAAACCACTAATTAGTTCCGCTCCAGACAATGTATCCTCATATGAGTAGATGAGAGTCTCATTGTGAACAATTTTTCCAATATACGGTAGTTTTCTCATACAAAACGTGTTACTTGTCTGAATAACATTTGACATAGATTTGAAATCAGATAGATCATTTGATATTCATATCAGTACTGTAAAACGAATTGAATGCCGGCAATGTTTTTCGAGATTTCGTTTGTATAAACTATAGTTATAAAAGAAATTATATTGTAGAAGTCATATGTACACTAATAATAATCTCATAGAACAATTTGAACTATAAATACAAATATAACTAAATAAAATTATTGCTGCAATTTATATGCAGCACTTGCTTTATTATAATATAATAATAGAGCCGCATAATTTGGCACACTAAGCGGACAAAATATGCGGCAATTATATTATGAGTCTCTAAATAGTAACAGCCTGTAAATGTCCCACTGCTGAATTCAAGGGTCCCTTTCTTTTTGGAGAGAAGGCTTGGAACCAAGTTAATCAAGCTGTTTTAATCTGGTTTGGTAGATACACATGTGGTAGATTTTCACGATGTTTTCCTTTACCATCACGCACGAGATGTATATCAATCAATCAAGCACACGAAAATTCAGTAGTGCTTGCCGGGCTTTGAATTTTCAATCTTCGAATAACATTCCGGTGTTATAATAATAATATCCTAGGACATTATTCACACACGGCCATCTCAAATTAAGCAGAGCTTGTGCTATGGAAACCAGACAACTGATATACTGCATATGCTACTTTTCTTTTGTAAATACATACTTATATAGATAATTACACCCAGACTCAGGACAAACAGACATGTTCATGCACACAAATATCTGTTCTGGATGGAAATCAAAGCCACAACCTTCGGCGTGAAAGATAAGTATCTACCAACCACGCCAACCGGCTCCTGTCTATTATTCTAACCACCGAGCAATGAACATTATAATTGGTGTTGTCTTGTCTCTACTGTATTTGTGGTGTTTAAGATGTTTTTTTTAAGTATTAAGTTTAAATATTTTTTTCAAACTGTGAAATTTTGATACTTTTTATTATTTGTTTTAAAAAGGATTAATAAAAGTGGCGAAAACAGTGAACTAATTTTATTATATATTTTTATTTAACATAAGTTTTTTTATAAATAAATTGGGATCTAAAATGGGTATTGTATCTGTATTGTATTATTTGCGGACTAAGCACTTTCTCTCCAACAATGGTATAATATTTTTAACCCGTACCAATTAGATAAATAGTTTTTAAGTTAATCCGAAACAAACTCATAACTTACATCTTGTATAATATTATACTACGTAGAAAATAATGTATTAAAATAAGATTCTTTGAAATATTTACAAAGCTATTCCTCTAAGTAATTACATACATTATTTCTCCATAAAAAGTAGATTTATAAAAATTTACAGTGTACACAAAACTAATTTAGGGAATTGGGTTTTCGGGCACTAAAATTACATAAGTTTCAACATGCAGAAAATTTATTATAAATGTATAAGGAAATTAGTGCATACTAATAAGTTGTTATTCTGAGTCAAATCTAGTCTAAGTCAAATCTAAGTAATAACAAGTTACAATACTAAAAATTATATACATATAAAGTTTCACCGAACCTTAATCATATGCAATCTTACTTAAAAATAATATCACAAACTGAAAAGGCTTTCGTGGCCATTTCATTTTGCAGCCCAAGGCACAGGAAGCAAAATGCACCATCCCATTTTCCCTACGTAACTACATTGCTCGCTTCGAACAATGAAATGCTTTTAAAACATGAAACAACATGATTCGTATAATAACATAAAAATAATTTGTTTGAAATATAAAAATAATTTTATCGACGCTTTAAAACTATCATACTGTATACCTATGTATACATACATAGCATTTATATAAATAAGTACATATAGTTATGTTAGTGTAAATCAATAGAAATTAAAGTGTTCGCTACGTTTGTCTGAATGTATATTCGCGCTAATCTCAGAAACTACTGATGACATGGTGATTGATTTGCGCAAAACGTAGAGGTTTATATTATATAAAAATTAACTTATGTAATAACATTATTTATCAATGAAGTTGACAATATAATATGTTATTGCCGCAAAATCTATTGAAGTTATTAATATGAAAATAACGTCGAATTGACATAATGTAAATAAGTCTACATATTGATATTAGCTCTTTATAACAACAAAGAAAGCCATGTAATAAAACTTTAGCTTATGCAAGTTTTTGGGTAAAGAAATTTGAATCTATAGCAAATTATCTTAAGGATAAAGCCTCGGCGAATATTTGGTTCTTGATGTTATTACTATATTTATATATAATTCAGTGGTGCTTGCCCGGGTTTGAACCCACGATCATCGGTTAAGATTCATGCGTTCTAACCACTCGGCCATCTCGGCCTTCTCCTCCAAAAGGAGAGGAGGTCTTTGCCCAGCAATGGGACATTAATAGGCTGTTACTGTTACTATTCTATATATAATGGGTTATGCATTTCAGCTAGATTAAACCGATTAATCAGTCAATGTTGTTTCAATTATTTCATTTTTACAATTAATTTTCATATGAAGAAATACGTTGTCGACATTATGCTTAAAATCGATATTCAAAAGCTTAGTACGAACTGGACAGGGATTCATAATCTTACGTCCTTCTTAGGGAAAGCTAAATTAGAAGACATATTTTCGCCGCTAGAACCTTTAAATATCTCCACTATAAGTATCTTACTGGAAATCAGCCAAAATAAAGTATTTTCATACGTTATATGCGTCGCTATATAATTTGCTTAAAATCATCTTATTCCAACGTCAGCAGAAAGTTCAATATGGTCAAACTACTTATATATCTTGTTTGGACATTGGACATCCTAAGATGCCATCTACACAATATTAAGTAAAATAATGACACCAACTGAACAATCCATGAGTCTCATGAGGATACATAAATATTGCAATTGCATAAAATATATGTACAATTTATAAAGACCGCTTGGTTCCACATATCTTATCGATGATACGTAATGTTAATAATGCAAAAATGGGTGGATATTATACACTTCAAGCTATAGGTGGAAAATTTATATTTATTGCAATATATTATGTAGACCTTCTACATAATATATTGCAATACATTTATATGTATGGCGTGGCGTGCACCATGTATGCCGATAGAGTTATCTCTATCGGTGTACACAGTAAAGTTCCCAGTGCAAGAATTTTCCCGACATCTTCAACAATCATTTTTTATCTATTTTACACAAAATCTTAATATAAGACTTAAACCTTTCTCATGAACAACTCCGTCCATTACAAAAACCGTGTGAAAAACTGTTGAGTGGATTCTGAATTTATTGCGTTCAGACAGACAGACGCGGCAGGGGGACTTTGTTTTATGATATGTAGTGATATAATAAAACAAAGTGTTACGAGTCCGTAGTAAATATATACATTGTATACAAAATACGTACCACCCGTCAAGCCCTCGTAGTAGTAGAATTTTATCCCACAATGATTATATATATAATTATAGGTAAATTTACTAATATTATAATACTACTAATATCGAACCAACCTATTTATCTAGATTTACCTTGTTAATAAATCTTAATCACGTCTTTTTTCCTCATACTTTTAATCAAATATCTTGTAATATCTCTAAAAGATAGATCACAAAGTGCAAACGGTAATTCTATTTACAGAAAGTGTTTAAAATAATATTAAACATATTGGATATCTACAAATCTTTCGTACAAAGTTTTCGTGTATCTGTTTCAGTTTTGGAAGCTTTTGCTTGGAAAGCTTTCGGACCGACAATTTAATCTCGAATACGTTGACATAATAAGCTACAACTAAAAAAATATGTTTTGTATAAATGGTTTTATAATTTTCTTTTGTACCAATTGATACAATATTATTAAACTTAAAATATATTTTACTAAGATTGAAAAGGATTATACGGAAATCATAAAAGGCTTAACAAAACTATAAACACGAAATTTATAAATATACAAATTACTAGGCAAGTTAAATTAACTACTACTTTTAAATTTATAAACATGGCCATTTTAAACATTTTATCTTAACTAATATTAATGCTGCTATCTAAGCGGCAGGAGGTTCTAAAACATACTTGAAGAAATAAAAAATAGAGCTACTGCAAGTGTGTAATGCAAACTGTTATATTTAGACTCGTCTTTCGTGGATTTAACTAAATATAGAAAGTACTAATATACAATTTAAATAATCACACAATAACAACCCTTACATAACATATTTAAGTACAGAAACTTACAAAATATATTGCTAACCATAAACATTACAAACGCACTTTTACAAATGTTGTACTTAACTTATTTGCCGTAGCCTCCTCAGGTACTACGGTCTACAGCGCGAGAGAAAAAGGGGAGAGAGCCGTCTCCCATTCCTTAAATCCGTAGTTACGACGAATACCGTCGACCCCTCACTGTCATGCTACTTTCCATCTGAAATCAATTTTATTTGTCATAATTAACAAACAAATAAAATTCATACATATTCTATTATGTCTTGATAAATAATAAATCAATATAATGAAAATCGTTACTATTTTAGATATCTCTTACAATTTACTTTTATTATTACTTGAAAATAAATAAGCTTACAAGTCGGATTGTTACAACATCAAATAAAATCTTAATATTCACATAACTGGTATTAAAGATATTTCTTAGTTAAAAGTTAAAATCATTAGTTTTACTAGTTTTCGTCTGCGGCTTCGAGTGCGCATGGAGGAAAGGAGTGAGGTGTTACCATAAGTCCTTCTCTGTACCCCTGAGAACGTTCATACAAGATTTCAATAGTTAAGAGGTGAAAGCGTAACAAATAAACAACATTCATTTTTGCAATTATAAAATTAGTTTTCTTATTAATATAATATTTATTTATAATAAAAGAAAACTTTATAACTGATTTGAAGAATTGCAAAAAACACTACAACACAAATAATAGTTTTATTATGTTCAATGAAAATCGAGTCGAAGTATGAAATACACCACATAGTACTACTGCAAATTTTTGATTAACAAATATTTCAAAGAATTATTATTCGTGTTTTTTATACCATACCATTTATTACACAATCTTAAAAGTAGCCACTTTTCTTTTAACAGACCAATGGTTACTTGAATCGTTTTACTAGAAAAATGCAACGCTCTTAAGATAAATCGAGTCACCGATATTAAAAAAATATGTCTTATATTTTTTTAAATATCGGAGCTCATTTATTTATAAACCTTAATGTATTCATTCTATTTATAAAATAATGATTTATCTTTTGTTATATCTGAGCAAAGATATCCGTCCGTAACAGCCTGTGAATGTCCCACTGCTGGGCTAAAGGCCTCCTCTCCTCTTTTTGAGGAGAAGGTTTGTAGCATATTCCACCACGCTGCTCCAATGCGGGTTGGTAGAATTCACATGTGGCAGAATTTCAGTGAAATTAGACACATGCAGGTTTCCTCACGATGTTTTCCTTCACCGTAAAGCACGAGATGAATTATAATCACAAATTAAGCACATGAAAATTCAGTGGTGCTTGCCCGGGTTTGAACCCACGATCATCGGTTAAGATTCACGCGTTCTTACCACAGGGCCATCTCGGCTTAAAAATATAAGTTCATTTAATCAAATGTTTTTAGAGCTTCGTTTATGAAACGAAATCGGAAAGTAATTATTGATTTCTTCTTAACCTGCCACATGTTTATCCATAAACCCGTATTAGAGCAGCATGGTCGAATAAGCTCCAAGGTTTCTGCTCAAAAAGAGAAATTCCTTATACTAGCCGTGGGACATTTACAGGTGGGTACTTTTTAACTTTTACTTATTTCTTCAAACGTCAAGAAAAACACAATTCAAATTTTTATTGCAATTAGAATACTTTTTTGAAATAAGATGATAGATACGTTGGGCGAAACAGAGAAGACGATTTGATAAATATCAAGAAAGTTTGTTGCTCGTTCGCGACAGTGCTTTTAGAAATGTAGGAACACAATTTGTATTCGCTTCTCACGCCCGCAGCTGTAAATGTATATACTTTTCTTAAAATAAAACAAGTACTGTCTTATTTAGTCTTTGTTTATAATATGTTTCCCAGTTTTTATTTACTTTACGTCCATTTTACTTTTTTTTTAATTTTAGGTATTCCTTTTCAAACATTTCATTTATCTCTAATGAACTAAATCATTCTATTTTTAATCTGGAATTGACTTAATAAGTTTAGTTAGACGTTGTAATTTGAACAATGTTTTAAAAAAGAAATGGCCTTACGGTAAAAAAGTCTATGTTTATGAAAACGTCCGGCAAGACGCTGCTTCAGCAAAACCGTAAACTGAGGTTGGCCATAATTTATTCCTTTGGCTATAGCTTCGAAATTCGAACGCTTTTAAGCATCAACGAAATTCGTTAGTCACTGCTCCTTCTATTCCCACAAAACCCTTTCGAGTGCCCGGAGTTAATTGGATCTTTTGAAAAATTCTTCCCGGAATAATTTTTCATCTATCACTTTACTCGTAATTTGCGCTTGTTTGTTTAGCAAACATGCCTTTGATGTACGAAATTCGAATATCTAAGTGTTCTAGAAATTGGACGACTTGTAACGTTTACTCGAATAAAGATTTTATACATGTATATTATGGAAGATTTAAATAGAGATATTTTATTATTTTAAAATATTTAACTTTTCTTAAATATTTTGAATTGTCATAAAAAAAATATAATCTCAATCGATTGTTTTAGGCTTAAAGTCGTCTGAAACATAAGCAAACATACCAAATTAATTTTATATCATGTGTTTGTGTTTCTAAGCAGTAACTTAGTACTACCAATAGATAAAAAAATGCCTGAGAAATACTTTACACAGAGATTATATATTATATAAAAGAAACCTGTGGCCCTTTTCCTTTATACAAGCTAGCGGTTTTTAAATTTTGTTGTTAAGTCAAATAGTAAGAAGAAAAGATATGTTTTAATAAAGCCATTCAAATCCTTAGCATAAGTCTGTAAAGTATTTATTATAATTATCATAAAACAATCCTGTATTTCAATTCACTAAAATATTTGTTCATTTATTGTAAACTTCATTAAATTATAATTTTGAAAGCGAAACTATTTAAAGTATAGGAATTCTTGTCAGTTCATGAAAAACCTTTCGTTACTTTAAATTTAAAATTAATTAATGCGAATATTTCTCTGCGCCGATAAACGTGTCTAGAAAATATTTAACTTCTGATTGTTCCATGTCTCAAGTTTATTATCTGAAGTTGTTCCTCGATTTATCATTAGTCTATTCAGTTTTCACTAAAACAAAACATCTAAACAATACTTATCATAGTTATTAGTTCCAAACTATATTGTAATTACTTAGTATCAATCGTTTTCTAATTTATTAACAAATTCATAACAGATACTATATATCGATTCAATGTGCATAGCTTATTATCGGGAGTTAATATTTAATTAAAATGTTGCGATGATTTGAAGCGATATGTAAATATTGACACCATAGCATTCCAGTACATATAAGTTACATTCAACCTAATTCGATGTAGAGGTTACAGTAAAATCAATAACATCGTCATTATATTTACCGACCGACTAAAACAACAATTCAACATTAAATATTGTACTAAAATTCTAAAGTTTTTTTATAGCAATAAAAAAATAAATGTATTTATTCAGTTTTATTTATAAAAGATGCACCCTTCTTAAGCCGCGTATCGTTTTGCACCATACACAAATATAAAAAATTCGTCAACCACATTCGTTTTTACAACTCTTGTATGGGCACTTCCATGAAATTTGACGAGCCAACTAAGACGCTAAATCATATTTATTATCCATTGTTTTCCACAATACGAAGTCAATGTAAATATTTACGCATACATTCAAATCACAATAAAGCATCGCGAATTAAAACTTGAATCAAATTAAGCTTCATTGAAACCCTATATTATAAAAGTAACAACAATGATAAATTTGGTAAGTAAGGCAAATAATACAAAGGTATATAAAACCTAGAAAAGAATAGATTACCAATCAATGTTGTAATATACATGTAATATTGTTTTTTGTTTACATATTGTAATTGTTATTGTAAACAAAAACAGCATACATCATTACCTCCCTATTGACGCTTATCGGGTTACATACAAAGTTCTTTTTCGCAAAGGTTAGACGTTATCATCACATCACTTTCCCAAATAAAGTGTATACATGTGAGTTAAATCTGAGACTCACCTCTCACGGGTGGGGTTGCGACTTCCTATAATCCATTTAGGCGAACAACCTAGCTACGTGTCAAAGTGATTGATGTAGGTACCTACAAGAAAACTCGTGCGGTGACTTTATCTGAGCTTGACGCCTGCACAAAATACCTTAGCTAATATGATCACAATATAACGCGTCTATGTAAAGTTACCTTCAGTTTTTAGTCATACCGTTTTGTATAGACTACTTTTATGTTATTTGAGAAAATAAATTTTAAATTAATATTGTAGAATAAAAAAAATGTTTTAAAAAAAAATAAAAAAAAAAACATTTTTATTAATTAAATTTTACAATAGACAAAACACATAAATATTAAGCTTCTTTAAAATGTTCATAAATTATCATTAATAACATTTCTCCTCTACAAATACTTAAAGAGTTAAGGAACATTGAAACGGTCACTTAAATTCAATTGTGAATGAATCGATAATTCTTCTAATTTAAATGAATAAACTTTATATTCATAAATTAGATATTTTAACAATACAAACGAACATTTATTGGAGCGATTGAAATGTTTCGCGATGTTCAAATTAACGAACCATTAAGAAGGGCCGTGAATGTCAATGACAAGAAATATTTGAAGTCGGTTAATATAACGATGGAATCAATTTTGTTTTACTTATTTTAAAGAATAACTTTGCTTATTTTATAATATATTGCTTCAATAAACTGTCTTTAATATATTTTATTAACATTAGTGCTTTATATTTATATATTCTTTTTTATATTTGGTATGTGTTCACCTATTGACACATGGACGTCACCAACCTTGGGATCGAAGAATTTATATCCATTGTTCTTGTAATTACAATAGCTCGCTCACCCTTCAAATCGGAACCCAATAATACTATGTATATTTGGTGGTAGAGTTAGAAGCTTTCTTGGGAACATACATTGCTATGCAGACGATATTACAGTGCATGGAGGATACCACGGACGCACAGTAGCTGAGCGAGCGGAAATTGAAGAGAGTTGGGGGATCTTGTTATTGAACTCGATAGGACGTTAGAACTCATCGCCAAATGGGACTCTGATAATCTTTTTGAGTTTAATGCCAAGAAAATACAGGTATGCGCTCTCACAGCGAAAAAGTCACCATTTTCTCCTCTTCCCTCCCTCTGTGGCACTACGCTGGAGATACAAAGCTAAATCGCCGTGCTGTGGATTGATGTTCGGTGCGACCTTAGACAAAATAGCTTAAATATATTGTTGCTCTCTTAGTAATATAATTGTATTTATAAAGTTTATTTCAGTGACAGTATTCCAATTACAAAAATTACTATTCTCGTAACTCAAGTTTCTAGTTTCTTTGAAAAGTAATATTCGCATGGACACGTTTCCTTTCAAAAGCAAATATAAAAAAATAGAATAAGTGGGTTGCTAACTACCCAGACGGAACTAGCACAAAACCCTACTACAAGTGAAACTCATATATGACAGTTTCATCACAGGATATTTATTTTAATATTAATAATAGACCTCCAGACCGATTTCGGCCACGGCGGCCAATCTCAATAGAGATCAACCAACTGCGTAGGACATATTAAAGTGCAGAATTGTGTGTGCTCTCACAACATAACAGGTGAACAGGCAACATTCCCTAACTCGCATAATCCGGTGGAACTGCAATCCGACACGACCGGAAAGAGTTCAGGCGCAGGACCAAGGTACTGTACGTGCTTTCCGAGGCACGAGACTGTACACACTTCCAACTTCCAGACTCCGAGCTACTATTGGAAATTTTTAGACAGAAAACCCAATAATTTTTTATCGGCTTGACCTAGAGTTTGCACCCAGAACTTACTCGTATATTTACATCATACAACTTGAGGCAAACTATAAACACCTGATAAATTAATATAATTCGGTCAATTTAGATATCTCCCGAAGTTTTAAATGTACATTCACAACCTAAATAAAATCTAGTAATTAACATAACTATATAAAATATAAGCATATATTAAGGTATGACTTCTAAACATACTATGTTTGTATTGTATTACGTGGCGTCGCGCATTGGTAAAGCGAGTAGAAGTAAAACTAACTAAACCAGCGATTTACTCGTTACGTTTTAGTTCAAAACTACAAGATCGATTTAAGCAAAACAAATACGTGAGATGTACTACCTGAGATCTGTTATTTTAGTAAATAGGAAACTAGCGAAACATGACTCACAAACTGATTTTCTTGGTAATTTTACCAAAAAGCAAGGCAATATTTTTTAATAGAAGAATAAATAACTATTATGTTTATTTACGCAGTAACAAAAATGTTATATATTTTTCGTTGTTCAAAAAACTCTTTTAATAAAAGGCTATCGAAGAAGATAACATTTTTATAATATGAATCAGAAACCTTATTACAACGTTATTACAAATAACGTTCCATAGCTTCATAGCTCAATAAATATATTAAATAAACTATACGATACTACGATCTAGGCCTTTAGTTGTATCCTACTAAAATATGGATTAAAATGTACAAATGATAATTACGGCTTGTTATTCATATAAATCGATAGAAAGTTTCTAAACGGATTAAAACAGCGTATATCTGTTTTTTTAGATTAATATTAAACAAAGTTTAGACAAGGCGAAGTCGAAGATTGAGAAAAACAACAAGCATGAACATGACTAAAAAATTGTGTGTGTGATTTTGATGCTTGAATATTATATATATACATGCGAATATGAAGGTGGTATTGTTTCGGTATACGAGCATATCGAAAAAAGCGCAGTAGGAAACGGCATGTCTACCACAAACTCAATTGGTTAAATTCCAATTATAATAGTAATTTAAATCATAATAATACTCGCTATCTTATCCGTGCAGTGACGGAGAAAGAATACATTTCACTGCCCCTCTCTTTCCCATGGGTGTCGTAAGAGGCGACTAAGGGATATCTGAGTGACCATCTGCTCATCTGGTGGTAGGATGCTAACATCCGCCTGGCTTGTTACCACCGTACGCATGGTGAAAAACTCGTGAAGTGGCTTGCAGCCGCGTTTCGAGGTCAGCCAGCGTACAGCCAGAGCCCGAGCGAGTATTGCCACGATGGGTGTTGGTCCAGTTGGAGACGGCTGTTGAACCAATGCCGGGGGAAACTGTATTGACCTGCCGGTCAGGGAGACCCGAAGAAACGGCTGTTCCGCTCGCCGCCCGTGGCATAGTACAGGGGCCCGAGCGTGCCTAACCAGCTCGTGAGGCTGCCCCACCAGGCCACGCATAATCTCGGGGTGGACCGTCGTGCCGGTTGGTGACCGGTAGGTGGGGTCCCGGCGGCCATTTCCGGGGGGTTCACCCCCACCATACCCTCGCTGTTTGAGGTCGAGTTCTCTAACATCCGAGGACTCCACACTAACCTCAACGCTGTCCACCACCATCTCGAGACAGCACGGCCAGCAATGTTGTTTCTCACGGAGACACAAATACTCCGTCCTGCCGATACCAGCTACCTTAATTATCCCGGCTACACGCTTGAAGAATCCTTCAAAGCGAAAGCCGGAGTATGCTTGTTCGTCAGGACGGATGTTTGCTGTCACCGACTGCGCTGCTTGGAGGACCCCTCCTTCTCCATGTTGGTGGTACGTGTGGACCTGGTTCGTCAGAGCCGAGTCTACGTGTGCCTCTACAGATCCCACAATGGTGACTTGGAGACAAGCCGATTATTTGACCATCTTAGTCGGGTGGCAGATGCTGCGCAAGAGCAATTTCCTAACGCGGAATTGGTGTTTTTGGGGGATTTTAATGCTCACCACGAATCCTGGTTGAAATCCCTTAAAACTGACCATGCTGGAAGGACTGCTCATGCTTTTGCTCTCACACATGACTTGACCCAACTGGTTGATCAACCCACCAGGATCCCAGACATTGATGGGCAAGCACCTTCTCTACTGGACCTTCTGCTGACTTCTCACCCGGTGGAATATCAGGTTGTGGTTCAGGCTCCTCTTGGCTCTTCGGATCACAGCCTTATTTCTACCAGAGTGCCACAGGCCAAGCTGCCGCCACTAGCGGTATGCAAACGTCGCGTTTGGCACTATAAGTCGGCGGATTGGGACGGTATGCGCGATTACTATGCGTCGGTCCCTTGGAAGGAACGTTGCTTCAGTGGGAATGACCCGACAGCTAGTGCCGCTGCTGTTGCTGGCGAGATCATGCTGGGAATGGAATACTACATTCCTAGCTCAGATCTCGTTAGTAGGAGTACGCGTAACCGTTGGTTCACTCGTGAATGTGCCGATGCTGTATCAGCTAAGCAGGCGGCATATCGCAAGTGGATCAACGGCTGCATTAGCGGGGCATCTAACATTGACTCACTGAAAGCAAACTATAATAAAAATTCCAAGTCCTGTAGAAAGGCATACACGAGAGCGGATGCACAGCGCATTGTACAGATTGGTCATGACCTTGTTTCGCATCCTAGGGGCTCCCGTAGCTTCTGGCGTCTGACCAAGTCTGTGCAAAACAATTTCTGCCAACCTTCGCTGCCACCGCTCAGAAATCCGGACGGATCGCTAGCTCACAGTCCGCAAGAGCAAGCTGATCTCCTGGCTAAACTCTTTGCCGACAATTCCGTCATCGATGATTGTAGTGCACTGCCACCTACAATACCTGCATGTGGCCATACGATGCCTGACATTAAAATCAGGCAACGTGATGTGCGTGCGGAGCTGCAATCACTTGATGTACGGAAAGCTAGCGGTCCCGATGGAATACCAGCCATAGTGCTGAAGAAGTGCGCAGCGGAGCTGTCTCCTGTTTTAACGCGCCTGTTCCTTTCTCTCTCTTCGGGAAGTGTGCCGGAGGCTTGGAGAAGAGCTAATGTGCAAGCGGTTCCCAAAAAAGGGGATCGGTCTGACCCGGCAAATTATCGGCCAATAGCTATCACCTCAGTACTTTGTAAGGTGATGGAACGGATTTTAAACAACCAACTGATCCATTACCTAGAAGATCACTGTCTAATTAATGATCGTCAGTACGAGTTTCGACCAAAACGGTCCACAGGTGATCTTCTAGCGTACGTAACACACCTCTGGGGTGAAGCTATCGACAAGCATGGAGAATCGTTGGCTGTCAGCCTCGACATCTCCAAGGCTTTCGCCAGGGTCTGGCACAGAAGTCTTCTCTCCAAGCTACCGGCATATGGTCTGCCTGCTCAGCTATGCACCTGGATTGCCAGCTTCCTACACTAGCGTAGCCTTCGTGTTTTAGTAGATGGTTGCGCTTCACAATTCTATGTAGTGAATGCTGGGGTCCCCCAGGGATCTGTGCTATCTCCCACACTCTTTCTTTTGCATATCAATGATATGCTCTCCCTTGGGAACATACATTGTTATGCAGATGATAGTACAGTGCATGGTGGATACCACGGACGCGCAGTGGCTGGGAGGGCGGAAACTGAGGAGAGGCGGGAGAATCTTGTCATTGAACTCGATAGGACGTTAGATCTCATCGCCAAATGGGGCTCTGATAATCTTGTTGAGTTTAATGCCAAGAAAACACAGGTATGCGCTCTCACGGCGAAAAAGTCAACATTTTTCCCTCTTCCCTCCCTCTGTGGTACTCCGCTGGTGATGCAAAGCAAAATCGCCATGCTGGGGATTGACGTTCGCTGCGACCTTAGTCCAAGGGATTATATCGAGGCTGTTATAAAAACAGCTTCACGGAAACTCGGAGTTCTGAACAAGGTGCGGCGCTTTTTCACGCCACAACAACTGTGCCTGCTGTACAAAACACAGGTACGGTCTTGCGTGGAATATTGCTCGCACCTTTGGGATGGCTCCGCTAAGTACCTACTTGAGGCCTTGGACCGGTTGCAGCGACGTGCCGTACGCATTATTGGCGACGTAAAGGTCACAAACACCCTTGAACCTTTACAATTGCGTCGTGAGATAGCAGCACTGAGCGCTTTCTATCGACTGTATCACGGCGAGTGCTCTGAGGAATTATTCTCTCTAATTCCTGCTTCCCCCTTCCTTCTTAAGTCCACGCGAGCTGGTTCTCGATGTCACCGCCTAACTGTGACATCAATTCCATCGCGAACAAAGAAATTTGGCAACTCCTTTCTTTGTCGCACTTCCAAAAAATGGAATTCCTTACCAGCTCACGTATTCCCCTCCTCTTACAACCCGGGTTCCTTCAAACGAGGCGTGAAGAGGCATCTTGCGGGCCGGCAAGGCGAAGGCGGCTAGTGCAGAACGTTTTTCCCGTCTGTACTGGCCGTCGTCGCGTTTGGACTCTACTACCACTTACCATCAGGTGGAGTAGAGTCATTTGCCCTCCCGGCGATATAAAAAAAAAAATATATATATATATATATAGAAGAAAGGCTTAATATAAACTATGGTAGTATTTTCATTGTATCTGAATAACCAATATAAGTGTTATTTACTTTTATATTTCGTCCTCCGAGGCTTACTGATTTTATGTCACGCTTTATAGCGCATCCGGTACAAGCTATAAAAATAGACTTCCAAGTGATTGCTATCGGCCGATTCCGGCAAAATAAATCCATTAAAATGTGCGTTATTTATAAAATTAAGTATATTTTAAAACAATTTATGAGAACCAATTGTTTTAAAATTTGGATAAAATATATTTTGTATAGTAATGTAATAGTACGAAAAACGAACGAAAGTAGTAGGAACGAAAATATGCTAAATAAATTATTTTTAAAACATTTTGATTAATGATGTTACATTTGCCACTAAATATTTAATGTTTAAATAAATAAATAAAAATAGTAATAAAATATTTAAAATTATGTATGGGTATTGCAAGTAAATTAGAATAACGCATAATTATATCAATGATTGAGAGTAAAGAATATAAAACAAACTAAAAAAAACTTAGACTAGATACTTAAAATGTAACAGTAAAAAAATATCGTTAAAGGTGGCTCACAAACACAAATTTCAGAGATTATAATATCAAATGTCAATCGTTTAATTACGTAAAAACATTTATGATAATATATTATTATCTTTTTTATATTAACTTGTAATAACAATCTACATTTAAAGAAACATCTTGCGATTCTAGCGGTCCGTTAAACAAATCCTCCAAGATGGTCCCGGGTTTTAAAGCATAAATTTTTACATCATATTCATACATTATCATATTTTTACATCATTTTTACGTCAATTGTGAAAACAATTAGAAAGTAGTAGTTGCGAAAAAGTACATATTATATACTAGAGCAGTGATTGGAAATTTTGAATGACAAATTAATCGGTTTTTAATTATTAAGTTTTTTTTTGACCAAAATACCCTTTAGCCCGAACACAGCATCACCTACCGGGTCCAATAAAAATCTAGGTTCAACTACAAACAATCGGTCTAGCCCTTTAGGAAGAATTCAATGACATATACACTCACAGAAGAATTATAAATATAAAAATGACGAATATTTATTTTAATATTCTTGTTTAATAATAATAATAACGATATAAAAGTTGAATCAAGGGTACTCGTGTCAAATGTAGGCGCTGAAGTGTTGTCTTTCAAGTTGTGTCTGGTTCTTGGAGAGTCCTTTCAATCGATCAATTTATATAAACTTGATCCTTAGTCACCCTTAAGAGAAAAGTTAGCTATCAACATCCAGAGAGAAATCTACCAAATCGATACCATTATCTTATAAACTTCGCCAGCTAAGACAGGACGTTAACGGCATATGTGAGTGTTATAAGCCTTAGAAATACAAAGATCGTGTATACCTTCTAGCTATGTAATTAATTTTCGTGTAGTATCTCTTCAATAATGAAATAATTTTCGTCTTAGAAAACAAAAACATGAAACAAGGGTAATAATTTTGCTTCTTAATAAAACAAAGGAATAATTATTTTTATATCGATAAAAATGCATAAAAAATAGAATTTTAACGTGCTGTTTTTAATGTGTGTTTTCATTTAAACTTTTGCTAATTTCTGTGTTTGCAACTTTTGCAAATCTTCAGAAAATATAAAATATAGTTGGAATTTGAATTGTATCGATTTTTATTGACAACTAAATTTTACTACAGACACTTTTATCACCAACTTGTGTAAAAAACATTTTTTTTATAATTTTCCATTCTGTTTTACTTTCCAGCAAAAATATTTCAGGTTGCATTTTTCACTTTTATTGTGCTAGTAAATATCGATGTTATTAGCTGTTTGCAATATGACGCAATATAAATGATTAAATACATATATATGAAACCGAGCTTAACCGAGGTACGTCTCGGTAATTCTCGGTACTCAGTTTAAAGAGGCAATTACAATTAATTACATTTGTCTAGTTCCATAAATACCGTATTACTTCACTATTATCTAGCATTTACTCGCCACTCAGACCTCAAATTGTATTACTTTTACTATCCTGCCATGAAATATATTCAGAAGCTATTTTATATTACTTAGCAAGTTATAATTGTACTGTTGTTATAATGTTTGTGTTAATATATTTCTTTGTTATACTAATATCAACCATTTCAGAACTATTTTAATGAGAGTACAAATATATGTTCTCGGTTCATTACAAGTGCATTTTTTACTGTTTAATTTCTTTGGAATTATTTAAACATTACATAATAAAGTCGTACTGGATGCTTTAAAATAAAAGTATGAAAAAAATAGAAGAAAATATTGTGTTACCAAAAGCGTATTAGCTATAACTAATACAACAAAATATGTACCTTTAAAATATCATTAGGTTGAAATCTTGTAATGTAATACACACTTTATAGATTACTTATTAGTTATACCAATTACAACAAATTAAACAACGAATACTCATAATTACACTACTCATTATATTTATTCCTTATAGATTCTATATTAGAATAATCTGTATGAAATTTCAGCTCATTGTTTTATAATGCCGTAATCATATTATATTTATAAAAATCAGGCAAAATATTATATAAAGCCCTATTATTATTCTTTTCTATAACATATATACAAATATATAAAAAACTACTAATCTAATTGAAATAAAGCTTAGCCTCTCCGAAGACTTTCGCTGAATATTCGTGGGAAGTCGGTCCAGGCACTTACAATTAGAAATTTTGCCAAAATTATAACAGATACATAAAAACTTTTAAGGCAATTTTGTTGATTACAAAAATGTCTGCATAAAAGCACACTTAATGACGTAATACATATAGTCAGTCATGCTTACACCATATAGTTTATATTTATATTGGTTGTTTACACTTTACGTTGCAATTTGGACCAATGCTTTAGAAAATATTATACGATTGAAAAGACGTGAAAGTACGTTTGAAAGAAACGAGCAAAACCCTACTACGCTGCTTTGCGTTCGAGGCGTGCACAAGATAAGGCGCATACTGTAAGATGATTAGAAGAATAATACCTTAGCATTAAACTGATTGTACTAAAATATTTATTTACATATGACTGTAATATATATTAATGAAAATAATAATTATAGATAATATATATTAATGAAAATGCGACAGTTTATTACTCCTAAATGTCACGTCAATTCTTACTTGTCAGAAATACAGAACAGGATACCTAATTCCTGACTCCCCCCCTCCCTAACACAAATATTAATGGTAATACCCGTTTTTTAAGGAATTACTAACATTCCTATTTACACCTCCAATCGAGAGTAAATCTTGTGTTACAAGTGGGAATAAAAAGAGCCCAAGGGGTCAGAATGGAACCTGCGGCTTTTAAATAAGTGTCGTCTCAATTAATTAAAAAACTATAAGGTTTTTTAGAGTAATTAAAATGTTGAATTTTATGATTTAAACACCTATTAAAAATTAAACGAATAAGTCTTAATAAACTATTCATATTACCTAAATTGGTATCAATGTTCTCCATATATTTTTCTAAATAAAACCAAATATACATTTATAGATGTTATATCGAGTACAAAATGTTAAAAAACTTTATTAAAGACTGCATTTTTTTACCTCACTCATATTAGGTTACGCTAATAAAACAATTAAATTAATTTATCGGAATAAACGTTAAACAAGTAGAAATGCACCATATAACGTATTCATTTCATACATGGGCTACGTAAATAAGATCACGTATTTCAACATTGGAAGCAGTTGGGTTGGTTTTATACTTTGGCGTAGGAATCTGAATGCTTTTCCTTTACTTTGTACGAGCACCATGATTTTTCATTTTTTTTAAGTTTTATTTATCTCGATTCTAATATTATGCTTAACTACTACAGTTTGTATACTATTGAATGTGTTACTATTTACATAAAATTTATTGCTAATAATTATAGTTTTAATCTAAATTATTTATTTCATATATATAATTCATATTAATAAAGCTAGTCATATTTTTAAATATATTTTTCCTATCCAACGCTATCTTTTCTATCTGAATGCTATATTTTTATTTATAAACTAGCTTTTCCCGCGACGTCGTATGCGTGGGATATAGAATCAAGTATCTTTATTTTTATTTTTGCAGACAGTTGAAAATTAAATTGCATTAAAATGGACTTGGAACGGATAGGTAAACAGTGTTTCTTTTTGGGCATCCTGTCAAAGGTTCTGGTAGTTTTTGTGTTCTCTCTAAATGAATTTTGCCAGATTAACAACACATTTCTTTGGGTTCTCCATGCCACATGCCGGCAATTTGCGCATATTTCGTTCCTTGATCCAATATGAATAAAAATATGCCGTTTTTTTTTTTTTTTTTTATAGAATAGGAAGGCGGACGAGCATATGGGCCACCTGATGGTAAGTGGTCACCAACGCTCTTAGACATTAGCATTGTAAGAAATGTCAACCATCGCTTACATATCCAATGCGCCACCAACCTTGGGAACTAAGATTTTATGTCCCTTGTGCCTGTAATTACACTGGCTCACTCACCCTTCAAACCGGAACACAACAATATCAAGTATTGCTGTTTTGCGGTAGAATATCTGATGAGTGGGTGGTACCTACCCAGACGAGCTTGCACAAAGCCCTACCACCAGTAGTTTTATAGTTTTATAGTTGGTTCATAATAAAATGCATTTTTTCTTTTTCAATCTACAGCAACTGTTCGGGATCGTATAAACATCATACCGCTAAGAGGCTGTCTCTCTAAGAACATCATGGTGCAGCTGGTTTTCTTCTAACTTATTAATGTAATCTAATTCGAATGGTGTCGAATCTCATTGGATAGTGTTTGCCGCAATTCTTACACGACTTCTTTCTTCTTGCAAGTGATGAGCGGTAATTTCCTGTCTATCACAGTAGCGACTGCGAGAAACTCATAAACGCACGTCATGCTACTCATCTGGCTCCAATCTTAGTGATATTTAATGGCGCTTACAGCCAACAGACAAACGCAAGTGTCTTTCCTCATCTGTATCTAAATAACACGTGATTTCGTGTTGAGTACGATCAGCAGACAATCGCAACACTCCTCATGCGTTTTTACAGAACGTAAGATTTCAAAGCGAGTGCTGTCATCAGACAGACATGACTCTTTTTCCTCAAACTTTTCTATAGAACACGAATTTACCTGGCGGATGTGGTCAGCAGACAAAAATGATCTTCTTTCTTGACTCTAGGAACCGCAAAATGTTGTGATGGTTACAGTCTAAAGCTAAATGCTGTTCTGGTTCGAATTTCTTTTCTACGGATCGGGAAATCTCGCGGTGCCTACGATCAGAGCTTTATCGAATTTCACGTTCTTTCCCAGTTTCCGCGATTCGTGCTTCAGCGTGGTGAGACTGGTCTAAACTCAATCAGAATGTGACTGTGAGATAAACTCTTAAAATAATATACAAAGCCATTAATGTTTTTTTTGGTAGTAACTAAATAGAACTACCAACTTATCTGTACATGTAAGTGCGGCACTAGTTTCCTCAAAATCTGTTAATTTAGCATTCAGTTCATTAAATAACGTGAGATCCGGACCATACTAAATTTAATACAATTGGAATAAGATATTTTTCTGCGCTAAAATGGAACCTATATTTTATATTAGGCCACTGGTAATATATTGATGAAAACTGCATTCAATTCCTTGCGTGATGCGATTACAGACAGACAGACGACAGTTTCGGCTTCTGTTGCTTTAGTAAAGATCACGTATTACTATTTTTTCAATATCTATGTGCACACATCGGCCTATTACAATTTTATTAAAAGTATAGAGTATAGATATAGATTGTAGTTTTATTACACAAACACACAATCAATATTAAACGAATCGATTAAATTTTTTTGTTACAATGTATTTGGCCTTTAAACATACTCATGAGTATGTATATAAAATTAGTATTATCAAAGGAATAATCACTCGAAACTTCATACCTATGAATAATAATGAGAAGGAATATTGCATTGTATTTTCAGTAATTTTGATATAAAGTGAATTTGTCTGTACCGTAACCGTAAAGTGATGCCAATTAAAATTTTCCATTTGGTACGCGTTCAAATTTCGCGAAATGTCAACCTCCAGTGATAATGTTTGGTTCATCCTACAATGATGTTTGTACACTCGTAACGATTGTTTGTTTCTTTGATTAAAATTATATCGAACCTAATTGCATGTTCGTTATTATTCTTGCATATAGGTATTTAGTAATTTTCTTATGCAAACGAGAATGCTTATAAACAAAATGGTATTACAGATGAATTGGTTATACAAACACATTAGTTATTGATAAATTAAAATAGCTAACTTTAACCAAGCTACATGGTAAAACAAATCAAGTTTAAGTAACTAGTTGCAACGTACATAATATGACATATGGTTAAAAGATGTCAATTTACGTACGATGTACATACCTGTATTGGACTTGGTTTGTCCACATCTGATACAAAATCCTTTGTTCTTTAACTTTTCTTTTTATTTAAATATTTAAAAAAAAAAGGAAGTTTTTCAAAAAAATATACGCAGATCATTTTTATTCATTGTGCAAGTCACTAAGTAACTTGTTTGGACTTGTGTCGGTTTAGTCTGAGCTCAGAATTGAAAACTACTTAACGTTGTCTGAAAGCTTAATAGTTGATCTATAACTTCTCTTTGAAATGGACTCTAAATAATAAATATTGTTCAATTTTTTATCATAGCTTTTTTTTAAGTGTTATATAGTGTGATATATGATTGAAATAATTCATCCAACTTTTTTAATATAATAGTTTTTGAACATGCCCCTAACTTTATATGAGAGTAATAAATTCTTAGATTTCAAATTTTGTTTTGTAAAGCGAGATACATTTGCGTTGTCAGAGAAAATGGTTCTGAAACTTTAAAGATTTAAAGGCCGTTTGTTCAGCAGACAAAAGAAAGAACAGCAAGATTTAGTGCCAGCAAGAGAGACGGTTGCAGCAAATGGTACCTTATAACTATCTAAGTCGGCACGATAACTTTTATGCTTACCTGTTCTTCTTGGAAATACCCACGAGAATAGTCATAATAATTTCTAAATTAATAAATACTTACGTATTTCATTTTTAAATACCTACATAAAGAAGACTTAAAGACTTTAAACTCTGTACATGCATTTATGGATAAGAGACGTTTTACTCTACCGTTATATATTTTAATTAAATACTGATTACGTTCTTTCTGTTATTATTGATTTGACACTTAAAAGAAAAAGACAAGGCATTGTTTAACTAGTCACTCGCAAAGCAGCGTGTATCATATTATACAAATGTAAATTTTTAAGTAAATGTTTGAAATTTCCAGACATTTCGATATCTACGCGTTGTGCAGTCACAAAATGAATCAGCAGCCCAGTGGTTGTACAAACGGCACGCAGCGGACCATAAATGTGGGCACCAGAACATTATCGCTTCCAACTGGATCGGCGCGAACACAAACTGTTAATAAACGTTTGGCTTTAACGCCTGCAAACATTGCAACAGAGCCGACAAACTCCCGAAGGGCTCGAGAATACAGCTCCGTAAGATTTAAACGTTAATATATTTTCTAGTTTCTAAAATATTAAGCAAAAAATATATAAAACTATACAGACATGGAACTATATGCATATCTTATGACATTTTTATATAATTATAATTGTATTAATAACTGTATTAGTCTTCTTCGCTAGTTCAAAAACGTGTTAATTTATTTTTGAACCGACTTAAACTACATCTAAAGGCTAATTGGATTCGTAATTATATTTAGAAACTAATACAAAGTTTGAATGTAGAAACATTTTAAATTCTGTTTGATATTCTGTAAAGCTTTTTGTGTCAAATTTTTAATAGAATAAAAAAGTTTCATTGAGATTCCTCTCGTAAAAAATCTGAGTCGGCCTTTTTTTAAAAAAAACTTCTTAAATATCCATCTCTGTATATATCTATCTATATTCATAATGTACAATTTGATGTCAAAATTGCGACAATCAAATCCATGTATATTATATTTATTAATTTACCAAGTCATTATTCAACATCACGAACACGTAAAAAGCATTAAAATTACATTTAAATGCATAATGACTTTCATTTAAAGGTAGTGAATAATTAATTTATCTGAAATTAACCAAACACTAATTTTAAAAATGTCATTAAAAGGTCACAGGTATCTTATAATATTAAACATTCAATTCTTGTATATATATATATATATATACATAATTTTATTTAATGTATTTCGGAAACGGCAACACCGACTTGGCTCAAAGTTTGAATATGTATTCATATATATATAAAAAAACGCATGTTTTAAAAAAAAAAACTAGAATTTTTATAACATTATTAGAACTGAGTAAAGCCCAGGTACTAGAATACAATATGATAAATAATAATTAGTCATTATTTATTTAGATAATATAAATATGTGTGCCAAGGGTGGCATGGCAAACGTAGCGTAGGACGCCCTCCAGCTAGGTGGAGTGACGATATGCGCAAGGTGGCTGGCAGCAGTTGGAGATTAAGAGCTGAAGATCGAACTCAGTGGCGTGCCATTTGAAAGACCTATGTCCAGCAGTGTACGAGATAAGGATGATGATGATGAAATATGTGTGATGTGATCAAAACCTTGAATTAACTTCTAGTAAGCCTTCTATACTATATAATTATTATTATTAAATTATCAGTCCAATCTGCTAATGCAGCTCTTATAATTGATGTTTCAATTATTATAATATATTGGCGTAATCGATCTTGTTTTCATTAATTTATATAAAGAAAATCAATATTTTCCCCGTTTGCATTCAGAATTATAAAAAAAACATATATTCTACAATTGATAGCCTTTTTCTCCGCAATTTGAATACTTACAAGATTATATATTTTAACGTAATCAAATTATATCGATAAATAAATTATAGATATACATAAGAGCTGAGATGGCTCCATGAATGGAATGCGAAAATTTAAATCGAATATCGCGAAATCAAATCAAGGGAATCTCCAAGTATCGGATAATATTCTATAATATTCAACCAATCAACTTGAACTAGAGTGACTACGTGGAATAGCCTTAACAAGAGGAAGGGAGGAAATTTCTCAACAGTTAGAAATTTTCAAGTTGGTATTTCACATATAAGATACCCGTCCCGGCTTCACATGGGTTATATAAGGGGCTACATGAAACGTTTCTATCGTAATGTTATACATGTAACTCTATTGGTTTACATTTCGCACGTCAGTAAAACTACCAGTCAGCATGATTGTTTCCCAACATCTAGCTGCAAAAAACTATAATTTTACACCTAAATCTTCCTCATGAATCACTCAATAGACACACATACAAACACGGTGAGGGCACTTGGTTTTATAATATGTAGTGAAGGTATTCACAAAAAATACACTTATTTATCCTAGCTACATCCCGGTAGCAAAAAGGCGTTTCACGTGCATAAATATCGCAACTCTTTCCAGTAAAGCCGCTACACGACCAGTTAAGCTGTGTCCATGTCGGCCATGTACTAACACGTTCGTACATGATAACAAAGTCTATCACATGTTTGCTTTCGCCGATGTTTTAGATGATTGTGGTTGTACAAACTAATACGAAATTTCAATCCTCCAGTTATTTTTACAGTTATTTTTTTCAGATTTTAATAATTGGTCGTTCATCTTTTTATTAATGTTAATAACATTTATATAATATTTCATGACTTTATAACAATACAAATATTGATTATAGCTAGTAATGGCATTGGTTAGACACAGCAAGCTTACAAAGGATATTTGATCGGAATTGATGACCGATGAAATTTATCATTAATGTATAATATTGAAATATTTAATTATCTGTATATGTATATGTCACTGAATTCCTCTAATTTCCTGGACCGATGTTGATGAATATTTATATGTGTGTTTGAGTGGGTCACTGTAGGTGCATAATAGGTGGTACTGATAGGTGCGCTGGGATCTGTTCCCGAACTTTTTTAACGTAATATATATATATATATATATATATATATATATATATATATATATATTTCACCCGCACGATATCAAGTATTTATTGAACAGAATATTTCATAAAACTCTCAGAAACCTCGAGTTTTAAATAAAGAATTGCTAAAAGCTTTATGAGTATACTAAAATAGGTATTTCCGTATAGTAAATATATATAATGTCAAGCATATGTACTTTAAAAATAAGTTTCCAACAGATCGTACTAACAAACATCCAATAATCGAGTCGTTTTTGCTTTGTAGCTTAACAATGCAACCGAGAACGCAGGATAAATGTACCCTCGCTACAAACTCGCTGACGTACGATTAATAACAACTGAGTTCTGTATGCACAAATCTGTGCAACTTGGCTTGTTAAGCCTTTGTGCTGAATATACACCATCCACTCCATCATAATACCTTGCCGCTCACAAAATGACTCGACTTATACGCTCAAAAGCACAAACGTTTTCTTAGTGTGAGTTTAATATTATGTAAATAAGAGAAGGAGCGGATCATCTGCCCAATTACGGAATACTCTTTATGATTTACTTTACCATTATCCGTACAAGCAATATATAAGTGAATTGATCTTCGGAACTATTAGTTTCAAAGTCGAAAGTTTGTTGCTTCCATTTGCATAAGTTACACGTTTCATCTCGGTAATTACCAATTCGATCATTACCATTAATCTCGTGAATAAATTCAGGGCTGACGTCAGTCGCCTCTAATCACTGGATTTGCTTTGAATGTTCACATTCTTGAAGACCTTTTAGCGAATCCTTTGTAGAAAAAAATGTAAAAATTAGGGACAAAAACAAAAGGAAATAGTCGGGGCGGTCCCCTGGGAGCCGTTGTTAACCCTGGGACGGTACTTAAATCAAATGTTCGCCGTTCAAGGAAATTATAAGAACAGAGCACGGATTCGTCTTACCTTCTGAGTATCTTGTAGGATAAAAAGCTTAAGTTTTTGCAAACAATTTAATTGCGAAACAAAATGAATATCTGATAAAAAAAAAAACAATTTTAAAAATCAGATTTAAAAAGTAGTTGTTAAAATTAAAACAACGGGAAACATAATGCATGAAAACTTTAAGTAACGAAAAATAAACTTTGTTTTTGGTATCGACGTAAATTTTTTAATATTCAGAAGGAAGTGCACGGGTAAAGATTTTTGTTTTTTGTTCCCTCGCGAATATTACTTGCTTCGCAACAAACTTAACGGACCTAATCCGCTTTTCAACTTCAGTTTTAACTTACAACTTTATGACAACGAGCTTATAGATTCGAAACGTGGTAAAACGTTATTATTAAATAATATTTTTCTTGCATTATATTTATTCAAATAAAAAAATAAAGCATCTAAGAGAAATGAGAATAACAAGTAAAGCTTACGAGTTTTCAACATATGTCCATGTGTTGAGATCTACTGAAACGGTCCCCTCTTTCCGGATATGAATAAAATTCTTAGATAAATTGAGAGTTCGTGAAAACGTGTCGATATCTTTATTTATTCAATACTTATCTCCTTTGAACGTTGTGCTTGGATTTTGCTATACTTGTATTATTTTTATCACTTCTTCTTTATATATCAATCAATATAACTTGTCAATCCTATTTTTTTATAATTATACAGATATGATAGTAGTTTACTTCTTTTATGTAATTATATATATACCTTAATAGTACTACACGTAAATACAAGTAAATTAAAAAAAAAAAACAACATTTCTGCAACAGTTTTGTGTATTTCGTTAAGTACGATTTTTAGCAATTATTTTATTGACTCTGGTAATAAGTCCCTGTAATATGTTTGTACCCAACCGTGTGTTGACCAAACCTCTAATGCCATATTACCAAATATCGAAATGTTATTTTGATCCATATGCTCATACAATAAGGAATACATTCGCATGTAAGTATCTGAGATTAGCATGTGACTATATGTATATATGTAGGCGCTCTGCTATGCACTTGCTTAACCACAGCTACAGATTTACGACAGCCACAATTTCAGTTATCGCTCTACACACAGATTAAACAACAGATATATATGAATATTTAAACAAAATAGCTTAAATATATTGTTGCTCTCTTAGTAATATAATTGTATTTATAAAGTTTATTTCAGTGACAGTATTCCAATTACAAAAATTACTATTCTCGTAACTCAAGTTTCTAGTTTCTTTGAAAAGTAATATTCGCATGGACACGTTTCCTTTCAAAAGCTTCTCAGGAGTTTTAAGTCTGTAGCGCCACGAAGATATTCAAGGAAGGCAGTAACACATACCATCCGCTTTGTATTTTCTTCACGGTTCCGTAAATTTGTCGCTTAAATGACATAAACAAGACAATACACAAAGTATCTTAAAATAGGTATATTTTGGAAAATCGCCAAAAGAATATTACAGATTCGAAACTATAAATTCGGCGTTGAAAACAGTTTTATTTACTAACAAGGAACTGATCGTTATCTCTGCGCCGATACTGGGTCAAGCACTTCACAGAGTATAAAGGCCAGAGCATTTGCGGTACTAGTTACCTGTGCAGAGATATCTAGACACTTAACTGGAAAACATATTCATTCGCCAAAGGAGTGTTTTCGAGATTTAATCCAGATACTACATACATAAGTTGCAAATAAGCTATATAATATAAAATATTTCTTTACCATTAAGGTGATATTACTACTAAGTAAGATCGTCAAAAGTTTTATACCGGGTGAACGTTGTTGTTACCAATTTCTCCTTTCTGTCATTAGTATTTTTTTATAAGACATATATATTACACATACATTTTATAACTATAAAAACGCTTCACAAAGTTAATTGGTAAGTATGTTAATGTTTTGGATTAATTCATCATCATCGCTTAGTAGATGTTTTACACGTAATTAATAAATTTGAAAAAATAAAGTCACAGCCCGAAAATGTCTCACTGTTGGGCGAAGACCAACACACAATAGATACACAGGAAATAGAATTTCCTCTAATATATTTAAGTACATTCACGATGTTTTCTTTCAACCGCCACTCACGAGACGCATTATAAACACTAAGCGAATAAATCTTACGATCTTCAACTAACGATATGATCCGTTTTGCGTATTTAGACATCTCGGTTTTTTATTATACTATTATTGCAAATCACCGAAAAAGAAATAAAAAATGCATACTAACTTGTGAGAAGTTGCAACTTTTCACTGCATATATTTTATTAAAAGTCCATACAATGAGTAAAGTGTTATTAAATTATTAATTTCTATTTTAGGCGTGGATATCTTATATTTAAATTCTGAATATTTAACCCAGTATTATATAACCCAGTGCCGATATTAGTATTTGCTATTTTTTTTTAATTTTGCTACGCTTACACTCATCTGTAATTTTTTTTTTCATGTTTACACAATATACTGAATTCGAACGTTACGCTTAACTAATTGCTGCCTGTACAAGTTTTTATGTATGTTACGTTTCCACTTGTGTGGAATGTTTTTATTTTTATTTTATGAACTACATATTAATTACTTATATAGCAATTGTATACATATATGAAACAGATAATTAACGGTTTTTCTAAACTTATAAACGAAAAATGTGTAACTACCACGCATTTCAAGAAAATATTGGCTTTCGAATTATTTGGTTATATTTTACAAAGGAAATTTCAAAGCATACTTTATACGTTAACTGAATCAAAGGAAACCAATAAATCAATAAATGGCTTTGTGCCTTAATATAATTATTCATATTTATTTCAGTTTGGTTTATTAACTAGCTAATTTACGTGGCAGAAAACATATTAGTTTGCGTAAAAAATTAGACATTAATAACGCGATGGCAAAAAACTTCACTTTATTGTCAAAAACAACTGCACGAAATGACTACAACATGTATATATGTCCTGTGTAATATTATAAACGCGGAAATTTTTGAGGGTGGATGGATCTTTGTTACTCTTTCACGCGAGAACTACTGGGCAGATTTGAATAAAGTTAGAAATAGAAATAGCTTATACCCTAACATAACATACATGCCATCTAATACCTGCTCTCTCACCTATATTTTTTTAGTTATAATAAGAATTGTAAATACAACCTTTGAGTTAAAGTAACAGCCTGTTAATATCCCACTGCTGAGCTAAGGCCTCCTCTCCATTTTGAGGAGAAGGTTTGGAGCTTATTCCACCACGCTGCTCCAATGCGGGTTGGTAGAATTTGAGTTAAAGTAACCTGTAAATGAGCCTACCCTCCTCCTTTTTGAGAAGAAGTGAAGCTTATTCCAACATGCTGCTCTAATACGGATTGACGGATTGTCACATGAGGTTTCCTCACAATACATTCATTCCCAGCCGGTCATGGGATAAATTATAGACACAAATTGAGCACATGAAACTTCAGTGGTTCTAGGCCAGGTTTGAAAACAAAAAATACATATTCACTCTTTCTCACTTATTATATTAGGTCCTCACATATGAAATTAGCGTTTTATCGTACTGACCACTTTGATCTCATTTTGTTAATATATACATATCTCCTCTTTGGTTAAGAATTCCAAATTCAAATTTATAAATTCTTTTTCCGGGACATTTGAGTTTTGAAAACAGTCATACATTTGTTTTTTTTTTTTCATTATTTTTTCTTTGACGTCGCTTATTACCGCACAATGGAAAACATGAAATATCGGTATATTCACGAGTACGAGTTCTACCGTGGCACCAGTGCTGCAGAAACAGCTCGAAGGATTAATGATGTGTACGGCGCTGGTGTCGCAAAAGAAAGCACGGTACGATTTTGGTTTCAACGTTTTCATTCTGGAAATTTCGACCTTCAGAACCATCCCCGTGGACGGTCGGAGACCAAAGTGGAAAATGAAGAATTTAAGGCTATTGTGTATTGTGGCACTTCAGACATAGCTGCAGGCTTCGGAGTAAGTGATAAAACTGTATTAATCCACTTGAAGCAAATCGGGAAAGTAAAAAAACTTGAACTATGGGTACCTCATCAATTGAGTGAATCGAACTTGCAAACACACATCGACTGCTGTGTTACTTTGCTCAACCGACACAATAATGAAGGGATTTTAAATCGAATCATTACTTGTGATGAAAAGTGGATAATGTATGATAATCGGAAGCGCTCGTTACAATGTGTGAACCCTGGAGACCTAGCCAAATCCTGCACTAAGCGAAAATTGACTCAGAAAAAGTTACTTATGAGTGTTTGGTGGACTAGGGCCAGTGCCGTTCACTACAGCTTTCTACAATCTGGCCAAACGATTACAGCAGATATCTATTTACAGTAACTGCAAACCATGAAGGAAGAACTAGCGGCTAAACAACCGAGATTGGTCAATCACTCTAGGCCACTGCTGCTTCACGACAACGCAAGACCACATACTGCATAACAAACAACCACTAAGTTAGATGAGCTACAATTGGAATGTCTGCGACATCCACCGTACTCCCCGGACCTTGTTCCAACCGATTACCATTTTTTCCGGAATTTGGATAACTTCTTACAAGAAAAAAAATTCAACTCCGATGCGCCAATCCAAACTACCTTCAAAGAGTTTATTGATTCTCGCCCCCATGGTTTTTTTAGTAAAGGGATCAATGAACCTACCTACCTATGAGATGGCAAAAGTGCAAAGATAACAACAGTGCAGACTTTGATTAATTAAATATATTTTACAAAAAAAAAATGACTTTATATTCCTATAATTTGTTTGTTTGTTCCTATAGTTTGTTAATTCCTATAATTCCTTAAATTGCCTTTATATATCTAAACGCACACCCGGTTGCGCCACTATTTAAATAATTTTGGTATTTTTGTTTAAAGTTTCATTATATACGTAATATCATCATATTAATATCATTTACTTTTTGAGATTCATAAAGGAAATTTATATTATCTTCCATATACGAACATTTCTTTGATAAAAAGTTGTTCGAATCTTCGTTACTAGAATTAATTAATAGTAGAAGTACTAGTAGATAGTCTTTTTATGTCCAAGATTACGTTGGTAAAATTATTGTTTGGTTTATTATTATGTAGTAATCAACGAGAAGGCAAACTATAATGGTTTATTTTATCCAACCAAAGGTGAGAGTTATTTACGAAAGTGCAGTTTTTGTCGTCTGAAACTCTTTCATTTCCAGAATATTAAAGCATATCTATTAGCAAGTTTCATTGAAAACTATCTTGTGGTTTTACCGTGATGCGTGCGCAACAAAAATATGGACCGAATTTGTAAATTTTTTAACTACTCGTGTATATAGAGCTAGAAGCCCATAATTATTTCCCATTTGGAAGTAATAGTTTGATTTAATTTTTATTAGAATTTATTTGTACCTGTATATGAAATATGTATGTATTTATATATAATAAATAATAATAAATAACTTTATTTACCAAAAAGAAACAAAGACAAAAAAATTAAGGTACATAACCATAAAAAAAAGAGTTAACAATATCATAATTTGGTGAAAAGGTCGTAGTCTCAGCCAGGCTGCTTTTCAGTCTACGCCTTGTACATATGCTGCCAATACAAACGCTACATCCAGTGCAGTAAAAGGTAAAAGGAGATAAAATTACTTAAATAATAAAAGTTAATACAATTTATAACACGCACTATAGGCTAAAATAAAAGAAAACATGCAAGCATTACTAAAACAGTGAGGTCTTTTTTTTTATTCTATAAAAAGGAAAATGTATATTCGTGAAAGTTTCTTTTCTCTTTCACATTTCTAATACGATTAATGACATCGGAGAATATTTAGTCTCAGCTCGTTTAAAATCCGTTTAGATTCAGAAAATAATTGACAACAATAAAATATTTCCAACACATTAAAAAATCGGTGTAGTAGCTATATTCTATAACATGGTAATATAATAAGCCTTATAAGCCTTATGGTTACTTTGATTAACTTTTTTGTTAGTCTGGTTTTGTTATAAAAGTATCGGAAGTTTTATTCCTAAACCATACATTTGAAATCCATAGGGGTTTCAAATCTGGGTGCCGAGCTGTATGGGCACACCATCTTCTTTTAGGCTCATTGCATGCGACGCGACATGATATTTGTTCTTTAAATCGAAAAAAAAATCTCGCTTCCTATCAGCCTCCGTGACGTGCGCTGCTTGTACGAAAATAGTATATGGTGAATTGTTCTGAAAACTGTTTGAGATACCGTGTTTGTATCTGTCTTGTGCTAGCTGTGTGGAGCAGAAAAGAGTTGCTATTGATGTATACTTGAAAATAAGAGAAGTCGTAATTACAAAAAGTACTATTTACAAAATCATAATTAGTCTTTCATTATGGACGATTACTTTGCCACTTATATCATAATCAATAATAATATGCAAATTGTGTCTTTATTTTAATAATTTTTATAATAAGAGAATTAGAAAGCTTTTTCGATCCTAATAAAGCCTCCTAAAGCTAAGGAGCAGAAAGCTATTCAGTTTTTTTCGTCGCGTTCTCTCAAATTGGCTCCGGATCCATTCCTGTTGACAACTTTATCGAGCGGTTTTCGATAAATTGCGGCGAGGGAAAACTAAATAAATCCGAGAAGGACTTTAGATAAGGTAATGGCTTCAGTAATGTCTAGCGACTGCCGTCGCCATAATGCAATCGGAAACCAAGCGAACCGTGCACTACACACTGCTAAAACGTATCGAACTACGCTCGAGTTTTTCTTGACCCCGTACAAATAAAGTACCATTAACCCTCATTACCAAAATCACACAAAATAATTCAGAGCCCAGTTCAATAAGTAAGAACTTGGAAACAGAAAATCCCCTACTGAACATACATATGTTAGGTACATGAGGTACATTATTAGAATTTTTTTGTGTCCCAATTTTACTTTAAAGATAATAATAAATCCATAATACTATCTTGATTTATCGTTTTTCCGATTATTATTTTTATTATTACTAGTTTTCATTCGTAGCTTCGGCCACGAGTTACACCGCAGACAGACAGAGATAATTTCGTATTTATAAAATGTATTTATAAAATGTAAGTACAGATTTTAAAAACTAAAAAATGTATCAATCAATTTTTTGTATTTGACACAGGAATGGGTAAAATAGTAATATTATCTTTTCTTGTCTTAAAATATTAAATGAGCATTTTTTTTATTTTTATATATAAAGCTCAAATTTTGTATTAAGGCATAATGTTTTGCTTTTTTATGTTATCTATGCAAGTTTCTTTTCAGAAAAATACAATATTTCTCAAAAATTACAAAAAAGGGCAAATCTCGATCGCCTCACTACTATTTATAATTTTCTTTATCGTTATTATTCATTTAATGTATATATACATGTATAACCAGATTTTTAATAATATTTATATACAATTAATAAAGTCTCTCTGCCAAGGTACTCTGCCAAGGTTTCCCATCCGCCTCCTTCTTTTCTTTGATCTTTTATTACTTTTACAATTGTTTTTATGTCTCTTTTTGGCATTTATATTTTTTTATCTAGCACAAAATACACCAAGATCGATTTCAAAAAACATAACATAATGTTATTTGCTTTCAAGATATATATAATTACACACAACCAAAAAACCGGAGCATTCAACTCTAGACCTTAAAACAGAGATATATTTATAATAATTAGGACTAGGAAAAATCTGACTTATTATAATAACTACCTAAAAAAAATTATGTAAGTGCTTAAGAGTACTACTAATTTAAAAATAAATTGTGTGCTCTTTAAACAATCATTTTAAAGCTTTAAAAAATATCTAGGCCATATCTTACCTGAAATATGTCATCCTTATACATATATTTAAGTATATAATAAGTTAACAACACTAATAAACAATAATTAAAAAAAAAAACAATATGATAATTTTAATATGGCCCGTTGTTAAATTAAGCTCATACGGCCTTACTTATAAACGTTGCTTAGCGACAGATTAGTTAAACACGGATTTCTCACTTTCTATCATTATTGATTTGACATTCAATGGAAGTCACGTCATTGTTTAACTTATCACCCGCTACACAAAATTTTTAAGTAACGCGGATTAATTTTAATTAATGAACGATTTCAAGAAATAAGCAATTTTCCATTTACGGTTTACTGCAAACGAAGAGCAACTGGCCTAAAAACGTTGATTTTTGTTGTTTCAAATGAAATAAACCTGAGCACAAAATCAACACATGATCTTAAATCTTTACGATCTAAACATGTCTTAGATATACTTCATGTATAATGCAGACACAAATTATACTCTAAATATTCCATGTGGTAGTTGGCTTTGTATAAAATAGTTTGTAGGTGGTACCTACACATCATATATTACGCCAAAGAGCAATACTTGGTATTAGTGTGTATCGATTTAAAGGGTGCGTGAGGCAGTCAGCAACAACAGGCACAAGGAACAACAGCGTTTATGAGGTTGGTGGAACATTAGCTATGAATGGTTAATATTTCTTGCAGTGATATGAGTAGAGGTGACCACTTATCATCAGGTAGTCCACTTGCACGTCTACCTTTAAAAAAAACATATAAATCCAGAAACTTCAAATGATGTTTATTTCAAATTGAAAATAAATTCGCTAAGAGGTATATCACATGGCCGTTTAAGCAGGCTAATTCGACGGCAATGCAGGCAGCTTGCCGGGATGAAGGTATATGGAGTCCGCGGCAAGTCGGATTAAACTTGTTTTTAAGTTTATCGTGGCTTTAATATTGTTCGCAAGGACTTAACGCTACGTCTAAGCTTTACTTTCCAGAACTTACAGAAAGACTATGACTCCACGATGGTAATACGAATTTTATCGCTCACGATGCAGTGAAACATTTTATAGCCTCGGGAGTAACGCTTTTTTAAATTCCAATTATAAACTTAACAGAATTATATATTATATGCCTTATTTATATTTTAAATAATAATAATATATAATTGTAATTAGTTTATTGTTTTTACAATTAACAATCAAAATAAACCAGACCTCAAAATTTATGCAAGAGTATCCGGTTTTATGATAAATACAAAACTGAGTTCCGTCAATAATTAATTCCAGTCGATCCTTACACTACGATACTTCACAATTGAATTATCCGTAATACGATTAAGTAGGTATCTCTTTTTATTGATTTATGAATCTATAAAAAGAGATACCTATTAAATATTATTACTTGTTATATTTTAATAGTAGCGTAATCTAGAATACAAGGTAAAATATAGCAGTCATATATAATCATTAATTATCATATTATAACTTATGAAAAACATTTTCGAATCAGCATGTTAGTTGATCCATGCTTTCGACAAGAATTAATATAGAACTAATATAAATTTTAAACATCAAGGCAAAAATAAGAACTAAAACGCACAGTATAAATGCTGTTTTTTTCCTTCGATTTAAAAAAATATTTAAAGAAGTAAAATAAAAAATATATAATTATTAAACTATCATTGCAGTTACTATGTTTAAAAGTTATAAGTTGACATAACCAATATCTACAGACCATGAAAACAAACATTTACCTAAATAAAAAAATCTACATATAATTATAAATTTATAGAAATTGCAAAATTATTTTGATTCTTAATTAACTTTTCACCTGCTTATATTTCCGCTCCGAATTTAGGAAACGTAAGCATGAACCGTAATTTGCTAAGACATATAACGTTTGATTTAATCCGGCACGCTGAACGGGCCCGGTCGGGGCCGTCGATTTACTTTTATTGCTATTTCGTTTTATTCCAACAGTCCGATGCTGTCTGATGTGGTCCTGTTTTCGGGATCGTTAACGGCAAATGTGCTAATCTTTTTTACACAGTCGTAGCGCACAATAATCGACTTTGATGTTTCCGACCAGCGCAAGTCGTAACTCTCACTAATGGTACCGATTAAGGTTCAGTTTTTTATTGCCATAGAGATTTATTCAGGACGTCCCGCTTAGTTCATAACAGACACTGAAGTTAAACAAAATGACTTTATACGTTGTGGGTGAAATCACACTTCGTTATCTTTTCATTTGGTTTGAAATAACTTAGTAACTGTTACTGGAACAATAGGGCGCGGAGCAAATGTTTATTCTCCATACAATCAAACTTCGTCATAACTAACTTTCACGTTATATTAGCTACGAGTAAATCTAAGAAGGACATTCGCCGACCCACGATAAGTTTTTTAAATTATGTATTTAAATGTACATTTACTCTTCACGAAAACCTATTTAACATATTTTATCACAAACGAAGTCGTAAAAAATTGTAAATCGTTTTTCTGAATTTTATATAAAACTATGAAACAAATTGTAATCACAAATTACTTTAAATTTTCGCGTTGCACTCGTGTAATAGCTGATATCCGCTTGTGACTACAAAGATGCAATTCTGTTAAAACACTCGTCTAGGCAAGGCGATAGCGGCTAACTAAAAACGGATTAAAATAATTAAATCGGATTAAACAATTTCTATCTCAAAAATTTACATTTACTTGAGGGGTTTTCTCTTCAGCGGATGTTAGCTCACAGAACAAAGTTGTGTCAGTGGACGTTCAGTACAAAGTCCTTACCCGTCCATCATTCTGAACAGTTCATATCTTCACACTTGATCTAAAGACTGACGGGGTCGCTTTGACATGTTTCTCTTTTTGCATTTGAAATGCATTTCATGCGGGTCTGGACATGTAGAAATGGGAACGCTATTATATTCCTTTTGTTAGATACGTACAATGCTTCGTTATCTAACAATTTCGTGAACCAAATATCAAGAATCCCTTATCCTTTTATTTATCTTACATCCCATTCAACAATGCTATTTTTATCATTTGTTATTTCGGCTGTGATTTTCGTTCAGTCTATCTTATTTTGTGTTTTAATATATTTAACTGTAGCCTCGTTGCTCTAATTATGTATCATATTAATTGTCAAAAGTGGGTAGTGAGCCGGGCATGTGGCCGATTTATATTAATGGATGGACGTTCCGACTCCTCTGAGGATAAGAGTGTAGTGAGTTTTGATAAATATAACACCATTCAAGATATAATTTGATGCTATGCGTATTATAATATGTTATATTACGTAGATCTTATCATCTATTCACAGTAGATCAGAAGATCTCTGACACAATAGCATTGCTGTACGATACAATAGTGCCATTCTGTACAAAGTCACTTCGTATCCCACTCGTGAAATGTTGACAACCGACGTCCGTTTAATACTTCATTCAATCAGTTGTAAAGTATTATACTACTTCAATTGTTTTATATATAAAAATGGATTTTATTTATTTATTTTATACCAAAATGAAAAATGAGTAATAGCTTGGGAACAGATTTATCGCACCTACAAAAAGTCTATTCTAACTTTCAAGTCAGCACGACTTCAATGAATCGAAGAAGTAAAGAATGGAGATGAAAATGGTATGAGGTATCGACAACACTCGTAACGATGAAGGTAGTGTGACAAAGGCCCGAAAATCGACAAACCGACTGTTTCATTTTGGTTATGGAAGCAATTTCGTTCTTTTGTGCGATAGTATTGCCCTTAAGTAGGCGGATTCCGGCGTCTCACTTCCTTATATAGGAAACTCTTCAGCACACGCAAAATTCATGTGACTATTTCACGACAGAATGATTGTACATAGTACGTATTCAATTTTTTAATGTTTCGCCGTGACATTAGGTTTTTATAGACATTTGAAGTACTTTACTTTATTCGAATAATTAAAATATTTTTTAAGAATCAATTCACATATAAATAAAAAAGTAATTGAATGCACGAAAAAAAGGTTCAGAAGCGTTTTATTTCGAATCGTCATACTCAATTGTCCACATATATTAATAATAATGTCCTCCAGACCACTTTTGGCCACGGCGGTCAATCTCAAGAGAGATTAGCCAACTGCGCAGAACATATTATAGTGCACAAGTGTGTGCGTAAACACAAGTGCACTCTCTTTTCCTAGCCTAGCTCTCATATTCCGATGGGATTGCAACTCGACACGACCGAAAAGAGTTTATACGCAGGACCCAAGCCTTTACGTGCTTTCCGAGGCACGGGAGTGTACACACTTCCAACTTCTAGACTCAATACTTTTATTTGCCCGACCTGGGATTTAAACCCCGGACCTCTTTACATCTAGCCACTAGACCAACAATCAGTCATTAGCATCCACATATACAATAATAGTCAATACGGATATATAGTATATTGCGTTCCAATGGAAATATTACTAGGTATAATCGCGGTAAAATTGATAGTATTCATTAAATAAGTATATATTAACGCTGTCATGAACTTACTGCATATTTAATAACGCAGTAAAATTTGAAAGAAAATAAAAGCTCTTAAATTACATAAAATCTTGTTTAATTTTACTTAATAGAAAAATTCAATGATAAATGAATAATACATACAAATATAATACAATATAAATACTGTATTGATTAATTCGCTTTAAGGTCTCCTTAATTTTTTACCTTGCAGAGCACTTAAGCCTTTTACATCGTTCATTATCGTTAACATTTAATAGTAATCATTTACTATAGGTTGGACATTTATTCTAACTCATCGCTTAGAAGTTTTCGTTTAAAGGCTGTGGTCGACTGTTTTTAATTTGTATAATATGTAAAAAAAGTTATTCGCGTCAACATTTATACGGCATATTACTAAAATTCCATTAATAAAAAGAGATTTTTTCATTCGATAATGCTCTCTAAACCTAGCAAAATGTGAACGAGTATCAACTTCTTAGTCTATTTACACTGCACGGACCGACGCTGTATATTTTACCATTCATTTTGTTCCATTCATTATATTTTATTGATTTAATTTGCGAACATTAGACTACAAAATTATTTATTATTACCTAAGGTTTAAATTCTTAAACCATCACATAACAGTTTACAATAGAAAACAAACATAGCAATCGACTGATACACCATTCAGATGCAAACTAACATATAAACTAGAGATGTTTGTTCGATTGAAACATACAATAGGCTCATCACTGTCCGGGTGACGGCGAAGCGCGCCCTGTTTCGAGTTCATGTGATAGGAATTTATATTAATTTCCTGTGTCAGTCCGGCAACCAGTTGGTTGCAGTCGATGCAGCCAGCGCAAACTGCGGTTAGCCGGCTGTCCTGACCTGTTCCAGACACTGCAATGGACAAGCACGTATAAACTCACACGCTAATTTTACCTCAACCTAGGAATTTCTATTCACACTCTGAACTGGACATTGATAAAACAGAAATAGATCAAATATCAAATGGAACTTTTGACACAACAAACAAATTTAATTTTCCATTTTATAATAAGATACGACTCTTCAAATATTGGATTTTCGCAAACAAATTGTCATTGTATTTAAACTATAAAGGACCGTAATGAATCGTCCCAATGAAACAATGTCCGTTAATCACCTGAATGTAGAGGCAACAGAGAGAGACATTGTATTATTGTACTATAGTATGGCTTGTGATTTTATATTCAAATATAATAATTATGTAGTTGTCGTGTTTGTTTTTTCTTATTAATTGAATAATATTTTAATATAAACTGACACAATAAAGTTAACATACAATAACATAATCGTATTATTTAATCGGTAATAATTAAATAGTAAAAATAATCACAGAAAAGTTATCGGTTTTTTTTCTTAAGATACGTGATTTGGTTTTCTTTTTGATATAATAATAATCGGACCATGAGCCATTTAATACAGGAACATGAAGAAACAAACAAGTTTTAACGCGTCGAAAGTTGCTGCGCACCTTTATCCTTCACGTGCCCTTCCTTATAACAATAAAGTCATACTAACACATTGGATTATTTCTTATATAACTTTAACTTTCCAGAATATTCAGAAAATATCATAATCCATATTATATAAAATTCCAAATAGGATTTTGAACATGTGAAATTAAGTTAATTAAGATAAAAATAAATTAGACGTACCTACTTTAAATATCTGTAACATATTGTTCTCCAAATTAATTAGTAGATATTTAAAATGAAAATTGATGATTTTACTTATACAATTTGTTTAGCGGGTGATTAGTTAAACAATGCCGTATCTTCTTCTTTCGAATGTCAAATTAATAATAACAGAAAGAAAGAAAATCAGTGACTACTTAAAATATAAATGTGACTAATCATAATAATCAGTCGCTAAGCAAATATTATTTATTTATGAGCGTAAGTGTGTATTTATTTACACAAGATTATTAATAAATCTATCGGCTCTTCTAATGAATGCGTCTTACTCCAATGTAACACTTAACATTTACATTTTTGGAATACATAGTGACCATAAATTGGACGAAACGTGAGTTTCATTATAGAAATTAAGCAAATAATTTAAAATTGAATTTCATGCAATTTAATAAACAGTAATGTAATAAGTGAAATAAAATAAAATTTTAACTATCCAAAAAACATTAAAGTAAATCTCACGTTAAGTGTAGTAATCCCTATTAGCCGACACTTTATAGTGCAATGGGACGGTCCGGTGTTGCAGAGCCATTGAGGTTTACGACCAATGAAAACGGAGCCTGAACTGAGGTAATTATAGGATTACTTACACACTTATACATTACACGGTACGGTAAAGCATAATGTTGTATAACCTGCGGGTCGTTACACGGGCCGAATTAACGCAAGACCCAGATGGTCCGTGGCACTATTTGTTTAAGTCGAACAAATTAGGTTTAAGTTTGTTACAGTTTTAATATTTTTTTTCAAGGATGATCAATTGTTTTCTTTTATTTTTACTTAACTTATAAGTTTTTTAATATGTGTATTTAATATATATTATAAGTGCGATAAAGATACTTATCTATATTATTACAAATTAACTGACGTCTAGGTATATATTAAAAAGATACTGCTCTTTAGTTATATTACAATTAATTTATATCAAAATCAAATTGCCTACAGCTCCCAAAATATTCACAGCTCCAACATTGTTTTACTTTTTGACCTCAATTATATGAAATCTACAATTTTATACAATATTTATAAAGTATTACATAATTGATTATAACTATTATACATATATCTTAAAGTGTCTATTTTGTACCGCGGCAAATCGCTAAACAGGTTTCTACTTCCCTCGTAAAGGATTGCGAAAATTTAATAGCTACCAGCTGAATTAATCCGTAATATGAAAAAAAAAATTAAGACATTTTATTAAATATTAGAAAAAAATCAAGAGCTTGAATTTTAATATCGTGTAATTTGTACCCTTGCAAGGTATCTCGATTAAGCTTAGCTCGAGCAATTAATCAAAATTAGTGCCGTAGACGCATTATCCCTGGGTGATATATTAATTAGGTCAAAACAGCGCAACAGAACCGTCTTCCCAGGCATATTGTAACGTAATATCACCAGTTAATGAAACTTCCCCCGGGACGCGATAATACCTACAGCCGTGAAACAGTCAAATCGTGTTTCTATCTATAGGTCCACTACTACGCTTTCAACTCACGAAGATTAGATATTATGATACAAAAAATTAAAAGTTATTCACACAATAGGTATATAAATTTTAAAGTTGTAATCATAAATCCGATTGAAATATAGTCTTAATGTTTATCTTGGTTATATATTTCTGACTAGAAATCAGATTCTTATATTTTTATATATGTTTTGAAGAGATCATTAAACTAACTTGGGTATACGATTACGGTTTTTATTTTTATATGAGAACCTAATACGTACCGGCCAAAAAATTAATGTTATATCAACTTGAAGGTAGCGAAAGCTGTACAAGTACAATGTCGTTTTTCCTTATGTTTTGTGTTTTATTTATCTCATTAAAGCTAACTGAACCTGGATATGAGGATAATAAGCTTTCGTTGAAATTAGTTTTATTTGTATAGAAACTTTGTTTTCATTTTATGAAATTTTATGGTAGCGTCACCTCAGTCCTTACTCTATTTCCAAGGCATCAATAAAATGTCAGTACAATCTGTACTCTTCTAAGTGGCAAGATTAAGTTGAAAATGCCATTTAATCGACGTTTTCTTTGATAGTAAAGAGTATTTATTCGAGTACTCGCATTTTTGAAGCAACTATTAATCCTTTGAGTTGGTTTACAATCCTTGTAAATTATTGATTCAATAGTCGAAAGATAAATAACATTTTAAAATAAAGCTAAGTTAAATTCATTATTCTCTTCGAAAACTTCAATTGAAACTATAAAATTTTAATGTTATAATATTGACTTATTAACGTCAGATTAATTTAATTTATAATACTAAATGTGTAATGATATTTATAAACAAACCTCGAAGCATTATATTTCAATTGATAAAATTAAATTCATGTACATTTATAGACGCATCAATTGTTACTCATTCATGCGTCAGCGTGCTAATCTTATAAAGCGATGTCCATTTATAAATAAACTATCAACCAACGTCGTATATCAGTTTCAGTAACCATGTGCCAACTGTACCGAGTGTGGAGTGTTCGATAAGCTGAGACCAGACTGACGAGACGAATTGCTACACCTCACCTTCCCCCACCATTTAAACTTGAACCCTCTACCACCCCTCTCATATGCCGACCTAAGTAATTCAATGCGAGTACGGAAGCTCTATTGACGTCCACCGGTCTCATTCAACTGGTCGTTTTAACTGTATAATGCGCACGTAATTTATACCTTTTCGTATGCGCATAAAATATCCTGCAGTGCTAGAATAGTTTTTGATACTATGTAAAATAATATTGACGTATAAAAATTTAATAATAATAAAAATAATTTAATTTCTTATTGTATGACAAAGAAGTTGATGTATGGGTAGGTAGGTAGGAACGAAAGCTCAAAATTAGTTTGAATGTTCAAAAATTCTTAATTTCGAGATACAATTTTATTGTAAAAATGGATTTAAGAAACTCGAGAAATCGAAATCTAGTTAGACGTACAAATTCGGTTTTAGTTCGAATAGTTCGGTAGTCAAATGACTCAATGCAGAAACTGGAGCAATACTAACTGTAATCGAACGTAAAATGTTGCTAGTAACTCCTCTTTGTGCTCGAAATCGAACTATTTTGAGTCTCAATTATTGTTAATACCAATATAATTCCGGTGATTATTTGACAATCTGTTTATTCTCTTTTATTTCTTAAAAGCAAAGAAGACATTAATAATTAAATATGACAAAATTAATGTTTCCACTATAAAACAGCCTTACCGTGATAATGAGATGCATTTTTGATAACATAGAATTGAATCAGTTCGCTTGAAGTGCATCGAGTACTGATGAGCGCAATGGGTTGTGGAAAACAACGATAGAGCTATAAAACAGAGTCGGACATGTGGCGCAGATAAATCAGATACATTTGTACACGCGTGCCGACAGCCAGGCTTCACCAATTCACTGTTTTCATCATGTCTTCGTGAATTATGCTTTTAGTTTCTGAATATTTCAACGTGACATACATATGTATATATCCCTTTATGATTTTAATTTTTTAATATAGATTACTTACTTCACGTATTTGAAATTAAACATTTTATTAAAATTTCAAGCCCTTCAAATATATTGTTGTGATTAAAATAAAATTTTGAGTATTACAAATGTAAAATGTAGTTCTCTTAAAAAATTAATTAAAAGATATAAAACTACTTGCTGATCTACTAATCAAATACATTATTATCCGATTAAAATTACTACTTCGTTTTTAAAAGCTATTGTTGTACTTGTTCAATACGCTCTATTGTGTTGTTATAGAGAAATAGTAGTTGATACTGTGAATGTCGATAATCGGCGTAACTAACAAGGAGCTGTAGTATGAACTGATGAACTAACAATAGATTTGATTCTGACATATTGCGCTCGGCGTCAGTCGTTAGCCGACTCCATTATTTATAGGCAATCTTCGTCAACGTCAATGCTCCGTTCAAGCACCGCGGTTATTCAATGATGCCATATTGTGTTCGGAACTTGTGACATAATTTGAAATTAACTCTATGAAGCTGAAAGGACGTACACTGAAGTGATAGTTTAATACTCTTTTTTTGTCGTATGATCCAATGTATATTTTTTTATTTATAATAGGCAGTCTGACAAATGGCCATTGCTGATAATAATTTGTCACTGCCTACCATAGGCTCTATAAGATATATTAACCGTTCCTGTTATCACCAATACACTACCAACCTTGTCCCCTGTGCCTGTACACTGGCTCACTCATGCTTAAAAAAAGGCAACACTATAATACTAAGCATTGTTGTTGAGCGAGAATAAATAGTAAGTGGGTGGTACCTCGATGAGCTCGCTCTAAGCCCTACCGTCAGGTTTTAATATAATATTAATTGGACATCAGGGACATGTGAAAACATCAAATTTTAGCTTCATGCTAAAATAACAAAATCAAAATAAGCTATTTACTTATTTTATAACTTTAGTCGGATAAAATACTTACTTACTTAATACTTTATTGTACATCACACCACAAAGAGAAAAATACAAAACATGTATATTGCCTAAATAAATGTAAAATTATGGAGACCTTATCGCTACACAGCGATCTCTAACAGGTAACCGAGTGTAAGTAATTACAGATAGGATATGGGGTAGGTGGTGGTATTAATAAAATAATATTAATATTTAATTAAAACAAAACCAATTATTAAATGTAAATATAAAATACACATATTATACATACATATATAATATAAAACAATTTATATATATAATATAAAATATACATACTATACATATATCCATAAATAAATTACATTAGCAGTACATACAAAATTATAAGTATATGATATAAATACATACTATATACAGCAACAACGAATAAAACGATAAAACGATAAGTCCTCAATCATAACAAAAAAAGAAAAAAGAAAAGCAGATGACTAATACAAGAAATACTGAAATAAAAATATAATAATAATTTCCAGAATGACAATAATTTATTTGATATCAGTTAACAGTCTAATTCACTTCTCCGCAAATTTAGAGTTTAGTCCACTAAGTAACTATTTAGTAAAAAGGCCTCATGGCAGTTTATCATCCATAGTGTTTCCAAGATGTCAGATCTATAAGGTATGCTTTTCCAATAAACATTAGTTTATTTCTATTTATACATTTTATTTGTTAACTATTTAACGTTTCCGTTGTCATAATATATTTTTTGACGTCATTTTTTTTTTTACAAATTAAAGATATGTCATCAGCAAACAATACTATTTTGTTTGTCATCATAAACAAAAAACAGATACTTATATAAAAGAGAGAGATAAATAGTTCTTCATATTCAAATACTCAGGTACAAAATCAGAAGATTGAGTGCAGCTTCTACCGTAGTGACGTTACTTCCAAACCAGTGTTTCATTTTACACGCAGTTGAAGGACTCAGATAAGTCTTTAAATCCAATCCTGCGATTTATCCAAGCTTTAAATAAATATTTTTGACGAGATCAAAATTACCATCAACTGTCGAGAAACCTTTGTAAATCCAAATTGTTTATTATGCAGCAACATATGTATTTGCTTTAAACTTATTGACATTTGATTTAATATTAAAAAAACCTTTCTAAAAGAAGGTGGTAAAACAATGAGAGGTTGATAGTTATTAGGACTACCTAATTCAAAAATTGAAATAACCTTACCGCCACCAACCTTATTTCATTAAGTCAGGAAACACGTCATTGACAATAATTAAATATTTTATATGACTTACTTATTAACAGACTATATAGGATATTGATCTATCCTAAAACTATAAACTACACTTACGTTTAAATCTGTATGTTGTGTCAACTTCGAATTGTGTGTGCGAAAATAGAGTGCGAATTCGGAGAAAAGCGAATAAGCCTTACTTCCTTATAATATTAGTATGATACACAACGTCTCATATATAAGTGTAAGTGTTGAAAGTGTAAATATTAAGCCACAAAATTATAGTAAGCTGTATTTACTGCAGATAGAAACTTGTTTCTACCGGAAGTTATTTAGGGCTTAAAAAATAACTAAATATAAAAAAATTGTGCGGTCGTTGGACCTCCGTCAGTAACGAAATTCTTTGCTATATTTTTAGACTAAAAACGTGTTTTAAAATCTTCATTTTAAAACACTAAAAAAAATATCCAATAACAAATTAAAAAACGATCTAAATTTATGCAATTCATTGAACATTATTTTAGGAAAAAAGTAATCTATTCAAATTTAAAAATAACGAATTATGAGCTATATATAAAAAAAACAACTCACTAAGTTTATTTATTGACAACACACCTACACAGAAGCGTAATATAATCAATATAAGCACACATTATTTTAATTCTGTTGATTCAGAATAATGATATAAATTCTAACAGATATTTTGAATTTTTGAATATTTTCACTGTGAATTAAATATTTAGTGAGACACAAGATATGAAATATACAGTTTATTTACTTTTTTATACTCAGACAACTTGTTTAAATAAATATAGGAATGCAATCTGCAAATTGTTATTGTTTTATATAACATAATACCTAAACGACTGCGAATAATTATTGGTTTTTGAATTATAGTAGAAATCCGAACTAGATATGCACGGAAAAATTTAACTGTTCACGCGTTATATTCTTTAAAACAATGGGATTTAAAAAAAATAAGGTACAATCAGCATTTAGTTAACATGCAAAATATTATTATTTTTATCACGTATGATATACATTTTTAATAGATTATTGTCGATTGTCATTATTTTTTTTTTATATGCCCCGGGATGGCAAATGACTCTACTCCACCTGATGGTAAGTGGTAGTAGAGTCCAAACGCGACGACGGCCAGTACAGTCGAGAAGAATGTTCTGTTATGTTATGTTATCCTTGTTAATTTAGTTATTAAAACTAAATAAGTTTTTAAATCTTGTAATCGTTAACAATCACTATACGATTTTATACCTTTTAACTATTAATATAAAACTAATTTCATTTCTTTATAAAATAATCTTCCCTTCCTTAATAATGTTTGTTAGAAAATAGGACATTGGGACATTTTAAGCTCACCATTAGTACAAAAGGTTACTTATGTAGAATTATCAGATATTCTACCGCAAAACGGCAGTACTTGGTATTGTTGTATTCCGGTTTGAAGGGTGAGTGAGCCAATAAGATGTTATGTGCTTTGTGCCTGTAGTAATTACAGGCACAAAGGACATAACATCTTAGTTCCCAAGGTTGGTGGCGCATTGGTGATGTAAGCGATGGTTAACATTTCTTACAATGCCAATGCCTACAGGCATTAGTGACCACTTACCATCAGGTGGCCCATATGCTCGTCCCCGCCTTCCTTTTGTATAAAAAAATATATAAATACAAGAAAAATAATTAACAACACATAAATGCAAAACATAATGTTTAAAAGAAATAAAAGATAAATATGGCTTATACTGTTCAAAAGAAATAAAAGATAAATTGATTTAAAAAAGCCAACCATATAAGGATCTGTAAAAAAAGCGAGTGCGATATTTACTTAACACGGATTTTTCATTTTCACATCTTCCCATGTACACATATAGCAGAAATAACACATATTTTTCTTTTATAGAAAATACGTTTATCAAAGAGCCAATATTTTATAAAAAGCTTTTTTGCAAGCCAATGGTATTAATATCTACTTTAAAATATTAATCTCTTCAGCGCAGACATATGTATACATGGATTTGCCTATTCGATTTATTGCACCTGCCCTCGATTTTTCATTTGCTCGGACGAATTTGCTATAAACAATAAAGTAATGAAAAATAATCATCATAAAAGGTTATATGTAAATCGTTTTACCTTTTGAAATATTGATAGGGATTATTACTAATGTGAAGATTGAACGGTAACCGTGTCTATTTTTAGCCGATTTCACAGAAGAAGGAAGGAGATTAATAGTTCGGATACTCTATTGTGTGTATAATACGCAATATCTTCACTGATTGTTAGTCGATTTTTACATTTCTTTTATTATAAAGTACATTCTACAAATAATCGATTGATCGGCAATTGTAAACCGATTTTTATGATTCTTATTTTATTGAAGACGAATGTCCGACATTGAAGAAACTTTACGTATTAAAACATTTTATTGCAAAGCTGTACGTAGCAGATATAAAAACTTAGCCATGTAGTTTATAATTAAGCATAGTCTGCTTAAAACAATACTTTAGAAAATAATTATAAATAGAACGCAAGAAACTTTGACCTCACAATGTGTGTTCGACAGATATCTATGGCACACATTGGTTGCATTTACGGCGTCCCGAAGACATTACAAAAGCCATTCCCTTATCTAATGTTCTTCTTAAATTTATTTAACTTTTCCACGCCCTCACATCTTAGAAATCGTCCGATAAATATGTCAACAAGAAGAGGTCACCAAATCATGAGGGAATCGATTCCTATTCAATATTATCTAAACGAAACTTTTTTCTGTTTATTCTGTATACTCAGAATTTGTCTAAATTTGCTTTTTTATCTTTATAAAATAGATTAGCGGGAAAATAAACCACATGACGGTAAGTAATCGCCACCGAATTACCGCTGTTATCTATGTATTAGCGTGTAAGGAATATATATAATATCAACAATTTCTTTCATAGCCAATGCGCTACTAACCTTAGGAACTCAATTGCTATGTCGTTTGTGCCTATAGTTACACTAGATCACTTACTCTATAAATAGGAATACAACAATACTATGTGTCGCTAATTGGCGGTAGAATATCTCATGAGTAGGTGGTACCTACCCAGACAGGCTTGCACAAAGCCTTACCATCAAGTATATTCCAAATTTGAATTGGTATAAAATTAAAATTCGTTAAAGAATGATAATAATTATATACAAGATAAACACTTACCATTGTTAATAAATTGTAGTATATGCAGTGAAAAAATAATACTAATTTACCGGCAACAGTAGGCTTGCTTCAAAAATGTAAGAGCATTATTTGAAAAATATAAAATCGAACCAAAGAGATGCGACGACAAAGGGCACAGCACAAATATCCGAAATTAAATATCTAATTCAGTAAGTTCAGTCCATTAACTATGAAAAAATGGACGAATGAACAGTTAAAGAAAGAATAAAATTTTGTTGAGCTATAAATTAACCGGCCCCGAGGGTGAGCTTCGCAATCTGCATTAGTCGAGACGCACTTCTTTCCAGCGATTAAATGAAATTTCATGCCCGGTTGCCTACGGAAACTCACTGGACAAAGGTCCGAGATATTTAAATTGAATGCTTTTAATCCGACAAGATATCCTACTTTTTCTAGAATTACCTTTGCTAAGTCTATGATTGGATTCATATCGAACACTTTTATTAGAGTTAGAAACTATCGACTGTTCAGGAATTTAATTCTAGAAATTTCTAATTAGCCTGTTCTCTATATACGTAAAAGTTATAAATATAGTAATATGCTAATCGTTTTATTTATAAAAATGAAAATAATGTTTGCGTTAACATATGCGTTGTGTATTGAACACAAAATATCCCTATTTTAACAGTTATAATTGAAAATATATTTTGAGCTACATTTTGTGGCTCTCGAAATGTCTTGATACAGTAATAGATTAAACACAATCAAATTGAATAAACCTAATGATATTTATTAGATCAAATATCATAAGGTTTATACAAAATATCGAGTTTCGAAGACCCATAATCAAATAAAGTAACCGATGGTCTGGTTACCTACAGTGCTATTCTATAAGAACTCACTTGTGATATGTTGAAAACCGACGAAAGTCATATGGTGATACGCTTTTTTGATCATTTATATTGTCACTTACTGACATTTCATGATCATGTTCGGCAATGAGCTTCGCTTCTTACGAAATAACCCTACTGAACTCTATAAAGAATATATTATACCAATAATATACCAATAACCCTTCTAAACCTAAGTTTGAAAGCTATATAATACGTTTTGAATAACTCCTTTACAAAGGTTTGATTTATATAATTTCTTCTGAAACATAAACATCTACCCTTAAAATGTTTCAAATATAATACATAATAGCAATCCATGGAAGCAAGCTATATAAGTACAAAGTAAGAGTATATACTTTTACCAGTTATCATAAGTACAATAATTCAGAACTTTTATAACTTTTTCAAGCTGTGTTTTATGCATAACCTTTGGCACTCTTGTAGAATCTGATCACATAAATTTTTACAATGCGTTTTTAAGTAACTTTGCAATACAGCACAGCCTGACATATCCTCCATTTTAAGGGTAAATATATTTTTGTTACGTTCAAATTTAGTTATGTTAAATAATTACATAACATTGTGCAGTCAAATTAAGCAATATGCTTGTTGTCAGCAAAACAGAAAGAAATGCTGTATATAAAAAATATACAGATCGCAGTGCTGAAAAAGAGTGGCGATTAGTATGATCATGTTAACATTAAAAGCTATGTAGAAGAAGTGAAGATAATTGGTTAATCTTAGCCAATAATATTCAGATAGTATAGATTTTTTTTTACGCTATTAACAATTTTTTCTACAAAGGCCATTTATGAAGGAAAAGGTAATACGAAATTACCACAGAACCTTATAATCGACCTCGTTGACAAAAATAGAAACAATATTGACTCTGGTACACCTCACGCAAAGACTTAGTTTTATTTGTATCCTAATAATACAATAAATAAAATATATTTAATCTTTCGTCATTTTTCAACTTTTACGTAAAATCAAAATATATTGTCGGCCTGAATCTATTTTATAAATATTTCAAAACAGATGTTTTTACAAGTAATTAAAATAAATATAACTTAAGTAAATGTAAAATTAAAAAGTATTAAATATTACAATACAGTTTTGTTATTATGATTAAATAGTATTTTACCTGTAAACATTATTATTTATATTATATTGAACATATATGTACATACATATTTATAGCTAACCTGAAATCTTTAGGTAAATAATGCAGGTTTTTATAGAAAATTAATTGATAAAATAGTATACAACATTACTACACACCCATGCAGTTCTCTACCTGTGGTTATACATTTTATTACGCCTTTAATAGGTAATAATATAAATTATATATATAAGGTAACAAAGGTACATGAAAGTATTGGGCATAAACGTTGCTCTGTAAAAATACAAAGGGTTTAATTGTATTAAGTTGTGATTTGAGCTAACACTGAACACTGCAAAACCATTATAAACCAATAGTTCAGAAAAGGGAAATGTATCGTCACATTGATGGATTTAAATTTTTAAAGAGAACTCGAAAGCTTGTTGAGCACTCCATTCCTGTGAGATTCTTCCTTTTTTCTGAATTTTAAATTTCTTTATGTACCTACTCCGATTTGAAAATAGGACACATATCTTGTGCTAAGTAATTACAATTAAGTTTAAGAATAAAAACGTATTTTTACGCTATATTTAGTGGTGGTAGGTATCTGTGCACGTCTGTCTGGGAAAATTGTTGTGTTTCGAATATAAGGAGACTGCAATTATATGTACAAGGTATCTAGTGTTCGTTACCGTTTTCGATTTCATGGTTGGCACAATTACCGTGTAAAAAATCATTCAAGTTATTAAAGAGTCAAATGTGTCAATGAGTGAAGTTGACCACTCACCATAAGATACCTACTATCCTTATTTAACAAAATTATGAGATCTATACTTCCAATCTCAGCATTATTAACCAATGTTATATTGTGGCGTATGTTTAAAAAAAATACAAACAAAACTATAGCAAATTTAAACCATATATCGTAAGTAATATGACAGAAAATAAGATTAAACTAAAAATACCTGAGCTCGCTTGGCCCGGATTTACGTATCGCAATCGAAAGCTCGGTTCTATCCCCTTCTGCACTAATCGAGCAATTTCTCCCATGTTATTAAGGGAAAATGGGAATATTTGCAGGCCGTTGCGTTCTTAAAATGAGGTTCTTATAGATGGTATTGAATCTTTAAACAAATTTTTCGACCTACTAACCCGAGAGCCACTTTATGGTATGGGATGAAAACGCTTTTACACCATTCAACCTTCCCTTAGTTATTTTTACCTAAAGTTTAAGAATTTAATTACTTTTGGTTCATAAATTACGTTACGTTAACCTACTGGATTACTAAGATGGAAACGTAAGTGATAATTTAAAATACTATGAAACACAAACGATATTTCCCCGGGGCAACGTTAATGTTCCGGTGGTAGCGTTCGTCCATTCGACCGAATCTCTGGAAATTAAGGCAGGAAAAAAGTCAATAAATCCAAGCAAGCTGGGGCAGATAACGAATGTCTCTAGAGCGACACAACTCGGCTGGAAAATCACAAGAGCTCGCTTGCGTTAATGTGACCCTAAGACCTTCAATGTTCCACTATATATTAACTAAGCAAAGCCATGTTATTGAACTCCTATCATTTGAAAATGTGAGATTTATTTTCTAATAAATATGTAAGTTATTAAAAGTTTGACTACCTTCACTCATGATTCATAACTTCTTAAAGATTTTCAAATGTTATAAAGTAATTAAATTGCAGAGCAAAGTTAGCGCGTCGCGAATGCCGACCGGTCCACTAGTAGAAGTTGGTCAACTAATCCAAGTTTTCCCGTACGGACTAATGAGACGAGTTTGATTTGAATTCCCTGAACACTAAGAATATAGGCACCTTTAATGCTGTTTTCATACTATTCTTTTTCGATGACCTAAGTATAATAATAAATAGCTCTTGATATTTGAATTAAATTATTATCTTATCGAATTTAATTTTATGCGATAATTAAGTGATGATCGCACAACCCTTTTAACAATTTAATTTGCTCATTATATATTTATTTATTAATTTATTGTTAACCAAATAAACTTTATTTCCGTAGCGTAACAATTACTTAGGCGCGATAACTAAGATTTTCGATTTATTAAAATAAATATTGACACGTTATTGATCCAACCAAATGTTAAACACTGCTTAACGGTCAATTAAACCAAATTGTAACATTATAGATAACTTTGATCTTTGTTAATTTAGGTTACATATGTTTCCCGTAAAATCCCAAGAAAATTAGATATCTAAGCGTATGAGAGTTCGCCTGAAGCGTTATTTAGATACTGAAACTAAGACCGGAGTTGGAAAATTATCGTAGAGGCATGTTATCTCTTAGTAATAGTGAACAAACAAACTTACTAGTGCTTGGAACCTGTGATGAATATTATAGAATATAAACATAATTTAACGCCATAATTCACTGCCTGTTTAAAACTTTAACTTTTCTCATTTTAACAATGTAAGCTGATCCAAAATCTGAATAAATACAAATTATAAAAGATTTTATATCCTTATTCATAGAATATTTTGATATTAATGTTATTTATTATATAATATACACATTAAAAGAATAAGAAAAACACTTAAATTATCAATTTTACCACTTTGACATGTACTCATTTTCTCTCAAAGAGAATTCCGGAAGTTTCTTAATTAATTGATAAAACAGACCTGTGACTTTATTGCTCCACACGTCGACAAACAAAGCGTTTTGCCTTCGTAATGGAAATTACATACCCTGAGGTCGGAAATCAAATTGACAGAAGAGGTTAAACAAACGATGTGGTCAGGGAGCCCAGACCGTGGTCCGTCGAATATTAATCGGTTGGTAAATGCGCTTTTATTTGTTTTTCCTTTACCGCGTTAGCACGCCAGACGTCTGGCCAATGGATCAAGCCAACACTCCCGACTCGGGTAATCGAATGGCGGCAAATCGAATTGATGCCCCTAATACTGAATCTCGAAATTAAGAAATTCTTCAGTTTCAAATATATTTTTTGTGCTTTGAATTTCAAAAGACGTAAACGATAATATTCATTACTTGAAAAGCTTTTATTTTATGTAATACAAAGGGTTTTTGAAAATCTTCATATTATTATTATTTACTTGTAAAGCTGCTGGCATCTTCATCTTTGAGAGATTGATTAATAATGTTCTCTTGCAGAAACTTTTTACAGTGTGATATCATCTGAAATGTATTGAAATAAACGTATATGTGTAGAAATATGTATATTTTAGATAGCCTTATTTCATTAATCTATTTATGTATTAACTAACTAAATTCAGAGGATAACATTTGCATACAATAAAATAAATCATAAGCTTAACTAAAACTGAAAATTTAAGTTTTATAACGTATACGACATCTTCTAGGCAAAATTTTGCCAATGTTCTATGCTTAACATGATTTTGATGATTTTGTTATCGATTCGTCATTTTTAAAAATGATAGCCCAGCATAGAAATTGATGTTTATTGAAGGAATTTATAACGAAAAAAAAAACAATAAATAAATGTGGAGTAAAATTAATACTCACAGTTTCATTATGTATATAAAAAAATATCCTATTATTATTATAAACTATAGTCACGAAGTATACGCGCCACACAAACACAAGGGAGTAAAGAGCAGAGACGAAGCGGACCATAACGTGCCGTTTGACGTCACGACGGCGGGCAAGATCGATTTGAATAAGCCGAGCTTAGCCCCAAAACGTGCCAATAGAGTATGAAAATGTTTCTACTAAAAAATAAAATGAATGTCCTATGTAATACGTTTTCGTCTTAAAAGTATAGCATTCATAACACATAATCACAAATATGAGATATAAGACTAAGAAATATAAATCTTAAAAGATAAAGGTCCCTAAATAAGACGTAATAACTGAAACAACTGAACTATGTTGCCTTATAAAGATATAATTAAATCTATAATAATAACCTGCTGATGGCGTTGTGTGACTTCTTGATTCATTCTTTTTATTTCCTGCTTTAGATGAATATCATCTTCAAAACGCTTACTGACCGACCAAGAGCCATGGCTAAATACTAATGGCAAAACATAAGCATGTCCTGTAATAATATAAATTATTGTAATAATACGCATATATATGCCTACTTATATATATACATTTATTTACATTAGTTATTATTATAAGTGTTTAAATTTCAGCTCAACCGGAGGAAGTGACTTAAAATTTAGATGCAAGATTGAATCCACACATACATAAATAGAAGTTATATAAAAGCTTGAAAAAGACAGTATCCTGACTCACTGACTGACTTGAGAGATATCTTAAATATGTAGGATTGCGTTTTTTTAGAAAACCAAAATAAAATAAATATGATAAAGATAAAAATAAATAACAGTATTTATATGTTTAAAGACATACTAAAAAGAATGAAATTTGTTATGACGTTTATAGTTCTGTAGGAACAGGAGGATCCCGGGTTGATGTTTATATTGGATTATCATATTTTTACTTGACGTTATCTACACATTCTAATCTAGACTTTGTTTTATCTATCTCAGGATCTACCAATCGTATTTTATAAAATCTTTTAAACTTATTTTATCCATTAATCGGAAAGATTATTAACTATATAACATCATACTACTACATGCATATATATATTGGGATTATATTATGAATATGCAAAATTTAATCCCAAATGGTAATATATAATAGGTAAAATAAGTATAAATACATAACAAAGTTTTTGTTGCTTAATCACCGCTACGGTGCAGTAGATTGATGTGATTGCTTGTCGGTAAGTGGCTTTTCGTTTGAAAAAATGCACGTGAACAATAAACTTATTTTAAGGAATTAATTAATGTTTTTTTAAATGTATAGGCTAGCGCTTGACTGTTATAACACCTGATGGAAAGTGAGATACAGTCTAAGATGGAGGGCGCTTGCCTAAAAGATGCCTATCACTCTAGACTTGAAGGTACCCACATTGTAGGTGGGAAAACGGAGGTCGGGAGGGTATTTCAGACCTTGGCGGTGCGTATCAGAAACGAGGAAGCAAATCGTTTCGTACGTGTCTTAAATACGTCAACTACGTACGGATGCAGATCTTTTCGATGCCTCGCAGTTCTATGGTAAAAAGGTGACGGGGGAACCAAATTAAATAGTTCCTGAGCACACTCTCCGAAATATATCTTGTAGGATACACGTCCCATAAATGGCTGCAGTACTCCATGCACGATCTGACTTGGGCTTGATATTGGGTATGTATGCGAGTTACAGTAATACTCTACTAAGTTTCTTAACCGTTCTTATATGTAGAATATAAGAATAACTTTATAATTAAAACCATGAAAAATGTCGATTTCAAAGTGCTTGTTATTATATATTTCGTCTACCAAACCTATATTATATAAATTACTATATTAATAAATTTGATATTAAAAACAGTTAGCGGCGGTGTTACAGCAAATTGAACGTATAAAAACTTATGCCATGAAATTATACATATGTATGTAATGTGCCAAGCTGTGAGGACGTCTATTTATCTTAATAAAAAAACACAATAAACTTTAAACGATAAGCCGTCTGAAACACGAATTTCGACAATTCGCTATTCAAATAGACGTAATTTCTTCCGCGTTTACCTTTAATAGTTCCAAGTGAGCCGTCACTAATGACGCCCATGTTGTTATAAACTTTCTTGCCATCGTCGTGGATACGCGTTAACCAAATGTCTCTCAAAGTTTTGCTGAATTCCACAGCCCTATAAATACATCCGTACGGATTCTTCGACGCAGATGACGCCACCTTTTTACATAACTTTATTCAGATATTAACCTTGCTTTATAATTTAATGTCTAACATTATTAAAAAAAAATAATTGCTTCCTATATAATATTATTTCGTTAAAAATATCTGTACTTTAAAACGCTCAACTGAACTGGTGTATAGTGTTATTTTTTATTATGTAACATATTTTTATTATACGTAACCCGTTCATTAGTCTTAATAATCATGAATTATTCACAATATATACCTTTTCGATAAGCTCTTTCTTTAACCAGGAAGCGCTAAACTGGGTCGAATCTAAGTTTAATGATTCCAAAAGATCCTTTCCAATTATATTATTCTCATTACAATGCGAGTCACCATCAACCTCATCATGAATAATTAAAGGCCTCTCGACTTCAATATGAAACACATCATCATTCGCAGCCCAAACAAGCACATCATTAATGACGTTACAATGCACCTAAGAGAGTTTATTTTGTATTTACATTTTATTTACTTTATTTAAAACTTGGAGCTTCTGACTTGGTTGGTGTGGAAAACTAATTAGCATGCCATTAAAGTTAAGAATATTTATAGGGAAATACAAAACAAGATTAGAGAAAAATTAAACGTACGATATTTAATTTCCATTTAATATTATTTTTTCTTTTAATATTTTTAATATTTGAATGAAATGAAAATAATGGGGAATAGGAGAAGGAAGTAAGAATATTTCATGAAAGCAACACATTAATTGTTGTCAAAGGATAATGCCAGGATTTGTATGGACTCTGGTCCCAACTCCAATAGCGACGTGTAATACATCGTTGGATAGGTATTTTTAGGCTGAACAGAAGTTACTATTAACGCTAAGTTCTAAATCTTAGTTCAGACGGCGCTATTGGAGATGGACCCAAAATTCGCATCCTCCTTTGTTTGTATTTTTGTTAGTATTAACATTATTGTCTCATTTTTTTTATTCCTTTAAAAACCCCTCAATTGTCAAAACAAGGAGTCATAATTATATTGCTCCTTTACAATAATATTGAGTCTTAATTCATGCCTGACTACATATTATATATATATTCGAATTCGGCATCGTATGACTTGAGATCTCAGACACTACCGAATGGATGTATATATAATAATTTTCACTAATGGACGACTTCATGAAAAAGAGTTAGGTATATAGGTAAGTAAGGTTTTTTTTTTAATTGGATGAAGTATAAACAGTATCGTTGAAGATGTCGGAAAAAATCATGCCGACTGGGATCTTTATTAGCATGGGCTGCCAACTACCAATAGTTATGTATAAGGATATAAACGTTTTATGTGGACCCTTATTCTACCATGGACGGGTAGCTAGTATAATATATTTAAAATTAAAATAAAATTACGTTTAAGTAATCGCTTAATACAGACTTTGCAATAGCTGTAATGGGTGTTGGACAAAAATATATATCCGATGGCATATTTGAAGACAGTGAATAAAGAATATCAATAGCCACAAGACCATCAGCCAAAAATATAGGCTTTCTTTCTGTAATAGGTAGCGCTTTTCCTGCTTTTGCATCTTTAACATTTTTTTTACCACGATTAACTTTTTTTGTTCTTTCAACGTCTTCATCGTCTAGTTCACTAGGCCAACTAAAACTATTTGCCAATTTTATTATTAAATATAAAGCATTAAATTGATCTTCAATATTCTTCTCATTAAATACCATGCAATTTGGATTGTCAAAGTCAGTCATAAAACAAAAAACGTCACCTTCTGTTACTCTGCAACAATATCAATTAATATATTTTAACCGTACGAAAATCATTAAAAGCCCAGATAAGCCCATTTAAGATTTTATTTTAATTATTTATCAAGTATTTATACCTATACATACATTAATAAATTCACTGAAGTGCATAAAGCTAAAGAATCGAAGATTTAATTATACAAGTTAGGTGCAGAGATTTATTATACTTTTAATACATCGTAATTTTCATACTTCGTACTTACGTAATCAAAATGATGCAATAGCAATTTCAACTCAACTGAAAATAACTATCAAAAGGACTAATTATTAATTTTACCTCGGCATATCTGAGGACACTTTGATAGAATTATTGCATGAAAAGGCACATGATTCTATTTCCAGTATAAAAGCTTCTGCAGCCCTAATATTATTAGTATACACTACGAGACTCAAATCAATCAGCTGATCTTCACCAAACACTACACCAGACATCATTTTCACTATAAATAATTGAGATGCCGGAGCAAGTGGATTTACCACAAAAACTTTTAAAGGTTCTAATAATGGCTTACTGATTTCCGATGAAGTCATTTAGGTAATTGAATTAGTTACGCAGTTGAAACTATTAAAGAAAATGATAAGTCTACGTATTTTTTGTTATGTAATTATTTCCTCTATGAATATTTATTTACTTTTTTTTTAAATTATGAGACTTTATGCAGATAACTCAAATAAAAGAACACACATGAAAGGAGTATGTACTGATGCAGTTTTAATTTAAAATAGAAATATATGACCTTCTTAATGAAAGATACATCTTCAAGAAACAATATAATAACACATTTTACTTTCTAATATAGTGAACAGTTATATAAAAGTAATATTGACAAATAATAATTATTATAAAGTTGCGTCTAAACTAAAGTAACCTTTGTGTTGATGCCTAAAAGCTTATCTAATTAACTAGTTGTTAATAATAATAATAATATTAATTTAACAGACAAAAATCATTTAAAACAAAATTTTATATAAAAATAAATATCTATGGTATTGACCATTGAGGAGTTCTTTTGTTTGGAGCTAATTCTTGATGTTAAATCAGATCATGCTTAACATAAAAATGCATTGTCATCAAAACTGAGCCAGCATGTAATATTTCAACACCGTATGATAAGTGGAGGTTCTAATTCAACTTGCAAGATTTTGCCCACTCAAGAAACAACCTGCAATAAAATAAAATAAGTCTGCAATCAATCAAGTATAAGGTAACTCGAAATACTTCATTATAACATAACTTATTAAATTGCTAAAAAAATTACTAATCAAATGACCGTAAAAATAAAAATTCACATAAATTTAATAGTTTTCAAACTTCTATATATATAAATGTTGCATTAATAGATGTTTGTTACCTTAGACAGAAGAAAAAATACCGTATTTCATGTTTCTAACACCTAAAATGACATACTTCTACACAAATATTTACCCACAAATTCTTATAGGGACGGTTCTTTTTAATTTTTAAAGATTGGTTTTTTCATACAACAGAAGCCTAAAACCCGATTACCACATAAAAATGAAAAATGGCTAACTTACGTAAAAAAATTCATTCCCAATTACACTATGTATCAAATACATGATGGTATTCATCAACTATCATAGTACATATCAAAGTAACGTTTACTTACAATTCTCTGAAATCCACAGATTTTTAGTTATACAACTTTTTTCAAATTTTTTTTTTTTTTTTTGTATGTCCGGGATGGCAAATGACTCTATTCCACCTGATGGTAAGTGGTAGTAGAGTCCAAACGCGACGACGGCCAGTACAGTCGCGAAGAATGTTCTGTACTAGCCGTCACCGCCTTGCCGGCCCGCAAGATGCCCCTTCACGCCTCGTTTGAAGGAACCCGGGTTGTAAGAGGAGGGGAACACGTGAGCTGGTAAGGAATTCCATTTTTTGGTAGCGCGATAAAGAAAGGAGTTGCCAAATTTCTTTGTGCGCGATGGAATTGATGTCACAGTTAGGCGGTGACATCGAGAACCAGCTCGCGTGGACTTAAGAAGGAAGAGGGAAGCAGGAATTAGAGAGAATAATTCCTCAGAGCACTCGCCGTGATACAGTCTATAGAAAGCGCTCAGTGCTGCTATCTCGCGACGCAATTGTAAAGGTTCAAGGGTGTTTGTGACCTTTACGTCGCCAATAATACGTACTGCACGTCGCTGCAACCGGTCCAAGGCCTCCAGTAGGTACTTAGCGGAGCCATCCCAAAGGTGCGAGCAATATTCAACGCAAGACCGTACCTGTGTTTTGTATAACAGGCACAGTTGATGTGGCGTGAAAAAACGCCGCACCTTGTTCAGAACTCCGAGTTTCCGTGAAGCTGTTTTTATAATAGCCTCGATGTAATCCCTTGGACTAAGGTCGCAGCGAACGTCCATCCCCAGCATGGCGATTTTGCTTTGTATCATCAGCGGTATGCCACAGAGGGAGGGATAAGGGAAAAATGGTGACTTTTTCGCTGTGAGAGCGCATACCTGTGTTTTATTGGCATTAAACTCAACAAGATTATCAGAACCCCATTTGGCGATGAGCTCTAACGTCCTATCGAGTTCAATGACAAGATTCTCCCGCCTCTCCTCAGTTTCCGCCCGCTCAGCCACTGCGCGTCCGTGGTATCCACATGCACTGTACTATCATCTGCATAGCAATGTATGTTCCCAAGGGAGAGCATATCATTGATATGCAAAAGAAAGAGTGTGGGAGATAGCACATCCCTGGGGGACCCCAGCATTCACTACATAGAATTGTGAAGCGCAACCATCTACTAAAACACGAAGGCTACGCTTGTGTAGGAAGCTGGCAATCCAGGTGCATAGCTGAGCAGGCAGACCATATGCCGGTAGCTTGGAGAGAAGACTTCTGTGCCAGACCCTGTCGAAAGCCTTGGAGATATCGAGGCTGACAGCCAACGATTCTCCATGCTTGTCGATAGCTTCACCCCAGAGGTGTGTTACGTACGCTAGAAGATCACCTGTGGACCGTTTTGGTCGAAACCCGTACTGACGATCATTAATTAGAGTGATCTTCTAGGTAATGGATCAGTTGGTTGTTTACAATCCGTTCCATCACCTTACAAAGTACTGAGGTGACAGCTATTGGTCGATAATTTGCCGGGTCAGACCGATCCCTCTTCTTCTCCAAGTCTCCGGCACACATCCCGAAGAGAGAGAAAGTTGGAACAGGTGCGTTAACACAGGAGACAGCTCCGCCGCACACTTCTTCAGCACAATGGCTGGTATTCCATCAGGACCGCTAGCTTTCCGTATATCAAGTGATTGCAGCTCCGCACGCACATCACGTTGCCTGATTTTGATGTTAGGCATCGTGTGGGCACATGAAGGTATTGTTGGTGGCTGCGCACTACAATCATCGATCACAAAGTAATCGGCAAAGAGTTTAGCCAGGAGGTCGCCTTTCTTTTTTTTTGTTCTATTCAAATTCATGAATTCAGGTTTCGATTGCTCTTCCGCCAATAGAATAGAATGCATCTAATATCTATGATTAAGTCATACCATAATTATAAAGGTAAGTTTCGTTAGTTTTTTGTTTTTTTGTCGGCAAATAATATTAATCCGATTGATATGGAACTTTTATATTATTAATTTATAGTCATAGCTCGGACATAGGCTAAATAATCTAAGTAATGTAACTTTGGTACGAAGCAAGTTTGAACCTCAAGGAAGGACATAGGCTACTTTTTATACCTTACCTACTGACCACGCCACTTAAGTCTAACACGTAGGTTAAGCCACGTTCGTAAGCTAGTATTGCCATCAATCCACGTAATTCTTTGTTCAGTAGCAATTTAGAAATTCGTTTTGTATATATACTTATTAAGTACTTAATAAATATAAATGTATACATTTTTAGTACCTAATGATATTTACAAATGCACCTAATGAACAACATTTCTAATGTCACCGTTACACTGACAGTTGCTGATAACGATAAGTGACACTTTGACACGTCAATTGTCAAAAAATTGTTTAGAAAAAGAAATGTTTCGTATAATAATTAATAGATAATATTAGTCATGGCCTCATCAAAAGATAAACACATTGTAGTATCCCCAGCTACTTCAACTACATCAATTAAATCTCAGATCCTTGAACGATCTCCATCGGTATCATCGAATAGAGAGGATAAATGGCCGGAACTATTGTTATCCAGACCAGAGAAGTCGTATTTTTATAGTACAAAATGTAAGTAGGCTGATTATTATATTACCAATTTCTGAACATACATTATGTTAACTTAAAAACGATGCTAGAGAAAGGAGAAATGAACTAAATTCTAAATATTTACTGATTTATAATTTTTTTTTAAATGTTGTTGTTTGCTTATTCAAGTGAAACTACGCCGTTCAGATAAGTTACACATGTTTTATTCACCAGGCCATCTGGGCTTTATGTCAAAAAAAAAAACCTGACATGAACAAAACTAAACTTCTTAAAACAGCGGTAATTGCTATTTTGCTATAACATTGTGTTGTATAAGAATACTTTGTATACATACCTATGGTGAAGCTATATTTATGTGGAAGACTTATTTCTTAATCTTGTAGTGCTTCTGTTATAATTTTAGCCTTTGATAAATCTCTATTTATGAGAAATAAGTTGCAATAGTTGAATAGTATGCCTTTTGATACTTGTTACGACAACCTGTGTGTAGCTATGATTTCAATAGCTAAAGCCTCCTATCCTATCCTGTCCTATCCAGACAAAAATACTTACCCTACAAGTATAATTTTAAATATTGCTTCTCACCCTTTATAAGAATTCCATTCCAATTTGCAAAGATTAACATAAAATATAAAACCAATAGTGCTCATTATTGTCAATACATCTTAAGAATCTTCACACTAAACATGTTGTACCCTTAGTAGACTACTGATTATAGTTGTGTTATATAAATTACTTTAAACATAAAACTTTTTAAAACTTTATAAGTAAACTATTCATAGCAGTAATGCATCCTTAAGTGGACAATTTAAAACTTTCTTTGAAATTATATAAAGTTTATTGTTAAATAAGTATTAGTTCTGAATAGTCTTGAGCATCCTGAATTTTGGTATTGATTGGCTAAGATGTTTTGTGGCCAGTGCCTGAAGTTACACTGGCTCACTCACCCTTCAAGCCAGTAAATAACAATACTAATTATTGCTATTTGGCGATAAAATATGCAATGAGTAGGTGGTACCTACCTAGACGGGCATGCTTGCACAAAGCCCTACCACCCGGTAAAACCACCACATACAATTTACATATACAAAATTAATTAAAAAGACATTCAGCAAAATTATGATTGTGTATATGGGTGTGCATGTGTAGTGGTGTCAGACGGTGGATCTTGTGTATTTATAACTTAAACCTTACTATGAAATTTTAGTTAAAATGTTAAATATGATTCAATCGGTAAATAAACAATTGTTTACCTTCCCGATTTACTATCATACATTTTCGAAGGGCAAGAAAAGCTGTCGAAAACTTGCATCTCTACTAACTTTATTTTTTTATAGAATAGGAAGGTGGACGAGCATATGGGCCACCTGATGGTAAGTGGTCACCAAACGCCCTTAGACATTGGCTTTGTAAGAAATGTCAACCATCGCTTATAGCCAATGCGCCACCAACCTTGGGAACTAAGATTTTATGTCCCTTATGCCTGTAATTACACTGGCTCACTCACCCTTCAAACCGGAACACAACAATATCAAGTATTGCTGTTTTGCGGTAGAATATCTGATGAGTGGGTGGTACCTACCCAGACGAGCTTGCACAAAGCCCTACCACCAGTAAAATTTATACATACTTATTGTGAAATAACACAATAAATATATCTATAATCATCGTTATTAGAATCAATCTAAATGAATATAACTTATAAAATATGATGAGGGTATGTAAATAATATAAGAATAATACAAAGTGAAGTGATACTCCAAATAATCTTACTGATAATGTTTTTACAATGATCTCTGTTTTTTAAATTATTATAAACTTCGAGAGAATTCAGACACTGCAAAATAATAATTTATCAAATAATGAACACTTATTATTTTTCCTCTGTAATAAAAAAAATACATTTAATTTTATTACTCAGATAAAGTTTATTCTTATAAATAAACAATGTTGCATGTGAGGCAAATAATAGTAAATAAACGTGCATGCGTAATAAAAATCCATCTCTGGAAAGCACACTGTATGAAATTGAAATTAATCAGCATTTATATTTGGGTCTACGAAACCTAGAACTCTCTTATTAAACGGTGTCTACGTTTTGAAACAGATGGCAGCACTGTTACGAAGTATTGATTTTCTCCGCAACACATGCTTCGTGTGAAATCAATATACTTTCTGAGCTCACTGGAAAAACCATTCGAGTGACATTATCCTTCGAGGTGCTTTCTTGTGATCAAAATAAATAATCTTCTATAATATCTAATCAGTTACTACTACGATATAATAGTAGTATATTATCAATATTACTATTAAAAACTGGTGAAAATGTACATAAAAGAGTAATCAAGATTTTCGCGTTTGTGTTAATTGTTTCGCTTCATAGTTTTTTTGCTGCATTATTATGCGTTCTCTAACCGCGGTGCATGGGGTGGATCCCTTGCCTGATTTGGGCATAACATCTCGAATACAAGGTGACGATAATCCCGATGCCGACATGGCCGGAGCGCAGGATACAATTTACCTTTGCAATTTTCGCGTTTCTGTCGATGGAGAGTGGCTTTGTTTAAAGGAATTGCACGATATGGAAATGCAAGATTCTTTTACTCGACAATCTGATCACGGTGCCATAACATCGCCGGACGATCCGATGCATTCTTTAATGGGTAATAATTGCGTTTCTTATAAAGTAATTTGAGTTTCGAGTTTTTATTACAGATTATACTTATAAAGTGCAACAGTTACTGCGATTAATATACAAAATGTAGCTAGCAAATGCATCAACTGTCAATACTTTTATTACCTTAAAATATGATAATATAAAATAATATTTTTTTTTGTTAATTATTGAGATTTAACATAATAAGTTACGACATTTTCTTGTAGCTCGAGACCCCGTAGTGATAGAGCGCAGCAATCTCGTGAACATCTCGAAGCTAATTGTGAAGGAGTTGATTGAGCAATCTCTTCGTTTTGGCCGGATGCTCGATAGTGACCACTTGCCGTTACATCATTTCTTCATTGTTCTCGAACATGTCATGCGTCATGGACTTAAACCCAAGAAGGTAACTTTAGTTGCCTACAACATTTAAAGATTGTTCTACATTTAAAAAATATACATAATTTAACACTTATTTATTGAAACAGGGTCTTCTTGGTCCGAAAAAGGAATTATGGGATATACTTCAGATGGTCGAGAAGTATTCACCGGAAGCAGCTGACATAACAGCCAGTATCAGGGATTTGCCGACTGTCAAGTAAGTCTACTCAGTGAAAGTCAAGGCCGATAGAGTTCATACGCGCAGAATAACTACTCATTGTGAGATTGTATTACATAATAACCTAAAACAGTTAACATTGACATTTTTTAATGCAAATATAATATAAATGTCCATCTTTGTTGTGTTGTGTTAGTTATTGTTGCTAATTGATTAGTACTATGTCACATTATTTCGTCATACCGACATGCACACCCACAATTTTTTACAGTCGAATTAATCTAAATAAAAATAGACAAACATATTTCAGATAAAGTTTATAATTATTAATTTGTGTTGCAATAAAATGTTTACTTTATTTATATATGCTTTTCAATCGGTGATTTCTAAACATTTTTTTAGGCCCATTAGTTTGAAATATAAGTCATTGAAATAAAAAATACTTATAAAAGAAACTAATATCAAATAAAAAAACATACTACTTTTTTTTATTTGTTTACAATAAGGACTGCCATGGGACGCGCGCGGGCTTGGCTTCGATTAGCACTAATGCAAAAGAGACTTGCGGATTACCTCAGAATTTTATTAGAGCATCGTGAAGAAACTCTGGAAGAATATTTTGAACCGCATGCATTAATGTTAAACGAGGAAGCTGTGATTATTACTGGATTATTAGTCGGTCTAAACGTTGTTGACTGCAATTTGTGTGTTAAGGTAATAAACGTCAGATTCTTGTTTTTAAAACAACTTACACTTGACGAATTTGTAGCGGATCCGGAAACACTCTACATAATAGAACCATCCGAACCAGAACAAACATCCGTCTGACTACTACAGGTTTTAGGAGTCAATCAAAACAATAATTGTAGCAATCAATCGATCTAATAGTTTTGTCAGATTACATTAAATAATATCATTAAATTAAAATAAATATTTATTTTTTCTTTAACTTTACTGATTATTCAAAAAATAAATTAATAATGAGAAAAATGTTTTGGAGACGATTTTTTTTTTTTTCAAAATTGTAACTAGTTTTTCTTATTTACTTATAAATCAAATATTTTAGGAGGAAGACTTGGATAGTCAACAAGGCGTGATCGATTTCTCATTATATCTCCGTGGCAGTAACTCGTCAAACGATTTGTCCGGCAACGGTAATGGTAACAATGAACCGAAACAACGCCACATCAACACGATGTTGGACCAGAAGAACTACATCGAAGAGTTGAATAGACACCTCAAGTGAGTCCCAATTGTTACTGTTATAAAATTCACACGAGTTCAACAAAGGCGCGTTTGTTATATATTTTTTTTATAATTTATTTATACAGAACATACAAGTTACATAGCTAAAAAATATTGCCAAACTACTGATACAGTTTGTAGACTTTTGCTCTGTTACACAATTTTATATTATAAGGTACATATTTAAAAAAAAAATAAAAAAATTAGCAATTTTTTCTTTTATTCTTTTAACAACAAGTTTTATTGAAATTCACCTGTGCATGCTTTGATCTAAAAACTATTTGAAACCAGTTCAACCCAAACACTTGAGGTGAAACTTTGCAAACATTTATATAATGCTAGTAACAATAAAATATTTTATACAAATTAAAAAAAAAAACTTATTGGTTTAAGTTCATTATTAATAAAATATTACTTATATATATTTAATTGTAATTTAGTTATATATTTTGACAATCATTCACTTTAGTTTAAATTGTTCTTTTTTGTTGTTATTTCTTAATTTATTTATTTTAATTACTGCGTTTTATGCAACTAAATTATATTTTATTATCTACAGACAATATATATGTCCAAAGATATGAATTTAAATTATAATTATATAAAACTAACATTATTTTTTTAATCTAGCAAAGGTAACAATGTCTTGATATTTTATAATAGCGCTACGGTCGCGAACCTTCAGTCAAAAGTGGAAAGTTTGACCACAACTAACGCCCTGATGAAGGAGGACTTGGCGATCGCCAAGAACACAATGATTCAACTGGTCGAAGACAACAATCAACTTAAACATGCTCTCGGTAATTCCCCTTTAATATTCTAACGATACACATATTGCTTTATACTTTTTTATTAATAGTTATACAATATACGGTTAATGCTTTGAAAACATTGTTGTATTTGTATAAAACTTGAGGATTGAAGATTTAATACGATACTAACGATAAGCTTGAAACACTCGTGTGAAAATTCTTCGCAATACTAGAGACTGCATTAGATAAGACACCTTCCAATGACTCACTGTCTTTTGTATCGCTTAGTGGGCATTAGTATGCCGGTAACACCGCACGTCGGTATATTGTCCAAATAATAATTATATTAACAAAAACCGTTATGCGCTATCGAACGATGGGCAATTCTACAGCAAAGAGTCAAAGGAAAACGTATTGGATGAAAAACTGTGAGCTATTTCGAGATCTGTCTATTTGTGTACATGTTTATTTATAACGAAATGTAGACGTACGTTTTTATTTTGTTCAGGTCAGGACATAACCAAAGATAGCAGGATGAAAGTGATGGAGATGCAAGCTGAGGAGGAGGTGAGCTTATTTTATTCTTATAGAGGTGTTGCGTGAATGTTTATTACATTTAAATGGTTTTTTATTAGTTCAGATATAAAGCGAAATTGATTCTTTTATTTTAAATTATGTTCGAATTTCCTATTGCTCGCTAGTTTTAATGTTTTTATATACACTATCATTAAAACAAGCGTGTTGTATGTATTGATGTTTTTAAATACATTAATGTTTTTATTTATTCGTAACCGGTTTGACAGCAGTTTAATGATACGCGTACAGGTATTATTGGTTTCCTCTAATACATTAGCGCTATCGCATCTATATTAAAATATTAGTGTCATTATTTCATCATGACATCATCAAAAATATTGTGTACTTCACTAACAAACTTTGATTATTTTTGTTCGACAATAAAAATCGTTTCAATAGAAATAAGTTATTAATCCGAATGTGTTAATGTATTTTTTTTTATATACTAGTTTCTTTCCGCGGCTTGGTGGGCACGGGTTAGATATCCCATGTACCCCTGACAAATTGTTTCTAAAATTTCATGATGAACTGTTGAGTACAAGGTGACAGGATGTTGAGTAGTTACGAGGTGTAGTTGTTGTGAGTTAGGACGTGAAAGCAAAACAAATAAACTAACTTACACATTTGTATATTAATATTAGTATGTAAAAATAAATAGCATCTTTTAATAATACTATCATTAATTTATTACATATTCAATGATTTGGTCAGAAAAATCCGAGAAAGCCGAGATGGCCTAGTGGTTAGAACGCGTGAATCTTAACCGATGATCAAGGGTTCAAAACCCGGCAAGCACAACTGAATTTTAATGTGCTTTATTTGTGTTTATAATTCATCTCGTGCTTGACGGTGAAGGAAAACATCGTGAGGAAACCTGCATGTGTCTAATTTCACTGAAATTCTGCCACATGTGTATTCTACCAACCCACATTGGAACAGCGTGGTGGAATAAGCTCCAAACCTTCTCGTCAAAAGGGAGAGGAGGCCTTAGCCCAGCAGTGGGACATTAACAGGCTTTTACTGATATTCAATATTTTTCTTTGAAAAAATAAAGGAAAGTTAAGGGTTTTTTTTATTTAAAACAATAATTAGTGTTTTAACCGTCTGTTGTGATTACATAATTTAATAATTTTATATCATAGCATATTACTTCAAAACCATTTTTTTTATAAACCTGATTATAGTACAGTTTATAAAATTATGAATTATACGTAGAAAACGTGTTATATGTATATAGAAAAAATATATTTACGTATATCGTTGACTTCTAGGAGAAGAGAAGTGTTAAGAGTAACACTTCCGATAAATTTAAGAATGAGAAGGAAACGGAAATTGGTAAGATATTGGAGGAAGAAAGGAAGAAAAACGCCGAGCTACAGAAAGAACTTGATTTGCAGGTATTTAAATTATATTTTTATAGTCGGGTGTTGGTGTGGTCTTGTGTCACAATACAGATTAAAAATATTAAGAAATGGATTTGTTTGGCCTTCTGTTATACATCAACTTTCTAAACCTTCAGTCGTTTAATTAAAACACTGCGCTATTATGATTCAAAGCATAAATCGATTATTTATAAATTTATAAAATATTATTAAAATTTCATTAAAAAAAATGGGGTTTTGAAAACTGTTATACCATATGCTTAACGAAATACGTTGTGAATATGCTCGAAAATTGAAAGTACACATGTTATTAAGTGAAATAACAATAATGCATTTACAACTTAAATAAACAATATTATTTATTAAGTTGTAAACATTTAATCGTCAGTATACTATTTACTGTTTATATACGTTCTAGTTGGTCTCACAAATACAATAAAAAAAAAAAGAAACACCAGCCAAACCAAAATCATATTCTCGTATAAATATGTTTACCAAAGAGATTAAGTACCCTCTTAATCTATTTGTTAAATATATATATATATATATTTAACAAATAGATTATATATATATATAGAGATATATATATATATATATACTTGTTCAAATCCGTGTGCTTAATTTATGTCTATAATTAACCATATAACACAGGAAAAGCATTATAGATGAAGGTTACTAGTTACTTAACTACTTTTTTTTTAAATATATTAACAGATATCCTTGAAAGCGGAAATGGAAGTTGCTATGAAGCTGCTGGAAAAAGATATCCACGACAAGCAAGACACTATAATATCTCTGAGGCGTCAGTTGGACGATATTAAACTGATCAACCTGGAAATGTACAAGAAGTTGCAGGTAAGGCTTACGTGTGGCATGCTTGTGTGTGATTTTGTACCCTTTACAGTCGAAACATACAAATTCATATCTAGACGTTTCACGAAACAAATTTGCTTAAAGTAGAATACTATCGCAAATTGGCATTAAAAAAAAAAAAAAAAAAAACTAGAAACTTCGATGACCTTGAACCGATTGTAAGTTTTCATTGAGCCTTTTCATGGTTCACTGTACATGATCTCTGATAACGTTTGCGAACAAATGCTATTCGTGTTTGTTAAGAGCGGACCTGTGACTACTTGACCAAGCCAAACAAAAAGGCTGACGTAGTACTTAAAAGAAATTAATTAGTTGTGACCCACTTTATTATAACTTTTAAAAAATCTGGTTTGTCTTCTTATTCGAAATTTAAAAATTGTTCAAGTACAATTTTCTACTAATTATAATAATAAAATCATTTGTGACTTCGTGATGCATATTGTCCATACTTATATTCTATAGTTACATTCAAATATCCAATCAATTATATCGTTTGCAGGATTTTATGAAATAGTCCGCAAGTCATTTAATATGCACATCGTTTATGTTATTGAAAATTATCTTTGTATTTAAAGTCATTGGCCCATGAAGGTCTGTTACACAGCGTGGGTGCCAAATTATTGTTACCCGCCCATGCATTTTCGTTACCTCTTCGCCTTATATCATTTCGTTTGACCGTTATGCATTCTTTTGTTTGCTCTATAGTAAATATACAGTACAATTTTCTGTACCTTTGAGGTTTTTTGATCCAGCGCATTCTATCGGCACATTTGTAGTGTATAGTAGTATATGTCGTCAGTGAGTTACGCTTTAACATTTAGCTAGCCATAATATATTTATTACTAACTTAATGCTGTATTCGTCAATGCCGCATTTATCGTACGGAAGGAATGCGAAATGGAACTGACGCAGAAAGGTGAAATGGTCTCCAGGCTCCAAGGGAAAGCTGAGCAAATTGGCAAAATTCTTCACAACCTCGAAAAATATAACCACTTCCTAGGACCGGACCATGATTTAGTCAAAGCTTTAAAGTCGCCCTCTAATGATAATTTAGGAGAAAAATTAGAAATGCTTAAAGCACATAGTAGCCACCAAAAGGGTACAAAGTCGAAAGACGAAGGTCCACCGAATAAAAAACTAAACCTGCAGGAAATACCACCATTCCGTAAAACTAACATCACTGACAAATCCGTAGCTCACTCGGGAAATTGATATTGTTCCTTTTAGATGATTGTAAATAACGTTCTTACAAAGTCCACGAGGTGGTGTTTCCTCTTAGCGAATAGATTCTCATGATAATAACTAACACTTATTCGTCTAATGGTTACATAAATTCTACATATGAATAAAAAAAATAATATCATTGAATTTAATATCATAAATAGCCTTCTTAACCAGCACCCATCTAATTCTCAGATGACATTTAGTATATAACATAATTACGCTTAGTAAAATGCGCATTTATGCTTACTAACGTTGTAACTTTTTCAAGACCCGAGTTGTAAATACCGGCTTTGTTTTAGGAATGCGAAAGTTCCTTGAAACATAAAACAGAGCTAATTGCCAAATTGGAAGCAAAGACTGAGTCAATGGGCAGCACGATACATCAGCTCGATGAGAAGTAGGTTTTATATGTTTTCTTAAGCCTCAAATCGCTCGACGAACAGTGCCTACTTTAATTATATGTTTAATGGGGTAATTGACTTTTGTTAATCTAAATGAAACGTTAAACCGTTGATAAAGTATCACCTAAAATATAAAAGTACGAGACCTCGTTTTTCACCATTTCTAGACCAAGGCAGAGTTTATTAATTCTTACATACATCTTGTTGATTTTTTACTACTTCAAATGAATTTCACAAAATAATTTATATATTTTCGACATTTTTATATCCAAAGACAGAAATAGTCAATCACCCCATTCGAAATAACGTGTATTGCTTGACATATCAATTTATCGGAAACGCACTTAGGTGTCAGCGATGCACTGCTTGCTGGGAGTTGTAAAAAAACATCTTGATATTTATTCGATATTGGCAAACCCTCACAATGAAACAGCGATATTTTGATAAAATATATTTTTCGATAAATAATAGACCACAAAATGAACAAGGCAAGGCGCTACTGTTGCTTTAGCTTGACTTTGCTGTGGTTTTTATTATTAAAATACTAGTTATAATATTTATTGGATTATGTTAAGTTTATGTTAGGTTTATTTAACTTTTACTGAAATCAAACATTGTCATTTATAAAAATATTTTTTTCCATATATAATCGGTATTGACATGTAATATTTTTTGTCATAGCTTTAATGAATAGTATTGTCGAATCATATTCTTATATCGATACACGAATTATTTCTTAAGATCTTTAGAATTTGAAAAACAATGTATTCTGGAAATTTTTAGATGATAATACAAAGATTCTTAGATGTTTTATATTTTTAAATGATATTCAAAGATATAGCAATGCATGTGATAAAATCCATAGACTTGTATTGTTTGAAAATAATATTATTTATTGATCTCAATTATTAATGTATTCTATACTAAATTTTTTAAAAATAAATTATATCTTATTGATTATAATGCGCAATAAAGTTTTATCTGTAATAGCAATTAAAACCAAATGTATTAATCGTAAATATTTGTCGTTTTTTTTTTATAGTTTTGTAATCTTAAAGCTCTAGTTATGTAAAGCCTTCTTTGTAATAAATGATATTCAGTCGCATACCGTATTTTATTTAAAAAACCACAGTTTTCTTGTTTTTTTTTTTTTATTTTATGTTTATTGTGCAGGTTTGCCATTATCATACTTTAAATTATGTTTGCATGTTTTCTTGTACTAATATTTTTTTACTAACAACCAGCCGTAACAATTTTTATAATAATATTATAGAAAACTATTTTCGTAATATCAGTTTTATTCACTATGGATAATGAGATTAGTGACAAAAAGATAAAAAAAATGCTTTTAAAAATTTATTCTTTTTATTCTTTTTTTTTAAGCATACTTAAAAGAGAACTTGCCAAAAGAAATGTAACAATGCAAATGATTATAAACTCGTTTATATACAACATAAGGTTTTTAGGCTATAATAGGATAATAGATTACAGGAAGATAAATCAGCTCGAAAGAATTTAGAAGAAAGTTCAAGGTGTCTTGGTCAGAAGACAGCTGCCGCTGAAACTCGAGCTGTAGCTGCGGAGAGCGACCTTAGGATAGAACGGGAATGGAGGGTATCATTACAGGTAAAAAATACTTGAAGAGTAAATCTATAAGTAATAATCAATATTAACAAAATATAGAACAGACGAAATCTATGTAATCCATAATACCATTGAAGAACTTTTCTCTTTATAATAATTTTGGTAATATTTTTAAATGTACTTTCAAATTTATATGTCAAAGAAGCATAAGTTATGAAATGATTTTAATTTGCCAATTTCCTATAAACAATAATATTTTACGATTAATTAAAAAAATATCGGCTGGTAAATTAGCCCACAACGCAGGAGACATTTTAGTGCACAAGTGTGTGCGCAAACACAGATGCACTCTGTATTCTCTAACACTCATAATCCGATGGGACGGCAATCCGACACGACCGAAAAGAGTTCAGGCGCAGGACCAACGGCTTTATGTGCTTTCTGAGGCACGGGAGTGTACACACTTCCAACTTCCAGACTCCGGGCTGCTACTGAGAACTTTCTGACAGAAAAGCCCAATAACTTTTAATTGAACCCAGGACCTCCGAGGTCCGACCAACGAGGCAGTCATTTCATATATAACCAACCATAACAGGATATATTTTTGTATGCCAATTGGGTCTATTACTGTAATAACTTACTCTTTATAATTGGAGTTTGAGTCATGATAGACAGTTACTAATTTAATGTATTAGGAAATTCAGACTTAATGGTGCAATCCTTATTATAAATAATAAAAAGTGATAAAATATCACTATGGAGTTAATTTCACCTTCGATTTGATGACGCACAAGAATATTCAAGCCGTGGTTGCCGTGGAGTACCGGCTTAGAATAGTACTCCCCCAATCTCATCCCGTGGGTGTCGTAAGAGGCGACTGAGGGACGGGGAAAAGGGGGGATGGGCAGCAGCGTCCCCCCTCCCATAAACATCTTACTCCCTACTGCGCTCGCCAACACGCCTGCCCAGCGCGGCGAGTATGGGAAAACCCCTCCCTAAATGGCAGATGCGCCCAAAAAAAGGCTCCCAGTTACCGGCAAGCCCGCTAGGCCCGACCAAGGTAGCGGTCGCGGTATCGGCAGGGCAGGGGGTGCTAAGAATCACCGGTTCACGGCAGGCTACCGTATAAAGCGACTGAAAATGGCAACGTATAATGGACGCTCGATGAGGCTGGACCATCACCTCGCCGAATTAGAAGTAGAGTTAAGTCATATAAACTGGCATATACTGGGGTTATCTGAAGTCCGAAGACAGGGGGAGGACACGATAACTCTAGAGTCCGGTAACTTACTCTACTTCCGCGAAGGTGATAACCTCTCCCAGGGTGGTGTCGGTTTTCTAGTCAAAAAGGATCTCATTAGCAGCATTGTGGAAATCAGTAGTGTGTCGAACCGGGTAGCGTACCTTGTCCTAAAACTTTCCGACAGGTACTCCCTGAAGGTTGTACAGGTATATGCGCCAACTTCGACATACTCTGATTATGTGGTCGAAGCGATGTACGAGGACATCGCAAAGGCCCTCAACGACACCTCGAGGGCCCACTACAATGTTGTTATGGGAGACTTTAATGCTAAAGTGGGAGTACAAGATAGCGGTGAATCGAAAGTCCGACCTTACGGCTTGGGCTGCAGAAATCACAGGGAGCAAATGCTGGTAAACTTTCTCGAAGCGCAGGGGCTTTTTTTGATGAATTCTTTCTTTCAAAAGAAGCCTCAGAGGAGGTGGACCTGGCGAAGCCCCGATAACGTGACAAGGAACGAGATAGACTTTATTATTTCGAATAAAAGGCACATATTTAGAGATGTTTCAGTGATCAACAGGTTTAATACCGGAATTGATCACCGCTTGGTTCGAGGCACTCTAAATATCAACTTAAAAGCCGAAAGATCGAGAATGATGAGGTCTACTCTCCGACCTACCATGCTCCAAGCTGCTCAAGGCTCCGAAAAGTTCCAAATGGAACTTCAAAATCAATTCACCGTGTTGGAAACCATAAGCAGCATTGATGAGAAAACCGACACGCTGGTCAAAATACTGCAAAACACATCCCGCAAGTGTTTTCCGCCACAGAGAAGAGACAACGCACCAAAACTCTCTGCTGAGACACTCGAGCTCATGAGAAAACGACGAGAACTACCATCGTTTTTGTCAGATAAGGCCTTAAACCGAACAATAAAAACGCTGACGCGACGCGATCTCCGACGCTCCAATACCCGTGCCATCATGGCTGCGATTGAGCAAAATCGCGGATCGAAAGTGTTCGCTCGCAAGTTTGGGAGGCCGCGTCTGACAAAACTTAAAACTGAAAATGGTGGGGTCGTTACCTCTAGGCCTGAGATTATCGGAGAAGTAGAGAGGTTTTATGGGCAGTTGTTCTCTTCAAGATCGGATAAACCCGTGGGAATCAGTATTGATGACCAGCGCGCCCCTCTTATGCGCCATTACTCCGAGGAGCTCCCGGTCGTTGACCAAGGAGAGATTAGGGCGGCTCTAGAACAGCTTAAAAACAACAAAGCTCCGGGAGATGACGGAATCACAACAGAGTTGCTTAAGGCAGGCGGGACCCCGGTCCTGAAAGAGCTAGCAAGCCTCTTTAATTCCGTCATCCAACATGGCAAGACCCCGGAAACGTGGAGCGGGAGTGAGGTGGTACTGTTTTTCAAGAAAGGTGATAAAACCCTCTTGAAAAACTACAGACCAATCTCCCTCCTGAGTCACGTGTATAAGCTGTTCTCAAGAGTCGTTACGAACCGTCTCGCCAGACGACTTGACGAGTTCCAGCCCCCAGAGCAAGCCGGCTTTCGATCAGGCTACAGCACCGTGGACCACATCCATACTGTTCGGCAGATTGTGCAGAAGACCGAAGAGTACAATCAGCCGCTGTGTATGGCATTTGTGGACTACGAGAAAGCCTTCGACTCCATCGAAACCTGGGCAGTGCTCGACTCATTGCAGAGATGTCATATCGATTGGAGATATATCGAGGTACTGAGATGTCTGTACAACGCCGCTACAATGACTGTCCACATCCAGGACTGTAAGACGAAGGCGATCCAACTGCGCAGAGGGGTGAGACAGGGGGATGTAATATCCCCGAAACTGTTCACCAACGCGTTGGAAGACGTTTTCAAAACGCTGGATTGGACTAGGTATGGAGTCAATGTAAACGGCGAGTACATCTCACACCTTCGATTTGCCGACGATATCGTCATCATAGCAGAGTCGCTGGAACAACTCACCGAAATGCTGCGTAGCCTAGGCGAGTCTTCCCGGTGTGTCGGTCTCGGTATGAACTTGGACAAGACCAAGGTCATGTTCAATAGGCATGTCGTGCCGGGACCGATATACGTCGAGGGGAAACCTCTCGAAGTTGTTAGTGAATATACCTACCTAGGACAGATAATACAAGTCGGTAGGAACAACTTCGAGAAGGAAGCCGATCGAAGAATTCGCTTGGGATGGGCAGCATTTGGCAACCTTCGTCAAGTCCTCAAGTCGTCTATACCGCAATGTTTGAAGACGAAAGTCTTCAACCAATGCGTCTTACCTGCCATGACATACGGTGCCGAAACGTGGACACTAACTGCGGGACTAGTCCACAAATTCAAAGTCGCTCAGCGTGCTATGGAGCGAGCTATGCTCGGAGTATCTTTGAAGGATAAGATCAGAAATGAGATTATCCGGAAAAGAACCGGAGTCACCGACATAGCTTGCAAAATTAGCAGGCTGAAGTGGCAGTGGGCTGGTCACGTATGTCGTAGGACCGATGGCCGTTGGAGCAGACGAGTCCTAGAGTGGAGACCGCGAATCGGCAAGCGCAGCGTAGGGCGCCCTCCAGCCAGGTGGACCGACGACCTTAAGAAGGTGGCGGGCACCAACTGGATGCGGAAGGCGGAGGACAGGGAGCTTTGGCGCATCTTGGGAGAGGCCTATGTTCAGCAGTGGACAACGATTGGCTGTTGATTGAAGAATATTCAAAGACATTGCGATATCAAATTAACCACTATCTTTTTTTTCCTTGTTTTTACACATTTTAAAATACCTTGTCCTTTACGGTATTATACATACACTTTTTATACTTCACTATGTCTTGGGCCTGTCTTTAACTCTACAAAATTTCGAATGCATGAACGAGGCTTGAAGCTTGAGCTTGAGGCTTAAAGCAAATTTCATTATTTGTAACATATCATATTTTCTATAAAGTTTCCCTTCGATTATTTAATTTATAAAATACGATATGACTGATTCGGCCGTTTTTTTGACAGATTCTAATAAACAATATAATGTCCTTTACATTATTTCATTTTTATTATTTAGCATGATTCAAATTTCTGACATTGCCTACTTATTGATCGTAATCAGACATAACAATATTCGACGATTTTCTCCTTAGCAATACAGTTTCACATAGTGAAAATATAACCTTGAAATTGTATCATGGGTGAAAGTTCAGCCTGTAAAAATATCTATAAAAACCATTTAACCCTATTTTAAAAAGGTTTTTACATTATTTGTACAGGAATCTATGATGCGGGATCGCGACAAAATATCTATCCTTACTCAAGAAGTGGAGTCTCTTAAAACTATCGGACAGGTATTTTTTTACAAATATATTAAATAATGCCAAAATATTATGTTAATGCAAAATTATTTAATTATTACTATAACGTAAAAATTTGAAGAGGTGTACTACGAATACAATGCATCGTCTTTTACAAAACAAATAAAAACAAATTGCAATACTTTGTAGCCACAATTATTAACGAATGTGAACTTGTAACGTTATTGTTTAAAACTTTTCAGAAATATATGGCATTACAAGAGGAACAGCATCAACTCAAAATCCAATACAACGAAGCTCAAAAAACCTTAGAAGAAGTTGGAGCGACACTTAGCGAGAATAAATTGCAGCTCGCAGAACTTTTAGAGAAAGAAGCTAAAACATCAGATGACACTCCAAATTGGACGAGCGACAAAGACGCCGTAGCTTGCGCTGCTTGTGCTAAGGAATTTACTATTGCCAGAAGAAAGGTAGATAAATACGTTTGTGCTCTTCTTCATATATAATAGTATATGGTTTGATGTATTTCTGACCGATGTGTGCGTAAATACAAGTGCACTATCTCTTTCCTCACTCGTAATCCTTGAAGATGGCAACCCGACCGAATAAAGCCATTGGTCCTGCGTCTAAAACCCAGAACCAATTGCTTTAAGTGCTTTCAGAGGTATGCATATAAAGATTGCCGCGTCGGATTGCAGTTGGCTAGACTTTCTTGAGACTAACCGCTGTGGTCGAAATCGGTCAGGACATCATTAATATATATAAATCTGACACTTATTATATAAAAGTACTCATAAGATATAATCTTAATGTATTTTTATCTCATTTATTGCCGTTATAACGTTGTTCTGTTTTCTGTTAAAACTTTATTTATTTAGATTATAATATACCATTGTACGCTTGCAGCATCATTGCCGAAGGTGTGGTCACATATTCTGTGGAGCATGCAGTGAAAAAACAGTCGCTTTAGTTGGCAACACCAAGCCTGTTCGTGTGTGTGACGCCTGTTTCACAGAAGTTAGACTAACGTAACAATGAACAAAATATATTCAAGACTGAACCATGTTGACTATGTTTATTAAATAAATGAATTTCAATTTTTATCCCGTATCTTAAAATTGTTTTTGAACAAACTTACAAAAATATGTGAACGCGTACATAAGTTAATATCTAAGATGTTGTATAGTTCATGTTTTGTAGGAAAAAGTTCTTAGTGATTGTGTATTTGTGAATAATGTTACCAAAATATTGTACACATCTCCAAACTATTTTGACAGGATTAGAAACAAATCTTTAAATTATCTTAAATTAGTTTAGTGATTGTTGTTTATATAAACATCAGCATCAATATAAATGTTGCTTTTAATTTTAGTAGTATATTTGTTGTATGATGGGCTTTATTTGCATATTCATATAAATAAATATTTTAAAATCACATAAAATGATACCTTAGGCGCATTTATTATACTTTCTATGTTAAGAGTTGTAATTTCACAATTATGACGGCTAGCCCATGAGTTGCAGTGTCTGTTCACTATAACTTTTCCTTTCCAATGTTTATCTGTACCTACCGCCGATAATAAAGAGCTCCTGAGTTTCGATATATCTTCTAACATCAACTTTGAAAGATCTAAAGAAACAAGGCCAAAATCTAAAGAAAGAAAGAAGTAACGGCCAAAATGTTTGGCATTCAAAATAAGACAAATCACTATAGAGAACTTCTTTTATATATATAACATTTCGAAGCAATGGATTCGGTAAATTGTCATACTAGATGAGTCATCGGCGATATATCTATAATCTTATGCTTCATAGTCATGAGCGACGTCATAAAGTTGCAAGTTTAGCATCAGACCTCGAGACGTCGAGAGGGTCTCCCTCACCCCTCCAGCAATACTTTGCTCCTTAATTACTAATACGAACAGCTAGGATGTAGATCACTCTTCTGACGTCTGTGTTTTCTTTACTATATAATACGGATATATTTAGAGAAAGAGTAAAAAGCCATCAATCATCTATTCACACACGTAAATAATATTTTTATTGTATTGATTGTTATATAAAATCGCATGTTTATATAAAACGTTTCTAAATTTCTCATTTTAACATTAAAATAATTTGTAAAATGATAAATAAATAGCCACTTATACAATTTCGAAAAAAAAAACAAATAAATATTGGCAAATGCATTGTACACTCCCCATTTAGGCGGTGTAGTGATGTTATTCATACTCAGCTTGGTAGCCTTGCGCAATGCATGGGAAAGCGAGTCTGAAGATAACAGGAAAGTGGAAGGAAAGTGGAAAATAAATATACTGACTACACTACTAAGTGCAAATATTTATGTAAAACGTGAATCGAAAGGAATCTTTGCCCTTTTACTTTGTCGATGCCTTTCAATTTCGATTATATATTTAGCGTTGCGTTTGAAATTAAGTGTGTGATTATTATAGAGGTAATTTTTCAATATTTTAGCGCTTCTATAAAGTGGATACAGATGTTTCTTTTGATTTGTGGCAAGCATGAGTTCCAAATTAATAATAAATGCTTTTCTTTAAATGGTCTCAAGTATTTTAAATTGATCATTCATTGTTAAAATTTTCGATTTTTTATTAATAATTCGTAATATTAAAATGTATTATATTTTATGATCAATTGACAAACTATATTGACTATGATGACAAAATATATCATCTTATTTACTGTAATTCGTTTTTATTTTGTTTTGTTTCATTAAATACACAATTATAAATAATCATAAATACTTGATAAATTTATAATGTAATTTAAATAGATCATTGTAAATTACGTTTTGAGAAGCCAAATAAAAATTTATTTTAACTTTAAAATAATTATAATTCTTAATTTATCTATTTACTGTACATTTAAATCAATATTAATAAAATATACATATTCAAATTCATTTTTATAATAATAGATTTGTAAAATAAACAATTTTAAATACTCTTATCCGATACATTGATTGCATTAAATACTATTAACTATTCGAATCTACAACGTTCGTTTAGGTGCTCTTCAGGACTAAGTATACTATGCATTATAATTTAGAGAATTATATTTCGGACCATAAAATTTGAAGGAAAAAACTACATCATTATTTTCCGGAAAATAAACATATTGGTGCTTCAAAAACAATGATTATGTAATTGTTCAATTATTATTAATGTAAATAAATATTGTTTCTTTTTTATATCGGTTATTATGTATAGAATTATACGTGTCTTAAAAATATACTTGCCGTTTTTCTAACTCCTTATACGTAACTATATTTTTATATAAATATCTATTGATATAAAAACATTAATCAGTCTTACAATACACGTAACTACCAATTGAAGTTCAGATTGATGTAGGTGTCGTCCATCATATACTGTAATATTTGTTCCATTGCTTCAGGATTGTCTTCCGGAACCTATTAAATGTAAATTAATCAACATAAGTGTTTCATACAACGACAAAGTCTAAACGATTATATATGTATTTTTTCTAAAACAATTTAGTAAATGACTCTATTTTATTACAATAATTACAATATCAGCAATAAGCACCTTATATATGTGTATGTAGTTAACGCCAATAGCGCAATAGTTTACAGGTGGTCTAGTGATGTAAAAGTCGTAGGTTCGATCCTGATCCCTTGGCTTAATTGTGGGGGTAAGTAAAAGTATAAGTAATTTCTGAATACCAGCGTTCCTTTTATTCTATTTAAATAACTATAATTTCCACATTTTTTTAACCCTGGAAAACGTATTACGCGTTTATACCACGGGAACCGTGGGGGGGGGTGTATATGTAAGGCTCGCCGGTGTCCAAGCGCCGAGTGCGCCCCGAACATTGTAATATCCACAAGTAAAACCAGTGATGGTTTTCGCCTTAAAGAAGAGCGCCACGGGACCGCTTGCGCATGCTACAGTACTGTGAACCCCTAGAACTGTAATTTCCCCTACTTTAACTTGTTAAATGAAGGAACATAAAATTAATAAACACTAGACTAGACAAAATGACCACTAATAATAATCATATATAAATACATGTATTTACCTACAAACAAAAGTCTACTAGATTACTCGATTAGCAAAAATTCGAATTTTTAAACTTCTTCTAAACGTCTCTACGTTTGTTAAACGTTCGAATTATTGAAAATTGAAAACCAAGTAATCAATTACTAAAACATACAAAGTGTTTTCTACTCACCCAATGACCTGAGCCAAAAACTGACCAAAAGCTGAGCTGTTTTGCTACTTTAAAAAACCCATTTCTATTTCCTCGAATAGGTACACGCTTTGCATTCATGAACTCTTGAGCGCCGTGCCATCTTAACGCATGCACCCAATTTGTAGCACCTCAACAAAATAAACAAATGTAAAAATAATAACTATTAGCTAAACTAGTTAGATATTGTTTCATTATACCTACTTTAGAAATGCTATTAAAATTCTTAACATCTTTATTATAAGTATGTTTATTTTTACTATGTATATATCACTATGTAAAAATAAGTTAATTTTAGTTTTTTCTTACCACTAAATAGATATAACTTATTATTCAGGAAACTGTATATACTCGTATAATAATGTATAATACTTATATTAAAGTTGCACTTATATTAAAGTACTACACTTTACATATTTTTATTTTATTATTTTACTAAAATAAATAAAATAATGTATTAATGCAACAAAGCCTAAAATAGTGAAACTCAGTACTGCAGTTAAATCGTTTATATTATTGGTAGTTTTATTTATATAGATTGATAGACCTTAATTGTCAAACATTTGCCTTTTATTTCTTTCTGTGGTAATAATTTTCATAGGCACCGAATTAGTCATTACAAGACATATAATATCGTTATTTCATACATCACTTGAAGCATTACTTCTACTTACATTCGAAGCGTAAAGAGAAAAAACATATTACGTAATATTCAGAATATGCGTAATTTCAAAGAATCAAATATTTCCAAAGAAGTGGTTTCTCTCCTTTTAAGTGCGGTATAAGAGTTAATTTGACTCAATGACTCAAACACAAGAAATGGCCTGGTTTCCATGGTCATAAACTTAAACAAACGATGGACGTTAATGTAACAAAGTATAATATTTTAAACGTAATTGTGTTTTCCATGTCGTAACTTAATCGTAGCTATATTATTTTTCCTTTTATTTCAAGCTCTACGTCACACAAAAAGTAAAATGAAGTAATAATTTGGAATTCACCGGTCAATTAGGATAATTCCCAATCTATACCTACTTATAAAATCGTTAGTCCTAACGTGTAAATGGTAAACTTATGTTTTTTTTTTTCTAGATTAGGAAGGCGGACGAACATATGGGCCACCTTATGATAAGTGGTCACCAACGCCCATAAACATTGGCATTATAAGAAATGTTAACCATTACATTTACATCACCAATGTGTCACCAACCTTGGGAACTAAGATGTTATGTCCCTTGTGCCTGTAATAACACTGGCTCACTCACCCTTCAAACCGGAACACAACAATACCAAGTACTGCTGTTTTGCGGTACAATATCTGATGAGTGGGTGGTACCTACCCAGACAAGCTTGCACAATGCTCTACCACCAGTAAATGTTGTTCTTAATTTTTATACAGTATAGAATAATACGTCATTGGGACTAGACGCTTAGTATGACAATTCTATATCTGAAAATTATGTAATAAAAATAAGGGTTTCTAACATCCATGATGTTACACATGCACATTGCACACATCCGCACAGTATTCGGATACATACCAGCAAGTGGAGTAACAACGTCCAAATTTCCATTGTATATAGCAATTTTGAGATTTGTATGATTCAGGAGTGTTTCTACTGGAAAATAATCAATTATTTTTTATTATTATTATGATCTCATATTAAGATCTATTAAAATGTAATAGATATTTTTGTAATAATAAATATGACCTGAATTACATATTTTAAGCGAATCATAAATAAAGACACATCAAATGTCGTAATCCAATCTACAGTTTAATATTTTATTATATCAATTTTAACTAAAATATTAACGAATCATTTGCTATATTATTTTAAAATTACTGTTTTATACTACAAACTTACATAAATAAAATTACAAATATTAATTAAAAATATAGTCCATATTATCTATCAAATACATAACTTACAGAATTTAGTTGACGGAACCAAAAAGCTATCATTCAAACTTTGGAACACGTCATCCGAAATATAATTCCACACAAAAGTCTGATTGACTTCCAACAACGTTGGTTTTACATATTTGTTAACTTTCGTTACTAACTCGTCTAAGGCTCTATATGGACTCGGTTGGTTGATATTGTTGAAGTTAATCTCCATCCCAGCTTCGACATTCAAAATATTAAACATCAGGGCATCCAGTTTTCCAGCGGTAATGTACTCTCTTTTCTCTATTAAGTAACTCATTTTTTTTGCTATCTTCATTGTTTTTGCATATGTGTGTAGATCTATAACGCCCTTAAATGTATAAATTTTAAATCTTTATAATTTACTTCTAATACGTCAATCCATAATAATAAATCGATGAAATTATATTTTTATACTGTGTACCTACCTACGGAACCCAAACTTGTATGCTTAATGGTGCTTTTATAATCCATTTTGTTGTAATGAGCAATTAGTATATTATAATTTATGTAAAAAAAGGATTTTATGTAATTAAACACGTAACACGTGCAAGGAATATTCAGTGTTTTTATTTATTCGACACGACATTTGAAGCCCCTATCCTCGGAATTTACAGTCTTACAATCTAGCTACGAAGCCAATGAGGCAGCTCTATTTGTAATAAAAACAAACCTCTCCTCTATGTGTAATAAAGAAAATATAAAGCATACTACAAATATAATCAAAACAAAACACATTAGTCTCAGACATTTCTAAATTAGACATTATGGTATTTTGCAATATAGGTCAAATATGCTAAATAAAATAAAATATGTAACTATCTGTAGTACTGACCATATTATATAGAAACTCTGGCTGCACTAAGGAACTCTGTTTCGGGTCGACCCATCCACTTCCAATTCCAATACCCCTAAAATTCATCTTCAAACGCTTATTTTTTATTGCCTGTAATAAAAACTTTTTTGTACTATTATTGAAAAAAAAAATCTTTTAAATTTAAGTGTGTTACTACAAAACTTGATAATAATAAAATCAAATTTGATACATACAAAATATTTGCCTCATCGAAAAAAACATCTTAACCTCAAGTTTAAATGAAGAATTCTTAATAGAGTATGAAATGAAAATATTACGTACCGTCTGTAAATAATAACCCAATCTTGGACATAATTTGCCTCCATAACTCTGACCAAATAGATAGGTTGGTGTCTTACGGAACTCTTTATGTTTTTTAAAAAAATCTTTTATTACTCTTAAGAGATCTTTTGCTGAAAATTAAAACTACTTATAAAAGCTATTATTAAAATTATAAAAATATTTATATATAATCGTCGTATTTCTTATGAGTAAATTAAAAGTAATAAAAATGTCACTTCTTTCACACTAATAACCAAATTTCTCACGTATTTCATTTCTATACAATAGCAATATTTCCAGTATTCCTATTGTACATTTTTACAATGGTGTCTACATCGAGGCTACTAAATAACAAGCCAAAACATTTGATATGCAAACAATACATCATAATTATGCAATTAAGTGCATGATTATTTTACTGATGTATTTAATAGTACCTTATATTAAAATAACGTTACGTTAAGTATATTTGACAGGCCGGCTGGCGTGGTTGGTAGATATGCCTTTCACGCCGAAGGTTGTAGGTTCGATTCCCACCCAGGACAGACATTTGTTTGCATGAACATGTATATTTATCCTGAGTCTGGGTGTAATTATCTGTATAACTATGTATTTACAAAAGAAAAATAGTATATGTAGTATATCAGTTGTCTGGTTTCCATAGTACAAGCTCTACTTAGATTGGGATCGGGATGGCCATGTGTGAATAATGTCTCAGGATATTATTATCATTCATAAGTAATATACCTATCTTTTATTACATAATACATAGTTTTAATACATTATTTAAGGCCGTTGCAAGATTTTTATTTCATGAAAACTTAAACTAAGGTAATTTACTATACATTTTTGTCAAACTCTAAGACTAATAGGTAATATAAATTAAGTAACTTAAAAGTGGGTGTCTGTATGTTACCTCACCAAAACTAAACCTTCTACGGTAATTGAAATTTGACAGTTAGCCTGGGCCTTTGATAAGGACATTTAATAACTATAAACTTGACGCAGACGAAGACTCGGGAAATAGCTAGTACTTAATGATGATGCGAAATATATAATCTATATATATTGCCAATAAAATCAGGAAAAACATATCGCTAAATATATAAATGTAAGGAAATACTAACCTGCATCCTTATCTGTCTTTACAAGTAACGATTTATTCACCACGTAACTAAACCCAGTACCGACTGGATGATCTATTAGCAATAAGTTTCTTCCATTTACCTTAAAAATAAAATTGTATAATAAATAAATAATACTTAAACATAAACTGTTATCCATGTTGCAAAGTTTTGTCAAATCAATCCATAAAATATACTTAACATTTTAAGTTGATAAATAAACCTACTAAATTGTTGACAAACGTAATGCCTTCTTTTTAATTATTCTAAGATCGGGTCTTATATATAATCTAATATAATACGAACAAAATAAATTAAGAAACACTAAAAGTATGTACCTCTAAATATATTTTTAACGGATAAGTAAACTTACCTACCCATGTATGGTTTCGAGGTCTCATATCCATAGTTAGCGGTCCAATTTCAGCGAAATTAGCTATTCCAGTAGCCGCAAGCCCTGGTCCGCCCTGAATCCATATAATCAGTGGCTTTTGGTAAGCGTCAACTATGCTACCATCGGCGTAATAAAACCAATAAAAAAGATGCGCACCGGGACGAACTTCAACATATTTATGTATACTTTTCCAAGACTTATTCCGGAGAACTTCTAAGTATGGATTTTGTCCTAAAATAACTTATGTAGGTAGTATTATACTATAATTACTACAAATAAATTAATACTATGAAAAAATAAACAAATAATAATTCAGGTACAAATACTTCACACGCGACATTAATGGCTACAATTTAAAATAAAATTAAACTAATGAAGAAACTTTACAAATCTTACCTTCACATTTCATTTGCTTCAAAGAAAACAGTAGCGTGAAAAAATAAGTAGAAAATAAATTCATTTTATATATTATATTAAATTCACTTTGCAATCGCTAATAGCACAATAACCGAATTCACATGTGTCCTTTGGAGTCGCTCCAAATCATTTAAACGCATGTCTAGTAAAACACCATACGCTGATGTCATCACATATTCAATTAAATGTGTAAATTAGATTTAACGAACGAAAAATATGTCCATATATCCAGAAGCTCATTAAACTAATGTTTGTCACGCGCTACCTATTACAGGACAAATATACGTAGGTGGATATCCCATTCACAATTATTCACTTCACTTTTCAACATTTTATTGTCGTCCGTTAAACGTTTTAGTTTTTTATATTATAATTATAAATACAGAGGAACATGAGGAGACACCACAATGTAATTCTTTAGTTACGGATAAAAGCGCGAGGTTTCAATAGTAAACATCAACTGCCAAGGCTATGGAATCTAGGTGGAGCACGAACGAATGACGACACAAAAGAAACAAAAGGTCTTTACACCTTTCACATAATCTAATATTAAGCTTAATATATAAATAAAATAAATTTAATTTAAATTTTATATATTTGATTAAAGCAGCAAATCGATAAAAGATCTTATTATTCCACCGTCAGCGTTCCTCGGTCTGTGAGACTTGTTATTCATATAGGATTGCGTACTCGTTCGTATATGACTATGATTTATAATGTTTAATTTTTTATGTGTCGTTGACTCTAAATGATGTCTCGTAGGCTTAACTTGGGGTAATCCCACTACATGACCGATCGGAGCCCCAACCAAACCAGGACGATACGTCATGTGCGGCTCATGCCCGTCTTCATGAACCGGCTTTACGTAATCTGCAAAAAATATTATGATTTGAAATTGCCGTGGTAGTTTTAACATTTTACTAAGTCTGCTACTTAAGCCTCTCTTGTTTGTTGATATAAAATTATATATTAACCTTTGTTTTCAAAAAATATACTCGACCCTAATAAAATATAAGTTCTTATCGTTTCAAAGTTCCATTGCGATATATATTTACAAAGTTATGTCACGTTACATTTATATATCTAAATATAGACAACTTTTATATGTTAACTTTTAATATAATATTACAAATTTCAAGCAACTATAAACTAAGATATACCTTGAAAGTTTCAGTTCCGGTATTATAAATACACTATGACCAGGTCAGAGAATATTAATATATCCGGATACCTTTTGTTAGTTACAGAACTCATAATAAATATACAAAAACCTGTAGGTTCCAGTGGTTTTGGCTGCCTATATGGGTTGTGTCCAAAATATCCTCCAGCTGGAGGACGGGTAGGTCTTTGGGAAGGTATTGTAGGTCTATTAACACCATGATTAAAACCAAACAGTTGTTGATTAAACAAGTGTTGTGAGCCGTGCAAACGATTGCTTTTGTGTCCTTGTCTCCTTAATGAATGTGGCGTGACTGTACAAATAAAATAATAACGCATTATTAAGTTATTCTCACGGGTATTGATAAATTACTCAAATAAGTGCTTTAATTACTCTAATTTGAGAGCTGGAATTACAATGGATCAAAATACATTTTGCTAAATGAAACAAAAGTTGCTTCCGCTTTAATATTTAGTTAAAATTACCTTTAATTTTCTTAAATTAATTATCTTTCCTATTAAGATATATCAAATTTTATTTTAATTTTAAAATTGTTTGAATTGTCTAATCACATTGTTTTAAAATCATTCAAAATTTAACGGTAAGAAAACTTAATTAAATATTATGAGTCGTAATCTTGCAAAATGTGTAAATGAAATAAATTATTGCGATCTAGTAACTAATGTATAGTTTAAAAGTATCAAGCAACGAAAAAAATTGTACATATATATGATAAAATAAAATATACCTACTACATATTTGTATGATAACAACTGCACAATAATTGGCTTACAATAACTTAAACGATATGGTATATCGAGCAAAATATTCTCATAACCTTGTGTAAATAAATTCCGATAAGTTTAATTGTAATTTCAAAATTTTAATAAAGTACATTTTTTGGAATGTATAATTAAAAAATAGTTAGAGAGCAGAGAAAAAGGCTTTTACGATCTTTATAATTCCAAATCTTTATAGACTTACAAAAATAAAACATTTTACTTTAATTTAATTTTTTACCTTAACTTTTTATTACTTAAAATGTATATACACACTGGAGTGAGTACTGTATTTGTCGCCAGTTCTTCTTAATTAAAATCTACATTCTGAACCAGTGTTTGCTTTATCTTTATTGTAATCTTGTATTATTTATATATTAATTTCATGATAAAATTTCGTTTGAAAATCGATAACCCTTAAATAAATAATTATTCTCAAGATTATAATATGTAGCGAAAGTAATATTATTTCTTTTACGTAATTGAAACACCTCACTAAAAGATCTTCACACAAAGTTTCATTACAAAATTCTTGAATTAAACAGACGGACAAGATGTAATTCCTAAATGACTTTATTAAAAAAAACATGAATCACTAAATAATAAGTGTTGATAAACTACATAAACATTAAAAAAACACTATTCAAAAAAAGATACCTGAACTAAGATCATTTTCATCATAATCTTCGATTTCACCACAATCAACGGGATCGTCTTCTTGAGGTTTTTCCTGGAGACTGCTAGACGCATCATACAAGTTATCAGGCTTTAACAAATTGTAAAATTCGCCGAAGGTTCGAGAGTTACTGTTTTCATAACGAGCAACCCTTCTATGAGGAGCGATTTTATTTGTAGGACATAATGGGTTCACTGTCACTGCTTTTATTTGTACAGGAAAACTTATTACCTGTACAAAAATTCGAAAATCAATTTTCACTGGAAAAAATACTATTACATTAATTCAATAAGTATTTCGCTTACAAAAATCAGTCCCGCCATTAAAAAATTCAAAGCTTTCAACATTTTCTGGTAGGTATATTTATAACAACTACACCAACAAATACGTTTGCTTAATGCGAGTGTCCTGTTATTATCTGAACGTAAAGTTATAAAGTATCTCTTACTAAAGCTCGAGGTCTCCCACGCGCCCGAAATGAATGTGTATATCCTTGGGCAATGACCGCTTCTTATACGACAAATGACCAAATGAAACCAAGCTGACCTAAACAGAAAACTTCTAATTAATTATCATAAAATTAACACTAAATATATTATTTATATAATATATCTAACCGGCATGCACAGCAAAGCCTCTTCAAGCGATTTTTACTCTCTTTTTTCCCTACGACTAAAAATTAATTTTATTTTCCAGTATCTTGATTACATAAATTGATCTAAGCTTTTAACCAACGAAAAGTTTCAATGTGAAATTTAATATAAATAGTACAAGTATTTATTAAATAAACTAAAAAGGTTGTTTTCGTAATTTATCTTTAAATTCAAAATAACGTGGGACTTAAATTTGGTAGCATCCTAAAATGAATGTTAAAAGAGTATTACCTAATGTGCATTATTTAGAGAAGATTGCATAATTACCATTCGTCTAATTTAGGCTATACTGGTTTAGCTGCTATATTAATAAAGTTGAACGTAATTCCTAAGCTTTACTTTCCTCGGACGCTAAAGGTTCAATTATATTCTGTAATGAATATTTGTAATTATACTGGTTGGCGAGTTGGTGTAGGTACCTATTTCCATGGTGTGTTGGTCTACTACTTACTCCGTTAAAAAGTTCCAATGGTGAACGGATTGTAGCAATTTTAGAAAGTAATGATTAGAACAGCAGTATTTGAACCCATGACGGATAGAATTCGGGCAAGTACCACTGAGTTTTCAGGCAACTACACAGATTACCATGATGACAACTGCACGTGGTGGTTTAAATTACATACCCACATATATTATAGACACCAAACCGCACTATATAATACTTTAAATAAAGGTGGCAGCAAAAAATAATGAGATTATTGTACAGTCATGATCAAGTAATATATAAGGGACATTTAATTGCCTTATTCTAGTGGCTAGCTTGTAAAGCTACGGGTTCCAATTTCCTGGATTTAAATCCCAAGTGAAGCCAATAAAAAAGTGTTGACACTCCGAACCTCGAAAACACGCAAAGCCGATGGTCCTTCTCGTGAACTCTATTTTTCTACTGTATTGTCATTGGAAAATTATAGAGTCAACTACAATTAGAATTTATAGAAACATCTGTATGCAAATCAACGAATATTGATTCCGCTCTTTTTTATCATTTTTATATAAGTACTTGTATTGTATAATAAGATTTATCTAATAATGTTTTTAAATACCATTTTTTATTTATTAATAGAAAAAGTTAATATTTCTGGAGTTATCTAATTATACATCTTAGAAATGTAAACTTAGCCCAGGTAGGATCAACTAAGTTGAGTCGGAAACTTAGTGTTCTAAGTTAAAGAAACAGCACATTGCAATGATGAAATGAGTTATACTTGTAATATTGACAGCTTCCTGTGAAATTTTACTATGTTTTTTTTTTTTTTTTATAGAATAGGAAGGTGGACGAGCATATGGACCACCTGATGGTAAGTGGTCACCAAACGCTCTTAGACATTGGCATTGTAAGAAATGTCAACCATCGCTTATAGCCAATGCGCCACCAACCTTGGGAACTAAGATTTTATGTCCCTTGTGCCTGTAATTATGTGCAAGCGAACTACTTCTGTATAGAGTAATGGATAAGCTAACAATTACTAGTAATGACACAGTTAACAGTAGGTAGGCTATTGTCATATTTATAATGCATTATGCTATGGACAAGTATTTAAATCTTTATTGTTGGTTTATAAGTTAATTTGAAAAAAAAGTCCGTGATTTTGAAATTTTTTAACATTTAGCAATAAAATCTAATCAAAAATATTAAGATGAAACCATAGACAATTTATTAATTTTTTATGAAATAAAATATGACATTTTCCTAATAATATAAAAATGCTGTAATATGTCTTTTATTTTTCATGATTTTTTTATGTTCTGTTGAGTCCAAAATCGTGGTTGATGATTATATATTGTTATCGAAATCATTAAACATCAATCTGATTATATTTTGCTCAAGTCTGCATGGAGTCACTTGCACGGTCCACTCTCCTAATGAGAGAAATATCAGGAGCCTTATGGCACCACCGTCACTTTAATCGTTCAACATAATTAACAAGCAAAACAATCCATATTCATGATGCTCCACGAGAAGGTGATTCCTCGGCTGAAAAAGCTGGCACATTGTGTACTGAAGGCCTTTTAGTCATATGTCAACTTCAAATGCAAGTGACAATTGTCTAATGTCAAATTGCCAATTGATCACGGTTAACGTGAACAATTTCCACAAAAATCAATTGAGTATTGTTTGAATGTGCGAAAAGTGAAACATGAATGCATACTACGCTGAATTATAAGAAATAATTTATAGTAAAATGGCGAAAAGCCAATGCAAAGTCTACCTTGGTTACGAAGAAGAAATAATCAATGAAAAGAATAAATTGCTGTTAAGCTATACAACTAATAAAATTGGTGGACTGCCTGTAAGAATACTTTTTTTAAATAAATATAAGCAATAATTTATACTACAATCTACTTTAAAAGTGAATTTACTTAAATATTTAATAATATATTAGAAAGAAATGTATTCAAATAGCATTTACAGTATTAGGTACTTGAAGAGCCTTTATTTTTCAGAATTGGCCCCCGTTAGAAAACATTCAGTTTTCTACTAAATGTCCATTGTGCAATTTACACAGGCTTTTAGTAGTTCAATGCTATGCCCCCTTAGAAGACTCAGTTTATCATCGTACATTATATGTATTTGCCTGTATAAATCCTTCTTGTTGGACTCAATCTGAAAGGTAACCCATTAAAAGGAAATGGGAAAGTTTTATATTTTTTAATATCAAATTTCCAAAGTAATGTTTTGGACATCCTTACCATTTTTTTTGGAATGACAGTATTGAATCTGCAAATTGAGGTTTTTTAGTACTGTGGAAAAAATAAAATTCATTTTAAATTAACATTTATTTTCTAATTTTTTAGCTGGATTTGTGTACGAAGTCAGTTTCAAGATATACCAAGTAAGACCAGTACAGTTGTAATTATGCCAAACGCTGAAACAAACTTAAGCTGGTGCAGGGGCTCTGATGATTGGGACGAAAATGATAATGGTGACTCATCAAACGGAAATGTTATGAATATTGATAATAATGGCATTCAAAGGTGAAACAACATAAATTACTTTTTTTTATATAACTATATATATATATATATATATATATAGTAAATTAAAATGTAAAGAAAAAAAATATTATTATGAACTTTATAAGTTGTAATGAAGTTATGGTAAGTGTTGACCACCATAGATTTTAGAACAACTATATAATGAGCCATTGCTTTGCCCACCATGGGAACTTATAGCTATTAATGCATCATTATTTACTATTTCACTGATTAGTGCAACTAAGACAGTAATACAAGGTTCTGATGTTTGGCAGGAGAATAACTGCCATGATGATTGAACAGTACATCTAGACAGACAGGTTTACCTGAGCTCTATCATCAGTATGATTATGTATCCCAATATGTAGAATAATTTAAAAATATTATTTCCATTATACATAATAAAACTAATGTATAACTTTATCATTTTTCTTGTTCTTACATTTACAGACATTCTGATGAGGAAGATGAAAGCAATTCATTTGATTTGGAAATAGTTGAACATGCTCTCGAAAATTTGCAAGTTGATTCAAATAATGCTAATATGTCTCCAGTTCAAGGTAATTATTTAAAACTAGCGGCCCACTCCGACTTCCTCCTGCTTGAACAATTATCTATCTTAGTTGATATTTATATATTACTGCAACTTTTGTTGGGATTTCTAATTATTTTAAAAATGCAGTTTTCTGTAAATTAAAGAATTTTTGAAATCAGTTTAGTTGTTGTTGAGTATATCCAACATATACAAGTTACAAATAACTAAAAGGATTTATGGGTAATTTTAAGTAATTTTAACATATTTTTATGTATCCCCATAGAAGTTATTAATGAAGAATGTTAGAAGTATTTCTAACATTGCTAATGTACTGCAGTGATAGGATTATTATATAAAATTAAATTATATATGTATATATATTTATTATATATGTATCTCATATACACTTAAATTTTGTATTTAGGTTAGGTTTAACTTTTTAAAAATTTATCAAATTTTTTTTTGTGTTTTTCAAAATATTTTAAAAAATTCTTAAGCCAATCGAACCTCGGATCCCAGGTACTTGGTATTTATTATAATTTTATATATTATTTACCATTTATTAACCATACTTAAATTGCATATAGCTTTCAGATTTTTTATGCCAAATTTTTATATTTTGCTTCATCTATCAATTATATTGTAAGTATATTTCACTAACTACTGTAAGTTTAGGTGCTGTTGGTGAAGTAGCAGCCCCGGTACCGGCTGCTGAGCTTGAAGAGGAAGATGAATCAGGTCTTGTTATTGCAGAAACACCTACCATACCAATGAACAATATGGCATCTTTGTTTAACCAGGTTAGTCGAGACATTTAACGCTGTGTTAGGGCTGCGATTTTTTATAAATATCAATATAATATCAATATTAACAACGTTTTTATAAGCATAAAAAATTCCTTTAGTATTTAAAATGTTATTGTTACTATGTTTTGATTAAAAAATATTTATCATTTTTTTTTTTATATTTATCAGATTGAGATGTGGTGTGTGGACATATCAATACCAACATTCATAAAAGGATACTTTTCAACTTATTTCAATCTGAGTGTTAAAATATAATATATATATTTTTTAAACAAATGACTCATCGTCAACTTTATAATTTTGTTAATCAAATTAATGTTGATTTTGATTATTAACAGACAGCAGAACTACCAACTGACATTCGAAGTCGCCTTTTAAGTGGCCCACTGCAATTTGTTTCAAAATATATTTATGTAGAAGAAGAATGGAACAAGGCACAAAATGATGATGATAAAGTTACTGAATTACTCAACAAATACAAACGGGACAACGGTAAAAATCATTTAATGCGAATAAAAATAATTTAGAATATAATAATGAATATGTCCAAACGCTTTTTTGAATTCAGTCTTGTTTCCCTAACACATGACATACATACTAATTTATATTACTTTTATAGAAATAGAAGTTGGCAGTGTAGCAGATCGTGTAGCTTGCGCTCCCACTGAAGATGAAGCTTACGAAGATGCGACGCCTCTTCACGGTGACCGGCTATTCCACGCTTTTCTCACTCGTCTGCACGCACATCCGGGACAGATTCTACGGTATCTATAAAAAATAATAGTAATGTTATTTTGACCGAATATAAAACTCGACGGCCAATCACTCGACCAAACAAACGATTCGCTATCTTCGTAGGAGATATTATTCATATCGTTCTACACTCTCATTATCCAATGGAACGGTAATTCGGTATGTCCGAATATAGACCAATCACAAGACTAACGTGCAGGCTTTACATACTTCGCCACGGTAGCATGCGAAAGCGATCCCGTGGCGCTCATCGTTAAGACGGAAAGGGTATCGCTGGTTTTTTATTGGGTATTCCGAGGTTCGGGGCGCACTCGGCGCCTTGGACACCGGCGAGTCGCACATACCCTCCCACTGTTCCTGTGGGGGAAATGCGTAGTGCGTTTTTCCAGCGTCACCGAGAAACAGGATTATAAAAAGGCGAACTTCCTAATAAAATCTACACTGTATATTTAATTAACACAGTTTAGCGTGAAACATAATTTTTAATCAAATTTAGTTACTTAAAATAAATCTTGTAATTAAAACTTAAATAACGCTACATTTTCAGATACACCCGAGATGCTCCACCCCTCCTGGGAGCCCCATTACCAACATCAGAAAATGCATCGAATTCTCCATACAAGCCAAGTTTTTGTTTGCGCTGTGGTTCAAGACTCATCTGCGAACTTCAACTCGTTCCTGGTTTTGCAGATACTTTATGTATTTTTCCAAATAATATAACACTGTCACACTTACACTTCTTATCTGTCTTGATATTTACATGTTCCAAAAGTTGCTGGCAACAAAATGATAAATTGGTTGAAGAAATGGTCATATTACAGCCAGAAGTCATGTAAACATTAAAAAAAAAATCTCTCTTTATGCCAAACTTTAGTATAGGCATGTTCATTACAAGAATTTATGATACCTTAAATCATATAGACTGCTAAAATCATAGCCCTCCTTTGACTTTGCCGTAGTTGAAAAAATTAGACATAGGAGTAATTGTCTTATTTTATTTTGATGGATTATCTTTCAAAAATCTCTATAAATTATATTTAAATATGTATCATAACTTTACTATGCACAATATTACGTAGTAAACATTTAACGTCCTCAAGTTAAGCCTTATATTATTAGTGTTCCCTGTAAATTAACCTCTTGGTTTTTTTTATTTTTTTTTATTGTTAGTATAAAATTATACTGTTATTTTTTTACGAATTTCATCTGTGATTTTAATGTCTTATTATATATTACCTTATTATTGTAAAAAAATTATAGTTTTTTCTGTCTAATATGTGTAGAGGCGGCACTTGCCTTGGCTTAGTTTTTAACCTTTAGTGTTTATCTAAATACCAAAAATTAAACGGGGATGTATATTTTCGCTATTTGCCATATTTGAACCACAATTCGGGCAATAATGCAACTACACAAACACGCTACTCCAAGTGCAGTGCCGCTGATAAAAAGACGGAATGGTCTTACAACAAATATATTTACACATATAAAACATCTTTAAGAAGGTTTTATCTGATGGATAAGTGATGTAGCTATAACTAATGAATGTGAATGTAATGTAAAACATTGTTAATGCATTTAATAATATAACATTTTGTCCATAGATCTTAGGCTTAAAAAATATAGAAATATAATAGATATGCTAACAAACTTCAGCTTATTTTATGAACCAAAATTATACTTTAGTGAATAACGAAATTTTTAACATATTGTGCAAAACTGCTTACGATTAGAATTTTCGGACTACATGATACTATCATTTAAGCCCTTCCATTTATAAAAATATTCATAAGTAAAAAATTTGAAATACTTAAATAAATTAATATGATTAGACCTTTTTTTAATCATAATTACAAACATTATATTTAGTCAATTCTGAAGTTGCAGCAAATGACGTCACAGCAAAATGCTATAGTTATATACGGTACTATATATAGTTAAGTCAATGTTGCCGTTTTAGTTCTTTCTAGCAACATTATTTAAAAGGTGAACAGAAGGATAGGTTTATCTTTAAGGAGATTAATCAATTGAATCCTAATTTATTAGATTGATTTTCGGGAATTCCCGTGTTGTTTAAGGCCATATTAGTTATCTAGTAATTACCAATCAAATTGTATTTATTAAAATCTTTGTTTTGCTTGTTTGTTCTTTGGAGCTATTAAAATCTTATTCAATCCTTCGTATGCCGGAGCGTAGATATGCGCTCGAACGTTATCTCATAGTTCAATTATTTTTGTTTTACACTACACTAGAGAAACATATACCTAGCTCTTTTTTATCCATAGTAAATGATATATATTTGTCTTCCTCTCTCTTTTTTATTAGATTATCATTTCGACCAATCAGTGACGACGAATTGAATTCACGTTGCAAATTCGCGCGCCAACATCATTTTTTCGAATAGTCGCGGCCATATTTGTGAAAATTTCGTAAATTGCAACATGTTTTAAAGTGATTTTATTCATATTAACAAAGGTTCTCGCGTAAGTGTAGAATATATTTGTATATTCTATATATAAAATAACTTTTTGCACTTCTTCCGCAAATATTTTAGTTTAATTACAACTTATATTATTATTTTCTAAAAACTTATTATTCAATTATAATATTTATGAATTTTATTTGGAGAGCGCAGTCGCAATGATGAATATTGGAATATGAAAAGATAATGTAAAGCGCCAAAACTTTCTTTATAATATATGTAACAAAAATACTCATGTCAGCCCTAGATTTTGAGTAAATTCAATCAATCTTCCAGATTGATGATATTTATTAAATGCTTTAGTTTATTGAGACCATTCAATAAACTAAAGCATTTAATAAATATCAGGGGTCACTTTTTGATATTTTTTATCGATAAAAATAATCATTTAATGTGTATAATCATTGATTGACCCTTTAAGTTATAATGTAGTTATACATACAATATTTTATTTTTCACTATGAACTGGATTCTGGAACCTTCTGCAAAATCAAGTTAAAGATTAGCAACTTTGCTCTTAATTAAGATAATTTATCATAGGCTTGAGTACACTTTTTGACGAGGCTGTTGTATATACAAGGACCTTATCCGATGACGTTACCTTGTTCTTGCCAATGTTTTGTTTACATAGTTAATGGAAAATACTATTTCAGCTTCAAGGAAGTTCATAAACTTTTATGCCAAAGTGGGCAGATATAGTACATGTTCAATGCAGACAATGCAAGATTATTAAATATAAGGGCTTAACGAAGTGTATATATATTAAAGATTTTTTACCAAGTGTACGTTCATAGCTGATAATAATCCTAAAAATCTTCCAGTCTGCGATAACATAATCCCATACAATAATTTTTTTTTAGTCATTAAATATTGTGGTTATATGGTATTTTCACTTTGTGTTAAATCTAATACAATTAGCGTAATTAAAATTTTGTTGTAAAAAAGTGAAAACAATCATAATAAATGAGTTAAACACTGAGACATTTATTCAACAAATATTAAAAAATATCTGGATATGAGAGCTAGTGATGAAAAAGAGTATACACAAATTTTATACTTTCGATAATATTGTCAAAATAAAGTTTACACCTGGCTATACCAAATCATAGCGTGCGACCGATGAAAGAGACAGAAAATCTATCTCTTTCTTATGTATATGTTCTTTCTCTTTCACCCGATAAATCGGCGGCAGATACAGCATTTCTCATGGTGTGTGATGCGGCATACGAGGGGTTAAATGTCGGAATTCTGAAAGTTTCTATTAATAGTGTGAAGACTTATTACTCTTAGAGATAACATTCCTCGAAAACTCGGAATTGCTAGAATTCAACTTCTTTTTCTCATAGTAATAGTATAAAAGAGAATTTTATTTAAAGATTTATAATTTAATTCTAACTCTGACACTAAAACTAGTCAATTTGTCCAGACGACATAAAACTTTTAGAACAGCTTGAATACGTGACTGCCAACGGAGAAGGGTATGTAGTTCTTGAAAGACAGTAATACCTTTCCTGCTCCACTTACACAACGGAATTAAAGAGGCTTGCTACCCCTTTCAGGACCGAAGTCCTGCCTGCTTAGCAACTTTTACTGTTGTTAAGTTTTTTTTGATTTTGCCTTGATCAACGTCCAGGAGTAATGACGCATGGGAGGGTCGCACAGCACGGAAAACCAGTGGGGGTTTTCAGTTCTTCACAATCCGATCAATAGAACTGCTCATAAAGGGGCCTATATACGAATAGATAATTTATGTTAAGATCGTTAACGATTGATTTGATCGAAAACAACATCAGTAATCCTGAATATCTTAACGATAAATCGACAGTATATGGATCTTTGCGAGCGACGAAGAAGATTCGATTTTTGTTTCAATCTGAACTCTGACCACGTACTTCCCGCGTACCGCTTGCGCGTGGTGTTGTCTAGCGTCTCGCGTACCTGCCTACATTATACGAAATACATGTACCTAGTAATGATCATATAATTCACAGAATTATATAAAGAGCAAGAGCTCTTTATATAATTCACAGAATTATATAAAGAGCAAGAGCTCTTTTGGAAAAATAAACTCAAAGATTACCATTTAACATCAAGCGACAAGGTCTTATGAGGTCCTAGGAAAATATAATTCCTTTATTCCTTCCAATATTAAAACTCAATTCCTTTAAAATATTTATATGCGAATGTTGATTTCTTTTAAATAGCCAATTCTTAGCCCACATCAGTCTAAGTTTCCTTTATTTATGAAGCCGGATCAAATTTACCGCCATAAAGAAAAAGTTTTCCATTTTTATAGTTTCGCCTTGTTCGTTTTACATTTTTGTAGTCCCGTTTAAACAAGTAAATGATTGATCGCAACAACCAACAGTTTCGTGTATGAGTGGCAAACTTTGAGCGATCGATTTCAGATTGATAGTAACGACGGTTCGTACCGTATATGGGCCCCTTAAATAATTTTACTTTCCTAACTCATAAAGGTAGCAATCCATTTTATAATTTTGTTGATATCATCATAAAATTTTTAAAAATGACAAAAAAAATGAATCACAAAAAATACAGTTTATAAACTGATAAACTAAACCAACCGTAGACAGTGAAACTAATTCTCTGTCTACGAAGCCAACTTAGCTGTGACAAAAAAATCGACGTTTGCACTCGTTCAACTAGAAAAATTGTTAAAAATTGCTGACTACGATTGTTAACTTGATAAAATAATCATACTGTAATTTCAAATAACTATTGAGCATTTTGTAAAGAATAGCCGTGCCCATTAAAATAAGTCTGCATTATGAAAAGAATTTAATAAGTTATAATTTATATTATTGTCATATTTACTACAAAACGTGATTTTTGCTTGTTTATTTTTTATATTGTATATTTAAATATTTCGTACTTTTATTATTTAGTAGCTCTATTTTGACTACCGGTTCCGAAAAATATTATATTATGATTAGTCAGTTAGAGTACTAGTCTAGTTAGAGTACTAGCAAGAAGCTCGCATTGTTTGGTTTTTTTAAAAAGAGGAACGGTAATTTTTGAGTTGTAAAACAAATTGTATTACCACTGTGGATAATATTGACTTATATTAAAATAATAAAACTGTTAAGACGGAGAAGAATGTTTGAATTTTAATACCTTCGAAATTAAGAAAGTTTACACGATGGTAGTCAAAAAAATATTTAGTTTGTATGTAAATTTGTTTATGATTTAGCAAATGCAAAAAAAAACGATAGACCAAAAATCTATATCTCTAGATAGTTAAATAATTCTATATCTTATCAACAATGGAAAAATGTTAAAGTTTTTAAATCAATTTATTAACTTTAAACAGTATCGCAATTTTATTAAAATTCCGCCATTTTTTGCACAGACTACAATTTTGTTTAGTTATCCATGACAAAGTCTTTCGAGTGAAATCAATTTCTTAATTTTTTTTCATTATACTTTAAAAGTTTACGTATTTAATACAATTATAGATTAAACCCACACTTTTTTTTCTTTAAATTCTCGCATATGTTGCTGGACACAATTTTATAAAATTACAATATAGAAGAAAACAAAAAGAAGGTTCTAGTAACTTAGGCAATTAAAAATTTTCAAACATTATACAGTCTTTGTTTCTATGCTGCACAATTTATCGATGTTGTATGTAATGAATAATATTTTTCGAAATAATTACTTAACATTACAATACAACAGGTAATGGCTTTAAAATTGTAATATAATAATAATGGTACTTTTTTTCAGTTTTACTTATGGTAACCCTGTTTTCCATAAATGAATCGGCGAGTCTGTGACTAGTCCTTAGAATTTCAAGCATCGCAATTTGAATCGTGATATCTAGTGTAGTTCGCGTTTGATCAATTTTTCACGTGGTGAATATTTTGTGAGATTTATTTTGTGCGGGTTAAAAATGTCGGGAGATATACCAGTTCCTCCTCCTGTATTATGGGCACAACGAAAGGAAGACATTTTACTCACATTTAGCGTCGAATCTAAAGACCCCACTATTAAAATAGAAAAAGACTCTGTTTATTTTAAAGGCATTAATGTCCCAGATAAAAAGGTCCACGAGGTAACTATTTCATTATTCGATGCCGTTGTTCCTGAAAATAGCGGCTTTGAAAATAAAGGTCGCTGTATAGAAATGGTGCTGCGAAAAGAAAAGAAGGATGCTCCTTATTGGCCTTCATTAACGAAAGATAAGAAAAAACCACATTACCTTAAAATAGACTTTAACAAGTGGAAAGATGAAGATGACGAAAACGAGGATGGCGGTGGTAACGCTCACGATATTGAAGAAATGCTACGGTCAATGGGTGGCGGTGCCGGCGATAGAGGCGATAAGCCCTCATTTGACGATCTAGAAAGCGATTCAGATGATGAAAATCTCCCTGATCTTGAATGAGAACTATTGTAGTGCTAATGCTTATGTTTAAATATTCAGTACATTATGTACCTATATTAAGATTTTTACAGTTATAATAAAATCATAAAAAAAATTATATACTTTTTCATTTATAGTATTGATTGTATAAAATTAGAAAGAATACATCAATTGAAATCAATAATAATTTTACTGTTTTTGAACAATCAGAATGTTTAGGTATATTTAAATTACTAGGTTAACCTTAGTTACATGTTAGAGATGATACATGACTTAAATATACTATTGCTCAATACATCTTTAGGACAAGATTTTTATGATGTTTTATTTTAAAATAATTGTCATTTAATTATAATGAATATAATTACATGCCATCATTTACTGTTGGACAATAAACACATTATTGAACTGTTTTAATTACCATAATGTTTATAAATTATGGTCTCTTGCTTTACTAAAAATGTAAATAACAGGTACTTTGGTGGTCATTTAGCTGATTGAGATACTTAGAGTATCATTTCAATAAATATACTTCTGAATTTGGAATACTAATGAAACTCTTCAAAATCGGAATCTTCTCAAACTTTTTAACTCACTTGTATATGTCATTAAAATGTTACAATTTATATTGTTTCATTTTTGCATATATTATATTATTATAAGTTAAGCTGATAAAAACTATATTTATATAAAGAAAAACTACAGTGGTGAAATCACAACTTGTTTCTGCAAGACATCAAATCAATCAAACCATCGTACAATCTTTTTTCATTCAGTGTATTTAGCAAAATGTATTAAAAAAATTGTTCCCAAAATTTGCCACCCTACAAATCTGCCGGTCAGGCTGACTCAGCCTGCCGGTAAATCCACCATTGAATAAGGAATTCAAATTGAAATGAATTTTATTAAACTATGAAATTGATATCACTCAAGTCTTTTTTTTTTCCTAGGTAGAGAGATCTCCTAAAATATGAAAGCGTATTGTAGTAAAAAAATAATAAATAATATCTTGGATTATCATATAATCAATTTTAAGAGTATTTAATTTTTTATTATTTATGGCGAATTAAAAAAATCTACATAATAAGATCTTTATTTTTACGCAGTACATAAGTCTGGATGAATGTCTCTTATGTATATGATCAATAAAATAATGATACTGAATCCACAATACCATTGGAGAATGGCAAAGCATATATGATTCGATGGTGAACAACTTAAGTTTTTTGATTTATCAACATTCATGATAATAAAAAGAAAAAGTAGATATTTATTGTACTTATGGTAAAAAGCAAATGTTAAAGTTAATTTAAATTTTATTATTCTAATGTTTTAATTTATTTAAACAATAAAATAAAAGCCTGTAAATATCCCACTGCTGGGCTAAGACCTCCTCCCCTCTTTAGAATAAGGTTAAGCGCTTATTCCACCGTACTGCTAATGAAATTCTGTTACATGTGTAACCACCAACCCTGCAAAGACACTTGTAACAGCATTACATCCGCCACACGCACGTTCTCGCTCACGTCTTCCTTTCATGTCTTCCTTTACCGCCGGGCACGAGATGAATTATTATAAATACATTAAGCACATGAAAATACAATGATGCTTGCCCAGGTTTGAAATTTTGAACCCGCTATTTTTGGTTAAGAGTGACATGTTCTAACCACTGGGCCATCTCGACAGTTCTCAATGAATTTTAAAACTTAACAAAATTATGCTTTTATTAGGCACTCAATTAAAACTTTAAACTAATTCTGAGCATTTTCATCAATCATTATTTACTTAGTAATATCTTTTTTAAATGGCCATACATAAGTGTACCATGCGGCCCATGCTTTGTGGTTGTCATTATCTACAGGTAGGTAGGTAGGTTATAAAAAAAACTGTAAATATTACGTATTAAAATATATATATATATGTAATACACATTTCTTTTGTTTTTTGATACTATATATTTAATATATTGCCCGTTGCCTAAGTTAAGTTCCTAAAGGATAAATGGTTGTATGGAAGTCTGTAATTTTAAAGTAAGAATCACGAAATGTCATTCTCGTTAGAAAAAGTATATTACGGCCTTTTTTTCATTATTGAACTAACAGTGATGGCCGTTGTTTGATTTAATATATTTTATAGTGACCTAAATGAGTTGAACCAAAATTTATTTTAAGCAAGGCTTCCGATCTGCGATGCTGTAGCTCAGATGCCCCCGTCATCCACGTTGTTGTTAATGTTGTAAATAACCAAAAGCACTTTTTTTTATTCACAAATATTCAGATTAAATAAAAGTATTTAACTCACTGAAAACTTTATTTGTCAATAGTAATATTATAAAGCTGAGGAGTTTGTCGGTTGAACGCGCTAATCTCCGAAACTACTGGTTCGAATTGATAAATTATTTTAGTGTTGGATAGCCCATTTATCGAGGAAAGCTGTAGGCTATATAACATCACGTAACGACAGATACACCGACGAATGATGATGAGAAAATTTTCAAGTATTGCAATTGACTTTATAAAAATATACCTAAACATCTCGAGATAAAATTTCATTTGAAGTTTTTTATTGCCTTGGTCCTAAAGTCATACGAAAAATAGTATGATAAATGATTAACAAGTCAAAAAACATGACAGTTTATTAGACAGATAAAGTAAATAAAAACAAAATTAAATAATTACATTTATTTAGATTTTTCTGCAAGGGTCACGTTTACACTAAATAAATGGAATTGCTGTCCGTGTCGCCTAATATTCAATGTTACAGCGATACAGTATATCAATCTGTTGAGACTTTCACATTTTAATATATAAGAGGCGCCTTGACCCGGACTGAATATCGGAAGTCCATAGCTCTGACAATCGAACATAAAATAGGAATGATCTGTCTTCCCAAAGGCTAAATTTTTCGCAGGGCTCACTAATATCCCTAAGGTATTTTTTTCGAAAAAGAAAATTAAAGCCTTGCTTAAATTGAATCTATCAGGGTAAATATTGTACACGAAACCAAATATGACTTTATCGAATTTAACCGTAAACGAATATGGATACATGTCGTCGTATTGGGGTTCCAAGTCATCGAGACTTATTTCGTGATTTTGGTTTCCACCAATTTTATCGTGACATTTTATATGATAATTATTACCTGCTTCGACAATACCATCTAAAAAGCTACTAGTCCAGGCACTTAGGTCACACGCTCTTGTCATTACAAGCGCAATAACGCATGTAGCCAAATATTGTTTGCCCCGGTACAATTCTTCGAATTTCATATCCAGAGGATGTAACGTTCCCCAAAGTGAATAAAGATCTCCAGGAAATTCAATATCCCAATCTTTCCACATTGTCTTAGGTGTTTTCCTCTCCAGCCCTAAATCGTTTACGTTGTTCATACGAGACCAAGGCACGGTCTCGATATTTAACCAGTAAATTTTTTCATCCACATCGGGACGTATTCTTCTTCGCTTCAAGTAAGGTAAGTTAGGATTAACATCGGGCTTGAAAAGGGGACTAAGCCTGTAGTTGAGTGCCGAATGACGTGGAGCAGTTTTAATAGAAGTTAATTCAAAAGTATAAAATTCTGGCGAATTTGGCATGGAGACAACTTTGTTTATTCCATATATTAGCGAATTAATAGAATCATATAATGTCCAGCCAGCGACAGCCCCCAATTTTTGTGGCATTGCTGATCCAGTGGAATCTTTTTTCTTCTTAATTCCTTTCATCTGCTCTGGTGGTTCGTCAGGTGGTGGGTATGGATCAAAGATATGATAATAGCCATCGTTTTTACAGATTACCATACTACAAGATGGGAATCTAATGATAACATACCTAAGCCTATTTAACACAGCTTTCAAATACTGGTCTAGTCTTTTATCTTGATTTTCATTAACAACGATAATTTTTTTTATGTTTACATTAACGAATTTTCCATCTAATATCACATTTTTTATGACTCTTTTCTCGCAAACGCTTAAATTAGTAGCTTTTGCGTTAATTTCTAATCCTTTTTCTATACACGTATCCACCATGACATGGTCCCATGTCCTGATGGGATGCATTGTTGCCATTAACATTGCGATTAAACTCACAAAATGACAAGATTTTATATCGGAACTAGCTTTTCTGTCTTTAAGTGCTGTTGTTCCTTCTATTCTGTATACTCCGTTTATTTGCTGATATCCAATTATGGTTTCACTCTTTACGGGGGTTGACACAATAGATGATTTTTTCCTTTCGGATCCTTTGCCGGATTCTGCTAGCGAATATCTTGACTTGTTGGATTTCGGTGCTCCCGTAGCGAAATCATAATCTTCCGGTAATTTTAACCTTGGCTCTGTCAAAAGTCGTCTAACTACTATTCTGCTTAATATAAACTGTTGATCTTCATGTTTGCCGTCTTTATTGTACAAAACTCTGTAAATAAATATTGTATTTCATTTAATTTAATGCAAGGCGAATGATTAACACGGTATCGCATCTCGCATCATTATTGTATTTATATTTTTTTTAAATAAAAACGGATTTTATTTTAATTGCAGGATTATTAAATTAATAGTGCATTTAAATATGACTTTCATTTAAATTAAATTATTCTACTACTCAACTTTCGAAAATAAGAACTTCCTTCGACAATACGATATTCCTATACATATAAAATTGGGTTATTATGAAAATACAAAAAATATTTGCAATTTCATATCTCACCTAGCAACGAGATCATGTAATGAGTGAAATCGAAGAAAACATGCCTTTCCTTTAACATTGCTTTCTCTTAAGCCCATCGCGTTGCAAGAGCTGCCGTCAAAAAGATAATAGAGTTTGTTTTTTCTAAAGAATGCAGAGCTATATGATGCTGTTGTTATCATTCCTCTGTCAAATTTAGGCAAAAAATTTCTAATCAAGACATCTTCTAATTGCCACGTTGCTCCTTCTCCCACTACGTCTATGGTAGCATGGTATGCCTTTAATTCAATTAAATAAAATTAATTCCTAACTATTTTAGTAATATAAAATACATTTTTATGGATAATAAACATAGTGTTTGTAAAATATTTATTATAGGTACACTTTCGAATAGTGACAGAAAAAGTAAGTAAGTACATTTTCTTGATCTGTTTAAAGCGTTAAAAGCGCTGCATTACGGTAAATTATGTTACGCTATTACCACTATGTCCACTATATTATATGTTTTTTTGCTTTATCAATGATAAAAATAAATAACTAAAACGTGGTCTGGGTCTGGTTAGTAATAAAAAACTATTAAATATATTTTGAAATCGATTTCAAAAATTCAGTTGTTAGCTTTTTTTTAGTTTTCTTATTTTTACTAAAAACAGCTGGACCGATTTTGCTGAAAACATTTTCAGTTCTTAATTATGTAATAACGCGTTGAATGAGCCCAGTCCCATATCAATATCATTTTTGGTTCGCGAGATAATCGAGACGAAAGATAATTCCGAACGCACAGATATTTCTATAAAAACGTTGGATTTGGAGTATGGTGACCTCGAAATATCCGTGGAGATGTACAAAAATTGGAGAGGCACAAAATCAGCCCCATTACATCAGCTTCCTCTAGGAAGTTAAAAATAAGTAATGTAGAGGGAAGGAACTATTTTCCATTTTTTACTACTTTACTTCTTATAACGTAAACACTTATACTAATAAGAGTTATATATAATTTCATGATACACGACTCGGAAAATGGAATCTTTTTTCAATTTCTTTAAAATATGTAGAAGTTAAGATCATATCATTACATACAAATTAAGATTATATCATTTGATTTAAAATAACATACTTGATGCCCGATGGCGATCTTCGGTATTATATGAACTGGAGCGAGTTGAAATTTTTCTTTTTTATTCTGATATAATTTATTGGCAGTGTCCACCACAAAGTTCACTAAGCCTGTCGTCCACGTGTTCACCGCATATTTATAGGAGGTGACAATAGCCATGATTGCCGCAAATGGTAAAACGTCAATAGCGCTTCCATCCGATATGGCAGATGTTCCTCTTATTATTTGCGTATTATCCGGCAAGTTTTTAAAGTTACTCGGTTTTGCGAGTTCTTCTTCTGCTGTTAGATCTAAATCAGTTTCTAATAGTGGCGGTGTCATTTTTTTACGAAGTTGTCTCAATTTAAATCGATACTGCGCATCTTCTGTGAGTAAAATTTCTCGATCTACCTCAATTGGTGGCATAGTTTGAATTTCATCTTCAACTATTTGTATAGGTTGCGCCAACTGAAAATTTTCAATAAAAAATTTGATTATTAAATTCAATACAAAATATACCCCACAAATTGTTTTGTTAAACTAACTCTTAAATTTTTTTAGACAAATTTTAGAAGTTTAGTTTAGAATTTTTTAAGTTTTTATTTTTATTATAATATAAAAAAAATACCGGTACTTCTGGTTCAGGCTGCGGCGAAGGTGGAGGCGGTGGTAATGGGGGAGGCAGTTCCTCAGCTTTCCTTCGAGCTTCTTCTTCAGCTCTTTTTCTTTCTTCCTCTTCTTTCTTTTTTTTTGACATATTTTCCTCTTCTTCTTCATCACCTTCGTCCTGCTCCTAAACAATTTATTTAGCGGTAGAAGAGAAAATACAAATACGTAAATAAATAAAATATATAAATCAATAAATCAAATTAATACATTCAATCAACAGCCAATCGTTGTCCACTGCTGAACATAGGCCTCTCCCAAGGTGCGCCAAAGCTCCCTGTCCTCCGCCTTCCGCATCCAGTTGGTGCCCGCCACCTTCTTAAGGTCGTCGGTCCACCTGGCTGGAGGGCGCCCTACGCTGCGCTTGCCGATTCGCGGTCTCCACTCTAGGACTCGTCTGCTCCAACGGCCATCGGTCCTACGACATACGTGACCAGCCCACTGCCACTTCAGCCTGCTAATTTTGCAAGCTATGTCGGTGACTCCGGTTCTTTTCCGGATAATCTCATTTCTGATCTTATCCTTCAAAGATACTCCGAGCATAGCTCGCTCCATAGCACGCTGAGCGACTTTGAATTTGTGGACTAGTCCCGCAGTTAGTGTCCACGTTTCGGCACCGTATGTCATGGCAGGTAAGACGCATTGGTTGAAGACTTTCGTCTTCAAACATTGCGGTATAGACGACTTGAGGACTTGACGAAGGTTGCCAAATGCTGCCCATCCCAAGCGAATTCTTCGATCGGCTTCCTTCTCGAAGTTGTTCCTACCGACTTGTATTATCTGTCCTAGGTAGGTATATTCACTAACAACTTCGAAAGGTTTCCCCTCGACGTATATCGGTCCCGGCACGACATGCCTATTGAACATGACCTTGGTCTTGTCCAAGTTCATACCGAGACCGACACGCCGGGAAGACTCGCCTAGGCTACGCAGCATTTCGGTGAGTTGTTCCAGCGACTCTGCTATGATGACGATATCGTCGGCAAATCGAAGGTGTGAGATGTACTCGCCGTTTACATTGACTCCATACCTAGTCCAATCCAGCGTTTTGAAAACGTCTTCCAACGCGTTGGTGAACAGTTTCGGGGATATTACATCCCCCTGTCTCACCCCTCTGCGCAGTTGGATCGCCTTCGTCTTACAGTCCTGGATGTGGACAGTCATTGTAGCGGCGTTGTACAGACATCTCAGTAGCTCGATATATCTCCAATCGATATGACATCTCTGCAATGAGTCGAGCACTGCCCAGGTTTCGATGGAGTCGAAGGCTTTCTCGTAGTCCACAAATGCCATACACAGCGGCTGATTGTACTCTTCGGTCTTCTGCACAATCTGCTGAACAGTATGGATGTGGTCCACGGTGCTGTAGCCTGATCGAAAGCCGACTTGCTCTGGGGGCTGGAACTCGTCAAGTCGTCTGGCGAGACGGTTCGTGACGACTCTTGAGAACAGCTTATACACGTGACTCAGGAGGGAGATTGGTCTGTAGTTTTTCAAGAGGGTTTTATCACCTTTCTTGAAAAACAGTACCACCTCACTCCCGCTCCACGTTTCCGGGGTCTTGCCATGTTGGATGACGGAATTAAAGAGGCTTGCTAGCTCTTTCAGGACCGGAGTCCCGCCTGCCTTAAGCAACTCTGTTGTGATTCCGTCATCTCCCGGAGCTTTGTTGTTTTTAAGCTGTTCTAGAGCCGCCCTAATCTCTCCTTGGTCAACGACCGGGAGTTCCTCGGAGTAATGGCGCATAAGAGGGGCGCGCTGGTCATCAATACTGATTCCCACGGATTTATCCGATCTTGAAGAGAACAACTGCCCATAAAACCTCTCTACTTCTCCGACAATCTCAGGCCTAGAGGTAACGACCCCACCATTTTCAGTTTTAAGTTTTGTCAGACGCGGCCTCCCAAACTTGCAAGCGAACACTTTCGATCCCCGATTTTGCTCAATCGCAGCCTTGATGGCACGGGCATTGGAGCGTCGGAGATCGTGTCGCGTCAGCGTTTTTATTATTCGATTTAAGGCCTTATCTGACAAAAACGATGGTAGTTCTCGTCGTTTTCTCATGAGCTCGAGTGTCTCAGCAGAGAGTTTTGGTGCGTTGTCTCTTCTCTGTGGCGGAAAACACTTGCGGGATGTGTTTTGCAATATTTTGACCAGCGTGTCGGTTCTCTCATCAATGCTGCTTATGTTTTCCAACGCGGTGAATTGATTTTGAAGTTTCATTTGGAACTTTTCGGAGCCTTGAGCAGCTTGGAGCATGGTAGGTCGGAGAGTAGACCTCATCATTCTCGATCTTTCGGTTTTTAAGTTGATATTTAGAGTGCCTCGAACCAAGCGGTGATCACTTCCGGTATTAAACCTGTTGATCACTGAAACATCTCTAAATATGTGCCTTTTATTCGAAATGATAAAGTCTATCTCGTTCCTTGTCACGTTATCGGGGCTTCGCCAGGTCCACCTCCTCTGAGGCTTCTTTTGAAAGAAAGAATTCATCAAAAAAAGCCTCTGCGCTTCGAGAAAGTTTACCAGCATTTGCCCCCTGTGATTTCTGCAGCCCAAGCCGTAAGGTCCGACTTTCGATTCACCGCTATCTTGTACTCCCACTTTAGCATTAAAGTCTCCCATAACAACATTGTAGTGGGCCTTCGAGGTGACGTTGAGGGCCTTTGCGATGTCCTCGTACATCGCTTCGACCACATCATCAGAGTATGTCGAAGTTGGCGCATATACCTGTACGACCTTCAGGGAGTACCTGTCGGAAAGTTTTAGGACAAGGCACGCTACCCGGTTCGACACACTACTGATTTCCACAATGCTGCTAATGAGATCCTTTTTGACTAGAAAACCGACACCACCCTGGGAGAGGTTATCACCTTCGCGGAAGTAGAGTAAGTTACCGGACTCTAGAGTTATCGTGTCCTCCCCCTGTCTTCGGACTTCAGATAACCCCAGTATACGCCAGTTTATATGACTTAACTCTACTTCTAATTCGGCGAGGTGATGGTCCAGCCTCATCGAGCGTCCATTGTACGTTGCTATGTGCAGTCGTTTTATACGGTAGCCTGCCGTGAACCGGTGATTCTTAGCACCCCCTGCCCTGCCGATACCGCGACCGCTACCTTGGTCGGGCCTAGCGGGCTTGCCGGTAACTGGGGGCCTTTTTTTTGGGCGCATCTGCCATTAAGGGAGGGGTTTGCCCATACTCGCCGCGCTGGGCAGGCGTGTTGGCGAGCGCAGTAGGGGGGTAAGATGTTTATGGGGGGGGGACGCTGCTGCTAAATTAATACATTAAAAAAGGAAAATATATATTGATATATTTTAAAACAAACGTTGTATCGTATACCTTACCTCTTCTAGGCCTCCTTCTGGTGGCTGAAAAATACATCGTTAAGTTATTATAATTATACACTGAGATTGGTAAATGCAGGGAAGAAAGGTTGCTAGAAAAATATTTTATTCGACATTTAAACAACCATTTGTTATAACTGGCTAATTTGTCAAGGACATTTTTAAGGGCATAAAGAATTTGTGATGGATAGACAGACCTTGTCATTGGCCGTGAATAACATGGTTTACTATTATCGCTATCTTGGAATGCTAAACCCAATCGATTACTTAGTTATTGTTACCATGATTGAGGATCAACGACTATGGATTCGTTCCAAACTAAATACATTTATATCTTAAGAGCGTAAAACCGTGAAACACTATAGTTAATAGTAATAGTAGGTAGCAGACGAGAAACACATAATCTAAAGTTTTTTTATATAAAACTAATCTTTAATATGTTTTTCTTTGAGGTAATTATGAGATTGGGCGGATTCATTAAAGTAGTCTCTTCAATCACTAGTAAAAATGCAGTATCTAATGAAGGTAATACCGGCGAGGGCGGCGGAGTGGGCGGCGGCGTGGGCTCGGGGTCGGGGTCGGGCTCGGGCCGCTCGTGCGTCTTGTCGCGCGGCCGCGGCCACGGCGGGACCACCTGCGTCACCGACACCGTCGGCGAGTCCAGGTTCACTGCCGCACGGCCCGACAAAAACATTTTGAAAAGTAATTCTTAGAGCCTGAGTTTGGGACTTGGCCACAACACTGTTGCCTATTTGTCTATCATAAGCCTGATTTCTCGTCGGCCCAGTGTCGGATTGCGAATGTGTAATTATATAAGCACCCCGTTATTCCACGACATAATGGAATTTTACTCAAATCCGTCCAGCCTTTCAAGCGTTATACTTTACACAGCATTAGTATCTAATATATTATAGTAAATAATTTACCTATTTTTTCCTGTAGAGGTTCGGGTGGCAAATTTTTGTACCTTAAAGGTATTGGTGGAAGATAATCTTCTTGAATGCTGTCGACTAAAGATATAATTTCTCCCATTTGCTCTTCATCAACTTGTGCCTAGAATATTCCAATAATTTATGTAAAAACATTTTTTATAAAATAAGTAGGACGGGCATTTGCCGATCCTACCTATTTTATAAAAAAAAGTGGTCCATTTGGTCCATGGCAACTGGTAACTACCGCCAATAGACATTGGTGTTGTAATAAATAGTAACCGTTCGCCATCCACCATCGTCAATGCGCTACCAACCTTGGAAACTAAGATGTGATGTTTCTTGTGCCTGTACTATAGTTACTCTGACCCACTTATTACAAGAATACTAAGTATTGCTATATAACAGTAAAATATCTGATAAGTTACTATGTAAACTCAATAAACTTCTAAAATTTTGTTTAAGTAAAATTCAAAAGTACACTCATTAATATTAATATACCCCAGTCAGACTTTCTTTTAAGTCTTCCGAAGGGAAGACGTCATGGAATATCTCTTTACCACCATCTCCGCGAGATTGGCTCATTGGGAGGACTTTGCGCTTTATTTTCTTCATACCTGGTAATTGTTCGTCGCTCAATGTACATACTATTTGAGCCTGAAATTATTTATTTAAATGTTAAAATTTAAAAAGAGGTTATCACTATATCTCTTACAGTTTTATTAGAAGCGCTCCTTTCCTTAAGATTTTAAAATACGTGAAATAAATAAAAAGTTTACCTTAGGTTCACTTTTCTTTAATTTTAGCACTTTAAACGCGTGAATACAGAACTGCGTCGTGGCTGGTAAATAGTCCCAATTTTTAGTGAAAACTTCTGCTATTGTCTCTGGATTCAAAAGCATAAAACAACAAGCTTTACCAGCTTTAAATGATCTTAATCCATCATTTGTTCTTGGATACGGATCGAATAAATAGTACATATCTTTTTGTCTCCATACTGCGAGTACATAATTGTTAAACTCTAAAATACCACTATTATACTCGTGGCTAAATATTTCCTCCAAGCCCGTCCGTATATTCAATAAGCATTCTTTTGTAGTGAATAATTGTCCTTTAACCCTCTCTCGATATATGATTATTTCACATGCATATGGACCAACAATAATTTCATTGGGAATGTTATCAATAGTTATATCTATCATTACCTTTGGGTACACACAATCGACATACAATTTATTGCCTAAGCGTAATATTTTATCAAGTGTCTTTGAAAACCATGTATTGGGAGGTGATATTTTTGCATATGTCATTGCTACTATCGCTATTGACAACGCTTGACGATATTTGGCATCTTCAAAACATTTATCACCCAAATGCATATTCGCGTTTACGATGGCACAATTCTCATTCAAAATTCTATACCCCATCATTGCTTTTTCCACTTGTGTAAGTTCCTTATCTGATTCGAAATCTTCATCGCATTTTTCATCTGCCATTTTAAGCACTTTAACAGAAGCTAAAACAAATTTTTGGTCTTCCAATACACTTCGTGCCAGAAGAACTTCTGCTACTGATTCCAAGTCCTTCACATTAATAAGAGCAGCGTAACCATTAGCAAAATTAGAATACGCCCTTGAGTCCCTTCCGGCTGGATCAAATATATAATAACATATCCTATCCTTCCATATAACCACTTTTAGTACCCTTAAAAGTTTTTATTATTAAATAAATCGTATTTTAAAAAAAGTCTAAAGGTAAATGTAAGTTATTAATATAAATACCTCGTTAACAATATTCCGGCGCGATTTTCCTTAAAAAATGCTTTAAGACCTCTACATAAATTATAAACAGTTGGATCTAAGGACATTGAATAGCCTACAATATCGGGCTCGCCAAGAAGAACCTGCATACGTTTCCCATTTAACACTAAAGTTTGTTTTTTTCCGAAAGGCAAAACTTCGCACATTCCTTGAACTGCAGAATGATCATGCACTTTTTCCAAACATTGTATATACCTGTGACGAGAAGTGGAAGACATATCCTGCTTTTAAAATATCCATAGGCTTTGTCTTTGCTCTTTAAATGAAAAAAAAAATACTACCATTGGTCACCAGCATCGATCAAATTGTCCACTAATTTCATAGTCCATTGTTTTGGATGATAATGAAACGCTAAGCAATATGCCATTACACTCATTGTAAGAGCTTGTCTTCCTTTTGATCTACCGCCTAAGAACGGAAAGAACATTGAATTATGCACGAAAACTTCGCAAAAAATGACATCACATATATTTTCGATACAACATAATATGTGATGTGATGACTGAACAGTTATTTGACTGTGAATATGACTTACTAAATTTCGCATCGTACATGTTGAAGGATCCAGTCAGAATTCCATAATGGATTTCTGGTTTACGTTCTTTGGTACACGGTAGCACGGTCAAAGAATGCGTCTGTAGAGTACCCCGTTTCAGATTAGCTGGTATATGTACCTTAAATCATGGCAACAGTATTTTAAGATATTCTAATCGCTAATTGTACATTTTATATAATAAATTATGTATGTATTGGTAAAAACATAGTAATGGTCGACTATCCTACACAACCCTTTTTATGCTAATATGCACCAATATATTGCTAATGTTTTTTTTTAATATAAATGTGTTTCTTTTTATAGTGTAATTGAATATTTAATAATGTTTTTTAAATAATACTTTATTTAAGTATGTTCTAACTTAAGATAAACTAGAAATAGAAGTATTATTGAAGTATGTTTTACCTAATTATAAGATTTAATAAGTCACAATTAGTGACCATGATATTTAGCCCATGCATTTTATTATTATGACAAAATAACGTTAAATTTAATATTAAAATAAATCGCATCGTCATCACTTAACATGAATTGAAAGTAAAATCGAAATGATGAAACTCACGTGTTCAGGTCTTGGTATATCATCTAGACCACAAACAGAATCATCATCTTTTAAATGTCTCCGAGTGCTTCTAGATCTTGACTTTCCACTTGGAATCTCCCCGAAAGACCTTAAATAAATTATGGTTAAATAGTATAGTAAAGTAAATTATTACATTTTGAGTGATTACCTGTGAAATTGACACCATCGACGCTGCCATTAAGCTAAATCGCGGCCCGGTAAATAAAATGACAGTTGACTCTACGGTCAAAAAAACCAATGAGAAATAGTGTTGATGACCAACGTACCCCGTCATGCACCATTATTTAAAAAATCTCCAGAACAATTTTTTTTTTTTTATAGAGTAGGAAGGTGGACGAGCATATGGGCCACCTGATGGTAAGTGGTCACCAAACGCCCTTAGACATTGGCATTGTAAGAAATGTCAACCATCGCTTATAGCCAATGCCCCACCAACCTTGGGAACTAAGATTTTATGTCCCTTGTGCCTGTAATTACACTGGCTCACTCACCCTTCAAACCGGAACACAACAATATCAAGTATTGCTGTTTTGCGGTAGAATATCTGATGAGTGGGTGGTACCTACCCAGACGGGCTTGCACAAAGCCCTACCACCAGTAAAATATTGGTCACGTCCCATCCAGGGGATTCTATTGAGAGTTCTTGAAGTCGACACTATAGTAATGAATAATTACACTAAATTACCCTTAATAAAACTATAAAGTATAACAGTGATTTACCTTCTAGAGTGTCTTTTACTGTTACGATTTCTTAATGCTGCATATTTTCTGTAAATGCACCAAAAGTATTAAATATAAATGTAAAAAAATAATATTTATTTTATCGTTTGAGCATATATGACAGATCAAAATAAATATACATGAATACTATGCTATTATAAATAGTTAAAGTAAAAAGTGACACTTACCGACATTTCTTCTTATGACATGTTTTTCTATAGCATATTCTGAAAATAAAAGCATAAAAAATATTAACACGTGAATATCATTGTAATATTTATAAAATTTAATGGTATTTAATGAACTGACCCGCCTTTATGACACGGCTTACTCTTTTCATTATCACTGTAAAAATATAAAATATAAATGTTAGCACAAAAGTACCGTTATGTATGCAAATAAATGTTTCTCTATACATATAAATAAATTATAAAACCTTCGCGTTATTTTATCACATTTTCACAATTTGAAACGTTTATATGTAATTACGAATTAAATATTAACTATACTAAAAGTACTAGAATTTAATTGAACTATTAAAAAAAAGACCATAATGGTCAGACGAATTAACATTAAATTTTGAAAGATTACGATTTTCCATTATATTAGAAAAAACAAAAAACCAAGATGGCCTAGTGGTTAGAACGCGTGAATCTTATTCGATGATTGTAGGTTCAAACCCGGGCAAGCACCACTGAATTTTCATGTGCTTAATTTGTGTTTATAATTCATCTTGTGCTTGACGGTGAAGGAAATCATCGTGAGGAAACCTGCATGTGTCTAATTTCATTGAAATTCTGCCACATGTGTATTCTACCAACCCGCATTGGAGCAGCGTGGTGGAATAAGCTCCAAACCTTCTCCCCAAAAAGGGAGAGGAGGCCTTAGCCTAGCAGTTGGACATTAACAGGCTGTTACTGATTATATTACAGTTGTGTACATATAAAACTCTTTTACTTTTACAGGCACAAGGGACAGAACATCTTAGTTCCCAAGGTTGGTGGCGATGTAAGCGATGGTTAACATTTTTTTCAATGCCAATGCCTATACGGGGGCGGTGGTGACCACTTACCACAAGGTGGCCTATTTGGGAAAATAAAGAAACAGAGAGTACTCCATAGCCACGAAATCGGTTTGGAGGACATTATCATTAATTGGTTATTGCTCGATCAAGTCCTGACTTACGATTAGAGATCCAAGACTTCCTAGGACCTTTGATACTTGAGGCCTCCCAGTCCGAAGCGGTTAGAGTAATATTATAATGTTTGTGGCTGGGTGGGCCCCACGACTGGCGAGGCCGGTAGCCCGGTGCCTTGTAGTTAGGCATAAATCAGGGACTAAGCTCGACTATTTTTAATCTGTATTTCTTTTACGGAAGTTCTACAAAATTCTTAATTTATTGGTTCAAATTGAATCGAATCAAGGGTATTTAAAAAATCTTACATTGCTAATTTTCTTGGCCCTGGCATGAATACTACGTCGGGCGCGAATGATTTTTCTTTGTTTACTATTATACCGCTATGTGGTTTGAACAATCTGAAATGTATTAACACGATTGGGATATTTCATCTATTACGAATATACAAAATGATCCTTAACACCTTTAACATAGCTATATTACATATGAACATGGTGGTAAATACATCAAAATATAACGTCGACATTATATTATTAAGTCTTTTGGCTGCATGGGTTTTTGATGTAATATTAGTTAATAGGAAAAACGCAAACTACAAAATATTTTTGACGCACTTTAATCTAACTCTGAACTTAAAAAACAATTATACGTTACATAATAATTTTATTTTTTCGAACCTTATAGTATGATTTATCATGAATACGTAAATGAATACGCGAATACGTGGTCATCTTACATTTTCGTCCTATATTTATTACAATAACATTTTTGAAGATTCTTAATTTAAAATGCTACAGAGAAAAAAGCCTTTAAAAATAATTAAAGGATATTCCACAATTTAAAAAAAACTTGTTGTAGACTTACTCGTAACCAGATGCTGGTGGTATAGGTGGTTTATAATCTTCCGATGTTACAATGGCTTTCTGGGCTTGAATTACTTCACCGCTTGTTTTAGGACTCGGCACCTGTTAACAAACAAAACATTTGGATGGTATGTCCCATGCGTTCCGGCTTCGCGTCGTAAATATTAAAGATTTTGGTTGCCATCTATTTCTGTAAGAACCATCCTGAATCTATTATTATGTTAATCATCAATATCAATTTGATTTCGTCTAATGCGAAGCCAATAAAAGGGCCAAGTGTTTTGCTAATATATCTAATGACTTAATTAGATATATTAGCTAAACACTCAATCGATGACCAATCGAAGAATTCGTTGTAGTTGGCTAGCTTTTTTTTACGCTGGATAAAAATGTCCGGGTATGTGGGGCTCGCCAGTGTCCAAGGCGCCGAGTGCGCCCCGAACATCGGAATACCCATTAAAAAACCAGCGGTACCCTTTCCGTCTTAACGAAGAGCGCCATGAGATCGCTTTCGCATGCTACCGTGACGTAGTTGGCTTGCCTCAGACAACCTATGCCGAATGTTTACGTCATTAACCGCAACGTTTGAAGGCGAAAGTCTTCAATCAATGTAGATTCATATAAAATGTAAATAAGATTGGTTCCACAATTTAACTGTGTTTATGATTTATATTTTCACATGATTAAAATATCAGTAAATTATTATCCTATTTAGATGTATAACGAAAACAAATCTCATGCTCACATTGAAAATCGACTTATCAGATGCCGAATGCTTTATTACTGGAACGGGTGTGGGGAGCATCACATCACCCGGCAAAAGATCGAAATACCGGACTTTCTTTTTGTACTTTTCTTTCTTTTTTTTTTTCTTTAAAATACCACCTGCGTCCTCCTCTTCTGATGACTCGAATTCATAGTCGGAATACGTATGACTGCAACCCAACATAATTTTTTAATTCTTCACAATGTTCAACAACATCTTTGTATGTTTTTGCGAATGAATTTGACTTTTTACTATTTTACGATATTTTTTATGATATTGCATAATAATTTTATTTGTGTTACACAACACCTAGCAATATAGTCAGTACCTATTCTCGTTCTAAGATACGTTAAATTGTGGTCAATATGATTCATAATAAACAATAACTTAGTAACTAGGGTATTTATTTGATAGAAATGAAGTTAATTTAAAAATATTTTGTTTGATTACCTCGATTTTTGATCTGATTTTTTTTGCGGTTCAATGGAACAATGACCAATATACTTTAATCTGAAATGGGTAAATCAAAATATTATAATATACCATCAAATTAATTATTCCTTGGTTATTAATAGTGTATAAATTTACCATACCTTGTATGCATTGATGGAACCATAGGAACACAGGTATCCTTATAATGTCGTGGCTTGAATGGTTTGGTTTTGAAATGCGGAGTTTTTACTTTCTGGTACTTCTTTGAACCTGAAACAGATAAAATATATCAAGTTTTACATATTGCTGTCTTTTTCGATTTACACTCGTGTTTTCTATAAAAGTATTTCATCTTACATCAAATATAAAATCCCCCATAAAATAAAATAAATCAGTACTATGTCCTGGCTTAAAATAATTAAATAATAGCAATTCTAAGTATATGTATAAATAGCAGCGCGTTGGACTCGGATATAAATAACAGTGACATGCTAAAGTCACACCAATCGTGTTTTGCTTATTTTTCGATAAGACGTAATCAACCACGAGATCACATAGGTAATTAAAATCCATTATTTTACTTATAGGTACCAAATAAATTATTACATGACATTATCTAAATTATGTAATAACTGGTTTTCATAAACGACCATACAAACGTATGAGGGGAGGCAGTGTTATAGACTCTATGCCCTTTTTTGTACCCCTGACAACGTATATGCAAATTTTAATGATGGTCGGTTAAGCAAATAAGACAATCAGTAATACCTTATATGACAAAATATATTCGTAATGATGATTGATTAACTGGACTATTAAAATCGCGCCGAAAACAAATAAAGCGGAATAATAACATTATTTATAACAAGCATATTATTCAACCTAATTGTTTTTTCGTTTTGAGATTAAGTGCAGATATTTTTTAAGGACGGTTTATTTGTGTTTATATCTTGATTAGTAAATAAGTCAGTTTGTGCGTCCTTCAATTTGAAATGGTGCTAACTGCGACATTACAATTTAATAAAATAAATTATAATCGGATCACAACCGATCGGCGAAAACACAGCGTAAAATACACACTAAAACATCTGGAAATTAAAACCACCACTTCATCGCAGTCAACGTGGTCAAATCGTTTGAAATCAACTAATATACACACGACAAGATAATTCATTTTCGTTGTAGTAGTGGGAAATTGTTAATGCAATGTATGTACGCTATTATAGTAATGTAAAGGCACTGCATTACTTTCAGCCTGATAGGTTAGAGCTTCAATTATTTCTGATACGTCTTTACATTCGGTTATTTTAGCGCGCTTGCAAACTTGTTGCAGTCTTGGAGGGCACTTGCATATTCTAAAAAAAAATTAGTTATTATGTAAATTTTTACACCATCATATTTAATTTACAAATTTCGCAATCCATAATTAGTTCAAATCATAAAAAACATACCTTTTATTGCTATTCATTTTTATTTTTTTAAACTTTTAACAAATAATTTTCAGTTCACTTTTAAATTGTCAAAATTAATTCTAAATTTGACATTATTTTAAGCTAAATGTTGTAGAGTAATTTTAAATTTAGTTGGTTATGGATTAAGTTAAATTCACACTAGAATTGGGTCTTAAAATAATTATATATCCGACATTTAAAATTTTAATTACCGAATTTTAAATACTTATAAGATAATAATGTGTGATAATAATTGTAAGATATATAATTATTTTTAGAATTTTCTTTCACTGTTACTCTTTTTGTTCAATATTATTGATCTCTGATCACCTTAGTGGTCGTGCGATTCTGCTAAATCTTCATTAATAATTAAACCATAATCCTAGTTGTTCAACCATTTTTTAATTCAATGAATTAACAGTAAAAAAAAGATTTTTTTAAATAAAACAATATATGATAAATAACAAATATTGAAACAAGAGTTATTTGGTCAAATTGTATTTCACTATCATATATTGTAAAATTACTGTCATAAGACATCAATTAAAAAAAAAAAAAAAACAAATTATAATTAAGGCAGAAAATATGAATTACTAAAAGTAAATAGTTGTCTTAAACTAACATTATTTATTCCATGTCTCTTAATTTAAATAAAATATATAATTATAATTTCACCCTTGCAAACATGGCAGATGTTACAAGCAATTTTAAAAATAAATAATAAGATAACCTAATAACTTATTATATTATTTTGTAATGAACAATTGCTTTGTTGGAAGGCAATATTACAAAACAGAAAGTATACATTTAAAATTAAAAAGGCAGGTTTAAAATTTCTGTAATTCTATCAACAAGAACCCAATACCACAATTAATAATTAAAAATAATAAACCAATTTCATAATCAACTAAACATGGAATTGTGAAGAGTCTCTATATCCTCCTTTCTTTGCTCTGCTCTCTTCTTTTCTTTTTTGAATGCTTCATAACCTTCATCATCTGTTGGTAACTCATAACGGCAAAATGGACAAGAATTTGTCTGAAATAACATACTTTATGAATTCTTTATCTATTAAATTATTTTATTAATTATAATACTTTTATTAAAATTCTAATGGATTTATTAATTACTTTCTTCATAAAAGTAATTTATTTACCATTTATTTATTGGTTATAGTATATTGTATAAATATATAGTATAGTTATTTATATTTTACTATTTCTTAATGTATTGATTCATACCTGATTCAGCCATGTTATAATACATTTTTCATGAAATAAATGCTGGCATGGCATTTCCTTAGCTTTCTCATTAATGCGAAATTTCTTCAGGCATATTGGACAGTTCTTTTCAGTAAGTTCTTCTATCACAACTTCTTTTAAATTCTTAACAGCATCTTTAGATGCAGCTGGTGGTAATCTATAATTGTAGATTTGAAAATAATAATGTAATAATTAAATTAAATTATTTTAATAACTTATTTATAATAACTAACTTTATGAAATGCAAGGTTCTAGCATGTATGTGTAGCATTTATTTGCTAATTGCGTAGATGCTATTTACTTAGTATACTAGGGGATGGACAAAGAATTGGAATCTTTGCCAGTATGTATCACATATGAATGATGAAACTTAACATAATATGATTGTTTAGTTTTGCTATATTTGTCTTTATCGACTAAATGTTTAATGAAAAAAAATGAAAATTGACCTTGGCCATTCTCCTGTAAAGTTATCCTCGTATAGGCCACAATCAATCAAGAACCTGGCCATATGAAGTAGATGATTAGGTTGCTCACCATCCCCTAGTTCTCTCCATCCCATCTCGTGGTAATAATCAGCCATTATAAAGTCTAATTACTTTAATTCGTATTTTTAAAAAGAATTTGCATAAAAATATCGTTGTTAATACCAAGTTATATTATTATGACATTTTCATAACATAATTGACATTTGAAGTTAAAACTAAAGCAAACATCAATGTCAGAATGAAAATTGCTTGTCACTATATGACGTAAACGTAAAACGAGTCACACGCCTTCCTTTTTATAAGAATCAATATCGAGGCGTTATTGAGGAAATTAGGAAACTAAACCTTTTTAAAATAATTATTCTTATTCCGACTTACTCCTAAGTCTGAATGGGGACACAACGACGTAAAGTCAGTGCATCCGTGCAAATCACCTAGTGTGTAACTACTTTGTCATTAGATTGGATTTCAATTCCATATTATCAAAATACATTAGTTCAACGTTTTGTTGTTTTAAATTGGTTAAAATAAACAATTTTAGTTTTTTGGTGTTAAAACCTATATTACCTACCTACCTATATTAGTTCCTGTAACTACGCTGTCAGTGATAACGTACTTACATAATAATCAGTGAATCTTGAGCACACAATACAATATCACCACTAACATAAAGTAGAAAATCACTTATAAATTTCAAAAAATTGCAATGAGTATAAATTTTTATATGAATTGATTCCGGAGGAAACCCCATTTAAGCACAGACTCAGAAGACTTTCCCATTTATAGAAACTTATTAATTTATTTTCCGCATTACGTATGAAGCAATGATATTAAGAGCTTTTACTTTAACGCCATTAATGCTCAAATTTATATACGAACGTTCCATGTGCCAACCAATCGAGTCCTAAAAAAATATCACATAATATACAAATAGCATTTATTATTAGCATTTTCCATGTTTCATCCAATCTATTGTTTTTTTCCAGTTGATTAAAATATCTAATAACTTTTTTCTATATATCAAATTTCATATCTTTTTCATATCTTTTGTAAAATATCGAATGTTCGTCTATTCCGACATAACTAATCGGGGGTTCACAGTGCGGCAAGGCCGTCTCTTCACTAAATGATTTAAGACATAAAGATACCGATTTTGAGAACTATGTTATACTTCTAATATTACTGCTGATTACAAATAGGTGAGTAGGTTTTGTGAGAAATTGTCAAATAACATCACACAGACCTATAAACAAATCTACGATTAGATGTAAAGTAGGAACCTATCTTATCTCTAACGTATAACGGTAATTCAAACTTGGGATAGCAATTTAATTAATAATTATTTAGTTTTATGTAAGCCCTCTGGGTACCCGACCTCCCATCATTCAATCTACCGCCAAACAAAAATACTTAAGACAAATAATAATTCTAAGTAATTTGGTGTTCCAGCATTCCAGCAGCAAGAATGAGTTAACCAGTGTAATTACAGTCACAAGAAGATAAACTCTTAGTTTCCTAGGTTGGTGGTGCATTTTCGATGTAAGGAATAGTTAATATTTGTGATTGCACGATGGTGATCTCTAACCATTGCCATCTGCCATTTGCCTCTCAACTCCGGTGGCTTTATTTTTATTTTGCGTAGTGTACCTTTAATTTTAAACTAGAATGTAGGTTAATTAATATACTTGGCTACGAAACAGACTTGCTTGCGCCTAATACCTATAATTGTGTCTGTTCTGATAGTGTCTATCTATTCCTACATATTTATTTCTATTGTAAAACTTGCATATTATAGTGAATCATTTGATTTATTAATTATATCAGAAATGAATAATCCATGTCCGGTCAAATCGGTCGGTTCCTTTTTTCGACTCTCATCGTAAACATCATAAAGGTATTTTTTTTAATTAATACATATTTCCTAACCGATCAATCTTTGAAATTTAATTACTTTATAATAGCTCTACTATACGGAAAACAAGATCAACCGTTGGAAAAAAAAATTGTACTCTCGAATCTCGATATAGTGACTGTTATCTATCAGTCTTTTATCTCCTAGCTTAGAATGCTTGTTAGCTTGAAGCTGATGTTTTTTAAATATTTTACGTAGCATTTTAAAAGCACACTAAGTAAAAATTAAAGAATAAAAACAGGTTTATTACGTCTAACCGTTTTCAACGTCGTTATCATAAGATATATATATAAGTAAATGACTCAATCGTTGTTTGTAGTTTATAGACTCAGTAGTAGTTTTACGTTCGGAGACCCGAGTAAACGCAGTCAGATTGCAAAGGGTATTGCGCACGGACGTTATCACGTATAGTTCGTTTTGTATTGTTTGTGTTTTGAATATTGTTATTAAACAGATATCGGTAAGTTTCATTTACGCGCATTTTTTAAATATTTAGTTATATCAATTTTATCTTAAGAATTTGATTAGTGATTTATCTTACAGCATCAAACAATTAATAATCATAGATAATTAATAGATAATATTATGATGTCACCAAGTGATATTTTTAATCAGGTCGGCCCGTTAACAAAGTTTGTCGTGGTTTATTGTAGTAGCAAAGATAACATAATTCATCGTAAAATAATTATAAATTAAGTGTATAAAAAATAACATCGATTAGGACCTAGTAAATAATTTATTAAGAAGTTGAAATAAATCAGCTACTTAACTTTTAGGTATAGAATTACAATATAAAATATAAACAAGTATTTTAATTGTTTAATAAGCCATATCACTAACCGTAATTTCTACATTTATCGTTATTAATTTCAACTTTATTTTTGTCATTGGGTTTAGAATAATAGAAATCTCTACGTATTCATTGTAGTAGGTAGCCGTAAACATATTTTGTATCACAAAACACGTTCAAGAAGTAGGTAAGTGTGCATCGGTTTCTACCACACGCTCATAAATATACTAGATAAGTTGACGCGATACCGGTTTGAATATAAAATAATACGTTGACGCTATATAAGAAAAGTGTTCACATTCTTCGATCTATTTTATGAATATTCAAAGCTGTCACGTTCAGTTTTTCATAGTATGTTTACTGTTTTATAACTTGCCTAATTGAATTAAAATCAAAATGAAACAAAATAACATTATCTGAATTTTTTCAAACACTTATTATGAATATACTTTATTATTTTATTATTTATATCAGTAGGTATTTCCCATAATTAATTCACAACTAAGTTTAGGTAGTTTACGACCAACTTACTTAGCAAACTCTTGTACACATTTTTGCTGACGATATTATCTAGTAGATTTAGTAGGTATATAAAATAAAATTTATTAATTAAAGAATTGTGTTTAAGTTCTATTTTCGAGTTTTTTTTTTTTTTGTAGAACAGGAAGGCGGACGAGCATATGGGCCACCTGATGGTCAGTGGTCACCAACGCCCATAGACATTGGCATTGTAAGAAATGTTAACCATCGCTTACATCACCAATGCGCCACCAACCTTGGGAACTAAGATCTTATGTCCCTTGTGCCTGTAATTACACTGGCTCACTCACCCTTCAAACCGGAACACAACAATACCAAGTACTGCTGTTTTTGTTTAGTATATATACGACGTTTATTTTCTTATTTTTATTAAATTTTAGAGTATAGGATAATCAGAGTATGAGACGCCAAAACCAAACGGCTTTTTTAATAATATTTTTATTTAACTCTCAAATTTAAACAAACGTTGACTTTCAAATGCAACGTCAAACACAACGCCTTTGATTTTTAAAAGTGCTTAATTCGTGTTTACAAATTACGAGTGGGTAGTTCTTTGATTTGAGATTGAGATTGAGTGGGTTCTCGGTGGTGAAGTATAACAAAATCAGGAACTCGCATTTGTTTAATGAATTCCATAAATCATAAAGTATAAGGTTTTTTTGCCGGGCTATGGAATATTTTTGGACTATAATTAATTGTGTTTGGTTTTTCTTGCACCGATAGATTTCATAATTACATTTTTTTATTACAGATAATGGGTAATATTATTTACTCGATATTATGGTTTGTGATCTTAATATTCTTCGCATTATGGGTTGCTGGAATCTCTGCTGGCTTTTACATCATACTGCATCCGTTGACAGTTTGCATTGAACCTTTGTCGGTAAGTGTAAGGAAGACTATAATATAGATATTGAAGTCGATTTTGTTGCACACAATATGTTTAATTGATTTGAACAGATTATCTCTATCCTCATTGATCTCATACAGGAAAAAAAATAGTTAAATTTTGCGTCATGATTCATACGTTTAATTATATCAAACCTTGGCGCTATTCTTGTCTAACTTGGCTTTCGTATTTATAAACGTTTTAATAGTTGGATTTTGGATGTTTTGTTATACGGATGTTTCAATTAACTAGAATACTTAAAAATAATTATGCGGTAAATAAAATCTCTGTAAGAATTGTCGCCATTGATTTCTAAATCCTGGATGAATATTTATTTATTTAATATAATTAAACAGCAAGATCGAATCGGTAATCATTTATCAATCTATTTTTTATCTTGTATTTTTTATTAATATTTTAGTAAATCTACTTGCCAACATTTATATTGTGAACGATAAATAAAAATGTAGGATATGGTTCTTAGTTATCTTGCGCAATATATTTATAATCATGATTGATTATTATCGTGTTGTAGCCTTTAGATATCTTAGTATAATGTCATCTTATATTTGATTATATCATGCATGCATTTATACCTCGCAAAAGTAAGCTAAGTGCAATTTTAATTAATATTTAAAGGTACCGAAGTAGATATATGTGTTTGATTTTGCTTCTAAGGAAATTAAACAATTATTGGGATATAAACGATACAAATAATGAGATTATTATGCTAAATTCTTTAATTATTCTATTTCAGGGTCTGACAGACTTTTTATTAACAGTTATTCAGTTCCCAAAGTACTGTGCCCAAGCGATGATCGATGGAAGAGGATTTAGATGAAATATTTAAGTTAGTCATTATGTAATTATTATTATTTGTTATATTATTAATAATATGATTGTATGTTGGATTGTTGCACTTGTTTTGCCCTAATAATAATAACAGCTGTATAATAATAAAAAAAATAATAAATGAGTTTTTTACTTTAATTTATTAAAAGTCTAATTAAAAATATACAATCGTGTGTCATTTCATAACAGTTTGTTGAAATACAAAATACTTGCTAACATACTTCACCCGAATTGAGAGATTTACAGATGTAATAATGCATAACACAGTAAACACATTGTTCTTAAAATAAACTTTTAATAAACTATAAAATTTTAATTCATACACTTAACAAAATAAAGCAAGCAAATATCATAATTAAAATAAAAGGTTTTACTTTATTCTCTGGTTGCTTCAATTATAAGTTTTACAGAATCTTTTAAAATGCTTCCTTGTTCTATACACTGGGTGATGAAATGCCTAAAAAAAGATAAATTAAACGAACAAATATCGATTCCACTTAATGTAATTGAGTAAAAAACACATGGTGGGTACATTCTTAGTGTGAAATTATTCTATTTTATGCTATTTCTTTAATATATTTTTAGAGAACAATAATCCCGTAACAGCCTGCAAATGTTCCACTGCGAATGGAGAAGGGAAGGAAATATTTTCCTTCGCCGTAAATCACGAGATGAATTATAATAACTACGGCCGCTTTTAAGGCATTACTAATATTTTTATCTACCCCTCCAAATAAAAGTAAACCTTGCGCTGTGAATGAGAACGACAAAAGCCTAAAAGGCCAGGATCGAACCTGCGACTTTAACATCGTTATGCAGCCTATCGATATGTTAAGTAATAATTTTGACTCACCTATAACCTTCTAAATCTCCATCTTCGACTATGATATCTTTGAATTCTTCAAACTTCAACAATTCCTGCATTTTGTGAATGGATTTGCTTGTTTCTCTGGTTAATACGCTGTATAAGAATATATATTTAATTTATTAATTCAAACCATAAAACCAACATACTTTAAGGGTAAGATTTTAAAATTGAATTTTAGTGCAACATTGGCATATGTTTAAGTGAAACTTCACTTCACTCGTCACTTCACTTGTACTGAAACTTTGCATTGAATTACATTTAATTAATGTAAATAAAGAGAATAATGAAAACTATAAATATAATAAGAACGACATACCTAGTTAATGCATCGCATAGGTCTTTTAAATATGAATGTGTCTTCTTTGCCAAATGTTGTATGTCGTTCTTTTTAAAATAACCGCTATCGGAACTCAATGTAGAGTAACATTTTTCACTGTAAAGAATTTTTTTTTAATTATATAAAAAATAATAATAATAATAATAACAAAATTTTAATTACCAAAATCCATGAACCGATGAAAACGTCTCTTTGATATTATGTTGTATCTTTTGAATGATAGCTTTAAAATTGATATTATGAATTTCCACACCGGTATTTACATGTCGTTCTTCCTCATCATTATCCAGATTCTCTCCGGATACTTCTTCTGCGTCAATTGTTTCAAATTCGTAATCATAGTCATAATCGTTATCACAGTAATATCCATCTTCCAAGAACTCGTAATCATTCTGTTCATTTTCTGTGCATTCCAATTCACTTCGATTTTTATCATTTTTATTTGTCCAACTATCATAGACTAAATTAGATTTATTATTTATTTTGTCTTCAAATACAGGGAATTTAACAAAATTTATAATAATTTTTGCTTTATTAGTAAAAATATCCTTTTTATATGAAGTAGAATCTATTTTTTCATTAGTTTCTTTAACAATTTCTAAATTACATTCTGAATTTGCATCTTTCCTATCTTCAATGTTAAAGTCTTGATTGGCCGATGCTGTAGCCTTAGTTTCAATATCTTTATTTATTTCGAATGTATTTTTTAAATGTAAACTCTTAAAAAAGGAAGATTTTACATCGTTGTTTCGTGTGAAGGTTATCTTCTCAGGTAGTTCTCTCTTTTCCTAAAAGTATTTTATTTATTCAAAACCATAAATGTCTTTTTAATCGTGTGTAATAAAATATATTAAGCAAAATTAATAAATAAGTGTTTTAACTCACATAAACCCTAATAAGTTATTAAGAATTTTAAGACAAAACCATTTTTATGGAGACTTTAAAATAATATAAATAGCATTATATCACTATATATATGTTTATTTGATAAATTTCTCTTTTAAAATGTTCAATTATAAAAGCAGACACACAGAACACGGAACGGTTCATTTATTTAAACGGTAATTACGTAATAAATATAATATTTCCATAATTTTTAATTATAGTCTTTAAAGTGAAATCAATTATATGTAAGCTATATCTGTACCTGCAGGAATTTATTTCTATGCGATCTTGAATTGTATTTTCCTGCTCTGCTTTCACGAGACGTTGATCTGACAGGGCTTGTAGTACTAACTTTTTGAATATTTTCACTTTCATTGGTTTGGACAGATTCATCTTTATCAGAAATTACATTATCCGTAATTTCTGCATCTATAAATAAAGTTATGACATCGAACAAATCTATTAATACTATTTTTTTTTTTTTAATCAGTACTTTTTACTTACGTACCATTACACGTTTGGTCTTTAGTTTCAGAAATATTGACTGCCGTATCTTGATTATGGATATGGTCATCACTAAAGGAATCTTGATTACCGGGATTTAAGTGTGAGTCTTGAATGTCACTCAGTAGCTTTGATAGGGATTCGGCTGCGATCTGAAGGTCTTCACTATTACTTATTAGCCCCTGTGTCGAACGAATAAAGGACTTTGAGGATAAATCTTTTATAGATTGAACAATAATGTTTAATAACAAACTTATTCCAAATTATATTTTTGTCCCGTTGGAAATTGAGACACTTGGATTTTGAAGTAATAATGTAAAAACTTTCATTAAAACATAACACGTCGTTTTATTGTCTCTACTGCTGACAGGAGGGCTGATTCATTTTTCGTACTGAGGACTGGAATCCGACTCAAAGGGGAAATGCTGCTAGCATGCATGCCACCATTCCTCGCAGTCACGATTTGTACAGTAACTATTTTTAATTATTATATATATATAATAATAATATATATTTAAGGCTTTAAAGTAAACAAAATCTATCTTACCACAATAATATATGGCTTATTTCAAATTAACCTTCCCATCATGGAATAATTATTATTTTTAAACAAGACCTCAAAAATTCTAAAAAACTTTTCAAAAATTAGATTATTTATTGTAATAGATATAAGACGAATGCACACTTTTTTAAATAGTACTATATAAAGGCTAACCTGTAAGGCATCGATAAGATACACCCCATAGCTGTACATTTCCATGTATTTATTGGGGTTGATATCTATTTTAATTTTTCCTACAAGAAAAAATAAACATTTGTAAAATGGTAAATATTCTAGGTTTAATTTTAGTTACATTTACCAATTGTACCTCTCAAACCGCCAATTTCGAATAAGACATTTAATAGTTTATTTGCCGCATCAACTGTATCATTATCGTAAGAAAATTTACGTTTTATACATTCTGTTGCTTCATATATAGTCCACGGGGGTAGCATTGTATCTAGAATAAAGGGTGGATCTTGTTGTAAGACTTGAGTACTGACTTCTTCTATTATTTGAACAAATCGAGATATCCACTCGTCACATTTCATTTTCAAAATATCTTCCATAGCCTTGCTGGTTACTTCAAACATTACATTTTCGTCTCCATTGTCGCAACTTTCAGAGCAAAACTGGTCTTCGGTTGATCTCTTTGATATACTTTGATCATTTTCCATATTATGTATATTTGATTTTGCCGAAGCAAATTTCTCATCAATTATATAACCTTTTCTACAGTTTTTTCGAGCTTCAACATTACTCGATTCACTACTTTCATGGTTACTATAATGATGAAATGATTCAATGGACTCCAGAGATGACACACCACATGAGTTTTGACAATTAGGCTGACAACTTTTTTCAGTCATTGTATCAATATCTATTTGAATATTTTCGCTTACATTAGAATTGCACCAAGAACTTGTGAAACTTTTTTGTGATCTACGCTTATACCATGTTTTTGATCTGTTGTTATTAGATGAATTTATATCGTTCGACAAAGTCCGTTTCAAACGTATTCTTTTAGCTTTCAAATTATTGCTTGAAGAAAAGGTATCTACATTTCGGTCATTATTTTCATGTATTGCATTCAATTCAAAAGAATTTGCCTGAACAGCTACATCATCAGTGTTCTTTTGAATTTGATTTGACTGAACGGAATCTTCAACTGTTAATTGTATAGGATCATCTTTAGGTATACTGTTTTCATCAATACAAGCGTCATGTGACAATATTGTATCAGTTTCATCCGTGTTTTGTTGAATATGATCAAAACATTTTTTATTTACATCGTTTGGAATTGTAACTTTTATATTTCTTTTTTGTTTTAATGCTAGTTCCTCTGAATTATTACTAATTGAGCCACATGAGTTGGTTTTAAGCAATATTTTCTTCATTTGCCTAACTGTAAATATGAGAAAACTGGAAGTATTTTCTAAATTATGCAATTCTACGTCATCAGTTAGAAGGACCTGAAACAAATTACCGACATAATATCCTTGGTATTTTATTTTTTGTAATTTAATGAGTGAATAATACTTACCACTTCATAGCCCTGATTAACTAATTTTGCACAGCAATTCATTAAAGCGTCTCTATTATCATTATATTCTAGATTCGGTTCTTCTGCAAAATTATTATTATTTAGTAAGGATTTTAAAAAAATATCGTATTAACTTATTTAATTAACAAAGCGGGTAAAAATAAACATTAAAATTTCAAATATAAAAAAATTACTACGTAATTGTCTATGAAATTGTTGGGGGTTTTTCAGTAGTTGTATAGAAACAAGATAAAAATTTAAATTCCACTCTTCTGGTATAGTCAAGCTAGTTTTTTTTATTACTACTATAAATCTGTCAGTCTGATTGTTACTTGCTAAGCCACTCAATCAATTATAATGAAATTTGACATTCATGTTAAGTTACACATAGTAATACGAATATATAACAATATTAGTGCGCTTTCCACCCTTGGAAAATAGCAGCAGCAGACCCACGTCTTCATACAGAACCCAAATTTTACCCATTATTTTGGACACGCGTAAAAATATCTTCGTCGAACTATAGCATTATAAGCCATGAATATTTTCACTACCGTCTACCCGATTCCGTACCCAAACTATTTCGACCGTATGCTTCACGAATCTGTTTTGAATCGCAACTACAGATACGTCGCTAATAGGTAAATTAACTATAAATGGTGTCAGAAGAGACCTCTCCCGGCGAGCCCAGCAGGGAATCCGCGTGGAAGATCGTAACCACCTTTTGTAAGACCATCATGGTCCAGAAGGAAATCGCGGACCGGGAACAGGAAAGAGCCGATCCCGCTCGGAGGAGATGGCGAAGGCGTCGTCTTGTCCCTCCAACAGCCCCGTCGCCCAGTGCTTAAAAGATAGGAAGTAACCTTGGGGCACACGGACACGAAAGGGCTGTACCTTGTTTGTCCTATTTAGGACGGTCCTGTGGAGGACGCCAGCGGGGCTTGCATCGTGCTGCTCTATGCACTAACGAGAAGTGCGAGATGTAAGATCACCTTCACCCCCCGTCCCGTAGAGTTTCGCCGAACTACAACCGGAGTGATCGGAGTAAACCACAGGAGGGACCGCAGATGCGTTATATCGACACGGCCTCTCAACCTCTCCAACCCGTGCCCAAGACGACTATTTCATGGGTTTTTGTAAATAAGAATCCCACTCTCACTGTTACCCAGTTCCATTCCCCCCCCCCCCAAGGGTCCTAGTACCTGTCAGGTTTCCACATGGATTCCCGAGGTACAGCTAAGTGGTTATAAAATATGTAATGGCTTACCAATTGCTGCAATATTTGCATCAACTTGCTGAGAAATAAAATAAGCAGCTCTGTGTGCTTTCGTCCGAAGACAAGAATTTGTTGCCATTTGTATTTCATCCATAACAATATGTGGAACCATCAAACAACATTGAGAATCTAAAATGTTACACATACTGTACTGTATTTCCTTTTGATTACTGTTATATATTTATAAAGTTATTGTTGTTGTTGATAAATTCCAAAAAAATAACGCTGTTAGTTGAATTTCATAAGATGTTTAAAAAGTTACCTGAATTTAATAAGATGTTTAAAAAATTTATATTTCTTAGCAAGACGTTTGAATCAACAACAATATACCACACTTTAAAATTATTTTCTACTCGGAGGAGTTTCTTTAAAGCAGATATATCTAATAATGCATGAAACCTTGGAGTTCTCAAATTTGTCTGAAAATATAAAAATCATCTATATCATTGTTATGAAGTGGAAAAAGAAAAGGTTTTTTAAATATATATATATCATTTTACTAAAAAGTATTTTAAATTGTAAAATACAAAAACAGATTTACTTCACATAAGTTTTTTTCATATTTGATCAGTCATAAAAATATTACTGCTTTCAAAATATTTTCATATGATCAACAATATATATCTTTTAACGTTGGTAAATATGACACCTACATTCTTACCTCTAACCATATCTCATCATTATCATCACAAGAAATTAAATGAAAGTTGTTACTTTTGTCTTCACTTAAAATGTTACTACCTGCAAAATGTTGTTATCAATCATCACTAAATATTAGTTACATTGTTTTTATATTTTAAGCTAATAAAAACTACTGTTTTTAGGATCCTGGAATATATTAAAAGATTAACAGATGCTGAGATTATCTGTTAGTACATTTAATATATAAAATAATATAAAATATGAAGCTTGACATGCTTATGTGATTAAAAGCTGAACTAAATGACATTACATATAACTCTAAAATGATAGTTCTTACTCTCTGGTTTTCGTTTCTTAGATGACAAAAGCAGTCGCAAATCCTGTTTATTACTCCAATTATGAAATCTGTTTCTGTATTGTTTTTTCCTGACTCCAAATATATTTCCAGTCTCAAACTGGGTTTTCCTGTTTAAGTTTTTTTTAATTTGATCTAGACTTTTAAAACGGTTTGTCAAAGGAACTGAAGTATTTGCTACTGGCACATAATCATAATTATCTATGGTATTACTTAATATGGGTTGTGGGCTTATAGGATTTGGTGTAATAAATATTGGGTGAGATTGGACATTCCGTATGTCAGGACTAAGGGTTGGAGTAATGGGTATATTAAATGGTATGGGGTTTAAGTCACTTATGTTTGATAATTGACCAGGAACTTTAAATGGTAGCTTTGAATATTGATTATTGATCGTTTGATTATTATACACTTTAAATGAGTCATTCCGGGAAGGTATTCGTTGATTAGCATTTGAAGGCATTTCACTTGGGTAATCTTGAGGTGATCCCATTGGTTCAAGACAATTATTAACTGAAAAATCTGATGACTTTCAAGTATTGATGTTCTTTTCTTAGCTTTTTCAATCTGTAATTGTTTAGAAAATACTACACTGTTAACACATAAATATAATAATTTTATAAGTTAAATTATAACATAAATTAAAATTTAAATTTTAAAATCATTTACACCTCAGATTCGCTTAAATTTCATGCTGCTTCTCCAGTATATATATATATATTGTTCCAGTATATATATAATTAATCATATGATTATATAGGCATATAATCCAGGAATTTCCTACAACTTAAACTACTTCACCAGCACCAGACATCCTATGAAAATGTAAAAAATATTTTCAGCCTATAATCGAAATGTACATTTTTAATCGAGTATATAACCACTATGTTTTATTTCTAATGAAAAGTGTTTTGAACATTTAAATCAAGAATTAATAGCTACAAATGTAATAAGCTTCAAATAAATGAAGAATAATAACAATTCACAATAAATGAAGGTTACTGTCAAGTGTCAAAAGCACGTCAAAAGAGACAGACAACGCGATGAACGAATAATTCGTTAATTTGAACGAATAGTTTGAATGAAAAAACAATTAAATTAACAAATTAATTAATGAAATATTACTTATAAGTACGTATATTATAGTATTATCATTTATAGTACAGGGGTATATTATTATAAAATCCGCTAAAAATATTTGAGCGTGTGGCTAAAATCGTCACGTCGTTTGGCTAAGAACTCACGGAGCGATTTTGAGACGCGCCTACCGCGGTGGAGGAAGGGGATCGCTAGTGCATACTACCGTGATGCCTCGACGGTTGGTCCGCCTTTGCCGGCCTCCTATCTTAGTTGTGTTCCCGTGATACAGAGACCCCAACTAGCCCCGGCGACACTTACAACGAGGGAAGAAGGTGCGCATAGCGCCGTCGCCTTGGTCTTCTTCTGCGGATTGGATCAGCGGAGGTACACTTCTCAAGCTGCCGCTCATCGGCTTTCTTCTGCGACACAACACTCTCGCAAAAGGAGACCATCTCCATCCAGCACCTCTCGCTGTCGAGCATGGCAATAATCACACTCGACAGGAAGAAACCGCGGCTGACTGACACTGCCAGGGATTGCCACGCAGCAGACTCCGTTAGGGTGTGGTGCGCTGTATCCAGAGGTGCGTTGAGGTTGAGACCCTTTTTCTTTTCCGCAACAATTCCCATAAGATATCATACGATACCATGTCAAAAGCCCTAGAAAGATCTGAAAAGCAAGAATAGACAGGTGTTCGTCTTTTAGTATAATATTGCACGGTATCCTTGAGGCTGAGAATTGCAGTATCAAAGCCAAGATGATTACGAAACCCGATTTGTGCATCATATAGCTGTAGTAAAGTATCCAGTCGCATGTCCAACAGGCTATCCAGTATCTTTGCGATGATGGTAGCCAAGGAGATAATTGCATTGGTTAGTAACGTTGCCTGTTTTGTTTTTAATAATAGCCATGATTATTGTCCGCATGATATCACTGGGAAGGTACAAGTGACACATGCATAATGAAAAAAACATAGTGAGCACTTTGGGTAAATGACGACCGGCATGTTGCAAGTGCTTAATGCTAAGACCGTCGTGACCCGGTGACTTTCCTCTAGTCACTTTCTTAATTATGTTTGTGACTTGTCTGGTAGAAAATAGAATCAAATCAGTATCACGACATCATCCGTCATCGAGCACCCGCAATGGTGAGCCTAGTGGAGACCTGGATTTAAAATGATCAGCGAATATGTTAGCGATGTTATCAGGCCGATCAGTGTTCCCAACACTCACAGGAAGTAGTAACAGCCTGTGAATATCCCACTGCTGAGAAGGATTGGAGCTTATTCCACCACGCTGCTCCAATGCGGCTTGGCACATGTGGCAGGATTTCAGTGAAATCAGAAACATGCAGGTTTCCTCGCGATGTTTTCCTTCACCGTATAACACGAGATGAATTATAATCACAAATTAAGAACATGAAAATTCAGTGGTGCTTGCCCTGGGTTTGAAGCCACGATCATCGGTTAAGATTCACGCGTTCATACTACTGGGCCATCTCGGCTTTTTTACAGGAAGGCCAGGCCTAAAATCAAAAATTTCTGCAAGTGTTTGGCATTACGATGTGAGGCCAAAATATCATGCTTAATATGCTCTTGGTGAATCTGACACAACTTAAGTTTACTTTTAGACACTTTTCGTGTAAGGCACATGTCGTTTTAGATCTCACCAGAAGTTGGCTTCTTGTGCCACAACCATGTCTGATACTTAAGCCTGGCCTGCGCGTGAGCATCAAGTAAATGCCTATTCCTCTCCACAACACGGCCAACAGGTGTATTTTTCCGTGTCTCAACTTGACTCTGTTCAGCGGCCTCTGATAAAATATTAACAATGTTGGTATACAAATCATCAAGAATTCGCCTATGTTCATAATGATTACAATGCCTATTACTGCATAGACCAAGTTCCTGTCAGAATTCAATTAGTCTTAATTTACTATTACGCATATTATAGTACTTATTTATTTTTTCACTGTTCCTTGTCTAGGGTAACCCAGATAACTTTATTATGTGATGTTTTATGAACTTTGCACTTAGGATTAATTTCATCTAGACTGCACTCTACAAAAAGCGGAAGGTGATCAGACCAGAATACATCGCTTACTATACCAATATTAGTAACCGTTAGACAAGCGGATTGCCTTACTAAAGGCCACATAGAGAAAATCATGTGACTTGACATTCACCCTCAAAAAAAACACCTGTCTCTCTCTATTTCTTAAAAGATGAGAAGATCTCAAGATCATGCAAAATATACTAAACATTAGATACTTAAATTGCGAAGTATATACTGGATTATATTTGTATTGTATTTTATTATTCTCAACTAACTCTAATGTTTTCGGGTTCACCCAGCAATAGCTATATTGAGATACTTGAACGTTTTCAGACCAAATACTTAATATTTTTACAACAACAACACTGTAACAAATATTTTTACAGCGACTTAAAATTGAAAACAGTAAAAGAAGAAGAAATAGAATATAGTAAAATATATCAGCAACAAATAACGAAACACGGAAAAAACTGTCTCTAAAATGCACTAGAGATGGAACTCTATAATATAAATGACCGAAAAGACTGTTGCCTAACCTACTCTGCTGGCGACTGTACTCGCCGAAAGGCCGATCAGAGCACTTTAAAAGAAACTCGATGCTTATTGATTTTGATAGATTGCCCTGTTGCAAGCGAAAAAAAAGTGGACGGGCATGCACACAGCCCCACCGATTAATATTAGTATGGTTTTGTAGTAAATATTTTTAAATTTATAGATTGTTTTGAATAAACAAATGACATTATAGTGTTTAATTTTTCATGTTACATATAATATTTGTTATTATAAAGTAGCATTGGTTAAATAATACAATATTTTTCAATTAAGCAAACTACATATATTATTTTAATCACTTGTGACTGCTGACTACATTTAGCATATAGCCAAGCCATTGTAGTCTTGTAGATAAGTTCACAGTTCATAAATATAGACAAGTAATTATTTAGTATTAGCTTTATCAATGCCCACACTTGTCGGGCATAATCGTATCAGACAACTGCCTTTTGTAAATATACTTTTAAAAATATTTAATTAGTTTACATAACAAAAGCAAGTCTATCATAGTAGTATATTTTTTTTAGGTTTAGGATTAAATTTAGGAAATAGTTCATATTCTTGTTTTTCTTTTGTACATCTTTTGTGCTCATTCAGATAGGTTACCAAAAATCATAACTGTATAAATATCATTTTTTTATAATTTTTAATAAAAGTATATCTGAACTTCTGTAATTAATGTGTTGCTGTTCTTCTGGTATTTTTTCAATATAGAAAAACTCAGTAAGCTTCTCATAAAATAGATTCCATAGCTTCTTTTGAATATCTGAATCTCTGAGTTCCTGAGTTAAATATATTGTTGGTTTCTTTTTTATCGTGTTATTTAAGCATTGTAAGGTTTCTATAAGAGGGTCGATTGCCTGAAAAGTGTTCAAATATAGTATATGTGTCCTAGATGTGTCAATACTACATGTTAATTCTACAAGCCAATAGCAAATCCAAATTAATAATAGTTAATAAAAAAATAATAATCAAAGCATTCATATTAATATATTATTAAAAAATCTATACAAAACACTACTTTACAAGCAATTGACTAAACAGTTCAATGTTATTATTACATCTTCATAATAAACACAATCAGCTAAAACAATCATGTCAAATTCTTGTTTATGAATTTCGGAATTTTTGTCACCCCACACTAAAGACTCGGCTATTGCATATCCTCCCATACTAACAATTTTCTGTTTATTTTCTGATATATTCAAACGGAGTAAAGGTAGAGCTTCAGGTAAGTCTGTAAGTGTTACTTGAGCCCTAAAAATATAATATTTTGAGACTGAAACATATAAACTTTACATGTTATAAAAAAATAATAAATATTGCTGACCCTAATGTTGCAGCTGTAAGCCCAACTACTCCCAATCCAGACCCCAATTCTAATACCTTTATACCACTCAAAAAGTCAGCTTTATGCTGACACATAGTTTCAAGGTATTTTGCAAGGACAAGGGAAGCATCCCATACAACGCAATTAACGTCACCTTCTAACTTTTGAAATATTTTTAAAGTCTTTAAGCATACTTCTATATCAATTTCTCTCGGAAATAAATCATTTAGTTGAAAACAAGAGGTTCTGTGAGACATTACAGTTTTTCTTTTACGTGAATTTATAAGACCAAATATGTTTTAAAATTATTTTACAACTAATGAGGTGGACAAATTTACGATTTTTAAGTATATTTTAAGTAAACAAAATTCTTTGTTATATATGTCAGTCAGTTGTTATTATTTGATCATTAGATTTTTAAAGAACACGAATGATTCACTTAAAATTATAATACTCTTGATTTTCTTGTTAAATCTAAAGTAAATACACTTAAAACTTGAAAAATAAATGTTTTTCTTATAAATCAAAATGTATTTGATTTAAGACATTAATCCATAATGTGTGATTCTTCACTCAAGCAAACCTGTCAAGCAAATATCACAGAGTTCTAAAATCTTGTAAATTGTAGTAGAGACAAATCACAGAAAGCTTGCAAACATCGTTGTCTCTTGTAGTGTCTATAATTCCAAGTCACTTAAGACCGAATTTAAATATATAATATGGTCAAGTTGAAAGTCTTTTACTTCTCCCGTATAGATAATTCTACAAACTCAAGCAAAAATAATATATTTAATAATTAAGAATTACTGACATAAATATCAAGTATTATTAATACTAATATTTGATATTTATGTTACTAATTTTAATAGTAAAACAAATATAAGTAGGTATTAAATTATTATTAGTTCATCATCATCATCATCATCATATCAGCCGAAAGACGTCCACTGCTAGACAAATATGATTATTAGTTAATAATAATAATTATTAGTAATAGCTTATTTTAAAGAAAAGTGTTTGAAAATCGTATGTACAAGTTTCTGCTCGTTCTGGCTTTACCTACATGTGACGGTAGAGAGGGAGTCGGGTGTTAGTACCCTTTTCCTGTATCCTTAACAATGCATGCAAAACTTTATGATGAATTTCGGTTAACTAGTTAAGACGTGAAAGCGTAACAAATATATAAACAAACTTATTTGACAGTGATAGAAAAAAATGTATAATAATTAATAAAATGTTCATTTTTTTACCTTTATACATTCATAATTAAACAACAAATTAAATATTCTTTACATTAATATTTCAACAAATGTAATAGAATTAAATTACGTTATAGAAATAAACCTCATTAATCTATGATAAGTCTATGATAATATAGACCAAGTAATCAATATAGATTTTTAATGGCAAGACTTTAATCATATGACAGTCAGCCATAAGTTTTCGAACAAAATGGGTGTAACAATGGCTCTATTTTGGATTACCCTGGTAATATCAATAATTGGTAAGTATTTTTTACACCACAATAATTTATATTAGATTTGCAAATTATTAAAAACGTTTGATTTAACTTTTCTATAGGATCTAATGCTGGGGGCGAATTTAGTGTTCTGCATAGCCCGCAATCCTTGAAGTTTGCAGGTTCAAGTAAAACCTTTGAAAGCCTACTGAAGGAAGTATTCTCTGCTTCTCTGGGGCTGTCCGTAGAAGAGGTAAAATAAATATATTTTTAATTTGGTAAAATACGAATAAATTGTTAAATGTGAATTTGTTTGAATGTGAATTTAAATCAATTTAAATTATATCATATCATCTAATGTCTAATTAGAAATTAGTATAATTGTAATATTGATTTGCTCTTAACAGAATTCGGAATGGAATGGACTTTCAATAGTAGATCCTTTCAACACTCCTGAAGCCGTTGTTGAAGTTTACATAGATGGCGTGTCCTCATTGGGAGAAAATGTAAGATTGTTCAAATAAGTTATTCATAAAATGATTTTTATCATGAAGCAATTTTCTATTTAATATAATTTTTACGATCGTTTTTTTTTTTAAATTATAGGCTGGCCTTAAAGGTAAAAATTTTCCTCTGATTGTTGATGAATATGAACCAGACACTTATGATGCTATTGAGCACAGGATTAACCAGAGGTTTACAAATGGTGGCAACAAACTGGTCAAAATCAAATTATCTGAGGCAGATGATGTAAGTAAAGTTTAATGCTCTGGTGCATTCTATATAGAGTATAAAATTATACATTTAGCATTCCATCTTTAAACTGAAAATATGTTTTATAACATAGTTTTCTATTTATTAATTTCAGCTATTATCAGCCTCAAAAATTTTTGGAGAAATCACACCCCAAAAAGTATCAAAACAAACATTGCAGCATTTGAAATATGACAGAAATGAGGAAGATTATCAATTTCTTTATGAACTAGAAGTTTTGAAAGCTTTAACAGTAAAGGTATGTAGTATGCTAAGTAGTAGTTCTTACTTTAGTTTGCTTATAATAAACCTTTTTTATTAACAACTATTATGAATCTTTAATTTTTTTTATTATTTGTATATTATATAATATAATGTCATTGTAAAACTTTGTGTGACGTGTCAATGCTCTATCACTTTTCAAATGTCTACAATAATTGTTACAAAAATGATGTCACTATTTATTTCTATCTTATCTTTAGATCAGATCTGGAGCAATTTCAGCAGACAACATTCTTGATTTCTACAACATAAGGTTCCGTTCTTTACACCCATTGTCCGATTTACATGGTCCTAATTCTCTACAAACTAAAGAAGCGAAAAAACTATTAGGTGAGTCTTACAACATTAAGAGAAAATATTTAAATGTGATAAGTTCTTAATATATACAAAGTTTTATTGCAGAAAAATTATAAACAATTGTTTAATTAATACCAAATAAGTGAGTGCCTCATCAAACAAATGAACACATTTTTTAAACAGCCTATTAGTGTTATATACTCATTTTTATATGTTATTAAGAAAAGTCTATAACCTAAAATCTTTATTTAATCTTTATAACTATACTTGTAAAAGTACTTATATATTTTTATTCAATTACATATGGAACATTTAAATCAGCAAAAAATAACTAGCTTACATAATTGAGTTATAACAGTGAGACTGTCTTCATACACAGGAAAAGCATTGCAGGAGCTGAGTGATGCATTTGTAAAGGCCTATGAAGGATCTGTTCTAGTGACAGCTGTTACTACTGATGTGGCACACACAAGATCTATTAGAGCTGCACCTGAATTCAGAATAGAGGCACAGGTAATTTACTACAATATTTAGATAGATTATAAATATCTCTATGAACATTATTAAATAGCTGAATTTAAACAATATTTTTATTGAATATAACATTTATTACTTATGTTATAGAATGAGAAGAAACTTCTCAGGGACAGCAATAAAACAGTTAGTTTAAAAATTACTTGCAAGATGGAGTATTATTTTTTGTCGTTGTAAACTGTAGATAGTGATTTAGTGGTTATTACATGTATATGGGAAAATCCATTTGTATAAAGACATTTAAGGGTCCGTTCACACAGACCGGCTCGGAGAGGAGAGCAGATTTTTATCACGTTGGAAACAGTGTTTTGAGTGATTGTAGTAAAGTTTATTTTTGCATTTGCACCTTTTTTGTCATTAAAAATGCCTGAACGCGCTTCGTGTGAAGTAATAAAAGGAGCCGACCGGCTCCGCTTGCGTGCTCTTTCTCGCTCGCACCCGCTTTCAGATCTCTTCCAGCCGGTCGATGTGAAATAGTTGGCGGCTCCGCTCCGGCCAATTCCAAGCGTATACGACCCGGTCTGTGTGAAAAGAAAAAAGCAGGCCGATGCTCTCCGAGCCGGTCTGTGTGAACGGACCCTAAAGCTAGCTATGAAAACTTGTTGTAGACTTATTAATACTATTTATTTAGATTAATTAATGAAATAAAAGTATGTTTTATATGTAGGTACTAATATTAAACAATAATTGTAAATTTCAGGATAACTACACAGCTGATTATGCTGCTATTTTCAATATTATGTTGTGGTTCGGAGTGGTGTTTACATTTACACTGGTCGCTATTGTCTATGCTATTATGGACATGGACCCTGGCAGAGATTCCATCATTTACCGCATGACAAGCACTAGAATGAAGAAAGACAACTAAATTATATATCTTTCTATAGTGAAGCCATGTGTTTTCTCTTTGTAGTACCAATATTAAACATTTGAATATGTAAAGGAGTCAAATTTCTTATGCATATTCTGTGGACCTACACCCATTATTGATTAAACGAGATAACCTTAGGTTAAAACTCGGTAACTTATTGTATGAATAAGTGTAATATAGTGTTATGTGAGTTGTAATTTTATGTTCTTGAAATAAAGGTATGTGAAATAATTGTTTTATTGATCATGAATTATTTCGCAATATAAAACAATAATATTTTTTTTGTAAATATAGTATCATAAACCCACAGTTGAAAGACACATTACCTGAATTTGTATGCATTTATCCACAACATTTAAAGTGCAAGGCACTTATATAAAGTAAATAAATAGTCCATTTTTAATTTGAATAGGCTTAGAGGCCACTCCTAACTAAGTTAGAGTTTTCGACTCTGGATTGGATTAGTATTTTTTGTACAAACAAAAGTAAAACTCAATTAAGAAAACATTCTATTCATCGCATTTTTCTGCTAATGAAATTAATAAAACAGGCACAGTAATTTTTTATTTACAAAATACACTTAATACCTAAATTCTATCCAATCAAGTTTAGATTGAAAACAAGGTATGACGATTGCCAGCATAAGAGTGATGCGTGCATCAGAATGACTACTAAGTGATAGATCAGCATACTACCCTACCAGCATTTAATAGGTATACCTACCTATTAAATGAATATAATAACATGTGTGAAAAAATTATGATTATATCATGTAAATGTTTTTTTATAAGCAAATGAATTTGGGCGCTCTCGTATAATTTCTGCTCCGTCAGAGTTTTGACTGTGACGTCACATCGCCGGTTGGTTATTGCGGGCGACATTTTTGCGATACGTGCATTGATAATTTTGTATTTATTTTAACCTTCTTTGTGATTTGACGGCCAAATATGTTACTTTACTAATAATAATATTAGAACGATTATTAATTTATTATTTTATGTTAAAATAAGAGCAGTATTTTCAAGTAGACCTGCACATAATCTACCAAAAATCGATCTTATGATTGCGGATTCTTTCACAAATCACTCGAAATATATTAGTGAACTTATTATTATTGTTTATTTTAATATTTTGTTAATGCAGTTGATCATAACTCTAATCGGCAATAAGTCCGTATTCTTCATTTATTTATATTAGATACTAGTGCTTTCCGCTTTCGATAGAAGATAATATCGATATAGATTACAATTTAATTTTACGTACACAGTTCGGGGCGCGATAGTTACGATATAGAGCCACGGTATATTATTGTAAATTTTCCTCTAATGAAAGTGCAAATAAAATTAACAATCTCGAAGGTGAAGGATGCAAACATACTATGTCATTGGTAGCGCTCATAGCGATGTGAGGCGCCTACTTTTAATGAAATAATCTGTTACTGGAAGAAACCTTTTTTATGTAAAAGGGGGGCAAACAAGCAGAAGGCTTTCCTGATGGGAAGTGATTACCACTGTCTAAGGACAGCAACACCGGAGTTCTTGCAGGTACGTTGTCGGCCTTAAAGGAATGAGTAGGCTTAGGCTTTTCTTGAAGGTTTCTGAGTCATAACGGTTCGGAAAAGTCGCCGGGTAATATGGTTCCGTGGAAATGGCAGGAAATGCTTTAAAAATAGCGCTGTAGTAGTGGATTTCCAGACATCGAGATGGTATGGATGGAATTTAGAATATAGACGCGATGTCCGGTGATTCAGCGCATGGGATTAATCTAGACTAAGTAGTTCCTCAGAGCATCCTCCGTAAAAGATGTGATAGAAGATGCAGAGTGATAATGACATGACATCTCTCCCGCCCAGAGATGCGAGCAGTACTCCATATGGGGCTGAGTTTCCGCCTTTTAGAATTTTAGGCGAGGAGCTGACATGAAGTACTGGCTTACTTTGTTGAGCACACAAAGCTTTTAGAGACTAATGTGGCTTCACCTTCCAATAGACCGCCGAACTTAACGTCCAGATACAGGATTTGGTAGCGAGGCGGTATTCTCAAAATAAGGGGATGGTCATTTTAGAAGTCATCGCGCTAACTTGTTTCGGTTTGGGGTTGAGTTTTACCAAGCATGGTTGGCTCCAATCTCAGGCTTTGGTTAATAAAAACCTGTTATTTCAGACATAAGTTTATACTCATCGACGTGTTCCCGACAAATATTAGCGCGGACAGTATATAAGGCGTCTACAGTGCTGTCGTCTGCCAACATTGAATGATGCTAATTTGCACATGTTATTAAAATACAGAAGAAGCAGAGTAGGTGGCAGCTCTACGTTTAATTATATACTGTAACATGGCGATTCAAAAGTCCCCTTATAAGCCTATGAAAATGACATTTGTATCAAATGTACTATATTAGACTACGTATTTGATTTTCAAAGTAACCTAGTATGGTAAAAATCAATTTCAATGGGTCACAGTCATTAACTTATATCATTGACGATGCGGCGTTGTTTACAAATAATCTTCAAGATTAACAATAAACCTAAGATTAACATTAAAATGTATTTTTCATCGATACAAACTCTTATGACAACACTATCGGTATTCAACGTATCAAGGCCATATTGCGAACATTAATGATGTTTATATTAAACGAATGCCGATAACTAGTCTGTAAAATTAAATGTTTGATCCTAAAACTAAAAACTTATAAATACGACAAATTTCACTACTAAGGTTGAGTACCTTATTAAAATACTCATCACGAAAATATCTGCTTGTTTTTGTTGATAATATATATAGAAAAAGTATTTTTACTAAGTTCTATTTGTTAAATTAGTATGCTATGGTATTGTATATATATATATATAACATACATATACATATATATATGAAAGTGTTTTTTTATACTAACCAAAATAAAAATAAAATCAAGAATAACGCGAAAATTTAGGCGAAATTGTATGGACGAACGAGCAACGTTGGGCGATGTGACGTCACGCGTTGATCGGTCGCTCCGGAAAAGAATTTAAGAACTCGTAACTTTAAAAATTTGTAAAAAATTCATTTATGCAGATATCGTAAAAAATCTTTTGCCAGTATTTTTTATATTTTAAATATGATCTTTTGAGATAATAAAAAAATAAGCTCATCTTCCTAATTGCTTTACTCATTGCTTATAAATCTATTGTAGTTTTAGCCTAAAAAAGTAAAAAAATATTTAAAATATATATACCTATTGTCAACTATTTGACAGTTAACACATTCTTGAAAGTTGACAGATGACATTATTGAGTTTTATTATTTTATGTAGTAAAAAATTGTCACAATATCCAAAGTCGTTAATTATCCCAATATCATGATTGCGTCGATGCGAAAGTAATAACGGAATTTTTGTAATTGAATTTGCAATATTTTTATTTATTTTAATCAATGAAAAGGACTCGAAATGATGCAGTTAAAGCTGCTGTTACTTCCTACTTAGAACGACGGAATTACCCCGTAAATAAAACGATAATAAACCATGACCATATTAATATTTAAAATGTGGTTTAACTTCCTAAATTTGTTATTGTTTCAGGACATCGATTTTTTTAATAACACTAATTCTTCAAGTCGTAGTGCCGAGGAAATGGCTGTAGCGACTATCGTACAAAGTGAAGCGAGTAGAGCAAACTCTATTTTGTTTTCATGCATAAACAACGACCCTGGACATTATGATGTTCAATACACAAGGTGATATTAGTCAGGATAAATTTTAATAGAATAGTATGTAGCATTTTATGTTATGTGCTTTTTATTTCTAACCGTAATTCTTTCTTTTTATAGGCTTGTTAATTTCATTAAAGGTATTAAAACCGAAAATGTGAAAAATGAATTACTTGGTCTATTGACCCCATTGTTATGTCATCTATATCTAGAAATGTTGCGGGGTGGACATGGAGGAGCTGCACAAATGTTCCTAAAAAGGCATTCTGCTTCATTACCACAAAAAGATTTATCTTATCATCAGCCTATTGATGGAAATCTACCCTCAGCACTTTACCGTCCTAATAGCTTGGAGCAGTTATTTAATTCATTACAAAATGGTACTATAGATAATGAAACTCCAGAAAAAGATTATATGAACCAGCTACTGGACGATATTGGTACAGTGTATACATTACAAGAAGTAGAATCTCGTCCGTCTATTGCAGCTTTTAGGTATTTTATTTATTTATATTGATAAGAACACTGACAGTATTTTATGTACTTTAAATGGAGGTAATTAAATTTTATTTGTTTCTGAACAGGTCTTGTAAATATGACATTTACTTATCACAGGATGCACTAAATATGTTGAAAACATATTTAGCCAAACATGGACATGTTTTATTGATACAAGTTTTTCAGACTTGGTTTCACATAGATATAAATAATGAAAATAGAAAAAACCCTGTAAGTTATTATTGCTTATCTTGCAATAATAAAATGTTGACATCACTTATTTTTGTTTTTTATTTTAGGAGGACGATGAAGAACAGACTGATGACGAAAGAAATGTCAATTCTGTAAATTGTGTTGAAAAAGGGAACGATAATGGTAACCTGATTTATCTTTTAAATTTTTTTTAATATTAATAATTATAGGTAAGCTTAAATACACTTCAATTTAATATCTCCAGATATATTTTCAAAATGTAATGGCCATGCAGAATACCAATCTGTGGATAAAGAATTAAGAGAACTGCAGGATGCAATCAAAGGTGTTAGAGAAAATATGGCACCGCTTAAATTGTACAAAATAGCTGCTCCAGATACACAGTAAGGAATATTATATATTAATTAAGTTAATGTATAACTTTACAAAAAAACTTCAAACAAACACATGTGTCCTTTGTCGGATATCCTCAACTCTTAGAACTGTATATCAAACAAATAATCATAAAAAAATATAATCTCTAACTAAAGAAATTGATACAATAAAGACTAACAAATCTCTGGTGTGTATGTATTAATCATGTTTTTTTTATATAGTCTAGTGTGTGCAAAAACTGACCAATACTGTAATGTATTATGTGGAGGATTTGATAATTCGGAATTAAGATTGTGGGATCTTGGTCAAAATAATATTAAGAGAAAGATCAACAGAAACATATCAGAAATTGAATTGGCTTGCTGCATTCCACCTGAACCAGAAACGCCTTTGGATACTACATTGTATGTAACAAGATTTATATAATAATTTAAAAGTAAAAAGGAAAGTAACAGCATATAAATGTCCCTCTGCTGGGCTAAGACCTCCTCTCCCTTAGAAGAGAAGGATTGAAGCTTATTCCACCACAATGCTCCAATGCTGTTTTGTGCATGACGTAAATGTGGTGGACTTTCATCAGACACAGGCATAATACAATTCCATATCAGCATAATATAATTACTAATATTAATTAGGTGTAATAAGATATAAATTTATAAGAAGATTGTACTCTATTAAAATACTAACTAAATGGAATGGATCATGCATTTTAAGCTATATTTCCTTTATTTATAGTATTGTTTTATTGCAACTTTTATTTCAGTCAAATTGGAACAGGATTACCATTAAGAGGGCATTCTGGTCCAGTACAAGCAGTTAGTATACTTTCTAGAGAAGAGTTAGTACTTTCAGCCTCACATGATAATACAATGAGGGCATGGAGATTGTCAGACTATTCATGTGCATCCATATATAGGTAGATTTGTTTTGATTTTAATTTTTTTTTACTTTGAAATAATGTATTAACTGTTTGTGATATTTTAGAGGTCATAATTATCCGATATGGTGCATGGATGTGTCAAAAAATGGATTATTTATAGTAACCGGATCTCATGACAGAACAGCGAAATTATGGTCTTTGGATAGGACATTTCCTATTCGAGTATTTGTGGGACACATGTCTGATGTGACGGTAAATTTATAATTATTACATTTCATGTTTCAAAACCTTTTCAATAAAGTTAAATGTATCATATAGCTAATATCAGTTAGCTAATTGCATCAGTTCGTAAAAAGCCAAATAACTCTCACAATGGGATATAATTCTTTCTTACGCGCACGAATTGGACCATCCATATGTATATATTACAGTGCGTCAAGTTCCACCCGAACGAGGCGTACATGGCGACGGGCGGCGCCGACCGCAGCGTGCGGTTGTGGAGCGTATGCGACGCGCGACTCGTGCGCGTTCTGTGCGGACATCGGGCCGTTGTGCGCGCGCTCGCCTTTTCGCCCGCCGGCACACATCTCGCCAGCGCTGGTAACGTTTGCATTAACACCCAAATTAAGTTCTAGCAAAAAAACTATATTTCTATAATTATTTATACGTACTAATTTCACGGTGTTTAGAAATCTTAATTTCATAGCTCGTATTTTATAAAGTTAATAAAATATCTTGCTATTTTTCAGGTGATGATAAAAAGATAAAAATATGGGATTTAGCTGCATGTACATGTGTACATGAATACAGGGGACACCATGGAAAAGTAACCGCATTAGATTGGTCTGCTGTTGGAAAACCTAGCTTGTCCAACAGAATTTGTACAGACCCCAATGATACCAATGCTGATTATTCCATATTATGTTCTGCTGGCATGGACGGAATAGTCAAAGTTGTGTGGGATACAAATACTAAAAATAAGTAAGTTATGAATGTACATAATATTGAAAACATAATAAAAATATAAATAAAATATTGAATACATTAACAATTGAATTACGAATTTAAAAAATTTTATTTTAATTACAGGCAAGTATCAGGCCAAGATATTTCGAACTCTACATATAATACTAAATGCTCATATTTAGTTGATGTACAAGTGCACCCAGACTGGATGGTAGCAATAGGAACTAAAAGATGATGTATTGATAAATAAATGATCTTTTAACATATTGTTTTTTTTTATTTTATATATATATATATGGAGTAATCGCACAACATTAGTGTTCATGATTGAAAATAAATTAGTATTTGAAAACATGTACCATTTCATGGGTAACATTGAGACACCATAATATTTAAAAAATTAGTCAAATATATCTTTGTTCAGGATTATACTGACCATGTGAATAATCTTTACACCTATACATAGTACTCAAGAATTAATAATAAAATTTGAAGAATTTACTGTTACTAGCCTCAAAGTGTCATGTTTTACTTCATGTGCATAATGCCTGACATTAATTTTTATATGATCACTTATCTGCTTAGTTTTATAATTTTTTCTCAATTGAAGTTTGCCATATATATTGCCATACCTAACAAATCAGACAATTTACACATAAATAAGCTTGGTTTTTTATTATAGACAAACTCTATTTGCTTATGATTTCAAATTTATTTAAAATCTTAAGGAGATACAGGTAATTAATAAGTCATTATAAAATATTTATTTTTCAATATTATTAAGAGAAAATAACAAAATACTCTCAATTTGACAATAGTATACCATAACAATTTCATGATTAAATTAAACTATATAACTTCTACTTTTTCTTGAAAAACTGTGCAAGTGTAGCTTGTTTCCCTTTTTGTGGAGGGGATATTTTCTTCTTAGTTACACCATTTTTCTTCTCTTTCGGTGATAATTCTTTCTTCTCTACTTTCACTTCTTTTAAATTCTGTTTGACATTTTTATCATCCTCATTTTCTGAATAACTTTCATAAATCTCTTCTTTTACGGTGTTCATGTACCCATCCTCGTCAATATAAGTCTTATCCACCACTTTTCTTCTTTTCTTAGGATTAACAATGCCTGATGTTATTTTTATACTGTTAGCAGATGGTGTTGCAGGAATCTCATCATCAGATTCACTTTTAATTTCTTCTTTGACTGCAACGGGGTTGGTCTCCTCATCACTGTCACTATCTGAAACATGCAATACTCTTTTCCTTTTCTTACCATTAGCTGTAGATTTCTTGATTTGAGTAAGAACTTTATTTTTCTTTTCAGATACAGGTTCCTCTTTAACTGATCTTTCTGTCTCATCTTTATGATGATCATCATCTATTTCCATTTTTAGTTTTTGATCTTCAACTTGAATATTTTCTTTTACTATTACTGTCTTTAGTGCGTGTTCAGGTTCTTTAATAGGTTTCTTATTAAGATTGGTATTAGATTTATTGAAAAATCCAGCTATTCCTTTTTGAGTTTTATGGCCATTAATTTTACAATTTTGTTTGTTTTTAATGTTGTCGGTTGGAGAAACCACTTCTGATTTAACTTTAGATTTCAAATTTTCACTGACACTTGAAGCTATCTTATCATCTGATTGACTATTTTTTACCAAATTTTTAGATTCTGTTTTGATTTTCTTTTGAGGAGCTGATTCTATATCGCCAATAGATACTGCATTACTTTTCAAGCCCCCAACTTCATCTGAAGTCATTTTAATGCACTTGCTGTTCTTAATTAAGCCCTCACATAGGTTTAGGTCATCAAATTTATTCAATATTACATAAGCAGCATGGTCAGTGCGTGGAGAACCTTTGCTTACACTATATACATGTTCATAAAATACAGTCTTAAATGATGTTTTTAGGATTTTTAAATCAGCCTCGGTACATACGGTAGTCCGCGCTTTTCTATCATCTGTTATACCTGACACAATATAATTTACGTTAAGCTTGATATTCGGACATTGTTCAGGAATTTTTCTAACAAAAAGGTGTAACAATCTTTTACTGTTATTTATATGAATGCAAAGATCTTTACTCAGTGAAACGTATGAGACGATTTTTTCTTCATCTAGTATCATATCTTTTACCGAATTTAAATTAGTTTCTAAAGATTCTTCTGAATCCATTATTAACGAATGGAAGTTTGTACTTCGGTCCCTTAAAATACTTATTCTTTACTTTTTAACAATTTAACGGCTAGTCGGCTATTACTTTAAGAGATTTTGCTTTAAGCGCACTTTTTAACATGACAAATGACACTGACAAAACAACGGACTAGATTTAGAAAAGACAACATTCGTAAGCGTCCTGTACGGAGTAGTCAGTGAGCCAATGAGTTGATACACTGAATCAAAGTAAAAGTACTATTATTTATAGTTAATTCAGCATTAGCATTTTGATGCCATATTTCTGGATTATTAATAAAAGCGGTAATTAGTAAGCTATAAAGTTGTAAGCACATTATTAAATATTGTCAATTGTTATTAACAATATTTAATTTTTCCTCTGGCAACACTACCCACAACTTATAAGTCTTACGAACGACTCACGCAAAGACTCACGTACAAATCGCAACTCGGAAGATGTCTTCATTTGTACAAGATTAAAACCAAACAAACATAATTATATATTGTTTTTAACCAATTGAAGTAATACAGAAGCATATTACTATTTATTTTTCTGTGTAAGATTGGTTTTAATATCATCCGTGTGAAGTATTAAATAGAATTAACGTTACAAGTGAGTGAAACTTTTTCATAAGGCGAGTCTATTTTTATTGCCATTACATCATTTAGACCTTTAAAAGTGATCTCAGTTGTTTTATTTGCAGTAATTTTCACTTGATCTATTCTTTATCGACAGCAAAGAAAGAAGCACTATTAGTATTTTTTTCAAATTTGAAGGGAAAAATGCCCGGGTAAGAATTAAAACGGGAGTGGTCCTATTTAATGGACTGTTTGCTTCCTACACACGCTTACCTCATTTATAAGACCACATTGCCTCATTACTTAAAACTGGTATTAACTATGATTCATGGATGTCAAACGTTATACCTAATTTATAATGTGTTAACCCTTCAATATAATTTAATACTCTTACTGTAAATGTATCATAAACACATTATAATATACTACTTAATTCATATAAGGTAATTCAAAAGGATGTCATTATTAATCCAGCCGTTAATTATTTTGTTATTGACTTATAACATAAACACTGCAAATACTAATAACTTTATAAAAAATCATAGCAATAAATATCTATCTGTTTTCATCACTGTTGTATGTAAATAATACAGCAAGATAAATATTTTTGGTAATGTTTATTATTCATAATTAATAAAGTATGTCTGTCAACTGCAATAAAAAAAAATTTATCTGACTAATACTTAGAATTTTATTAATCATTCCTGAAAATATATTTCCTCATTTAAATTAATGTAATCTTTATCCTGTGCCACTAATATAGTTATCACTCAATAACATGGTTACTATATGTTATTAATTTGAATTATTCTTATATTTCAGAATTGCAAATATGTCTTTAGATAACATGTTTTGCACCCGCTGTGGGGATGGTTTTGAACCAAATGAGAAAATTGTTAACTCCAATGGTGAACTTTGGCATACAGGTTGTTTTGTGTAAGTAAATATAAATTATTAAGCCATGAGTTACATTGCTGTAAAAAAGACTTTAATTATAAGCACAGACTAAGCTCATTTTAATCAGTGGTTTGTCTGAATTTGAATCTGCAATGTTAGCTTACCATTTACATGTTCGATCCACTGGGGCATCTTGACTTGTACAATATATGCTGTATTTTTTATTTATTTAGAAACTAAATATCTATTAAATTAATTATATTGTTAAACATATAATTTGTTTGTTATCAAACTTACTTTTATTAATGCACTATATTTTACATGTAGTAAGAATGATAAAATTGGAGGGTAAGTCAAAGGATTTTTTTAAATTAGTTTGTACCTTTGAGTGTCGTGTGCAGGTGCTATGTACCCAATGACCTTTTTTTATTTATAAAAAACATTGTGATTGACTGAGTAGTTACTATGTGAAAGTGTATCTAATCAAAAAATAGACTAACTCACTTTCGCATTTATAATATTTGTCAGCATTTTATTCCTATGATTGATTAAAAACTAACAATTGCAGATGCGCGCAATGTTTCCGTGTGTTTCCGGAAGGCGTGTTTTACGAATTTGAAGGACGAAAATATTGCGAACGAGACTTTCAAGTACTATTTGCTCCTTGTTGTGGAAAATGTCGTAAGTACTTACAATTTTGTACTTGGTTTTTATAATTATAATTATGTTGGTAACATATTTATTAAATTTAAGGGGCATTTGCTACCGTCGTTGTCTTAGGCCTATGGTTCGCTGTCTGAGAATACATAACTATATGAAAATTAAATTGTATGATGTATAAAAATTACATTAATATAAAAAACAAGGGAAGTCTGTAAATGATAAAATTATCACAATCAGTGTCATTAGATACTGATGCTTGATTTTGAATTTTTAAATATTGATATGTGAGTTCACAGAACACAACTACTAAAAAAAAGACCACACCATTTGCCATCCCTTTTTGCTGCTAGGCCCAGGCCTTCTTGGCCTTTAGAGTAATCTGCCCCTGATAGAAACTTGTTATGGTGTCCTATTACCTTTTAGTTTTATAGTCAGAACTTAATTTTAATTGTTAATTTTTTTTAAGGTGAATTTGTGATTGGTCGTGTGATTAAGGCTATGAACTCAAACTGGCACCCAGCTTGTTTCCGATGTGAAGAGTGCAACATCGAGCTGGCAGATGCTGGTTTCATAAAGCATGCCGGCCGTGCTCTCTGCCATGCTTGTAATGCTCGTATCAAGGCAGATGGCTTGCAAAATTATATATGCCATAAGTGCCAGTAAGTATACGTTTTTTACTTTATATTACTATAAATATATTAAGTGCAATGTAAGTTGGCTGTACCATAGTCAGTCACTGGTTACATTGTACATAAATAGTCAATACTAACATTATTATTGTTATTATCAATTATGGTTATTTTATTTCTTTTAATACAGTGATTGTTATGATGTGCATTAAGAATGTTATTTAATTGCTTACTGAAACTTAAATTTAGACTTACAAATTTCATATATTTTATGTACAGTTAAACTAAAAATATTTCTATTTCATGTAGAGAGCCTGGTTTCCGAACCATTAGTGCAAATTTGAAGTGACACATGACTATTGACTATTGGTTTATGACTTTACATGAGCGTTTTTCTCATAGAGCCAACTTCAGTTCCTCAACATCGTTTGCTCATATCAATTTTAATCTTCTATTGATAAAAATTTTTGTTAATTCTATAAATATTACTTAATATTACTTAATATTACTTACTTAAGTTACAATGTACTGTACTGTTCAAATTAAAATACTTTAATATACTCTATTTATTTGTAAGTATATTTGATCTGTTATGTTACATTCTTAGCGGCGTAATTGACGGGGAGCCTCTGCGGTACCGCGGTGAGGTGTATCACGGCTATCATTTCTCTTGCGCCACTTGTGGCGTGGAACTCGACCACACCGCACGCGAGGTTAAAAACAGACCTGGATATGCTGCGAATGATGTCGTGAGTCTTTGGTTTGATTGATTTATAATTTTAAAACAAGCATGTACAATTTTCCATGTAACAATGAACCACTTGCTACAATTAGTATAATTTTAATAGCAATTATTTCTGTTTTTAATGTAAACAAGATGCTCCAGCTATGTAAATGAGTGACTGGTGTAGTATTTCTTGAGTAGTCTATAACTATTGAAATAAATATTTCGTTTATTCTAGAACAAAGTATGATTTGAATAACATATTTTTTTTTACTATTTCAGAATAATCTCTTCTGCCTTCGTTGCCATGATAAAATGGGTATCCCTATATGTGGAGCTTGTCGTCGTCCTATAGAAGAGAGAATTGTTACTGCTTTGGGCAAACATTGGCATGTTGAGGTAAACATATCAACATGTGCTTAATGCCTACTTACTTTACCTCATTATTGTAGTGTTCTGTATGGTTGTACTTTTATTAAAACTAAACTAACTAAACTTAATACTTTTTTTAGCATTTCGTGTGCGCCAAATGTGAAAAGCCATTTCATGGCCATCGACACTATGAGAAGAAAGGTTTGGCATATTGTGAACAACATTATCATCAGTTGTTTGGCAATCTTTGCTATGTATGCAACCAAGTTATCGCTGGTGATGGTATGTATATACAAGTTATCAAATATAATGATTTTATTTATATAATTATATGAAACAGAAGCTGAAAAGACTAGGAACTAGAAGATTCATTTGTTAGACATGGGTTGGACAATCAGGATATGTGTCACAGCTAAATAATTGAGTGTATCATATGTATATACGATACTTACTCTATTTGCTCGCGCTAACTTTAGTCATTGTCAGTTGTCACGGTTGAACAAACCGCAGGTGATACCTATAATTAATTATTTTTTTGCTTTTTATTCTCTAACATGCATATTGGTTTTGTAGTATTCACGGCTTTGAACAAGGCCTGGTGCGTGCACCACTTTGCATGTGCCGTGTGCGACACTGCGCTGAGCACGCGTAGCAAGTTCTATGAGTACGATGAGCGCCCAGCTTGCCGCCGCTGTTACGAGCGCCTGCCCGCCGAGCTGCGGCGCCGTTTGCGTCGCGCGCATCACTACACGCTGCGGCGGTGAGCGCACCCATCGCCGCCGACACTACCACCGCCAGCACGAAAACTTAGCGTTATGTCAGTGTTTAATCCAATGGAAATTCGGAACGAGTATTGTTCACCGGATGCCAAATAATAAAAACGCCACTTCACTGCCTTATCTATTTATATTTTTTAAGATATTTCCATTACTAGACCATTTATTTTTTTTCTATTGTATAACTAAGAACTGACATTATTAAAAAGATATAATAGTAATATATTTGATAGAAATTTATATATACTAAATAATTATTATAGATTCATTTTATTTTTATCTAAGCATTATAATATTATTATAAAATAGTTATATACAGTGTAACTTACTAATACTGGAAGTTATACAGTGTAACTTAATAATACTGGTGGTAGGGCTACTGGTGGTAGGGCTTTGTGCAAGCCCGTCTGGGTAGGTACCACCACCCACTCATCAGATATTCTACCGCAAAACAGCAATACTTTATATTGTTGTGTTCCGGTTTGAAGGGTGAGACATAAAATCTTAGTTCCCAAGGTTGGTGGCGCATTGGCTATAAGCAATGGTTGACATTTCTTACAATGCCAATGTCTAAGGGCGTTTGGTGACCACTTACCATCAGGTGGCCCATATGCTCGTCAACCTTCCTATTCTATAAAAAAAGAAAAAATAATAGTAATATGTTATTACCTTATTGAATTATATTTTATTTTTCCATCATTGAAAAAACTCATAAATTAAGTTATAAAAAATGGTAACAAATCAGGTTATATATATTTTATTTATGTTTGGATTTAATGGTCATGACAATATAAATCGCGAAAATTTTAAAGGAGAAATTTAATTTAATACAAACATTCACTAATCGTATCGTCAAATTCTATTCTGTAAAAAATATTATGCTGCTTAATTTCAAAGCAGACTGAAAAGTGTATAAGAATATATATAAAATAGTGTTTCTTGCTTAACTAAAAGTGCCTTATTTATACAAGTGATCTGATTGTTTAAAAAAAATGTATTTTGCCAGCTGCCATATAAAGTTTATTTAATTTAAAGTGTAATTAGACTATTAATATTAAGAAATAAGGTTATTATTTTAACAATTTTAATAACAAATCTAATATAAACAGTGGTGCTTTAATAAATAATTAAGAAAACTAACTGGTGTATTATTTAATTCCAATGATTATTATTACAATTTCTTCACTTGTGTCATATAAAAAATCTGTTTTTTTTTTTTAAGAATTTTGCAAGTTCAACAAGTTTTCATTGCTTTTTTTCTATTATTTAAAATTTATAATTTACATATAATAAAATTTAAAATTTATTTTAATTATACATAAATTGTATGATTAAAATATTTTTTATATATGGCTCAAAACTTTGTGAATATTATTTCTGTCAAAGTTATAAATATTACTCATCCCGATTTATTGAGATATGGCGGAGATGTTAGTACGCTCGTTAGTAAAAAACATTGCGTTTACAAAATTACAAACGGTGATTATATTATTATACTGTTTCTACACCAGTCTTAGGCAATATGGCTTACTTTACTGTCGTGTTTGTCTGTTTGAGTGGGTACTTTTTCGCAACGGTTTTCGCTAATACAAATAATATTTTATTTAACGGAGATTATGAATTTATTGATTTAACTTACCCTTTTGATAAAAATACAATATATTGGCCAGATTCGAAAAGTTTTGAATTTACAAAAAAACTGGGCTCATTTCAAAGTGATGGTAGTTGGTAAGTGTTTTGGATATTTATTTTTATAATTTTTACATGATTGCTTAGTTTGTATACCTACAACGACTTATAATATTAGTATTATTTTAGTTTAAGCTAGTCTTAAAATTAACGTGTATATATGTAATCAGGTTGTAATAGGAATAACGTCAATCATTTTATGTCAGTTGAAGTTAAGAAAAACTAAGTCAGATTCATAACGAAATAATATACTCAACATTTGCTTACAAATATAAACAGATAAAATATTTATATTGGTTAGATACCTACGCATTGTTCAACATAATTGTTATCGTTAGAGTGAGGTCGAGTTCGAGACCACTGCTACTCAAATGATTATCTTTTATGTATATATAATGTTTAGTTTTCATTGCCCAAGATAATTAGGTAGTCGAATTTCTTGATATCTTAAACAAAGACGGGCAAAAACTATTTCACGTCAATTATGCATAATTATCCTCAAAATGAACGAATTAATGATAATGGACGGAGCAACTATGTATATTTGATTTTTTATTAAACAATTGTAAGAAATTATTATTTTCAAACGGATTTTTTTTATTTTACGTTTTTAAAATAATTTTAAGATACATTTAATACTTTTGATTTATAAAAAATTAATATACAAACGTACGACATTTGCCAAGAATGCAAAATACTTTGGAAATAATCATTTTCGGCACATACATGCGTCTATTAGACTACTAGATTACGTAATTTCTATGGTTGTTCTATTAATTCTGAGAAAATATGACAAAACATCTTCAATCAATACTGTTCTAATTACACAATCCCATACAAAAGTTCTCTCTCGTCAATTGTGTTTAAGTAAGTCTAGTTAAAATAAAAGTATAGTAATGTAAATACAACATTAAACGCAATTAATAAAGTCCAAATCTAGACCAAGGTTCGCCACTTAAATAAGGAATGAATGGAGTCGAACTGCACAATATTTTTTGTCTATACCTTCGATCACTCGATTAAAGATCAAGAATAAAGAAAAATGTTGTTCACATTATTTTCACACATATTGCTGACTATGAATCATAGAAGAAAAGTTTAACAACACTAACAAATTCAGTTCATTATAATCCTTAACACTCAAACATAAAGTTTGATTACGATGGCAAAATATTTATTTTTAATTATATTTAAGTCCTTAGTTTTGTCATCAGAGATAGGTTAAAAGAAATAAATTAAAAATGTCTTGAAAATTAAGTCATTTTTATATATCTTAAAAAAATACTTATTCTAAAATGAAACTTAAAATCTTAGAAATCCGATTAAAACATTATATTGACAATTTCGTGCTTATTATATATTTCGTTTTGTTGGCGGTAATTATTTTAAATCGATTTGAAAAAGTTTAGTAAGACTAAAATATATATATATTTCTACTTCTCTTTCTTTTGCGACAATATATACCCATTCTGCATAGCAAAATGGGTCGCTAGGAAATCTACAAACAAAAATAACATAGTCAAATATATAAAAACATACTAACATAAAAAATATATTTAAACAAAAATAATAATACTACTCCATGCATTTCATGTTCAAGAACAGTTGGCGTCTGTTGGTGTAAACATTGGTCCACAATCATAATATTTGCTAATTGATTCATATTTACTATTTATTTCTGTTTTTATTTTGTGAAAAACACTTAGTGATATTAACTTACCGAAAGAAAGATATTCCTTCCAAAATCTTGATGTTGCGGTGGTTATTTACACAATTTTTAAGCGCTTACCGGTAGTCTAGTACATTAGTGATCGAAGCAAAAGATTATAAAACTGTTATTTACTTTTTTATCAATTAGTACAGTAACAACCTGTGAATGCAGTGAAAAACTACTGCTGGGCTAAGGTCTCCTCTCCCTTTTTGAGAAGGTATGGAACTTATTCCACACATGGCAGAATTTCAGTGAAATTAGACACATGCAGGTTTCCTCACGATGTTTTCCTTCACCGTATAGTATGAGATTAATTATAATCACAAACTAAGCACATGAAAATTCAGTGGTGCTTGCCGGGGTTCAAACCCACGATCATCGGTTGAGATTCACGCTTTCTTACCACTAGGCCATCTCGGCTATAATCAATTAGTATGCACTATTTAAATATATTATTATTTGTTACAAGGTATGCATCTAACGACTTTGGAGCAGGCGAGCATGGCGGCACACATATTGATGCACCGTATCATTTCAAAGTAAATGGCAAATATGTCGGAGATATATCTTTGGACAAGTTAATAGTACCACGTTTGTATTTTTTCTTTTTATTTACTAATTGAAAGATGGAGTTGTTGAACTAAGCCGAATTGACGATAAAATATTTTTTAAAATACTTTTAATGCATACTTAATCAGTGATTGCTTAGCACGATTAGATATTTGCTTATCATAATGTATTTCTAAGTGTTTTTATATATTTAGAAATAATAATTAAGCGTTTAAACTTTAGTTTCAATCTATAACTTATTTTTAAATATTTTCAGTTATAATATTAGATGTAAGTTCAAAGGTAAATAACGACTCTAACTTTGTACTGTATAAGCATCATTTGGACTTTATGCTGAACGATAATTTTGGAAAGCCCTGTTTTTTAATATTTAAATTTGGATGGAGCAAGTTTGCTGGTGACAGAACAAAATATTTAGGAGTTACTAAAAACAATACATTAAATTTTCCAGGTAAGTTTACTACTTTATAATCAAATTTCTAAAAAAAGAACTCCTATTCTTTTATAACATATGTATCTGTCTATACATATATATTTACAGTCAGTCATTAGTGCTTCGAGTCACACCAGTGCTTTAAATTGGTAATTTCCTGAACATACAATTAAGGTCTGTAATTTTTTAGGATTAAGCGAGGAAGTGGCGGCATGGATTACATCATCGTACAAAAACGTTGTAGGAATTGGCGTGGACACTGCTTCTGTCGATCCTGGTTCAAGTACTGATGTACCAGTACATAAAATAACTGCTGAAGCTGGCTTGTTTAACGTCGAAAATGTGAAACTAGACCGACCAGTGCCCGGTACGATATTAAATAATAGTAAACTCACTTCATAGATCACGTGTAATAATTTAAACAATATTTTTGTTTGCAGAATACGGTTGTACAGCACTGATTTTGCCAATGAAGATTGCTTTGGGTAGTGGAGCGCCATTGCGTTTAGTGGCTATTTGCCCAAAACAAACTCCTCTTAATTTTTAGCTTAAAGAAATTCAAATTAAGCAATAATATACATTTTGTAAACTATTTTATTCTCAATATTTAATAAAATTTTATCAATTAAAGTTATTCTTAATCATAAATACAATTTTAATTTTTTTAAGAACTTTTATTTAGAAATAGCACTAAAAGTAATAATATGAAAAATAAAACTAACTTCTGTCATTAAATGTAGGATTAAAGATTCGTTTTTAAGAGAAAAAAATAACCTAATCGCATTTTAAATACACATTTTCTTGAATGAGTTTTTTATATACTAACTGTCCATTATCGTTTCTTAATTCAACAGTCGGTATTACGTCTGTTGTGTCAATCAATGTTGCTTTAAATGGTCCCTTTTCCATGAATGTATCTATTAAATATTCATAGAGTATTTTATTTTCTAAATCAGGATTAATTCTTACGCCATGTAAGGTAACAGTTATTGTTGCAGGCGGTAACTTTGTGTATTTTTTGCTAATTTCTCTCACATCTGCTAATGAAATAATTTCTATGTTACCATAATCAACATATTTGACTTTTATACGATTTTTAGCTTCGCTATATTGCAGGATTATTGCTCTATACCATTGACCATCATCAGGAAATAAGGCCAAGCAAGCTTTATTTTCAAAGATACCGTTTAGTGCAGTCATTTTACTACTTTCACTTTGCAATTCTTTGAACATTTCATCGTAAGCCTTGGTAGTTTCGTCATCGTGAATCACGCTCAACTCTAATTTGTTTATTTCATTAAGCACTGTAATATTGCATGTAAACTCAGTTTGCTTGTACGGTAAATAAGACATAAAATTTCTATTTATAAATTGTTTACCATCTTCGGCCATAATACTATTCCAATCTTTCCCTTCTATAGTATTTAGGTTAGCAGAAGTTTGCGAATCGGTGGACTGAGTCTCTAAATCTTCATATTCAACAATATTATCGGGCCCGGAATCAGTTTCGATACTTGTTTCTAACTTTTTACTTTCTTTCGCTGGTGGCGCAAACTTACGAACAACCGCTTTAGAACCGTCCGTATATACCGCCATCTCGAAGTCAACGAGATGATCATTGATCCACAGTTTGTCATACTTTAGCTCTATAGGAATAAGATCACCTATTGGTTCCCCACTGACTTTAACATAGCATTGCTTCTCGACAATTGATTTGTGTATATAATCTAAAGATTGTCTATCCCACCAATTTCCAGCAGGTCGAATACGATTTAGGACACATTTGTGGGCCTGTATGGGAATTTGGTGTAAAACTACGCTTTTCCTTAAGTTTTTAAAACTACAGACTTCTTCGTTGCCGTAGTCAACGTAATGTATTAGACAACTAGAAGCTTCGTCGTTTACTTCTAAGACTCTACCTCTGTAAAAGCGATTGTCTAAAAAGAATAGAGCGATACATGGTTCGCCAACGGTCCATTTAACATATTTCGCCTTGGGATCTGGATTATTGAAACGAACATCGAGTGCTTTACGTATCAAATCCAATGTATCCTGCTGTGCGATATCGTGTAAGTAGATTATACCGTCGTTGTCGATGTATCTGAGAATAAAAAAAATACATAAGTATATTAATTAATAATCTCTAAAATGTAACGAAATCAACTTACGTTGGCATAGCTGTGATTTCATTACTGGGTAACGGTTCAGGAGGTAGCCAGTCTGATATAAAAACAGTGTTTGAATTGTGGTTATCTGCTTCCGTGTTCAGTGCATCGTCGTCGATGGGAGTAGATGAGTTACTGTCTGACTCAGGATTAATTTGAAGAGGTTTCAAAGGCATTGGTTCTATTTGAAGCCAATCATGCACAGACCCCGTAATATTTAGAAAGGATAGCATGTCATCTGCAGTATTTTTGGAAGTTTTATCGCTGTCACTAAGCTGTAGAATAAAAAAAACATATTCCATCAAAAAATATATAATTGTACTTATACAAATAATAATAACTATTAACGTAATTAGTTAGTACAAATAATAATTATTAAAGTAATTAGTTAATGACTAACCTCTTGACTCTTATCTGGTATTCCTAGTCCTTGGTCGATGATCTTTTTATTTAAGCATCTCCACTCAGAAGTATTAGCCTCGAGTGCACCACCTTGGATCGTATGATAGACCCATAATTCCACTGGCATACTTTTGCCTTTAAATTTCCCAAGTTTCGTGATGAAAACTCTTTTGTAAGCTTCGAGTAGTTCTTTTAAATATTCTTTGGTGAGAGACGGCCACTCCTCTCCTACGGCGGGCACGACTCCGCAAAGATGGCACATCACTGCAGCGTCACCTATTGAGGCAAATTCTTGAGGAATTTCTCTTAAACTAGAGATTGGCACAGTTTCGACGTAAGCAAAGTCGGAATAGAACACTTTCGCATTTGCATCAACTATTTCCAGGATGGCTGCGCGACGCCAGGTTTGCGACTGACTGCATACTGTACAACATCTGTCTTCGATCTTCCAATCTCTTTTTTCTTGGGTTTTCTTTTTAGTGTAGTATTTTTGTATATTATCAAATAGCTCAGTGAATATTTTCTGCTGGTGGACGAGCGACACGTAAATAAGAGAAGGTGATTGGTAATTCAATATTTTTACTTCCAATCTTAACGGCCCCTTGTCTTTCGCATCGAGATCCTCCTCGTTTGGTTTCGTCGGTTGTATTTTTAATGTCGTACCGGTATCCTTCTTTATAAGTTCGGGCTTAAGTTTCGGCTCGTCTAATGGACATTTGTTCGTAAAGACTAATTCATCAGTTTCTGTGTTTTTGTTAAACTTATATAATCTGTAAAAATTTAAAATGTGTAAGTATATTCGTACAATATCAGGCATGTAGTATGTTCTAAATTTATTTACACATATATGAGATAAATTACCCAAAAGTGACAGCAAATTTATTTTTAATCATCTGCGTGTTAATGCAAACGATATTTTCTTCATCCGATTTATCATAAAGAGTCACTCCAAGCGAACTTCTGTTTCGACTCTCCTCTACGTGTAGGTCCAAGAGGCGGTCCTCAAATTTTTGCAACAGCGCCACAGAGGCCGGGCTCCACTTCTTATTGAGGGGCGTCACCCCGGCCAGGTGACACTCGGTGGCCTGGAGACGAGAGAGTCGAATATAATATCAACTACGAACCACGTCGGTTAGCGTTACGAGCGAGAGGGGCGAGACACGCACGAGCGCGCGCAGCACGGTGAACTTGGGCAGGATGCGGCGCAGCGCGGTCCAGTGCAGCAGCACCGTGGCGCCCACGTCGGGCAGCAGCGCACGCACGCGCACGCGGCCCGGCAGCTCGCGCACCACTGCGCGCGCCCACGCGCCGCCGCGCACGCCGCACTGCTCCACGTGCGCCACGCACACCATGTCTGCGGCACCACATCGATCGTGAGGGTGACAGTTATGTCATCGGTTTTTCGAACCGCGACCACGAAATCTTTAAGCAAATGGGGAATATATATGGGAAATTATTAAAAAAATTATTATCTCTATTTAATTTATTATATAAAATAATTTATTATATAGATTTTTGTAAAATTTTACAGATTTACTTTTATTGCTCTTTTTAATCTGCGACCTGCGTCAATTTATACCCAGAGCAACCAAATTTAATCACATTGTATTGTCCAATGTTTTTTTGAGAGGTTAATTATTATTATATATTTGCGTTTCGTTTGTATTATTTCACAACATTATTGTAAAAATCTCAGATACTGACCATGAGCGCACTTTTCTATATTATAATATAATATTAATATACCCTTACCCTTTTCAGGTAAGTAAATACTGCCGGTGTTCACACTCAAACTATACTCTTCTTCCAAATCTTCACACAACTTTTCGAAAACGCTCTGAAGATGACGCTAAAATACAAAAATTAAACAATGTAAACGTTTAATAGAATTAAGTTCAAAAAAGAAAAACGAATATAAAAATATTATCTCACCTTCCTAACGAAGAAATTATCCGGGCTTACTACGTGTGTTATGTAAACTTCTTCGACGGCATTATTTTGGAAATTTTTGTTGTTTATAAATATTTTCGGTTTTTCGGTGATTCCCTTGATTTTGGGATACTGGAAAGGAATAAATCATCACATTTTAAAATATTCTGTCTCATGTCATTTAATAAATCAGCGAAGCAATCGAGTGCTCACGGGTAGCTTGTCGGGCAGGCGCGCGCGGCCGTGGAAGGCGAGCGCGTGCGCCAGACTCACGCCGTGCTCGAACGTGCTCACGTCCGCCTGCACGCGCGCCGCGCCGCCCGCCGCGCCGCCCGCCGCCGCCAGCACGCGCCGCACGTGCAGCACCGCCTGCTTGCTGCGGGGTATCTCCGTATCAATACCCACAGTATTGATAAAGACTTAGTGGATAAAAATATTTGAATGATAATAATTTTGCAATGATATATCAGCACAATAACTTGGTACATTATAATGATACGCTGTACTCTCATTAATGAAATACCCTGAAAATAATCGATTTAGTTTCTTAAGTAGCAACAACAAAAAGCAAAGTAACAAATCCATAAATGTTTTACTGTAGGTTAAACTTATTTTACTATTTGCAATTGCACAATAATAATAACGATTGAAATCTCTATATTAATTTTTTTTATCTCATTTTAATGGAATAACTGAAAGCCGATACTTTGCAATTATCTTACTTAGTCCTATTTATATCTATAATTCTTATACAATATACAGACTTCAGGGGGTGAATATCACGGGACGCTAACATTATCATAAGCTCATTTCCTTGATATTTTCTGATTATTGTTATCATATTTAATCTTATTATTTAGCTCGTCTTTTTGTTCTTAATATTTGAATTGTCACTAAGCATTTTTTTCATTTTGAATATAGAATTACCATAATCATACCTGATAGTACTGATTCAGTCTAAGATAGAACAATGTGCTTGCCCAAAAGACGCCGATACAATCTGTAATGTTTAGGAAACAAATGACATTGAACTTACTTGTCAATAATGTTCTGTATGAAGAAAGAGTCATCACTGGTCCAAGACCCGTTGATAGGCTCACAATTGGCGAGAGAACAGCACACAGCAAACGGCGGCGGAAACGCGATTCGAGCAGGCGGTATCAGACGCAACCTTTAAAAATACAGTATGTTTAAAGATAAAAAAGGTAATGCTGTAATGAATATTTATAATCGATTTAAATTCCATTCATTAGAAGAATAAGGACAAACAACTCTGATCTTCAATTGACATGCAATCATAGGAGATCTGGAATTATTAACGGTATTTACTATGAATTCGGAAGAACAAATTACAGTGTTATAAAGTTCATTACATATATTATATTGTTCTAAAGCAGGGCTATTAATTTAAATATAAATCTATGGTTTATTTATATCTACTCCTTCTGAAATATACAGTAATAACTTATATAATAATAATAAATTAATTAAATATTAAATTGTCAAGACACTCAAATATTAAAATCACACATAAAAAAAAATTCTAATTAATTATTTTTTCACCAAAAATATTCAATTTACAATGATGTTTAATATATCAATTACTTAATTTTTATTTATTTTGGAGACTATTAGTTAATCGAGAACTCACTTGTCAATTGAAACGACTTCAGTGCAACCGAAATCTATGCAGAATACGTGAAAGATGGGTTTGTTGACATCTCGTCTGTCGATGCTCATTACCCGACATCTCTGCCATAAGTTATCTGCTTTATTGAACACCAGATAAAATTTGCCTGTACGAAAAAAAAAATCAGCGGTTTTTTACTTTAATTTAAAATTAGATATTTGGAATTAAAAAAAAACAAATAACTTTTCTAATTAATTTTTCAACGGTTATATGATGTAGGTTGTCATGTAAGACAAAAGACATTTTAAAACTTGCAATAATTGGCGTAGAGTTAGGTTAACTATTATAATAGAAATAAAATATCAAAATTTCCATACGGCTGTTAAAAAAACATTATAGTGTCATTGAAAGAAACTATTGCTTCAAAGGGTTTCAATTTTAGAAAATGTGGTTTTTAGAAATTAAAGTATATGAAAGATTTTATTATTTATTTCCTGATCTACAATTTTTATGAGTGTTATCATAAAAATACGTCTACGAAAAAGAAGCAAAAATCAAATACCTTTGACCTTGTATATTTTTTGCTTGGTGGGGATATTTGATATTTCATTTGTAATAGCATATCTAAGACCTACATACATTTTCAGCTCTACGCGAATGATGGTTACTAAAATGTTAATTTCGACAGGAGCAGCAGAGCAGCCGCGGCTACCTTCAGCGACGTGCGCGAGCGAGGGCTGCGGCAGCGACACGGCGTTGCGGAACTCGCGCAGCAGCTCCTCCACGCGGCCCTGCAGGCTGGCGCGCTGCACGAACAGCTGGTGCGGGTCCACGATGTGCGACACGTAGATCAGCTCCTGCGAGCCTGACGGACGTTTGCGATTTTTTTTATAGAATAGGAAGGCGGAGGAGCATATGGGCCACCTGATGGTAAGTAGTCACCAATGCCCATAGACATTGGCATTGTAAGAAATGTTAAACATCGCTTACATCACCAATGTTTAGCAGTTGTGTGGCTGCTAATTATGAGGTCGAATCCGTGGGTTTCTATCAAGAAACCCGCAGTACAGGCCCCGACTTGGGAGCAAGCTAGTGCTTCGGAAAAACGTAGAAACGTAGAGACGGTTTACCGGTTCATCAGATCAATCTATTTAAGATTGGCAGACTTGTGCTCTATAATGTCTCTTGCGCACTTAGCTACTCTCCGTTGCGTATAGACGCTGTGCCCAAAATCGCGCATGTGGACATCAATTATACATAACAAAAATCCGTGCTTATTGCACTATATTAGATATCGGTAGACTTACGTTCCATGAAATTGATTTCGACGTGTTATTCATTTCACTTGTGGAGGCTGACTACTTTTAAAAATAGGTATAAAAGCTATATTTATGAATTAGGTGACATTTCTTTTTTGTAATGTCTAACTGACAAAAGAAACTAATAAACCAATATATATTAAAACTTATATCAGAAGATATGCATCGCGTTTCGGAGATTTTAGTATTTAATAATATATTACCAATATTTTTGTTGCTGTAGTTGCAGTTGCACTTCGCAGTTTAACCCGCTTTTAATTGAGACTATTGATAGGAATGCGTGAATGTGATCAGCGACATACAAACCTCATTTAAATTGGCTGATCGCTTTTAAAAGCCAGTCATTGAAGTATTAGTAAAACAACATAACAAGATTCGTATTAGTATTCTTATTTATTTATTATTCTAGTAGTAACTAAATTATAATTAAAAATAATTTATCATTGCCGTTATCCACTTCTGTTATTGTCAACCATTATTTTCCTATGTTATATTTAACGATCATTACATAGAGTTAATTTAAATGTTGGATATTTTCAATTGATGTCTGTTTCATTGTATTTTGTATTTTGGTTTAAGAATTTTTTTATCCTAGTGTCTAAATCCTTTTGGAAAAATTTGGTTAATTTATATTTTAAATACAAAAGGAGTTTATTTACCTTCTAAAAATGGCTGCATGAGTTGACTGTCAGTATATGCAGTAGCAGCATCCACTTTTGACTTTTGATCATCTAAAAGAAATGCTTTATAACATTCATAAATCTGAATTTTAAATTCCATAAATAATATCTAGCGTCAAATGTTAACATTAAGCATTATATAATCACTGGTTTTATACGTGACATTGGCAGAATATTTTACGCTCAAGTAGCGTAGATACACGCCAGAAAAGGGAGAAAAGAAGAATCAGGTTCTAATTATACACAAGTATTTAGCAGATAGTTTGTGGATAATAAAACCTATCTATGTCATCAGAAAAATTATTATGATCAGAAGAATCACTAAAAATTCACATTATTTTAGCACATCATACATTACAGCAAGGAGTAAGTAAGGAAAAATTTTGAAATCAATTAAAAATATACAAGGTAAAATAATTACAAAATAAGAATGTGTCCTCGAGCCTTGTAAGTTTACTTAGCAACCTCGGAGAGATGTTTCATTCTAACTGAAATATACAATCGCAAGGTTGCAATAATTAAATAATATATTTAAATAATAAACTCACAGGACTGGTAACTCTTGTATGACGTGTCACTTTTAATTGAATTCAAGGAGGTGCTGGAACCACTTTTGCTGCGGTATGTTGGTACTTTCGTGAGAAATGTTGCTGTTTTTGAGTTATCTTTGTCAGTTTTCGGTTGAGTTTGATTAGGAAGCTGTCTTACATCTGGAATCAAGTATTGATGTATTATATTCTTACTGCATACTTATGATATCTAAATATATTGTAATTATATAAAACGGGTCCCTACAAATAGATACAATTCTTATTATAATATAAAAATATTTTTAAAACTTTAAAAATTTGAGTCCATATATTATATTTACTTCATTTAAATTATTTAATTATTAGTTTCTTGATAAATACAGTGAAATATAACATTCAAGTTTGAGTCTATGAAAACAAGGTAAGTATGTAAGTTAGTTATTTTTTAGTCAAAATTCAACAAATCATTTTCACATTTATAATAATGTTTTTTTTTTACCTCTAGTAATCTTCGGTGGATAAACTATTGACACTGGGGCTACCGGTATTACTTCATTATTCTCATTCAACATTTCACTTGTAAGAAGTTCATATTTTGATGTCTCTTTTCCTTCTAACTGTATGTAGTTCTCTATTGATGATAATATTTCTTCATTGAAAGTTAAACTATGAAAAAAATGTTAAATTTGCTTTACATATAGTTTTATTCGAGAATTACTATTTTAAAAATCTCTCTCTTTATCTATCTTACTCCAACATTGGAAAACCTCTAGTATTACTGGCAATTAACATCTAGCTTGTATATACCAGTAAAAAGTGATTTTTATGATTGTGTAAAAACTCAACTGCAGAACTAAAAAGTGGATAACAATTTTTTTAATTAAGTTAATAGGAATGAACCGAGCGATATAATTTATAACTGTATTTTTTGTTATATGGTGGGCACATTTTGTACAAAATTTTTATAAATTATATATCAAAACTTTTCTCAAACCATAAAAAGGGATTGATAATCTACAAGTTCCTGAGAGCAGTGCAAATATACAGAATTCAGAAAAACGTCAAATTACGATTTTGACATATTAATAATATTCTTTATAAGTTATTAATTTCTTCCAAATTGCTTTTTCCAAAAATACAAAGACTATCATATGATATAATTTTTACAGTGAAGCAGCTTGCCATAACAATAAAGTTGTATTAAATAAATAAATTAAAAAAAACATATTTCCTATGTGGTATAGGAAATATGTTTTTTTTTCAATACTTAACCAATATTGTATGATTTTGAAGGTATCTTACTTTAAGGTTCTTTCAGAATCACTTCTGTGTAAATACCAAGGTATTTTGGTAATCTGTCTAGCTTCTTCTAAGATAGCAGGCATGTTTATCTAAAAAGAATTATAATAGTTAATAAGTATATTTATTTGTAAAGTGTAATAAATATATATTTATAGTTTACCTCTTTCAATTTTTTTGGATCCAAAGAATTTATAGTATTTAATGTATTATTTGTTTTTTTAAGGGCATCAGAAATAACATGTTTGGCCTTTATCAGAGAATCTTGCTCACTGAATTTTAACTGTAGCACTTTATTTATAGTTTCGTATTTTTTATTTTGCATAATTAAAGTGAGTTTTGAGAAATGCTGCTCAATATTACTTATTGTTGTTGTGTATTCAGTTGAATTACTTTCATCATTTAGTTTTGTCAGTAAATGTCCAATGTCCTAAAAAATGTTAAATTTTTCATAAAAACCATATATTAAATGTTTCACTTTATAATAAGGTTATTTATTTATTAATGAGTGAGGTTCAAACCTAGATAAGTACCACTGAATGTTTAGATGCTGAATGATAGAAGTCAATGTAAAAAATAGTATGGAAAGTCTCAAGTGTCAAAAAAATATCATACTGAGTAATGTGGTGGATTATTCCACCATTTTGATTCAAGACTTCTCCTTAAAGTCCAGCAATGTAGAGGAAATATTTTTGATAAGTATAAAATAATAGAAATAAGGGTTGGATATGAGTTATTTTCAATAAAGATTTACTTACAACAGCAGTTCTACTTAGTCTTCTTAAAACTTCATCCACTTTAGGGGTAATATTAGTTAACTCAGTCAGAAACTCTTCATTCTGTAATAAAACCATATGTTAAGGTTGATTTTCTAAGTTATTATTAAGATCTGATTTGAATCAATACTCGTACCACTTCTTGTATGGGTACAACATCATGGTTTTTACATGACTTTTTACCTCCCACCATGAAACAGTCCATACAAATAGCTTTCATACAATTTTTACAGTAATAGTCAAGTTGTTTCTCCTGATGTAACATACAATTATTTTTCTGTATATTTCCTTCTAAAATAAAATAATTAATTTGTTTTTATCATATAATCATTACATATATTTGACATACAACTCTCATATTTATGCCTACCTATGTTACGAAGAATATGGTTTCTGAAAATTACAAAGTTCTTATGACTTTTATTAAAGCAATTGTCACAAACTATGATTCCACATTGTTTACACATTTTATGTGTTGGTGCACGACACTCCACACACTCTCCTAAAATAAAATATAGAAATAGAATGTTGTCTTCATATTGATTTTATTATTAAATCTGCCCAAAATATGAAATAGGTACCTTGAGCTGAATTGTTATTTTGTAGAATACCTTTGGTATCTATGTAATATTCATCAGTATTGACTTTTTTTTTTCTTTCCTGTTGCATATAATGTTCATATATAATACACAATTATTTAATGAATAAATTGTATTAAACAGAAAATGCAATTATTTTAGTTTAAACGCAAGACTTATAATGTTTCATAGAAAAAACTAAGATGCCATGTTCATCACCTCGATAGTTTCCAATGTTAACTCGCCAACCATAAATATATTGACAGGAAATAAGTTATACAAAGAAATCTTGTTCTTCATTAATAGAGCCAAATCATTAGTATCCACTTGCATATCCTGGTGGCATACTTTACATTCAATAGGCTCTGCAAATTTCACTATGTTACTAACACAGTTTTCACACATTGTGTGCCCACATGATAGAAATAATGGTATATTAGACTTGGTGTTTGATCCCAAAGCTGAAATCGAAAACATATCTTTGTCACCAAATTTGTTTCATTTTCAATAGTGTTAAGATCTTTGAAACGGATTTTTTGATTGTCACCCAAGCAACAGTAAAAAAGGGTCTAAGGAATGCTTACCTTTTAAAAAATAGCACTGATTACAACTCGGACAGAATTTTTTTATTTTTGTGTCCATCGTAACTTTTGTTTATTGATATGGCAAAGTTATGTGAAGAGCTGTACGTATAAAATAATATTAAATAATTTACAATGTCAGCATAGTTTACTCTGTAGAAAATAAACAAAATGATAAAGTTTAAGTCATTTTAAAAATTATAATCTTGGAAATATTTTTCAATAATGATGTTGAAATGTCAATATTTAGTAATTCAAACACAATAGCGGATATATCCCGACAAAAATAGCTATAATAGTGATATTTCTATGCAAAGACTCATAATTACTCAATCAAAACAATTGAAAAACGTTTGCAGTTTGGAATTTGGATTCCGTGAGTGTCGGCTGTCGAGCCAGTGATGCCAGCTCCTACAGAATGTTTTCCCTAGGATCAACTACGAATTCCCCTAAATATCGATTAAGAACCCCTAAATTTTTTGTTGTACACTCGGTTTGAGAAGTGAATACAAATTAAAAATACATTCAAATAGTATTAATTAGCTGTTGTATTTATAATCTAAGTGATGACAACAATGAAATTAAAGGATTTTTATTTTTCATTTAGTGACCAGAAATCGAATCCTGGGCCTCATACGTATTGTACAAGCATGCTGACTATTTAGCTATTATTTCAATCTCAATATAGTTTTTTGATATTTCAGTTATAGCCACGCTTCGAGTTTATATTTGTTTTAGTTTGTTGGTTGGGCTCGATGCTTAATATAAATTGTATAGTCATGCGCTTTTTTAAGGAAAAAAAAATCTTTAATAATAAATAAATGTACCCCCTAAAAACCCTCTAGACATCGTAGACAGATAAACTAATAAACGATTTACACTTGACACAAAAGAAAGAGAACGAAAATTACGTTACAAATGGTTCAGACAGAGATAGAATTATCAAATCTTTTGTCCCTTATCGCGTAATCAGTTTTATCAAGGTCGGCTACTCAAGTAGCGAGACAAACTTGACAGTTGGTGCACTCATTGTGTTCATTGTTCAATTTTTGCTTATTTTTATGTTAGAAAACGATTCTTATCCAGTGAAAAGACCTTTAATCAAGAAACAATCGTTATATCAAGTCGAAGGTTATGCAATGGTGCATTGTCGTATTATTTCATGTTAAAGCGATCGCAAGAAGAAAATTGCTGGCGTGTGTTTTCCCGCGTAAGTATGACGGTTTTGTCTCTAAATATAGTTTCTCAGTGATGTTTGTTTATGCCATAGCATGACGGAACCTTATATCGCATTAAAATCATGAAGATAATAGGATTTTCAAGATTTTATCATTTATTTTACCTATAATTATTTATCATGTAAGTGCTGCTACCGTCAGCTAAAAAAATGTCCTGATTTTGATAAAAAATTTCGACTCGTCGACAATGTAAACAAATAAATACGGAGTTCAATAATAGCCTTGCTTCGTTATATATACAATTGTTGTTTTAATTTATTCTTTCTCCTATTCATATTTTCCAAATGACAACATCATTTAACATTCTCCTTGAATTTATAATATTATTACATTTCGAGTCGAGAGGTTAACATAGATATATATGTGTTAGCTTGATAAAATAATCATACTGTAATTTCAAATAACTATTGAGCATTTTGTAAAGAATAGCCGTGCCCATTAAAATAAGTCTGCATTATGAAAAGAATTTAATAAGTTATAATTTATATTATTGTCTTATTTACTACAAAACGCGATTTTTGCTTGTTTATTTTTTATATTGTATATTTAAATATTTCGTACTTTTATTATTTAGTAGCTCTGTTTTGACTACCGGTTCCGAAAAATATTATATTATGATTAGTCAGTTGAGAACTAGCAAGAAGCTCGCATTGTTTGTTTTTTTAAAAAGAGGAACGGTAATTTTTGAGTTATGAAACAAATTGTATTATCACTGTGGATAATATTGAGTTATATTAAAATAATAAAACTGTTAAGACGGAGAAGAATGTTTGAATTTTAATACCTTCGAATTTAAGAATGTTTACATATGTAGCAACCATTCTTTATTAATAATTTAATTGAGTGTTTTAGATTTCAACATGAGAAAAATACTAATCCATTACCATATATAGATGCTGAAGTACTGTTGATAACGGAAACAAAAATAAACAATGCAACAGTTTTTGGGTGTAGTTAGAAAACTAAAAAATTTACGCGATAAGGGACCAAAGATTTGATAAATCTATCTCTGAAACATTTATAACGTAATTTTCGTTCTCTTTCTTGTGTAAGTGAGGGAAATTGTCATTGCGACTATTAGTTTCTCTGTCTACGATTTGGATTTTGGTATGTAATGTAGTATCGATTATCGATTTTTGTTGTTGAATAAAAATGTTCTTTGTTTTGTTGGCGGTTTTTATTATGAATCTCCTTTATTATTATTAAAAAAAAAAAACAAAATGCCACTTTGTTTTGCTTAAATACAATTTTGAATGTTTTCGTATCAAATAATAGCGTAAGAATAAGTTATTCTCTTGTTTGTCATCTCAATCATGTCAGTGTGGAGCTGAATAAATATTTAGACACATAGTTTTTTATGATTAAGATTTTATAATAGTTATAAATTCTTTTTTTTAAGATTTTATAATAGTTATAATTTTTTTTAAAGATTTTATAATAGTTATAAATTCTCTTGGATCTTTTGTTCTTGTACAAAATAGTCAGAAATAAAATCGACTGCCCTCGAATTCTTAAGGGAATAAATTTCAATGTGCCTAGGAAAGCATGTCCACCTTATCCAATAAATGTATTAAACCATCATCATTTACTTTCGACCATCTAAAACTAAACTAGGACAAAATGCACCTCTTGTAAGATTGGGTAAAACTTATAATAAATACTTAATGTCATTTGACATATTTGAGGACTCCATTAATTAATACAAAAAAAATCTGGAGTCATTATTAGAATCTTAATTACAAAAAAAAACATGTGTTGAAGGATGTTAGCTTAAGAAATTAATGAAAAAAATTATTTAAAGTTATTATAACTTAAATTTAGAAATTTTTACTATTTATTGTTTTCTGTTGAAATTATTTTGTTATATGTTATTAATGTGATAAATGAAATTAGTGCACTCGTTAATAATAATATTTATAGCTTTATTTTCAATGTCATTAATTATTATTATTTATTTATTTTTAAATCTTTTTTTATAGAAATGTGGTTAGCAATTTTTAGTGTTTTAGTATTATAAAAATATTGTTTATGTTATAATATGTTATAAGTAATACAAAAAAAAAGAATATTGTATCTTAAAATGCATGTTGTGGCTGTCTTGAAAAGTCGCCAATTTTATATTAAGTTTTAATGTGTTTTTATTATATAAGCCGAGATGGCCCAGTGGTAAGAATGCGTGAATCTTAACCGATGGACGTGGGTTCAAACCCGGGCAAGCACCTCTGAATTTACATGTGCTTAATTTCTGATTATAATTCATCTCGTGCTTTTCGGTGAAGGAAAACATCGTGAGGAAACCTGCATGTGTCTAATTTCATCGAAATTCTGCCACATGTGTATTCCACCAACCCGCACTGGATCAGCGTGGTGGAATAAGCTCCAAACCTTCTCCTCAAAAAAAAAGGGAGAGGAGGCCTTAGCTCAGCAGTGGGACATTTACAGGCTGTTACTGAGTGTTTTTATTATTACATGTGTAAGTGTAATGACTGCTGATGGTCCTTAATAAAATAAATAAAATATAACATCAGAATAAAATAGAAGAAAGGATTATACGAATACTCGTCATCAGGCGAAAGTTTTCTGTCGAAAGACGCCGAATAATATATTATATTTATCATAGTAAAACTTGTGAATATTTATTTGGTTGCTGTATGTACAGTGTTATGTATTTTAATAAACTTAATTCATGTATTTCATTTAAGGCAAAAATATTTAATATAAATCTGTAATATTAATATTAATATGTAATATTAAATAAAAATATTTAATATTTTATATAAATCTGGTTATTACATAATTAAGTTATTTGCTCGTGTAATAAAAGTACTTTTTTTAAATCGCTTGCACAAAGATATTGCGTGCATAAAAATATGAAATAAAGCTTCGTGAAATGCTTTTTTAGATTTAAAATTACAGTGCACGAAATTATAAATAAAAAATTACATTGTGGTTGCACTGGAATGCTTTTATTTAGAATGATTATGAGGAATCAATATTAAGAGCATAGATTTTGAGACAATTAGAAAGCAGTAATGCCAATTACTTACTCGTTGTTTGGAATATAGGTACTTAATTAATTAATAAATGAAATAACAATTATTGATAACATAGTGACCACATATTTGACAGAAGGCCGCAAAGAGTATATAATCATTATGATACGGTATGCTGGCTGTACGAGTAGTATACGAATACCAATAAATGTATGTTTATTAAGTACATAACCAAGATTAGAGACTTAGTGAGATAATAATTACATTCATACCGATTTCTTCTACTGTGCAACACTACTACCATATTACATTCGATTTGTTTACGGCTTTTTTTTAAGATAGATAGATATTTACGAGTTTAATAAATTTATTTGTAATTTACAAACCGAAAAAAAAAAAAAAAAGATGGAAAATTAATTATTAAACGACATTACCGTAATAGGCCAACAGTATATGGTCGTCGGCCGCCAAGCGTTGGGTAAATATCGGGTACGATATATAGGGTATTGTTCACTCCTAATACAAGCTTGTATTAACGGGAGGTGAAATTCTTTATCAACTTTAATAGCGTGTGTCGTGTGTGTATGTGTATAGGTAAGTATATTTTATTCTCCATACTTATATTTTTTTGTTTTAATGAATAAGAAATTCCTATTTGTTGTAACATAATATAATGTACATAGTCGGTTAAAGTAGTAGGTAGGGAGTATTTTTGTATAAAAAAACAGTTGATTTCATGAACCTTTACCATTGTTTTATTTAATTAAAATGAGAAAACATCTTATCTATAAATCTTTTATTCCCAAAATTAAAAAGATTATATAGTTGTATTAATAATGTATTATCTAACAACATGTTTTTAATTTAAATAAATAGAAGGAACCACACACAAATATATCAGCAGTATGTATATATAACAAAAAGTGAATACAAGCAAGCGCTTTCATTAAACTTTAATTCACCTAATGCATTTTTGAGCACCTCTCAATAGAAATACCGCCAACAAAAGGAAAGATTCAAGTAGGCAAATTAGTAAATATTTCATCTCATAACGGTATTATTTTGTAACACACATCAAGTACAGACACTTGTACTGATTGGTAAGTATTCAACAAATATTTTTAAGTATTTGCGCATTCTCTAAATAGGAAGATGTCAAACTTTAACACTGAAATAACTTGCTTTTAACACCTAATCTATGAAGTTTAGAGGTCAATTAAATTGTGCTTTTGGTTAGATGTTTCAATGGTAAATACGTGTTGGATGAACATTGCGCGCTTGGCTGTCCCCGAAAGAGCACGCGAGTATCGGTCTCTTGTGTAATCGAAGCCAAGAACGAGTAGTAGCGCGCTTTACCGGATCCACTTTTATGAACATCGTCAATGAGTCATTTGTACCAGTACGGTTCATCTTAAGTTTTGTTGTGATGTAGTGGACTTTCAGTATGTCATAGTGATCTTCGTCATTTATAATCAAATATATTATCAAGATGAATACAAAAAATATTTTTCGTTGTTTAACTTTAGTGTTTTTTTCATTACTTACAGTCGTGGGTGAGATACTTTTTTATAAGAAGCATTTATTTCTTTTGCTTATCATAAAAACTAAAATTGGAAAGAACTTTTAACTAAGAACATGACTTATATTTAACGAATATTTTTTTCATATAAAAAAAAAGACAATTGATAATAAGCAATGATATTACATCACTTTCTACGGGAAATGTACATTTTACTTAATGAGATGTTCGCGATCATTTACTCGTTGCAATCTTCGCATTAATTAATTATACCTGCGTACATCTCACTTCCTATTGAAGTTATCTATGAGAAATGAGATGTTTTTATAGTGCTTAAATTTCTTAATATTTACGAGTTTGTTTACGTACTAGTCTTATATGACTGAGTTTTTTTAATTATTGCGTATAATATATTATGTATAGGATTATACGTATATAACATAAAAAAATGTAAACAGGGGGTGCAAGAGATGGTACAAGAGTAAAGCGCTTGCGCGCCGACAGTACAGCGGTTCGTGAGCCAGCTCAAGCGCTGGACGCACCAGATCCGGAGTCGAATACTGCGCCCGCGCCTACAGCCTTTATTAATCCTTCAGTAAAGGAATATCTTGAATTGGGAATGGCAATACCTGGTAAGATTACTTTCGGACAATAATTAAGATTTAGCTAAACACTAAAAAATTAAATACTTGCACAAACATTTTCCAAACAAAATTGCTTTGAAAAAATATTTTATATTAAAGATTTCGACAAATGTTAGCTCATGTGGATATGGTGGATATAAAGTATCCTTTGAAAACATTTCAAGTGATTTTGCAGGATACATGCAAACTATTTCCTTTTGAAAATGATTTCAATATGAATATTATTAACTTTTTTGCCGTTCATTTTAACATAGTTTCAGATTATGGGCTACATTAAAATGGCCATATAAATTATATTAAATAAAAGATGGTCTTAAATTTTTTGAGTATTTTCAATTAAGTAAAACGCATGTTGTGTTACTAAGCTTATAAAAGTTTGTGCAAGTGATTCTTACTTTAGCATTTAAAACAAAGCATATCAGATAAAAGTATATATGATAGTGTGTATTGGATTGTAAATCTAAAAATATTATAAAAAAATGGAAATATATTATAAAAAAAAATCTAAATAGTTTTAAAAGGTATAAAATATAGTTTTCTATCTATAAATCTAGTTATCTATTAATATATATTAAAAAATATAAAATGAGTGAATGAGACACTGAGTGAAAACTTTAATTTACGAGTTAAGAAATTTAACTTATTTACCAACTAGACTACAGAAACTTTTTTTCGTTTAACGTTTGCCCTTCTCGCCTGTTAAAGGGCCCTTGAACTTGATTATAGGTAGGTACCTGTTGATGCAAGTAAAAATATATCTTGAATCAAGTGTCAGCAAGGTCGACTGGAATACGTTTTGTTTTTCTTCTCATATCAGTATTTCTCGAAAAATTTACATAAATATATCTTCGTATAACCTGGTATATAACACAGAATGAAATGAAAAAAATATGATATAGTTATTTAATTTTAAAATGTTACTGTTAAAATTGTAGCGAACATACATACAATATAAGTCTACAATTTAAAAATTTACAATAACACGTAAAAACAATGTATATAGTGTGAATTATATTAGTGTAAATATAGCTTTATTCCATAAATATTTAAATTATAAAGCATAAAGCTTTATTACTTTTATTTTTCCGCAATAAATATAAAGAACGTTTTGTTCGGTGATGAAAATAAAATTTTGTTAATTAGCGACAATCCAGTTTCGTTAATTATTTATTACTAATTTATATGCGTGTTTGCTTCCTTAATATAATTTTATTTGTAGAATATATCATCATTATTATAGGAAATATATATAATCCTTTATATGTTGACTTTAATTGAATAGTATTGTTCTGTATGTTATGTCTTATATACTTTCGTAAAATAAGTTTCCACTATATATTAATAACCTTTTTGAACAAAAGTAAATACAATTATTATTTATTTAAAAAAAAACAGACGAGTAAATAGGTCACTTGAAAGTAAGTGGTCACCATCAATCATCCTCTAGCACTGCAATAATTAAAAAATACTCTACGTCGCCGACGGTGTAAGGTATTATGTATATTTTGCCTGTAGTTAAACTGGCCCATGCTTTCTTCAAACCAGCAATACAAAGTATTCATGTTTAGCGATTGTCTCGCTAGCTATTAAATTATCTTGAACTCAGGTGGACTTAGACAAAATTTTATTACTAATATATAACTTTTACAAGTCTGATAATTTTATTAAATTATTCCTACAAAAGCGAACCGATTATGTAGTGAATAGATGATGATATAATGAGAAGATCGGCGTGAATTCGTCTATTTAATCGATTACATCATCTCACAGTATGATCTGATCCGATTCCCCGTGAGAAAAAAATGATCTACCTTATAGACTGTACTGCTAAAATTAACACCGCTTATAACACACAGTTGATAACTTCAATTTATCGTTAGATATGCGTAAAATTGGTTACTTTTAAGGAAAATAATAATACGTGGAAATTATTGTATTGGCCATCTACACAAACACACACCCACACACACTCATACACACACATAAACACACACTGTATAAAGATTTTTTTTGTTTCTTTCGACTTTGCTTTTGGTTTGAACAGCCTCTATTAATTATAATTAATCTTGCTCTAATTTTCTGCCAATTCTGTATTTATAAGAAAAGTACCTACGTATTTACAAGCGAAACGTTGAAGCTAAACCAGTTATGTCATAAAATACTCATTGACCTTAACATATAAAGAACATCTTCGTTATTTGCTAAGTTCTCATGACTGAGTCATTTTGCTCTTTATATAGAGTTAATCATTTTAGTAACAATTAGACGTCCACGACTATATATTCCAGTAATATAACAGAGTGTACAAAAAAATCATATTATTCTATAAAATCGAAAGAAAGGTCAGGCAGGTTGTGAAACTGAATCATCGCTCATAGAAATATATAGGTTTTTCTCTTATTTTGATCCCTTATATAGATAAGAACTGTAATAGTACAGTCCGTAAATGGCCTTGAAGATGATTTTCTTTATCATAGAATAAGGGTCTGTTCTTATTCAAGCCACACAACTTTTTTTTTTTTTATAGAATAGTAAGGCGGACGAGCATATGGGACACCTGATGGTAAATGGTCACCAAACGCCCTTAGACAATGGTATTGTAAGAAATGTTAACCATCGCTTACAAGCCAATGCGCCACCAACCTTGGGAACTAAGATGTTATATCCCTTGTGCCTGTAATTACACTGGCTCACTCACCCTTCAAACCGGAACACAACAATAACAAGTACTGCTGTTTTGCGGTAAAATATCTGATGAGTGGGTGGTACCTACTCAGACGAGCTTGCACAAAGCCGTACCATCACTAGTCCTCACTACGCTTTTGACATGATTTAAGTCATGATACCTGGTCCAAATTTAAATCCACTACGTTCGATTAGGATTCGTGTGATCTTACCGCTCTGATATAGTATATCCAAGTACGTAATTGAATTACATTATTAAGCTTATGTCACTCGTATCAACTTTAATTTAGATCAAGCATAAGTGTGTTTTGCTGACATATAATTAATGCATAAATATACAAATATTTCTGCAAATACATTTAAGTAGCATATTATATGTATTGACCTCAATAACCAATTTAATATTTTATAAACAGGTGTCATAAATTATACAGTAACAGCCTGTTAATGTCCCACTGCTGGGCTAAGGCCTCCTCTCCTTTTTGAGGAGAAGGTCATAAATTATGGTATTTATATTTTTTTACTTAATTACTCGTACGTTAGTACGTTACTTATTGGAAACTATTACTACGTTAATGGATTGGTTATGGAATATCTCCCACGGTAATGAAATATCGTAACCTTTATCGCAAAGTTTAAGTTGAGCATATATATTATACTGTATTTAAGAACAAAACACACCTACGGTTCGTTACTACGGTAACGTGCAGTGTGCAGCCTTGCTCTGTCGAGGCTTTGAGTTAAGCTCTTAATTGTGCTAACAATCGTCCATTATGAACGAAATCATTGTGCTCTTTTGGGAACACCATTGTATCTAGTTGTGCAATCTATTATGTTATTAAAAATAGATCAGAGAATATTTATGATATTATACACGCATCACGTATTTTACATAACCTTTATATTATTAATTTAAGTTTTTTTAAATGTTACAAAAATAAATGTTATAATGGCCTTTAATTATACACTTTCCTGTCTAATTGCAATTCACGCCTTCACAACAGACCGGTGATTTGTTTGTCCTGTTAACTCGAATGCTAAACGTTAGTGATACAATAACTTTATCAGTTAAAAATAATTTTTAATATAATTGAGGATTTGATTTAGAAAAAACTAATGGTTCATGACCTATCAATTATTTAGTCAAACGAACTATGATTTGAAATACTTCCGGTATGATATGATGTGATGCTAAATATGTTAGACGTTACTGTTTATTAAAAAATTACAAAACCTTTTTGCCGTTTAATAACAATAAATAAAATTAGTATTAGGTACTTTTAAAATATGTTTACAAATATTATAGGTAAGTAGTATTATTCTATATAGTAGTAGTAGTAGTAGTAGTAGTAGTAGTAATAGTAGTTTACAAATATTATATGTAAGTAGTATTATTCTGTGCTTAATAACAGCAACAAATAAAGCATAAAAAGGTCGTAATAAGTATATTTCATAAGCATTTCAAGTTCATTACAACATTAACGCTGTTTTAAAATGAGTGTTGGAAATGCATCGTGCGCTCTGCTGGTACCTGTAGCTATTTGCGTGTCAAACAGTAGAATGCGATTAAGAAATTGCTGGCTAGTAGTTTATTGGCAATGTTCACAATATGTTAGGGGCGATTATGTGGGTCGTCTATTTGTTAAGTATGATTTGATTGTTGAAAAATGATAATTTGATTCATCGAAGCGTTACTCTACGTGTAGATAGGGTTACAAAACAATTGGGAATTTGTTAACGAATCGGCTTATTACTGCAAATAGAAACTGACAAAACTTTAATTTTTGCTTATTAATGAATACTCCTACATTAAATGAAGTAGAAATTTGATTGATATTCGCAATACAAAATTAAAAATACAAGTAATATAAAAATATTATTTAATAAAAATAACGATCTAATTTCGGCGTGCTCTATCTGAACCGGAGTTGAGATGACAAGACTCGACAAGAGTTACTCAGATAATGCTCTTTTAAGCAAATTGCCCTGACATTCTCGATGAGCTTGAGGTCGGTGCGAAGGCATTCATGCGTAGTCTATCCTGAGTGATTATCGCCTAACGAGTGAAGTAGATTGATACATAATATTATTTCAATTTTACTTCATCATGTATTTTTAATTTAAAACAGTGCCTGTGACATTTTGTTATATAATTTTTTAGTTGACTAGCTATCCAACTCGGCTACGCATACATAATACGTTTACATTGAAGGACAAACAAACACAAATTATTATTTTTTGGGCTAGGGACCTTCATGGGCGTACGCATTAGTAAGAGTTCACCAAATTGTAGTCACAAGTCGATGAATGGTTTTTGTGTAGATTTTATTTTTCCATATAATTTAATTGATGTGTGAAAATAAATATTATTTTTTACATATTTCTAAATTTAGTTCCGTTTGCGGTTGAAATTTTTGGACCTTGGTCTGCTTGACTTGCAGTAATAATTCAAAAAAACTTCTAAATGAAATGACACCCATTCGTATTGCTTCCTGCCTGCCCTAACCGGAAAATCGGCATTGCAATTCAAAGGGGAAATGCTGTTTTCACACAAATTTGCATTCTTGTCACCATTCGACGCTAACAAATTTAGCACATAGCTCTTATTAACCTTTATCTGTATATTAATATCTTATTATTTCATGAAAATAATTCTTATGTAAAGGTTATATATGCTGTTGTTTTTCATATTAAAGTCATTTGTCATGTATGCTTTCTTATTACTTGCTGTGCGATATGTTGGCATTGCGATTTTTCTTGACACTATTTTTATTATTCTCGAATAAAGCTGTCTACCTTGCTGTTCATTGACATTTAACGAGTGTGGCATAATTATTTTCTTTGCTCACTTAACGTTGGGCGTGAAAACAATGGTGATTAAAGTTTAGTTAGTTTGCACTCAATGATATTTCTCGTTTAATGAAGAATGTAACAGTCTGTAAATATAGCACTGCTGAGCTGAGACCTCTACTCCTTGTGAAGGTTTATATTTATACGAATAGAAATAAACAGAATTTTATACAAATCTGTTCTTGTGTACTTTTCGGTGTCGGTGTCTTTATATTTTTTGATTACGCTAACAGGTACAAAATAATTATGTTGAACGTGACATCAGACGTTCATAATTATATGTGTACCGATGTGGGTGAAAACTATTCGCTCCTCGCCTTCTTCTTTTCTTTTGCAGAAATGTTAATAAAGTTTGGACCAATATTTGTTGCTATAATGATTTACTATAAATCATTTTCTATATTACTACACACTATAAGTCATTTAAATTCAATCTATATTTGGTTGATAAAAATAAATCAATTAAAATTGTTAATCTATGCACTTTCTTGGCGAGACAAAATTAAGTAAGAAATAAAAGCATACATTTTCACTTTCATAACAACTTGAGCTATAAAAAGATTTGTTTTAAGTGATAACGCTCTTTCTAAAGGTCTCTAGCGGTCAATTTAGTAATATATTTTAGCGTCTCTAGTACTCCAGTACTGACTAGTATTACTTGCTCAACCAACGTTACGTTTAATAAACAAATGTCGTAGTAAGTAAATCAGTAAAGAAGATGTATTAAACGTATACTACACCATGTGTATAAATATTTATGTGTACATTAGATAGTTCCACACGTTTTACTGTACGGAATTACGCCATAACGTTTATAAACACAAATTGCGTAATTGTAAGTTAACAAGTATTAATAAAGACAATAATAATATAATCTATCTATTTTATCTTAGTAAAAATCTATTGATTTATAAAAACTAAAGCTGTTTCATCGATAAGTATACGAAATCTTTACAAATATAGCGCTTAAGATATACATTTGCTCATTTGAAATCCAGTCAAACTGGCTTTTAGCATTGAAGATGTTTCATACTCGCTAGTGCTATTATTAATTTTAAACTTTTATGTATTTGGTTTTGAAATATATACGTACAAATAAATTTCACATACAGTAAGATGAGTAATTATATTTTGAGGATGACATTGACCTAATATTAGTTTAAAAATTGATAAAATTACTAGATTAGGCAATTGATAGGAAATAAGTAGGTATGTACTACTTTATGAATAAACATATAAATACGTACTAGGTTTTTGTTTCTTCCATTTGTGAGTTTATGGTATATTATTATACTCCTCTGTTTTTTTTAAATAATCTCACAATTCCTCGGTGTCAACCAATTGTTATCATCATATGCTAGTTTAACCCGATTATATATTTTACATTTACTTATTGTAAGTTGACTGTAAGAATAATTTTGTTTAGTAAATTTGCATGATATGAATCTGCGGAGCTTAAGCGTTTGTATCCACTGACAAACTATCTTCCTCGTCGGCGTTTTTAACTTAAGGGGAATCTAGGATTCAAATCGGTATCGATTTATTTACTTTATTACCCAAATTATATGCATATATAAATGTAAGAGTTAAACATTAAGGAGTTAATCACTTAAAATAATAAATTGTGAATAGCAACACATAAGAAAATTTAAAATCCATGGACAAGGGCCACACTGTATGGAGCCGCTATTAAAGATGAAATTGCCACATTATTATATAATATATTCGAATTATTTTAATCGAACGTAATTTAGAGAACTTAGAATATTATTTTGCGTAATGCTTGGCAGTTTGTGTACCAAATGAATTATTTTGCAATAGCGTTCGTATGTATACATGACAAGGTTAGAAGCTGATACTACAGACTAGGTACGGCTTTATCTACACAATGTATTTTTATATCTTTTCTTTTTCTAATTATAAAATATTCTTATTGTTTAAGAAATAGTTGTTTATTACTGAACATTGTTAAGAATTAACATGTCCTTTAATTTTTAACAAATTTATAATCCATTAACTTGATTGAAAAAAATAATATGTATTTTTTAATTTGAGGAAAATGAACTCTAATGTTAAGTAAAGATTAGATCATAATACTCTACGTATTTTGTTAAGCCTGATAGAAATTAAGTATAAAAATATAGTTATACGTAATACGATGTGCAATAAAGATAGTAATACTCAGATTTAAATATATGTTTGTTGAATGTAGTGTCCTTTATTTAGGCTTTGTGCATACCTACCTACCAATCGGGTAGGTAGGTACAACTCATTCATAAAATAGTATAGCAATATGTTATGTTCCGATTTAAATGGCGGTAAACCAGTGTAAGTACCGGCACAACATCACAAGGTTAGTCACGCATTGGGATTTGCCAGTCGGTCTATCTATTTTAAATACAAAAATCAGGTGTTTAAATTGTGATACATCTTAAAAGAAACTTCATTTCAATGTCAATGTTAATAAAAGGTATACATTATCATGTCAACATTTTTGACGCCTCGTCTCAAATTATTACATAAACGTAGTGGGCCTGACCTTGTGTTTGTCAGTACTCGTTATCCAAATATGATAATGTTTTGTTAGGTTATTTCATTTATTATATTCCCGCTCCAATGAATGAATCGGTATTTTGTTACACAGATGTAATTGATTTATATAAGAAAATTATTTTATTATGAACCAAGATTGCCAGACGATATAATCGAAGATTGCTAGTTCAAATCCGGCGACCACCAGAGTTTTCATGTGTATGCTCGCGATTGTAATTCATTACTTGCTTCATTGAAAGAACCTTCGTTTGTCGTGGAATAAGCTTAAAACTCGAATTAGAAGACATTTACTGGCTTTTCATTAGGTATAATTAACTAAATTCAAATAAAAACTAATTATTATCATTGCTTATAGTTAACCTGTTTAACATCCGCATAAAAATACAATACAGTTTATTTTATTAATTTTATATACAAAACACATTTAAATAAAATGACAAATAAATAGATAATTAAAATAATAATTCAGCAAGTTTCACACTTGTCCTACTATATATTACTTTACATGTTTACAGAAGAAGTAATAATGTAATTGCTTAAAAATATAGTTATTAATATATCTATCTAAATCTATTACTCCCAGACATAATAAAAAAATTAATAATATCCAGTGCTATCTTTATTATAACAGAATATAAAAAAAAAACATTTCGGTTCTTTTCTACATAAAGAAACACAAATTAAGGTTAGATTTGTTAGATTATATTTAGATACCTAAGGTTGATTTTGATTATAGAATATACAATAATATTTGAGTTATACTTTGATCGATTTGTCTGAATTTACTGGAAAATCAATAAATTACTTTGTGCTTGTACGTGTGGATTGATTGATATATTTATTTTCGATATAAAAAAATCAAAAACTCTAGATACAATTTCCAACCAAACTACAAACCAATTCAAAATGTTATATAAACTAAATGTAATAAAATATGGGTCCTATGTTATTTACATTTTTTAAAAAGTTTAAAAATGTAAATATCATAAAAATTTAGTTCCTCATTAGTAGTTAAATTGTCTTTATTTTATGGCTGTTTTATTCAAAACAGTTTCTACGTAACTCGTTGGAAAGAACAGACAGATAGATGACTCTAACATATAAAATTGGAAATATTCATAGACAGATTGAGACAACGACATTTAGGACATTTACCATCATAAAATTACAATACTCAATACATATTTCGAAAATGTTAATACGTTACAAAGGTATAGGTGGCAATAATTCGTTCAAAATCACTTAATAATCTTGAATTTGTAACGAAAAAATAATTATGGAAGTATTTAAAGTTTTATTTTATAATTTGACATTTATAAAAGTTAAGCACAGGATGTGTAAATTTTTTTAAATGTGTTCCTAATAGCAGCTCTTTTTGTGTTTTGTAGATCATTTATATTATGTAACGAATATAGAAGATAATTAAAGCGATATGTATAATTTATAAAACATTATAATTGGTAAAATTCCGTTATTATTAGGAAATATCAACTGATTTTAATATTTAATTTTCGATCAGAAGTAGTTACGTCGCCTTTAACAGTTTTATATAAAATAAAAGAGTAATTACATATATTGAATCTATTGACCTTTAATTTTTCGTCTAGAAATATATACTTGTTTATGTTATTTACGATGTTATATAAACATGCTGTTATCTAACATTTGTAATAATATGTCATACACATCGATATAATATACGAATATGAAAAAAGCATTTTGTACGCAAACTTAGGAACTAGTATTCCCACAAGCTTACTAATGATCAAACAAGCGACCTAGCGAGCTGTGTGAACAACTATTAGTTATTGTGCAAGTAATCCTTGTAATTGTATTTTGACTATTGCATAAGATCAAATAAATTAATTTCTCTTAAAACAAGTTCATAATTTCAATGAATTAAAAAAAATAAAAACAAATTGAATCAAATTTATGGAGATATCATTGTTTTTTTAATTTAATATAGGTAGACTGGCAAATGAGCTACCTGATGGTAAGTGGTCACCACGACCTATAAACATTGGTTCTGTCGGAAATATTATCCACAATTTTCACCGTCACGCATTGACGTCCAACCATCAACCTTGGTAACTTAATAATTATGTCCTTTGTGCCTGTAGTTAATCTCACTCACTCTTCAAACCGGAACACAACAATACTAAGTATTGCTGTTATATGGTGGTAGAATTTATGACAAGCGAGTGGTACCAATTTGGTTGGACGGACATGGCTTGAAAAAAAGCAGCGAGTAAAAATTTTAAGTTTTTTTTTTAAATATTACCCTGTTATATATGAGGTACTTGTATTTTGTGCGCTAGTCTCATTTAATCATAAGTCTGCAAGGGTCAAAGGTGAAATAGCTGCAGGCTTGTCATGAATCTAAATACTTGTGGAGACAACTAAAGTTTTTCGATCGTGATTCGATCGAACGAAATGAATTAAGTTTTTAATATATGGAGATTTTATGTCTCAATCCTATCTTCATATCCTTCTTGTTTAATGAATGATGATTTTTACACATTCCGTGTCATTTGGTATTAATATAAACCGAAAAATTGTTATAATTTAAATTCAAATTTATTCAAGTTTTGACTATAAACAAGGTTTAATCATATTTTATCTATTTAATAAAAATATTTATCATCGATTCTGAATGAAGATTCTTCCGAAAGAAAAATGGCAAGGATCTTAGTTGTTTTTTTACCTATCAAATTACATATATTATGAATTTAAGTTGCACATTTACGGACAATTCAAAAACATTAGAATTATATACATAGTTACTAAAAATATGTTGTTACATCGAAGCATATGTTATATTAAAAATATTCAATACTATATCAAGTTGATATAATTAAATATTTTTGGTAAAATCAATCAAAGTTAATTTTCAAGTACTTTTTTCCCTTCTTACCTATCTACAAAAAGCAAAACTACTACTGTGTCCAGTAATTTGATTTGATTGTTGTAACAAATGATCGGGTAGGTAATAATAAAACCTACACATTATAAGTACGTACGTAAGGCCCATTAAATATTGTGACAGATAAAAATATCGGAAGCTTAACGTGTTTGAGGCGACATTATAATGAAAACCAATAGTAATCGATTAGATCGGTGAAAGTGGTTCTGTGGCAAACTTTCCTTAATGTTGAGATAACTACCGCAAGCTGTTATGCAGACGTTCGTCTCCGGGGATACGGTCATCTGAAGTAGACTTAAAAGTGTTTATTTAAAACTACATGTTATAAATGTAATGAATTGTATATTCGATTTATTTTAAAAATATACTATATCTTAAACTTTTGGTTATCCATGCTCAAATATGGTTAGGATTTCGTTATGTCAAATATTTCTATGTCATTACCTAAAATGAAATACACAACACTATTTGTCTTATAACAAATATTGTCGTGTACCTATTTTTACGAAGGCTATGTTAAGATAAATATTTTTTTTATTTAGAGGTCAAACAATTTTAGAATATATGCTAATTTTCTTTTAACGTTAACTAGTAGCGTTACTTCCGATTATATTACCGCAACGTTAAAGAAGGCACTATGTTTTATTTCAAAATTATTGTTATTGAAACAACGTTTTTTTTAATTGTTTAATAATTCTGCTAAATATTAATAATAAAATAATAATTTGATTATGTGTGTATTTGATATATTCAAGTACAATTAAAAATACAATACATAAATATTATGTGCCTCATATGGTTAATAAATTGCTATTATTATAATTATCATACATTATAAAGTATCTCTGCAATAATATATACATTTATAAAGTTTAATAATGTCACTTACCTGAATTAATTGCTATATAGCTTTAATGTGAGTTATGTGTATTCCAGGTAAACCAGGGACAGATTATCCTGTACTAGGGGCCGTTCCTTACACCAACTTCTATTGTGATGACCAAGCCTATCCAGGTTTCTTTGCAGATATGGAAACACGTTGTCAAGGTATGTAATCAGTTTTTTATTTTTTGGTTACTGAATTATTCTCCGTGTTAAAAAGTATGTAAATTATTAAATGATTGAAAACGAATATTAAAGCAGAACCAACGATATATAATTTAAATATATAAATTAGATTTCATAGTTAAATTAGGATGCGCGCCGTTCCTTACCAGTTTGATTTTGTATACATTTTTTATTTTATGAAATAGGTAAGCGGACTAGCAAACTGGCTACATGGTAAATGGTAAGTGGGCACCACCGCCGTTGTTACCAACCGAATTAAATGTAGGAAAATAGTGTTGTTTTCTTAATTTTTAAACAAACCAAGTGACAGTTCACATCTTGTTTCGAGATGTAGATATATATCCATAAACAATTACACAATAAGAAAGAGTTTAAATTAAAAGTTTCGTCAAAAAAATTCTTCCTTCAATTGTTACTAGTCTTCCGAAACTCGTATTTTAATTTTTTATAATATACAAAAACTAAATCTAATGAGTCTGCGATCAAATGATAAATCGTTTCGGGTCAGAACATTAAAAATATATTACAGATTATCCTTGACATATAAATACTACAGAAACAAATGTTTCTTAATAAAAATAATAAAGGATGTGTATCTATCTACCTACTTCGAGCGGTCATCACGGATGTGTTTCAAGTGTATAATTATAATGTACATAATTAAATAAATTTAAAATAAAAATATTTTTTTCTCGACACTGATAACATCATAAGCGCTAACACCGTTTTCTTAAATCTGTATATGTACTCGTAATAAATAAATGAAAGTTTCTTTCTTTGTGTATTATGCGTATCAATATCATGCGATTGAGTTAAAACTTTTTACATCTGTTATTGTTGACAATTGTGTGAAGGTCCTGGCATTGTACCATGAACATACAAATGGTGGCCGAGTTGTATCGAATAATTGCTTACAAAAAGATTAAGAGTCACAAAGCGAGCATGCGCAAAATATATATACGTGCATATCTGGTGATTTAGAATCGTATCTATAAATGGTCATTACTTGGTGTTAAACAGGGCTTTGTGTAGCCCCGTCTGAAAAGTTACCATCATAATATATTCTAGCGCCAAACAGCAATACTTAGAATTGTTTTGTTTCGGTTTGAATGGTGAATGAGTCAATGTAACCACAGGCTCAAGGGACTTAACATCTTAGTTTTCAAGGTCGGTGGCGCATTCAGGATGTAGAGGATGATTAATAGTCCTTACAGTGACAATGTCTGTGGGCGCGGTTGCCCATTTATTAGCAGATGGCCAACTGCCAGTCTATCCTATTTTAAAATATAAAAAAGTGAATACTCTTTTCACTTGTAAATTGATTTAATTTGTAAACGTGGGTCGTGTACCATTGTTTAATGAACTTTTTGTGACCTTGTATCTTTTGAGATGATTAGGATATGTGATGACCTTATAAGCTAAGGTCACGTAATTATTATAAAGAATCATGCGGAAGTATAACGATCGTAAATTGCTAGTTCGATACCGTGAGATCCTTTTAGACCATAAAGTTTAACAAGTAATGGTCACACAGTATGATGTAGTAATTTATTGGGTCATTTGCAACATTCTTTTATACGACAAATAAGCAACAGCAATATTTATGTGCGTTTTAATTGAATAACGTCCATCTTCTTTTAGGAAATCGTAAATGGGTACACATCGTTGCAATAATTACGTCACTTACATACATTTGTCACATTCTCAGATTTTATAAAATTTCCTTACGCTAGCGATTAGTTTATTAAATGCTTAATATTTATAAATAAATATTCTTTAGTTAATTAATAATAGGTGTAGTTTTTTGTCTACGTGTAAAGTTAAGAGAAACATAGAAAAAGAAATTACCCGATTCGTTTGTCATTGAAATATAATAGTAAAAATGGGTATTTGGAAACTTCAACATACCTAATTTTCGTGTTTTAGTATTAAAGAAAATTGAAGTTTAAAAACTCACGGTTCTATTTATAAACATTACTTAGAGCCTGATTAGATAAACAATGCTGTGTCTTATTCTTTCGAATATCAAATTAATAATGACAGAAAGAGCGAAGTCAGTGTTTAAAAACAGAAGCTGCTAAGCAATGTTTATAAGTAAGGCCGTTTATTTCATAGCTTCTGATTTTAATAAACAAATGTAAACATGTTTTTAATTTTTTGTGTAAAGCGTTTATATTTTTCTATTTCAGCATGGCATTACTGTGACATAGACGGTCGCCAAGCATCATTCCTTTGCCCGAATGGTACAGTCTTCTCTCAAGGAGTCGCGTCCTGTGACTGGTGGTTCAACGTGAGATGTTCACTATCGCCTGCGCTGTATCCCCTCAATGCGAGGCTGTACCGACGGAGGAAGAAGCAATCACGACCCAAACCGCATAGGGTCATAGACAAGAAGCTCATTGATGAAATATTTCTTTAAAAATAACGATATAGAACTCAGTAAAATAGATAGAATCGTTTAAGTAATTTCATTTTTCCATTTTATTAAAGCTCCATTCAGTTTTTTTATAAATTATTATATTATAAATGCTGAAGTCATTCTGTCTGTCCGTTTCTTACCTTAACACGAGAAAATTACTGAACCGATCGTCGTAAAATGACAAAGCGATACCCTAGAAATTGGGTAAGGCCATATTAATATATTTGCTGCAAAGTCGCAGATACCGGTTGGCTGACTGATTTAGATTTTTTGCTCTGTTACACGGTTTTCGAAAAACTTTCGGCACTTATGCCAGTCAAGTGATTTTTCAATGAGCAAAAAGTTATCCGTCATTAATTCATAGTCGCTTTATTTCGCGGAAACCAACCTTTTTACTAAGCACAATGATTTTTTTGTGACTGTAACTGTCTTTCTTAAGTTTGTTGTATTTCTCTTTTAAGTTGTTATTGATATTTTACTATCGGAGACAACATGGTAACCAATATCAATTACTCAATACCGAATAAATATGACAACAGACTTTAATTGTCACGTAACTTTTTCAGTACTTAAATGAGAATTATGAACAAACGATGTCATTTACATTTAATTTAGAATAGAAACAAAAACAATAGTATATAAGTATAATACGAAATGAGCATTTAAATAAATCAGTTCTAACGATTCTACATCGAGAATACAACTATGTCGACAACGAATATTAGTGTATTTTAGCTAATTTCTACAAATCTGATTTATTTTTTGTACATTATACAGTTTGTTGTGAAATAAATACATTCTCATTTACTTTAGACATATTAGAATATCGAAGTGTAAATACATTTTCTATTAAAATGACTATAAGATTCATTGAGTTTTAACCCTCCTTACTAAATTAATATACAATAGATACTGAAATATTAGGACTATTCGGTGTGCCAAAAATGTTAATATTTTAGAAATCGTATGACGGAAAAACTATCCAAACCTCATTTTTTTTCACTATTGTCGGAAATTATTTTGTAATAATTTTTCCTATGTACAGTTGGCTACAGATAATTGTGGTCATCCACACATGGCCAAATATAATAAATATAAAAAAATTCTCAAAAGGGGATTTCATTTGGAAAAGATTTTCATAATGCAGGTTTAATTAAAATTTTGAAAATAATATTGTTCTAGTCGGAGTCAAAGCCATTGAATTTAACAAAAAATCAACCTGCCCATTGGTAATGCATTATTTTTGTTTAATGTATTTGTAATTTCATAAAATAACTGTTTATCAAATATAAAAATTATATTGTAATTATAATTTTTGTAAAAATGGTACTTTCGTATCTTTCATTTCTTTGTAGATCGCAAAATAAATTACCTGATATTTATATTATAGTTTTTTGAATCAGAATACAAAAATAACAGTAACAGTAGCAAAGATAAACATATAGTTTAATCTACTAGTATATATAAAAAATAATGTCATCTCTTCAAATACAAGACATAGAGAGTTGGAGGAGACCCTCGTTTTATAATGTAATTAAAAAAAAAAACACGAAATATTCATTTAAAAGGTGACGAGGGCCCTCTTCTTGGATGTTTGATGCCATTACGTTTTTAATTGATGGATACGCTCAACAAAAAAGACAAAAACGGTTTGTTATAGAGTGCTTGCGTGAAATAATGTAAGTTGTGTAACCTACCAAGTCACCAACCGATTTCATTAAATGGCCTTGGCCTTTCGAGCGATTTAGATACACGTGGAAAGAAAAATTTGTACCATTTACCTATTTCAAAATTGATCGTCGCAGGTACCGTCTTTAAAGGCGCTTCTATTTTTAATAACCTTATAACATACAAAAACTATCGGTTACATTTAACCAAATGAAATAGCATAACTGTCTAAATGAAAAGTGTTACGAAAATATAGATAGTGTCATTAAGGTACGCCATGTTTCCCGTATTTTCACTTTATTTAATCTTTCTAATTATCTACAGACATATGCCTTTCGTGTATCTTTCCAGTATTTGATCGAGTTTGGTAATTTAATCTACTTGCATGTTTTTATGTCCAGGCAGCATACAATCAAAATTTTAGGTTTACACTTTTTGTTTGTGTCTTCTTTGTTGTAATTTTTTTGTTGAAATTTTCACTGATGTACTTCCTTCGTGCATTCAGATATTGTATTATTAATTTATATAATAAAATAAAACCGTAATTAATGAACTACTTAAAAAAATATGACATGATAGGTTTTAAATATAGATTAATGAAAAAATATTTTGCTCATATATATATTCAACAATTATTGATTGGAAATTATAATTAAGGAAATTATAATTTCCATTCAATATTTGTTGAATACCCATATACTTTTCAATAAAGTCGGATGTACATGTATGATGATACATGTATTTTTTTAATAAGTTATTTAAACAATTAAAATAAATACAAAGATAAAAAAAATATTACCACATCTACGACATCCTCTTCAAGTCCCTCATCTTATAAATGTTGAATGTTTGTTGTCGTTTGTATTTAGCCCATTTTGTACATTTTTATGTAAATATATTAAATTCAACAAACTCGAGCTGTAAATAGTTTAAGTGAGTGTCATGTTTTATTACATACGACTTCGCCCCGACTTCGTGCGGGTAAAATAAGAAATTTATCCCGTGCATTTTTTAATTAATAAGGTACAAACATTCGCCAAACGATGTATTCATCCGTACAGTTAAGTGCTAAGTGACAGCCTCGTTGGTCTAGTGGCTAGATAAGGCTGTAGAACCCGAGGTTCTGGGTTCAAATCCCAGGGCCAATAAAAAGTTATTGGGGTTTCCTGTCCAATTTTCTCAGTAGCAGCCCGGATTCTGGAAGTTGGAAAGGTGTACATTCCCGTACCTCGGAAAGCACGAAAAGCCTTTGGGCCTAAACTCTTTCTGGTAGTGTCGGATTGCCGCCCCATCCAATTATGAGAGTTAGAGAATAGAGACTGCGCTTGTATTTGCGAGCATACTTCTGCACTATAATATGTCCTGCGCAGTTGATCTGTCTTGAGATTAGCTGCCTTGGGCGAAATCGGTCCGGAGGACATTATTATTATTAAAGTATCTATCTAGTACTAAGTGCATCGCTTTGTGTTTTACTATCTATTTATAATTAGAATTTTGAATATGTATGTTGATGCTGGTTTGCATACACATAGATTAATACATTTAAACATACGAATATGAATAGGTGTACTTTAGTGTTAATTAGAAGTTACAATCGGGTTTACTTTATTTATTAAAATTATATTAGAAATATGACAAATCGATTCTTATTTTAGTGTCTTAAGTTTAAAGCTTGATAAATAAACTTCTATAGACATGCTCGCAAGTGTCTTCGCGACGCTCCTTAAATCATCTGTCAAAGATGCAGAGATATATTTGATAAATAAATTATATTAAAATAGATGAAACTTAAAGATCAGCAGATATAGTATTAAAGTAAAGAATATAAAAGTTTTTTAATTATATATATTATTACTTATAACAGTTTTAGGATTACATCCTGCTTAATGAATTCGCATCAAGAACTTTTTGTCACAAATAAACATCCATCTATATCCTATATTATCTTATATAACGTAAAATATACTTAGCAGCTTATAGTCGTAGTAAAAAAGTTTTTAGAAAACGTTGTTAACTCTCGTACCTCGTAACTCGTTATGTCGTAAAGGTTTTCTGTTGATCGAATAAGTAGTTTTTACGTAAACAACGAATAAATAATATTAGTATATTTTAACAGCATCGCACATGTTTTTAATTCTAAGTTGAAGATTCCCGATTGTCCACTAAGGTAATGTTGAACGTGTGGCCCACCATGTCCATGACGTAAGGTATTATGTCACACATGTTAGTATACAAGAAACAATACATTACATCATTACTTGGATACGGAATAAATTTAGGTCAGTAGGTGTTAATTCCCCAAACGTAACTGCACTTGGCACCTACTTTGTCCAACATCATAATACTGTTTTGCTTTGACTGGTTCTTTTGTAATGTCCATGCAGTTATTACCAATCAAAAAAGAAAGGGTAGGATATTATTACTTTTAATCGTTATTAAATAATAGGAGTTGAAATAGGAATGCTTTAAACAATTTAATTTAAAAAGTTCTTATATCATTGAAACGTCATTTTTTACTTCATATGTATTCGGATTTCAAATTAGTATTACAAGAGCCTTTTGTAACAGCATTTTTTTTATTTGTTAGCTGTAATTGTTCCGTCTTGGTGTGCTATAAAGAGTATTAATATAATTTATATAATTAATAGTTTTTAAATTTTTTAAATTCTTTGAATTGATCAAGAAAATTGCATGTACCTGTATCATTATCAACGTTGATTGATGACTAATAATAAATAAATTAAGAGGAACGTACGCATATATAATTTTATAATCGAATTATTATAAACTGTCTAGTTTCGAAGAATTTTTCTTTTATTAAAAATGAATAATTAAATCGAACAAAATTTTGTTATATTATATTAAATACTTTGTAGGTTTAGGTTGAAATTATAACCTCGGTTGTAATTTAATTATATTAGTTTTAAATTTTTGGTTTATCTTTTTATTGTTAAGGTTACCTATTCCTTAGTTGTAGTTTAATAAAGTTTACATGAAATTGTTTTGTTTTATCCTTATTTATAGTTTAATAAGATTAGAAATGTTGTAATTTTTTTCAATGGTTTCTTTTAAGTACATTTTTTATAAGGTTATCTTTTATTTTTAAGTTTAAGTTATAGATTAAATTAGTACAGTTACGTATTCCTTAGTTGTAGGGTTTATTAAAGTTTGCATTAAAATTTTAGTTTTAATCTTATTTGTATAATTAAATAAAAAGGGTTGTAATTTTTTTCTATTACACGCTGCTTGCTTCACTCATGGGCAACTATCGATATCTAAAGATATCGTTATCATAGCAAATGGAAATATTACACCTAATATTGCTTATAAGGAGACATTACAATAACTCAGTGTTTCGATATATCCTTAATTACTAGAATAATAATAATAATCGTACTCTACTAATATTATAAATACGAACGGTTATCTGGTTTATGAATATTTGTTACTTCTTCACGCCTTATGTGATAAGCGATATTTAATTTATATTTAATTCATTATGAACATACTGAATACTTGCACAAAGCCCTACTGGTGGTAGGGCTTTGTGCAAGCTCGTCTGGGTAGGTACCACCCACTCATCAGATATTCTACCGCAAAACAGCAATACTTGATATTGTTGTGTTCCGGTTTGAAGGGTGAGTGAGCCAGTGTAATTACAGGCACAAGGGACATAAAATCTTAGTTCCCAAGGTTGGTGGCGCATTGGATATGTAAGCGATGGTTGACATTTCTTACAATGCCAATGTCTAAGAGCGTTGGTGACCACTTACCATCAGGTGGCCCATATGCTCGTCCGCCTTCCTATTCTATATAAAAAAAAAACATATTTTGATTTGCGGGCGAAGCGTTTTGAGTTTTTAATAAGATAATATACAACTATAGTACAATGGAATTTATAAAAAACAGAAGTCACAAATCACACATTAATGACCAAATATACTAGTAGACGATATTCATAACGATATTTTTTTTATAATAACTCGTGGCTTTCTTTCTCTATAGATAATTTTTAAACAAGTGTCATATATTCAAAAAAAAAAAAAAATAGTTTCAAAAAAAAAAAAATCATTCAATTAAAGATATCTTTACTTTATTCTTTTATTTTTTGGTTCGATATAACAATGACAATTCATAATCGTGTAGTGTCTGGTATTGTCCTCTAAAGTTAATTTAAGTGTGGGAAAGAGGCACGCTCGTATGAATTAACGCTGTTATTGTACACATGGTCACATATGTTCATGTAAAATACACACACACACACACTACACATTACTTTATGTTACACATTTTCGACTGCTCAATATTAACATAATATTTTTCGTCCTGTATTACAATGCGTGATTTTAAATATTTAGTTTTTCTTTTAATGCTTACGAGATAAAACTATTCGCTAAAGGGCTTTTGAAGTATTTAAGCATAGAAACAACAATAACAACTAAAATATTTAAATAAAGCTGCTAAGAAATATAGTCCTCCACCTAACAATAATGTGAAAGTTCCGTGACTTTCTTCTTTATAATATTAGTCTGATAACTATAATAATGATCTCCAGACCGAATGATCAGGAAGCATTATAATGCATTTCAATATTCGAAATGTCAAGAGGCGATGCTATGATGATCCGACACGAAAAGTGATAATTATGGCGCATGATATATTAACGACTTTACGTGCTTTCAACTTTCTAACTGATAATTTCTTACAGGAAAAACACCGGGTCGCGCTTTTTTTTCACACACACAAAGACCCTGAATTTGTATCCCAGGTCGAGGCTTTTGTATCCCAGGTCGAGGCTTTTGTATCCCAGGTCGAGGCTTTTGTATCCCAGGTCGAGACAAAAGCCTCGACCTGGGATACAAATTCAGGGTCTTTGGATATTATCTGCATAAGGACCGAAGAGTCAGTCACATTAGTATGATAATATGATAGTGACCTACAATATCAATATAATCATTTTTTTTATTTATTTGCTTCGTAGAAGAAAATAAGATTAAGTTTTGTATGCATAGAATTTTATTTTATTACTGAAGTATGTTTAAAGCTGTCAAAGTGAGAAAAAACTTAATGTTCAAGAGCTAGAGGGCATACTCGTACAAATGTGCCGCGTTAAAGTGTTGAATCATTTAAAGTCATTTCTTACGCGAAGCGCGCCACCCGTACGTGAGTTCGTCGCCTTTCGTGTTACGATTTCTTGTTACTTTATTTTCGTAAATAATAAACACGTTCCGAATTAACAGTTTTTGAAAATTTATAGAACATTGAATGTTGGATACAACTTTTTACTATGGAACTCTGGATCCTAATATTATGCGGTAAGTACGGTTTTTTTTTTAATTTAGCTTATTTGGCGTAGGAAAAAAAGGGCTTCACGTTTTGAAATAAAAAAAGAATAATAAAAAAATATATTCAATAAAAATACTTTACCATAATATATAAATACTTTAGAACCAATTATTTTAAAATATAATGTGCAATTTTTCTTCGCTATGACTTTCCACTTCTTGACCTTAGAGCAAAATAAAAAGGCATTTCGAATTAAAACATTCTCAATGCCAATGTTTGCAGTCAAAATAGTTTAAACAAAACAAAGAAAATTATACTATAAGATATGAATAATTTTAAATGTTATTTTTCTGTTATACATTACATTTTAATAATGTACTGATACTTCCGAAGACTAACCTTAGTTACCTTGTAACAATTGTGTTTTTTTTTTTATTATCGCAAAAAAGGTTTTAATTTTTATTGATGTTTTTGTAACGATAGTGATCGATTTCGTAGGCGACTAGAATTTATATAATTAATAAATAGTCATAAGATTTTTCGCTAAACATTTCTTATTTATTTCATGCAATTTTAATTTTAATATTTATGATTAATAAAACAAAAACAACACTATTTCTCACTAACAACATTTCTTAGATAACTTGAAATAAAAATACATATTAAGCATGCAGTACCTATTAACTTTATAAATTCCTCTCTAAACGCAATCAAGTGCTTAAACATGTTATATTACCTTGGTATTTTTAACCCAACTATATTGCTCGTTTATTTATCGTGTTTTTAATATGAGAAATTGAACAGACTTTGCATTTAAACAATAAATGTAACTACAGTTTCGCTCCGAGCGCGTTGAAGTCTATCACACGTGTATCGTTTTAATCGTTAAAACTTATAAATAACTCGACCATTAAATCAATAAATATATATTAACACATATTAAGTATATCTGTGTATTTGTTACATCGACGCAAATTAAATAATTATATTATACAATAACAATCTAGCGATGGATTCCTTTGTTAGTCTCGTCTGTAACGCACCTGACCGGTTATCTTAGGATAAATATTTAAAAATGATTCTCATGTAACATGAGTTACCGAAGATGTTACGTTTGGGCTGGTTAATTATTGCGTTATCTAATTTGTTGAGTTTGTAATTTATTATCAGTGATTATGGCTTATGAAACTCATTTTATTAGAGATATTAAGACGTAATACGCGCTTCATCGCTCACACAAAATATTGACGTAGGTGATGGTTTATGCGAATAAGCAGAATTACATATAACAATTAGTTCATGTAATAATTATTTTTCAATAAAAATTAAAATCAATAATTTTTTTGTCATTTCATGCTTATGTAAATTGGTGGCTGTTTATTTAAAGACATAGTCACTTCCTTTTAGAGCGTAAACAAAAAAAAGTTTTAAATTATACAATGTTTTGGTAGGATTGAACTTGCGACATTGAGTAGCAACGTGGATCTATTATACCGTTGAGGCTTAGACACACATATCATATTACTTTTACATTTTGCAACTCAAATCTGGATATGAAGATAATATTTCATCATACAGCTGTTTCTTCATCCACATATCGATGTTCTCTTATTTTACAAAAATCGTAACAATCTGTGCTCAATGTTAATAATATTATAAAACTATTAATAAAATTAATTAAAAGCAAGGACTTTATATCTTTATAAAATTACTTGTTAATTGTTTTTACAATTAAACATATTAATCTTTAATAAAAAAAAAATAGTATAATAAGGAAATCGTTATAAAGCTAAAAATAATATGCGATTTTAACAATTTTAAATGTCTTCGAGTCTATCCTGTTACTACTAGCAAGTGGGGCAGTATGAATCACAGCACTCGGTTATTGTTAAATCGCTATAATGACAACCCAGACAATACTATGTATTAGGTCGCGTTTATAATTATTCTGATTATGCACGACCTTATAGTTTATTTATGACTCATTAATCAACAAATTACATCTCAGACATTTTACATCAAGATTCAGTTCTTATAGATATGATAAATTACAGCAAAGATAAAATGATCATTAAAACACATATGTTTTAGTTTAGTAGTTGTTCGTGAATATCCCACAGCCAGTCATAAGCTTCCACTCCTATTATGAATATATCTAAAGTATATCCACCACGCTAGTCAACTTTTAATCACACGATTTTTTTGTTTGCATAAGATTTAGTTTTTAGATATATTTTTTTTCATGTAAAGGTTAAATGGGAATGTTATCGTATTAGTTGTGCAGTGCGCTTTCACTGCCCATCTTCCGCCGTCCGTCACTTCTTTATGACCCCGACGACCCATTGATGATCATCGCTTATAGTGAGTGAAATTGAAAATTAATAACTTCGAACATTGAACCGGGATGTTGATTGTATGTTCCGAAGAAACAACTTCGCCTTGATACGGATAATGGAAAAAAAATTAAGCCCCTGCTATAGACAAAATTATTAAAATGAAAGTATAGACTTGATGGCCTTGATTTTATGCGTTTTTTTAAAGATCGATAATTTTAAAGCATTGTGGGTAAACAAGCCAGTACCTATACCGTTGAAACAAAAACATTTTTGTGAATTTAAAATAGTTGAAAACAATAAAAAAATAGTAGAATATAAGATTCTTATTTCATTGTTCTTTTCATCGATATAACAATTATAAGAAGTATAACTCATACAATGTAAATAAAAATAAATCTCATCTCCCACAATAATTAGCAAGTTTTTAAGCTAAGATATTTCTTAACTTTATAAACATTTAAAGAATAACGGACGAACGAACGAGCGATGTTATACATATTGATATTCTCATAAAATAAAATATCGACTTAAATAAATAAGATGATATCTCCTTGCTTTGATGTCGGACAGTAAAAGAAAGTTTAACGTTATAGAATTTTTATTGCGCTCCAACGGCGCCAGCGCATTTGTATTTTCAATCTCCTCTCGCGATACAATTTAAATGTCTATAATTTTGCGTATTCACAATAACTTCCGCGTCTCGCTTTAACGGTTTTGGGTTATGCAATCGTCTCATAGGCTGGGATTGTTATTTTGATTCTCTATTGTTAAATATAAAACAAAGAAATTGTTGTGTAATATATCCAAGCATTTAAGAAAGGTTGTAATAACCATTTAAAGAGAAAATCTAAATATTTACCATTATTTAAATTTCATAGCATTTTCTCTGATTATTTTTACCAACATGGAGTCGGGTAAAATATGTACTATTTCTTAATTAATTACAACATAGTACGACCACGGCGTTATTGGAATACACTTTACAAGTAGTCAATTGCTTCAGCTGTGCCTTTCAACACACCCTTTTACTAGTTAATATTAACAATACGAAAAAAATATATGAGGTATATTTTACATGAAACATTAGGAATTTACAAACAAATATACATGCAATCTTTACTATAAGTAGAGCTTCAATCACTTGAAATTGACTACAATCATCATCGACCATTGAACCTTGTTTCCCTAACGACTGCACCTAAAGGTGGTAAAAGTATGTCGTGTTAACATAGTTTTATACTTAAATCAGTATAACATACAGATTTTTTTATTATTTTACTAATTACATTTCCATTGACACAAGGAAGAGAACTTAAGGTCGCCTACATATAATTTTATTGCAACAAGCTATTTACATTTAATATGTATTTAATTTTCTCATTTAATAATCTTCATATTTTCTTGCTGACTTAAACTATTTTTTCCAAAAACGATAAATGAAAGTTGAATTTCTTTAAGTTATTTCTTTCTGTTAGGTCATTTAAAACATATTTTTGTTAGAACGAATCAGCACACCTACTGTTAGAGAGAATGATTAGTCATATCAGATTAAAAGGAAACAGAATTCTAATTTGTACAAATCCAGGTTGCACTTACATATTTGCTTTAGGCACTTTATTTGGCATATTTCACAACATCCCGTGTTCTAAACCTGATTCGTTAGTCATTTATATATTTTGAAATAATAAATAAAACATTATTTGCCGTAAGGTTTTGTTTATACAGTAGTATATCACAGTAAGGGTATAACTTACCTATTTACGGGTGTTAGTACAAGTTTTATAATTTATACGATCGAAGCTAACATGTGTGTCAAGTGAAGTGACATACTATATAGCAAGATTAAACATATTAATTTCATTTTTATAAAGGGTAATATGTGCGAATCACGCAAGAAAGACACTTAGTCTAAAATAATGTGACTAAAGTATCAACGCGCATGAGTTATTATGGTATAACAGATCTATAACATAATATACTTAAATAAAAATAATTCGTATCCAATATTGTATTTAATAATACTTATATCGAATGAGATTAAAAAAAATATATTTGGTACTTATGTTTTAAGGTATAAATATCAATTTAAAGATCTAATTAATGAAATATGAGACATTTATGGACATACCTTCTCTGACAAGCCAAGTTTGGACATTCTAATTCATATGCAGCCTGCAAAATGAAAATGAATGTGACCTCGGCTACTTTACTGCATACATATGTATGAGATTTTGATTCGCTCTCTTAATGGCAGTTTGGTATTAAAACGGTCGTGAGTAAACCCTGAAAGCCGTTAGATAATGTTGAGTGTTCGCCTTAAATATTAGAAATTTGACTGCCTTGTTGGTCTAGTGGCTATATATAATGACGCAGATCCCGCCCCAGGGGCCGATAAAAAGTTATGGGGTTTTTCTGACGAAAAATTCTTATTAGCAGCCTGCAGTCTGGACGTTGGAACTGTGTTAATATTGTGTTGATAGGAACAATGACAAATATTATGTAAACACGAGAACGAAAGACAAACTTGTTTGACACAAACTTTCCAACTCCGCAAATTCAACACATCTTTCCTTAGGTAACATATGTATTTGCTACTAGATCAACCAATTAATAAGTCTAAAAATATTATAAAATATACATGAATAAATAGGCACAGTACTTGGTATAAAAATAAAAAAGCGTTAGTTAGTTCTCATGTAGGAAGTATAATAATCAATTGTATTTAATTAACCTACCTATGTAATTTGTTCGATGGTTGAATGGAGCCACTCAGTTTCTTTCTCGGTACAATATATATTCCAATGCGGTAGCAACTTAAAGTTTTAAGAATTATTGCAAAAATACAATTCGAAAGAGCTTGTAGGAGTCTACCTTAAAATTTATTAATTTTAAAGTAATTATAATTATTTAATATAGGTAGTAATTAAGTTAATATTTAATAATATTAACTGATTTAATATAGTACTAAAGCAGTTAAATTAATTTAGATTATTTATAGAAATTTCGTTTTAAAAACTTATTATTAGAACCATATTAGATTTTACGTGAACCTAATTATTTTATGATAAAAAATTGCAAGTAATGAAGCGGCGATGTAAACATGGATCACCTTGAACCACTGTTTATCACTGACTTTACATCTTATCGTTACATCGTTCTTGATGAGAAAATTAGCGCTTCTCACGGTATACTAACAATAAGTAAGAGAGATATTTGTGTATTAATGATTTTTAAGGTCGGTAAGGTACAATATTAATTTAATTTCATAGAGTCAAAATGTATCTCTTTTAGTAAAATATATAAAATTATATTTGATTATGATTTTGACTATAGCGGCTATTCTTAACGGAGACAAGCCAAATGTGAGACTCGTGGGAATATAAACCATTGCCAATGTTAAAACTCTTTATTACTACTGAGGAACCACTTCGAGAAATATATATATATATATATAGGCTAGACCAGGGATTTCAACTCAAAAATTTACTTATATATATAAATATAAAAGAACAAATATGGTCTGTAATATATTTCTATCATAATATTAACACGCACTCTCTCTCTTCCTACGTTACATTATAACAGGTTGCACTAGTACTCGCTAATTATTCTTGCATACAGAACTTTTTGCTTGTTGATACGTAAGGCAGTCTTAGTATTTCATGCCGCAATTAAATATGCTGTGAGTGGTGACAGTTTAAACCATGGAGCTATTAACTGTTCGACATCCTAATGATGTCTATTTTTTGTGCTATATATACTTACGGTGCCAGTTCTATTACTGACTACTCTCGTAAGTATAATATGTGGGGTCTCTCTAATCCTTTGGACCAGACTAGTTATTATCGAGTTATGATCTATGTAGGAGATAGTCCAGAAATAGGCGGAGACTTTCCAACTTAATTTTATTAAAAAAATATATTGAAATACTTGTTTAGTAAATATCATGTAATTTTGTGTATATTCACATATATATATATATATATACCGTAACCGTAATAGCCTGTGAATGTCCCACTGCTGGGCTAAAGGCCTCCTCTCCTCGTTTTGAGGAGAAGGTATTGAAGCTTATTCCACCACGCTGCTCCAATTCGGGTTGGTGGTAATAAAATATATATATATATATATATATATATATATATATATATATATATAATCTTATTTTATTAATTTTAACATGCATAAAAAAGGTACAATCTTTAGGATATTCAATTTAATTTAAATTTAACAATGAATCATTTGTGTCTATCATTAAAGTATCTCGGTATGTGTTAATTGTCATGAAATAATCTATTGTAAACAACATCTTAGGTTTATTCCCACGATGCCGTACGTATGCAATGCAACTACAATGTCAACTGTAATACACTTTATATACATTATCTTCGTAGCCACTTTTATATTTGCAAAATTACCTTTAAATATAATTTAAAACATTTGTAAATATATTTGGATAGTCTTAGTTATATAGTTCTTGTTACAGTATACATAATGCTGAAAAAAACATATAGATAAGTATCTACAATCTCGTGTATTTTTTCTTTAAATAACAAATCTCCATACACGTATTATGATAATTATTCTTGTTTAATTAACTATTCTTCTATATATATCTTAATACTCGAATACTTTATACGTATCAATTATAGTGTAGTATATATATAGCCGTCACAGATAATCAGAACTAATCAAAGACTATTCCACACTAGTTAGGCGTATTTCTAACAGTTTTGTCCGTGCGCTTGGCGATCTCGTTATTGTTTTGTTTGAGATTATGTTTTTATTTTTAAATCATGATTGTGTCGCAATTTCAGGGTTACAATTTTAATTTGCCTCCTATTATTTTATTTTTGCGATTTATTTATTTATTAACACATCCTTATACTTTCAAGATTACACTCATTTTCGATACATTTATTATTTAATATATACTTTTGATGTATAGATTAAATAATATTTGAAAGTTTAGCAATTTCCTCTTTCAAGTGAGAATTAACCGGAAGTTATGTGTAATTAGGTATTTTGAGTTTGGAGAAATCTAGAATAACATATTTGTTACGCCGCCGGATGAAAGTTTTACTCATTATCCATAATTTATATCTTACTTATATGTTAAATCAAATACTTAAAACAAAATTGATTTAAACCACTGCAATTATTGTCTAGTAAAGCTATTCTGAATAAAAAATTCGCAACTCACCTCAGGAAAAGGACATGAAATGTAAGAAAATGATTTACAAAATTGCATATCACCGTATGTCAATCAAAATTACGATGTTTGTTCTTAGATTGTTTTAATGAGAACTTATTTCATATTAAGATATTTTGACTTCCACACATTTCTTAGTGAGAACGAGAAATATATTCGATTGGAATTTATTTGTTACTAATAAAATGTGAACGTTATTGTTTCATATTTGCAATGGCAATAAGAAGGAAATACTCATTGGGACAAAAATTAATCTGCTAGTGCGAATATCGTCACGGTGGTTGTTCGATATAAGGTTTTACAGGTATGTTCATCATAGATATCGTTAACTTTAATGCGTTCTGTTTTATTAAAACCCGGTCAAGTGCTAGTTTGACTTGCGTGGTTAAGGCTTAGTACTAATTACGTTATTTTTGTCATTTATTTGCTTTTTATATAATGAGTACTTTTATTTATTAAATATGTATTAAAATAAAACATGATCTCACAGTAAACTATTTCATTGAATATGAAACATTATGATTAAATTTTAGCCCCGAAATCAATTTCCAAACTCAATCATTCATTTGCGTTTTAAATTCGTGATCACCGACCGAACTCTATACGAGGTCCTTGCAATATTTAAACTATTTTAGGTCAGTAAAGGACAGACAGCAGGACAAAATACGAGACAGATTGATCGACAGACACGAAATTATCCTCTAAATGCTTCATTCTACCATCCGATTGTTTGATACATTATCATTTTAACAATACGGCTTATAAACATAACGCAACATATCACATAACATAAATTAAAAGTAGGTGCAACAGTAGACGCTCAATTATTTAATATAAAGTGGATCAGATAAAGGAGAGCGCTGCTGCGGTGACAGTCATCGACCCAGATGCCGGTTGCAACAACGGGCGCGACGACAGCTGGCCGCTCCACCACTCTCCTGTTACGTACGTCCTTACACTCCTTGTAAGCCGTAACTGGAGTACCTTTCGAATTATTTGACTTCTATGTAAAGGGCAAATGTTTGCATTGATTTTAACAAATTATCAGCATTAATGGATATAAAGTTTCTGTTAAATTTAAACCAATCTATTTTTTTTAATCTGTTTCATATTTAAATAAAAAGATATTATGTACGAAATGGATTTTTTTTATTTTATTATTGCAACCAACTAATTTTGGTTTCCAATTTATGTAGGTAATTAGTGTAATTAGCAGTGCTCGTAAAAATTTAATTAATAACGAGTATTCTTATTATCGTTGTATTATTTATATTTTATTAATACAATTAGCAATATAATATATGTTTTATATGATCTTACAATAATTATATTGTAATTTGTGATAGCTGTGTTAAGAATTATAATGAATATGTTAAAAATTACAAAAAGAAATAATTTAAGATCAACTTATATGAAAAAAATAACAGAGTAATGTTAAAAATTAAAAAACATCAGTTTTCAGCAAAGTAGCTCGCGTAAGGTCTCATAGATATATTAATTAGGGGGTGCCTATAACTACTAGACAAGAGTGGAGAGTTAAAGTAATGAAACCACGAGCGGATCTCGCTTAAACCTTATTGGAAGATGACGAATAAGCGCTAATGTTTCGATATTACTTAAAAAAACGTGAAAAAATAACGTTTACTTAGACATATAATGTTAGAGGCCAAATGAAAAATTAAATATTTGAAATTAAATCAAGACAGCGGATTTTTGTATGTGTGTGAAACTGAACATATTTCTTGCATCAAATACTTAACAAAATATTACGCTCTAGTGCTTGGCAGACTAATTATATTTCCATTGTAAAACAAATGAATACCGTAAGATATGCAAACAGTATTTCGATGCTTGATTGCCGTATGTCTCTTTAGCTTAGTTTTTGTATTTGAAAAGGGTATTTAAGAGAATTACGTTTCGACATCAAGGCAATATACGCAGGAAATATGAAGAAAGAATGATGATAAGTCTAATCGTACTCCTCTGAACCTACCAATTAAGTAGTGCCTATTAGGATATAATTAATTGTTGCGATAACTGAATATTTATTAATATTATTGTTGAATATTTATTGTTTCATCAACACGCATTAGAGCCGAGTTAAAGGATATTACTACAACAAAAACGTATGTTTATGGACATTTATATATAAAAGGAAATATCTCGTTTCAGATTTTAAAATACAAAAAAAAAACACATTCGTCCATCTGTATCTGAAAATGTTATAGTCAGTTATCATTACGAAATTATTTCCCTTGGCCCAGTTTGTTATACATGATGCTGCGTTAAGAATGTGGAAAGAAATTTCTTGTTATAAAATATTTTTTAATACTGGCCTAAAAATTGTGAAACAGATGTTATTAAAATGTCGGCAATATTTTTAAGCGGTACTAAAATGTGTTCTTTATTTATCGCCACTTAAATTGTATTGGATAATATTCACAAAAAAATATAACAACTTGTGTATTTACTTTAAGCATAAAATAAACTGAGACTAAGCATTTATATAAATAAAGTAGAAACAAACTTTAATTTCAATAATAGTCAGCATCTAAGCATTGCAATGCATTAAGTTGTGCTCTCGTAGAATAAGATTTTGTATGCAATAGAGGTAGATGTCGGGAATCTGGAATTGAACGAAAACCATTTCACTATAAACAAATGTAAATTAGAGAGAAAGGCTATGAGGTAGACGATTTCGCAAGCTACACGAATACTAATCTTGCAAGATAGATGTTATAAGCTCGGCCATTGATAATTTCAAGGCATATTCCAATTTATTATTATACGTTTCCAAAAGAGACAATATTTTAATGGCATACTTAAAGGCATAAAGTAATTTATACCAATGGTCCATTTCGTGGAAATAATCCAGAATAGGAGAAAAGCTACGGAAAAATATTAACTATACATTGTTTACATTGTATTTGGAATGATTTAGGAATTGTATTTTATTAAATAAATCATATAAATCGATTAATGATTAATTTCATATAGGTTAATATTACAGTAACTATTGATAAGAGTTACTTGTACAGTTTAGTAAATTATAATGTAAACAGATCTTTTTACCTAAAGTTAATATTATCTCATTTTTGTCATTAACCAAGCGTTAAAATACTTATATGACCATTCACTATAAGTTCGTGATAAACTATGCGTTGCTCACTACACAATCTCACCTAATCAGCAAACACGATTTTGTTTATGTAATAACTTTTGGCGTCGGTTTTCTGCCATAGTCGTGCTTTGCTTTCACCTTAATAACATGCTTTCTATGCTTATTCTATGTGACAATTGTTCTGTATTTCCAAATAGTAGTTTAAATATTTTAGTATCTGGTACCACATTGATTAATTAAAAACTAAAATGCATTCAGTTCCAATAAGGTTTTACAGCAATAAAACAAGCAAAGATGCAATACTTTATAAGCATTTGTTATTGACATTTTTAGAAATTGCATTATATCCACTAGGAATTTATTTAAAAAATTGTAATATATTTCGTAGTTTTCTTAAGAATTATTAAATAAGGTATATAGTAAAGTATAATGTATAAATTATTTAAAATCAAATTAAAGCTGTCGCTTAAAGACTCTTTAAGCAGTCAGAATTTTAAATTGCTCATTTGAAATAACTAGATTGTAAACACCTAAGAAAATTATTGTATTATCGATTATTAAACACCATGTCTATATTTTTTATATGTCCATACCATGTCTATATTAAACATATGTATATATGTGTTAAGTGTAGTTTTTTCTTTCTTGCATTTTATTCGACATTTGCAAACAATTGTTTTATTTAACTGCTTCTTAGTTTGGCTTGTCCACCTATAAGCTGCTAACTCTAAGTTTTTAAGCAAAAAATTAACGACGAGGACCTTCAGAATAATTCCACAAACAAGTAGTATAAAACCTTTTAAAATGAAATCTCTATATGAAACATGTATATTTTTATATTGCAGAAAATATGTTGAAAATATTTACTATCTTATATGAATGCGAATGCACTGTTAAACAAGACGTATGCGTAATAAGTAGGTAAGTACTAGACAGTGCGTGAGCTCGCAAGCCGTGACCGACAAGCTGGGCCGATGTACCAAGTTATCTCGAGTATTACTCGATGCACCGTGCTTCTTAGTTACGACGTTCGGTCACACGGATCTTACTGGTAGCTATTACTAGGTACATTACGAAACTCCTCGATTTAGCATTGTTTTGATTGGACATTCAATATTGACTTTCGAAATATATATGATATGGCATCGAAGTAAATTGTTTTAAAACGAATGCTGATCATTGTTTATTTCTAGGGTAATACTTAAGCTTCTAATTATGTAGCTTTCTTATATTTGAAAATTGTATAGGTACTGTTTTGTATAGTTCACAGAACATATCGATCTTAACCAAAAACTACACGTTCGATTCTACAGAAATCACATAAATTTTTCACGTGCTTAATTTCTATTTATACCTCTTGATCGGCATTAAAGAAACACATTGTGAAAACTTCTATGTATCAGCGGAACTAGGAGATATGTGCATTATATACCAATCAATCCTATTTAGGCGTCTCATCTTATTAAATTAAGATATTCGATGTTATGATATTTTGATAAGAAATTAAAGGACGATCACTTTTAATGTAATAAGAAATCTGATGAAGCATACCTACATTATAAGCGTTAGATACACTTATAAAGTGCACAAAAATTTAACATAAAGAGTATATGTTTATAGCGATGCGTAAGTATATATTGCTAATCGACATAATACCTTATAATAGTGAAATGTGTGTTTTAACCTCCATGGTTCTTTAAATGTGTAATAAGATACTTTATTAATATACTCTTTTTATAAATAAAAATATAAAGAGAACTCTATAGCTATCAAATAAGTATTCATAATTCTTACTGACTATGCAAAAACACTTTTTCTCCTTAAAATAAGAAGTAGATATTAAATAAGAATATTCATCGTAAAACGATAAGACTTATTAAAAATAGAATAGGAAGTTGTAATTATTTGATATAGGTACGTTGAATGTTAATTTCGTTCAGATATTCCATTATATATTATTGACCAACAAATTGAAAGTAAGTTTTTTAATACCTGCGACCCTTCAAATACTGTTCGATTTGTTCGTGCTATTATAATTTATCTTTGTAATAATATATTAAACGTCCTCGACAATTTGCGATACTTCGTGACTTATTGAAAGACAAGCAATAAGATATAGGTTTGTTTTGTTGTCTATGATATTCTACTAAATACAACGCTCAGATTTTAATGCTCAATACTCTTATTTATTTCATAACTACATTATCTGACAAAACGTGAAATATATTATTTATGTATGTTATATGTTACCTGTTTAAATTAAAAAAATTAAGCCACATTGTAAACTATCAAAATGAACCATTTTAATTAAATTATATATAAATGATAAAACTAAACAAATCTAATGTTTTTATTTTCTTTATAATATAGGTAGGCGAACGGGCAGATGCTCTTCCAATGCGCCACCCACCTTAAGACCTAGATGTTATGAGCCTTGTGGCTGTAGTTACATTGGTTCTCTCCCTTCTGGTTGGAAGGGTGAAAACCCTTCCAACCAGAACACAACAATACTACGTTGTACTGTTTGGCGGTTGAATATGTGATGGTGGTAACTATCCAGACGGGTTTGCACAAAGCCCTGCTATAATGTGAATTATAGCTATGCTATCAAAGTTGTATGTACAATAAACTCTTTACAATTTTACTGTGTCATATTATACCTACATAGGAACTAACTTATCTATTACTAATATAAAATTACACAATATTTAAACATGACATAAAATGTAATTTAAGATCCGTCAATATAAGTAACTTATTGTAGTAATGTTAAATTAAATTTAAAAAAGAAATAAGATCTGATACTATTATGATTGATATGCTTTGTATGACCGACAATTTTTATTATAAAATAACATTCGTTGGACCTTGGATGACGCGATTAAAGAACAAATGTTTTAATTCCGCCATTCACAAAATTACCGGCATATAGTTTCAATAGTACCAGTCCCGGATTTATGCCTAGACTTATGAAGCACCGGCCTAGGGACACCCGAGTCAAAATTTCAAAGTGCCTAGGGATCTAGGTCCGGGCCTGGATAGTGTTTTATGTCAAAAGAAGAAATATTAAGCAATCTTCCTTAATTCCATATATTAGAGTTGAGATAAACATTTTAACTATATTCCATGGCTGCACGTACTAAGAAAGTTGAGGTTTTTTTTAAAGTAAAGTAAATTAAAAACCTGTCCATCTGAATGTCTCGTTGCTTGGCTAAGGCCTCCTCTGAGTTTGAGGAGAAGGTTTGGAGCTTATTCCACCACGCTGCTTCAAAGCGGTTTGGTGAATTGAATTTTAATGAAATTAGATACAAGCAGGTGTATTGAATTAATAAGCACCATTGACTTATAATATTATAAATATTATTTATTTTTTATTTCTCTAAACACGTAATACTTGGTTTCATTTCATTTCTATTATTGAATGGTCATATGGCATGGTCATGATATATTCAAGAAATATGGCACCAAAGTCATAATTTAGTTGTGTGTAATTATTCATAAAATACATAGTAATCATTCATAACATAGTAAAGTAGACAAATTATTTTGGTTCTAAAAATTTGTACACATTTTCTCAAGCTATTTATCTTCAATGTAGGTACCCACTGCGTGTTATTTAGGTACATAATTCTTAAAGGTTAAATAAAGTTTACTTTTAACGTTTATATCTTGGACTTTATATTAGCCTAGTCGTGATGAGGGGTCAAAAGATCATTTGTTCGATTGAAGCTAAATAACAAATGAAAATGTCAATATAGATAAATAAACCGGTAACATAGACCGATATACTTACTTAAGGTTTTATTACCGCAATAATTTGTGTAATACATGATTTATTTGTAAATGTTGCCTGTTATTTACCTAATTATAAAATGTAAGCAGAAAATCGGCAAAACTAGAAACTGAATATTGTTGCAGCTGAAAATATCAGACTGTCTATTTAAAATGCGGTTCAGTATTTTTTTAATGTTTCAAAAATAATTCTATGACGAATAATCATATGATAAATAATCATGTAACTTATGTAAAGTATTACGTATATGGAATATGGATTTTTATATACCTACATCGCATTAAGTTGGAGCGAAACTTATTAGTGTTTTTTAATAATAATAATCTTTCAGCTACTACGTTCATGTTTCCATTGGGATAATTGTTGTTGTAGAGATACGTTTATGTTTTCACTGGTGGTAGGGCTTTGTGCAAGCTCGTCTGGGTAGGTACCACCCACTCATCAGATATTCTACCGCAAAACAGCAATACTTGATATTTTTGTGTTCCGGTTTGAAGGGTGAGTGAGCCAGTGTAATTACAGGCACAAGGGACATAAAATCTTAGTTCCCAAGGTTGGTGGCGCATTGGCTATAAGCGATGGTTGACATTTCTTACAATGCCAATGTCTAAGGGCGTTTGGTGACCACTTACCATCAGGTGGCCCATATGCTCGTCCACCTTCCTATTCTATAAAAAAAAAAACATAATCCTAACAAAGGATGTAGGTATCTATTACCTTTGTGAATATAACATAATATATGATAGTGATTTTATAGAAACTGCAGGAAAGGAAAACATTATTCACATTTCCGTTATTCATTCTACACGGACACTATAAATGTCTTTGTTTTGATTACCTATTCTAAGTGCAATTCAGTCTCTTGGTTATATTATATCCACGATGTGGATCTAATACTTCTTCAAGGCTTTGAGTGTTAAGAAAAAAAAACACTACTTCCATTCTATTTTAAAATAAGTGGAACATTGTTATTGAAATTTTAGCTTTATTATATTGTATTAGGGTACTATGGCCAACTATAGATTAGGATTTGGGATGAAAAAATGGGTACCAGTTATTCTACAGCCAAAGAGCAATGTAAATAACGATTTTCCGGCCGCGTGTTATGGTTTGATACCCTATGTCCTTTTCAGTACCCCTGATAACATATATGCAAAATTACATGATGGTCGAATGAATAAGTCTGACGTGAAGAAGACATAAACAAACAAACTTACTTTCGCATTTATAATATTAATTAGATTTTTGAGATTAGATTATAAAAATACTTACTAGATTAAGCAACTTATAACGGAAACAGCAATACAAAGTAGTTGTAGTAGTTTGGCAGCGCATTCCCTGTGTAAGAAGTAGTTTATACTTTTTTGGTTCCTCCAGTGCCAGTGTTGCGCGAAGATGAGCGAAGGCGACAACTTACTACTTGGAGCCCTATTTGCTTGTCAGCCTTCCAAAAATGAATAATAAATTAAGAAGTTTATAATATTTCTTATACTAAAAAAAACTTGAATTTAGTTACATATTGGAAATTAATGTTAATAAAATAATCTTTTTTCAGTGATACCAACAATTGTAACAACAATAACAATCTCGCCAAATGGAAATAGTCCAGAAACGAAAATGATTGGTGGAATGATAGCCGATACACACAAAAGGAACACGGAAACTATTATTAGGAATGAAGCACCTCAAAAAAATAATATTAAGCCGAATATTTTTTTAAAAGCCAATTCTTCAAAATTAGCAATAAATGAGAGATATAGGAGGCTTATTCCTTATATGACGTTTTATTATGCTAACGATTTAGTAACGCCTACTACAGAAACATATAATAAAAATAATGTTGAAGTTGAGCAAGCGAAAATCGTTGAAGCTGGAACCATCACACCGAATGAACGTCAACCAAAAATAATTTACACGAAACAAAGACACAACAGTAACATTCCTAGATATCAAGGGAATCGTCTAACTCAATTTAATATAGCATCATCGAATCCAACTAAATTATTTTATAAAGACTCTTTAGGACCTTTTCATTATCAAAATCCACCTAAGATGAGTCATGCTCATAATCCTCATTTGTTGGAACATAATGTTTATGATAATAGAGACATTACATATGATCGATTTATTCCGAAACAAATTAAGGCACCAAGTACTCCTTTCAAGGCTCCAACGAGAAATCCATACTTAAGCTTATATCAGAATGATGATTACCTTCCAAATGTACAATATTTCTCATCTGATGAAGGGGGATCTCCCACATATAAGTTAATTCCTTATGAACAAACTCCTCCTGTTAAAACTCCTAATATTGTTTCAACGAAACAACAATACAGCTTTCCGGCATTAACCCAAAAAGAATCAATTTATATAAAACCAAGACCATCTCTTCATCCGCAGCCTTTTTACACTAGTCAACAAGTACATGCAAGAAAACCACCTACGACTATATCTGAAATATATTATGAAAGAAGACCACAGGTGACTAAGTTGGTTGAACCAGTTATAGAAAGTGGGTTTAGACCTATAGTGAATTCGGTGTCGACAACCGAAACTCCTATATATACATCAACTCAACAAGACTCATCAGCGTTTCATCATTTAAAAAATGAGAAACAACAAGAATTTCATGGCGATGAAACTATACAAATTGCTCCTGAAGATAGTACGACCCAACCACAATATGTAATTGAACAATCTCAATATAAACAGACACAAAACTCCGTAACTCTAGCAGAACTTTTAAATTCATTACAAATAAACAAATCAATCCCAAAACCAATTACAAGAGAAAACATCAGTGCTTCAATAAGAACATTGTTACAAGTGCTGAATACTTTAAAAGCTAATAACAAACCAAACGAAATGGAACCAGTCGTAGTCAGTTCACCAAAACCTTTTGAGAATTCTGAAAAATCCGTAAAAATAAAGCCTAGTATTATTTCATCTACGACGTCAGCACCACAAGACTTATATGAAGAACCCTATCTTGCTCCTATAGACGTTCCTTCACAACATTTAGATGGTAATATAAAATAAAAAGTATTCAATTACATACACTTAGCATTAAATATATTAATTTTACAGTATAATTATTACAGATTACCCGACTGGTGGGGCAAGTACACAACGATTCCCACTACCTGTGACGTCTGACGAAGAAGGTGGCACTCCGGGTCGACCTGGTATTGATTACCCAATTTTAACACTGATTCCACCAACTAAATTTGATTGCAAAACGCAGAGATATAAAGGTTTCTTTGCCGATACTGAAACAAGATGTCAAGTAAGTGGAAATATTTTGCTTTTGAAGACAAAAAAGTTTTTAATAATAGTTTTTTATCTTTCTATATTAACATACTTCAAAATCTATTTTCAGGTATGGCATTATTGTGATTTAAACGGCGGTCAAGCTTCATTCCTATGTCCAAACGGCACAATATTCTCACAAGCAGCTTTAACTTGTGACTGGTGGTTTAATGTCAAATGTGCTTCCACTACACAGCTGTATGTTCTCAATGAAAGCCTATACAAGTACATTTTGCCTCATTCACCTAAATTTCCAGAAGACTACAGTGGTCCATTAGTTGACAAGTGAGTAAAAAAAGAAGTTTAGGTTTTATGTCATACATATTTTGGTATCCAGTAAAATAACAGAGACAATCTATATTCTCAGCGTTACCTGCCTTTAATGGCGATAGTTGTATTGTCGATTCCCGTCCAGATTGTTGGCTTAGTTCACGAGCTACGTAGTATATGAGCTTATCAGTTACTTGGCAATCGAATACATATTACACGAGCGCATATAGACATACAAAGGAATACAAATTTATTATTTATAATATGTTTTTTATAATTTATTAATCATAAAAAACAGATATATTTTTTGACTTTTGAATATATAATTTAAGCTACTTGAACATATCAAAGATATTGTTTAACAATATTCTTTCAGATATCTTACATTAAAATTCAAAGAAATGGAAGAGCAGTTCAAAAAGAATAAGAACAAAAAAATAGCATCAGATAAAAATGATAACGAGGATCAGCCCACTTCGAATGAATCAACAGAAAATAGCTCTGCTGAAGAAAATGTCGGAATTGATAAAACTTTGGTAAGCCAAGCTGACGTCATTGTAGAATCATCTGGTAATAGTGGCAATGTTCAAAGATTACAAGATGACTAAAACTTATTGAGGCTAAGATATATTACTAAAAATGTTTACTATTATTGATAAAATGTATGTAAAACTGCGTCTCTACAAATGTAAAATTGGCAACTTTTGTGTCATCAAAAGCAACACGCAAAAGTTGGTGATAAGTTTCTTTTACAATAAGTTTAAGTTGGTAACGTGTATAATTAGTAGTGATTTTCGGAAGAATTACAAACACAGAAATTGCCAATTACTCCAGTCTTGGATTATTACTTTACTTCACATTGATTTTTACTTTATAGTTTAAGAAAAGTCCCTGTGATACAGTTTTTAATATACTGTTCTTAGACGATAAGTATTTATAAAGTTGATGTTATTCACTAATTACTACATATTTTATGGTTGTGAACTTCAACGCATAGACGCAAGACGTAGGTGATGCTTAAATAGGTATATTATTTTAGTTAAGGAATTAAAATTACCATAAATCGCCATGTTTAATTCATAGTAAACACGAAATATTGTCTGTAATATCGCATTAGTATTATATCTATTTTTTTAATACTTACCATACTGGTTATGAACAATTTGAGAATTCAGAGTGTATTGAGTATCTAGTTGTGTATTGAGTAACAAGTGTTAGTTTTATAAACACAATTCATGATAATTATATTTATTATATATTCATGTAAACAAGCTTCTAGTTTCCTAGTTTTAGTTTGAAGATCAATAAAATAAGCGATTTTTCGCGTTACACAACATGTTTCTTTGTAATAAGACATATTGTTTTAGAACAAAAGTGATTGAGTAGTGTGTCTCTTATTATAAGGTTAAGCTTTTTGTATTAATTCGTGTCCCCACTTAATAGAATACGGGCAACAATGAGTTCATGTATAATAATTAAATTTTACTTTTACTTACCATAATTTTGTGATAATACTCACCAATGTGCAATTTTTGAAGAGTAATCCTAATTAAACATTAGTGATTTTGTATCGTGTGCCTATTTTTAGAATAAATTATTTAATTTTTAACCATACTTTTATTATTTCATAAGAACCATGAATAAGAATAAAAGTCTAATTCAGTATTTACATTTAATAAAATTATTTACAACATTAATGCAGTAACGTTATCATTTATGTTTCACTAACATTTACGAATATAATATAATATTATGCCATTATCAGAATTACTTAAAAAAAGAACAAATAAGGTCAGTATTGAGATCATAAACAAGACATTGCAGAATTATCAATTTTTTGTACGCATTTTGTTAAAAATTATCAATAGATGTTGTCGTACGACGAGTTTCTTATTCGTTATTACGCCTTTAAATAGAAGTTATTTATATAGGATTATATATTGAATATCATAAACTTGGAGATTCAGAAATTGTCAATATTTACAGAATGAAAATGACATATAATTTTAAGCACGATAATTTACACAAATGTCAACTATACATACATACCTATTCAAACGACATTGGACCATTATAAGCTAGTACCTAAACACTTAATATAATGCAATTTTCAATGCTAATATTTATACAAAAATATAATTTAGGAGTAAAATAATATACTTAGAATTGTTTTATTGGCTCGATACGAACAAATGTTTAGCGTATTTCAATTTTGAACACGATTTTAGAGCCGAGATTAAATATTAAAGTTAAGCTAATTTAGATGTACAATATATATTATTTATTTACAGACCATGTTTCCTCAATCCTATCCGCAATCACAAGTTGTTGCCAATTCAGTCTTACACGTTACCTTTCCACCATCTTATATTTAATATACAAAATATTATGCAGATATTATTTTTTTAAATTGGATGTGCTTTGTGCCAAAAGATATAAAGATAAACAGTTTATTAAATCATTTCAATATATTTGTAATACGTGATCGGTAAACATATAAAGAATAGTTACCAGCGTTAAACTAGTCATATGCATACAGTAATTATTTATTAACTTTACTTACTCTTAATAAGAGTTTAGGTCTTATTCTATTCACAGACATTTAATACTGAATATTTTTATGCGACATTGAATAAACAGGTAAGAGCATCGGGCAAAATTTTAAAATCACCGTTTCATCAACGGCGTAAATGACGCTCACACTTCATCCAAAATATCTACCCACGATAATTTTACCCTGTTAGTGACAACATTTACCATACACAATACATAAAGAACAATAAATAATGCACGAAAACGTGCGATAAATTATTATCTACGTACACGAAGATAAATGTAAATGGCGTCAATATAATGACAAAACTACCTATAACAAGAAACAAAGTCGGCGTCGGGTCGGCGGACGCCAGCGCGGGGTCGGGGGCGTTCGTGCGGCGTCTAGTGCTTGAGCAGCAGCGCGGCGTGCTTGAGGCGCAAGTGCGAGCGCAGCGTGTCGATGCGGCTGTAGGTGGCGGGGCAGTACGGACACAGCGAGCGCTGCGCCGTGTGCGAGTGGAAGTGGTGCCAGCGGTTGGACACCTCCTTGCCGCACGACTTGCAGCGCCACAGCGCCGCGCTCTCGGCTGCCGCCACGAACATGCTGTGGTACGAGTACTGCGGCGCCGCATGCGCGCGCTCTGCAACGACACCCGCCGCGCGTCACTCGTCTGCACTCCACTACCCCACTAGCCCCACCCGACCGCCAATAATTTGCAATGCGATGTTTTTAAAATTTCTCTCGTAACCATAAAGTTAATCGAGAGCTTTATTCAGTTAAAATTTTATTAAGGAACTTAATTTAAATTGAATTAGTTTCAATAACCGTCTGAGTAAAAAAGCACATTGATCGCTTTGCAATATTATGTGGACGGCACCGAAAATTTTCTAACACTGAACATCTATAATGTTGCCACACTTAGGATATTTACGAAATGCATATGCTAAACTTACTGTAACATTTAACGGTCCACGGATCTCAACAATACTTTCAGTTGCACTATGCCATCCACTGTCATGCACCATGAATGTAATTTCGATGATAGTGTGGGTTTTCAACTAGAAGCATTGCTGTGTACGTACACATAGACTGCGAGTGTTCAGGCTGCATGAAGGCCGTGCATTCGTACTTAAACGGTACATAACATTTGCAAATGGGGTGGAGCGTGTAAAACGCACAACTGAAACTACACGGATTGTAACATACCACAATTTAATGTAAAAATTAGTAATAAATACAACAGATAAATGCAGGAGTTTGCAACATGTTAAAATTGCATTACATAACATCAAACAATGTGAAATAAAAATTGCATTAACTGCTTGCATAAAACAAAATTATTTAAATTAAACTTTTAACGGAGGCATCAAACCAAGACATTAATTAATATAATCATAAACAACATATCGTTCATAAAATTTCATGTAAAAATATAACAAGACTGATAAACAGCTGTTAAGGTACACGATTTGACACCCCCGACCCTATTAGTATTAACTATTGTGATATACGACACTATAACAAATTGGCTAATGTTACAAAGAAGAAACAAAATAAAACATAACTAGACCATTGCTATCCTGAAAATAACCATAGAGCTCATCCTGCACTCCATTGATTCCAAATGATAAAATCACATTCGTGACGTAATAGGTAAATTTTAATAATATACAATAAATTGGAATATTCATTTCAGGCCAAATAAGTGACTAGGTCCTCAAGACCTCATTTTTATAAGACTAAATTTAGTAATTCGTTAACCTTATGTGTAAATTCCATATGGCATAAAGTTAGCTTTCATTAAGTTCAATTACGTGGTCACCGTATAATTATTATTAAGTTGCACACTTTCTGAAAGCTGAAAAGAGATCAAAGGGAGATATTTTCTGAGCCAAATGATGTGATACTCCAAAATATTTTGGCCAGACACTATCATAGTATCCTAACCTAAAATATCTAAAATAAGATTCTATGTTACTAGTTGATTTGCTATAGCAAATTCAATTTTTTAAAAATTGGTCTCGATTGATAATAATTTACAAAAATGCGTTCAAGTTTAGATGAAGCGATTCCTAAACTCCACTGGTTCCTACTGGGCAATGGAACCCGTACCGGATACCGGATAGCTATGATCTATTCAACAATAGACTTTAACTTGCGCGATAATAAATTAATAAACAGTACATAACTATTACGATTGGCAGAGGTAAACAAGCTAAATATTAATATTACCAGCTATAAAACCTGTACATTGCCGTAACCCAAACTTCGTTTCGCTATGTAGAAGTTGAAATTAGCACTTTACTTATGTAAATACAAATTGGTAGTTACTCTCTTTCAAAGACATTAATTATTTTAAAATATCCTTTAGTTTGGTTACGTTATTAAATAACTAGTAATATTGCACTGAGTATGAAATGTCATCAAATAATAAGCGCCCACATTATTGAACGGTCGATATAAAAATCTTTAATATACTTAAAATTAAATATAAATCTTTGTGGAAGAAACGTTTGGTAGTATAAGATTTATCAGTAGAGGAACAAAGGAGCTTAGTGCTTACATTTCAAGTGGGCCCCTATATTCAATAGACAAAATGTATAATCTAGGTACGAGTTATGACTATTTTTAAAAAATTGCACAAGTGAATTGCATGTTCACAGCTACTAAACAGCACTAATGCCACAATAAAAAATATGTGAAACGATCACGGTCACTATTTGGATGCGGTCATTTCTTACCGTCAACAAACATTCAATTGTTTTTGGTAGAAATAAGATCTGATTTATACAATCGGCGACTTAACAATCTAGATACATTAGTAAATTTCAAGAGGTCCGAAAAAATTAAGATAAAAATCTCGAGTGATACTGTAATCTCTAAGTGTGTATCTATACGCCGAGACGTATGCTTAGTACCCGTTGAACACAGATGCGACCTCAGCCGGATGCTAGACGCCTTACGTTAATGCAAAGTAACTAATCATTAAAACATTAATATTACAATAGGAGTCGAATCGTAGCGTGTTAACACTCTTGGTTCTAGCACCATTCCATTTTATCACATTTCAGTTACCGTACCACTCTAAGTGTTTAGCTAAAAATGTAACAATCTTAAATCTTAAATTGAAAAATACATACATAAACGCTAGGCTAGTCCCAATTGTAGAATGCCAATATTAGTTACTAAATGCGCAACCTCGAATCGTTCCTCCCTACCTTAGAGTAATTGAAAGAGGTCTTGGACCTCCAGCACCGATCACGACTTACCGAAACTAAACCTACCAACGATAAAATAATAAAACATGTTAACATTGCAAGTATTATTACTTCTAGTCGACAACTCAACTCAACTCGATAAACGAAATCAATGTTACTATATCATGAATAAAAACAAACAACACTAATAAATCATATTACATAGTTATATAAATATAAAATTATATTAAATCAGACAATAGAATATATCTAAGTATAAAAAAAAACAATCTCCGTAAATAGATCAACTAGTCTAGTATAAAAATCTTTTCGTATGTTTCCTTAGGCGCTATCCGTTAATACATCACAAATCCTTAATAATTATCCATCTTGCAAAGGCCTCATAGAGTTACAAATGCATCTACACTGAGATTCAGTCAATATTTATATGTCGTTGACCAACGACAGATCACAATCTCTTGCCAGTCCTTATCGATCCATTCTGTTGTCGTTCCGCACCAATCATAGGATAATAATATAACATAAATATAATTAGCTACAGGAAACTCATAATTTCCTATCTAATGAATAAATATAACAAGACAATGTGGGCCCGCCCGAGGGCAACCGTTAATAGCCAGCATCACTTCGCGGTCGCACCGCTACTCGACATAGTGTATATTTAAATAGCTTAAGATTTCTATCGATACAATATAAAAAATAATATGGTAATAAAATTAACATCATATTATTGCTTTTGCCCGTTCCCGTATAGCGATTGGTATAGAAAAAAATTTGCTTACCTACTCATACAATATACGCTTCGAGTCGTCGTAACGGCGACGTCGACTCGAAGGTATACCCCGTAACGGAATAGTCTACATAGTACTTCCTTACGCGGAATCATATACAAGGTCACACTGGGGCAAGTCAAATGCACAACCGAGACAATACTAAAACGAGTGTTAAGAACTCAATTTAAGGCCCGCTTAAGTAATAGCACTTCAGCTTAATCCTAAATAGGAAAACGTTCGGAGGCGAGAGAGCTGGCTGGGCGCGCTCACAGAGCGTCGAGGCCGAGCCAGTACATGGACAATCAGTCGAAGCCGGCGTCCAGGTGCACGTTGTTGGCGAACAGCGGCGCGTGCGGCGCGTGCGGCGGCGCGCCGGCCGCGGACTCGAACTTGCGCGTGTCGGGGTTGTACGCGGGGTGCTTGAACTTGCAGTGCGTGCGCAGGTTGTCCGAGCGCGTGTACGTGGCGCGGCACAGCGGGCACTCGAACCGCCCCGGGAAGTGCACGTGATAGTGGTTGCGGATGTGCGTCACCACCTTCCCGCACAGCTTGCAGCGGTGCAGGTTGAGCGCGCCCGCCACGCGCTCGAACGTCAGCCGCATGTGCCAGCCCTTCGAGCCTGCAACCAGCGAGCCGTCACTCCTGCGCTCACATCCCCGCCCTACTCTACTCGGCCCAGTGTCGCCTTCGGGTGGCTTTAGTCGGGCCGTCTCTTTAAAATGGCGTATTCTACGCGTCTTACAATAGTGATTTGAATTTTTGACATCGTTTTATGAATAGGCCATTTTACAGAAAAGTCCTTCTTTGATTCAGGTTTTTTTTTTAACAGCTATATTCGGATAGCTTCTGTAATATCTTTTGGAATGTGTGAGTTTTTGATTATAACATTTTTTAAGTAGTCCGATTTAAACAGTAGAATTTGAATTAAATATTTTTTTAAACCATAACGTTTTGTTATAAGAATGTGAGTTACTAATTTATAATTAATAGCGGCGACCGAATATTATCCAAGTTCCACTGTTTTCTCAAAAAACTTTGTAACATATTAGCACTATTGAAAAAGCTTTGATACAAATTTGTTAATGCTATGCTATTTATGCTTTTCCTAGCACTATCAAAAGCGTTTAGTAAAGTATTTAGTTAAAAATTATTGTAACCAAAATAATTTCGAGTAATTATAGTTTTAATAAGAGATCCATGCATAAATGAATCAATGATTGAAGAAATGGTGTTTGTTATTTGTCAGTGTTAATACATTTGCACGTGATATCGTTTATTACTGTCACCAAGGCTGTATACAGAATGCAGTAGTTTGAGATATAGGTCTACCATAAATAAAGAAAGCATGGAAGGAGGATGAAAATGAAAAGAAAAGAGGTTAAAAATAAAGGAATATATTTGCAACGAACACACAGTAACGATAGACTTACATACAAAATTAAGTATAATTCGAATTAATGAAAATAAATTATTTTTAAAAATTACGTTTCCTAAAATACATAAGCAAAGATCAGTCTTGTACACACCTGACATGTAGTTTCCTTAAAATTACAAAAGGAACAGTAAGAGATCATAAACGTGGTTTGGTGTGTATAATTATTATGGACCGGATTTCATTTCATGAACATAATGATAAAACACATTTACAGTATAAAATGTTAAACCCGTATTCGTATACCTTAAATAAAAAAAAACAAATGATATCCGGCCTATTTACATTAAAAGTAGTACACAAAAATACTGTAGTACATAATCAAATATTAGTAACAATTTTTAAAACATTTACCTCAAAAAAATCCTAAAATATTTTCTCTTGTCAAGACTAACGATAAGAATTAAAAACTGAATATCAATTTCAAACGGAATAACGAATTTTCATTAATTTGATTAATTTTTAGGTTGTTTCGATTATATAACTTTCTTGCTGACTACACTTTGAATGTAGAAATCGGGTTCTTAATTTATCACCTATCATATAAATTGGAACGATGTTATCTGTGGCAAGGATTCTTTGTATAATAATAGTATACAGTTAACGAAAACTAATAAATAAGTTAAAAGTATAGTATATTTTACCTACTTGATTATTATTTGTTTATTTTTTTTTGTCAAATCAAATGTATAAACTATAATTAATTAATACTATTAACATTAAAAAAACTGATACGACTTTTTAATACTGATGTTATTATTTATTTTACTTTGATAATAATTACTAGTTGATTTCTTTTACCTAGACATTGATCTATAATAGTTGCAGTGATATTTTTCCATTTCATATGATATTAAAATCCCATGAAAATGAATATACTCATTATTATAAAGATAAAGAGATGATGGATGAAGTTCCGAAGAACGGGTTGAATAATAATATAAAAAAATATAAAATAAAAATGAGTATTGTTTTATAATAGCAATGAGTACAAAATTTATACCTAGATGTAACAATTGTGAGACAATTGAACAAGTTAAGTATTTCATATTAAGAACACATTGATGACTCTTGATCGAGAAAATAAATATTTTATTGTGTTAATGTTAAATAAAAATAAACACACCACACCTTAATTCTAATTAATACTTATTAGTGTTTAGGTAACTGTTAGAATTATTGAGTAAGCGCACTTTGTTAGTTAGTATTATTTATGCATATATAGTTTAGTTCATTAAGAACCCAAGTCATACTAAAATCGTATAAAATAGTACTATCAAACAAAAGAATGCCTTTATTGTCCTTGATAATTATCTAGCCCAAAAACTTTTCCTAACAACGTTAGCAAATTTAAAAGATTAAAATCATTTTCTTCTAATTCTAATTTCGAGACCAAACAATGAATACAGAGATAATGTGAATACATACATTTTCTAGAACTTAAAAATGTATATTATATGAAAAAAATGTCTGCAATGTTAAGATTGCATTACGAGAAATTTTTGGTTTGTCTAGAAGTAATTTTAAATTTTCTATCTATGAGAATTAACTAACATTTCGTTTGTATATTGGAAAGATTGTTTGAGCCTAAGACGGAACAATGTTTCATTCTTAAATGCCTTTTCAAATTGTCAGCTCGCGTTAAAATTATTGGACATAAAGGGCACTTATGCTGTTCTGGATTGTGGGATTTCATGTGTTTCTTAATATTGCTAACATTTTTACCGCATATTTTACAGGGCATTGAGGCATTGTATGGTTTATGATTAAGAGATATTTTAAAAGTTTTTACTATGTTTTCAATATTTGCTATATTGTGACCAAATTGTTCCTGGGGTATATCGTTTTCGTCGGCATATTTTTCACCTGTAAGATACGTAACTGCTTGACTGGTAATATTTTCAATTCGACATGCTAGTTTTCAAACGTAACGAAATTTTTTAAGTTGACAAACAACTAAATACCACTAGCACACTCCGACTTAACGCTCTGTGACCTCTACACCCAATTTTACATGCCAACATTTTTACATAACTAAACGCTTATACATATTTCGTAAGTATTATTTACAATACCCACGTCCCACCGGGGGCGCCAAATCATATCATTTGATAAACCATTTCACACCGATTTCTTCATAAAATAGAAAATTTATCGTAAAGTAAGCATTAAAGGAAAAGAAAGTAAAAAGCGTTTAATGTATGATCAGTGCAAATTAGTCGAAATTATAAAGCCACATTACATATCATGCCGAGGTCGTATGCGCATGCATGAAGATGAGCTACTCTCATAATTATCTAGGAATGCTTAATCCGGGATTCATATGAGAATATATTAAACATTCCTTTATAATTATAAAACATTAAGCAAATAAAAATAAACAAATTAAATAAGCATTGAGAGGAGCCCTCCATCCATGTGAATCAAAACAAATTAAAAATGTCAAAAATTGTCCCGTTTGTATATTAAGGAAGTTGTTAAAAATATATATTTAGCGCAAATGAGTTAAGTGCTACTGTGACACGTGACATTACCGTAAGACAGCCATAAATAATATTTTAATCGAAATAACGGGATAACGGGCTGAACTCAATTTAAAAAAACACGCAATTTTATATCACATTTTATTACGATCACCAACGAAGACATACATATAATCATTCGATATCAATTTTTTATATATTTATATTAAATTAAATAATAATTTTATTGTTTTAAGTAGATTTAGGTTTTTAAAATATAAATATTTTATTCAAAGATTAATATTATCTAATAAAATAAAAGATTCTATAATATGTACCACGAAAATTATAAATATTTTAGTTAAATAGACTTCAAGTTAGTTTTAGCTTATCTATTTTTAGTACATTTTTTAAAAATTAAATGACAATTAAACCTTACAAGTCACACGTTCTGTTAAAAATCATTATTTAGCTATCGTTTCTTTGGTGATCGTAATTTTTAAAGGCATAAGGACTCACCATCTATGGTGTCTGTCTGGTCCGGGTGTGGTTGCATTATGGGCTCGCTATCGTTGCAATCGTTGCTCATTGAATGTTGCGTCAACATAGAAGCCATTTCATTGACTCCCATACTCTGAAAATGTCACAATAATTTATTTATATTTTGTACACTTCTCATTTCAAATTTTTACAATGAAATTTCACGATCAAATATTGGTTTATATATATTTTTTCCTATAGTTACTGTAAAAAAGGTATTCTTTAATTACATACATATACAAATAAATGGTTTATATTACCGATCAAATGAAATGAAATATAATTAACATAAAAGATAAATATTACAAAACAAATAATTTTTAGTTTCGCATTTCAAATGTTAGACTGGGTTGCATTTCGGTATCCCATCGGCCGTCGCGAGAGGCGCGGGAGACTGACCGGCAGGTGCGTCTGGTCGTAGGTCGCGTGGTGCGGCGGGTGTGCGGCGAGCGGCGCGTGCGGCGTGTGCGGCGCGGCGTAGGGCGAGTCCGGTTCCTGCTTCACGAGCGGCGTGTGCGCGGGCGAGCGCGTGGCGCGGCCCAGGTGCGCCGGCGGCGGCGTCGACGGCTCCGAGCCCGACCCCGTCGACCCGCCCTTGCCCGTGTTGGCCTTCACATGTCCCTGTCATGCGACGTTCGACTTATAATAACGGCGATAAAAAAAAATCATATCTTGCGCGCGATTCGATCTTCTTACGATTTGCATTGTTAAAAACCTACAGTGACATATATAATATGACCGATAGATTTGCCTATGATATCGTGTTTCCTTATACACTTGAAGATTTTTTTTATCGATGTAAATAGTCTCGATACCTCGTAGTGCCGATAGGGCAGCTCTATATCCTCTCGGGGCACCGTCGAGTTCTTCCTGCGTCGCTTTTCCGGCGGCACGGCGTGGTGCGGCGCGTGCGGCGCGTGTGCGGGCGGCTGCGGCAGCGGCGTGAGCGCGGCCGGCGCGTGCGCCGCGGGCGGGGTTGCGAAAGACTCGCCACGCGACGACAAGTTTTCTGCGCTCACGGACGGCGTCGATCGCTCCTCTGACTGTTGAGGGTTAATTGTAGGGATTTCGTGTATTTTTTTTACTTAGATAACCAGGTCAAACCAACCAATCTATTAATTTCTATAAAACGGTATATATAATAATGTCAATTTATCTTAATTACATTAATAGAAATTTAAATGTTTTAGTAACATAAGATTGGCTATATTTCTAAACTTATATTAATATTGTCATATCATAAGATTTCCAGAATAGCTAAGTAAGTCACTCGAAACTTCACAAATTAATCTCAAGAAATGTTTACACAGTATGTATTGTATGGATTCGGGAACCAACGCGTTCCCGAAAGAGGTTATTTATGCTATAACAATAATGGTGAAATTATCTGGACGTTGTACATTTTTTAATGTATAATTTGCGAACAAAATTGGTATTTTATCATTTAAATAGATTATATTGACGTCGATATATTAAAAGCAAATTATGTTAAAAAGGTAGTAGTAGTAACAGCCTGTTAATGTCCCACTGCTGGGCTAAGGCCTCCTCTCCCTTTTGAGGAGAAGGTTAAAAAGGTACTCGTGATAAAAAACACAAAAAAATAAAATAAAGAAAAATACTATTAAACGATAATTATTTTATATTTCAAACAAAAGCAAAAACGAAAAAAAAAAATTGCCCACTAAACTTCAATTTAACATGTAATAATATATAGAGAATCGTAAAATATTAAGTAATCTTAGTATTTTAAGGCAAAATGTTTATTACATCGGTTCTTAAATAACGCATATTATAAACTAGTACTTAATTATTTATTAGCTTTTCAAGAATATTACAGTAATCAAAAGTAGGCTTCGAACTGACTAAGTAATGAGAAGCACGATACGAAAGTAAGAAATTTAGCGAATCAAATGTTAGAGAATTGTGTGACAGTTGCTTATTTAAACCTGTTTTGAATAAAACGAGTTCGTAGTAAAGATGCACGTAATATATTTTTGCGCATGCGCATCTAATTTAAGGAAATATCAAAAGATGTATCATATCAGATGTATTTTTTGTTCGAGATCTACCTTCATACTTGTTAATTATTAGATATTTCATTCGACGTCGAAGTATTTTAATTGTACGTTTTTTTTACAATACTTTTCTAGTTATATATTTGCATATACATAAGTTTATTAAATAAGCATTTACCTTGAATCAGAAACAAAATAAGTTCTTATAAATCTTAAAATCATCAGTTGGCATTAACTACAACTGTACCATTAGGCAATAAATTCGTATATAAAGGGTCAATGCGCGTTCACCAAAATTTCAAGGCCGGCGCACCGTACCTACTGTTTCTACGCAATGTACCAGACTTGTCTGTCTGGCTCGATCTATAGTCTATTACGTCCGCATATTGATGCCATTATCATCCTCGAGCTTCAAACCTAACGCATATTCTATTAAAATTTCGCAATCATAATACTCTCAAATTAATATATTTTGTAACGGACTTTATAGCCAAATTTATTTGAATATTATATTTGTTCAAACGGTGTTTCAAAAATTTTCAAACAACAAAAATGCGATGACTTAATTTATAATTTCGAAATTCTAAGATATTTTTTGCTCTTGTATAAACAATAAATTAATTAAAAATATATATAACCGAATAGTTACATAAATAGGGCTTAAGTATTTTATTGTAAAATTTGGGAAGTATTTGTAAAAATAGGAATTTCACAATTTATACTTATGATTTTTTTTTGCAATAATGTTCCTAATATCTCTTGATGATCTTACGAAGTCACACAAACAGGTCTAAGTGAAACGGTCTTTTAAATGACGATAACATTGTGATTATGTATATCAGATGAATTAATTCAAAGTTTTAAATAGAATTTATTTAGGATTTCCAAATTTTTTTTTAAATTTCTAACAAATTTACAACTTGCAAAGACAAAGATTAGAAATTTAATGTATGGGTACATTTGTTATATTCATCCGGTTATTATGGACTAGCTGTACGTGGTTTAGAAAAACGTTCTGGCGTCCTGTACCTTTTAAAACTGTATTTTTCCTGTACTTTTTAAATTTATTTTATATACCTAACAATATAGCAATATGGTAACGGTTTTGGCAGTTTCTGACCTAGAACTTTTATATTTAAGGTAAAGCAAGGTTTTGATGGTAAAGTATAACATAAAATGTATATAGTTGACTAAAATAACAGTACAAATTCAGTTCGATCGTATTATTTTTCATCAAACAAAATAAACAAGTATTGCGTGTGTTTGAAATTCGACTAATATTTTTTTGCACATTAATGGCATGATACTTTTCGAAAATAAACATTTATTACTATTTTTTAAAAGGTTATACATATATTAATTTAATAAATTGTTTAATGATCGTTTAAATTAATTGATAAAGACAAGTATTCCGAAATATTACAATAAGTAACTATAAAGACGATACGTGGGGCGCGAGATCTATTAGCACTCGGTATATACGCTGACAGACTAAGAGCGGAGACATCACTGAGCCCTATAACTATTGCTTTAAAAGATTCGTATATGTCAATATATTTAAAAAAATAACACTGTTTGAAGTCAGGACGAGTAGTTAGTACGGTATAAATAGCTACGTGTAAATTATAGGGTCATCGATCACACTTGCTAAAAATTGACTCTATTTAAAACTCGACAGCTGTAATGAAATAAAACTCCCGTTTTTAAGCGACTTACACACCGCACAGATACCTACTGCATTTAAACATGCAATGCGAAATTTCCTACACGCAAGAATGCTAGGTACAGTTTTTTCAACACACTATTTCGAGTTATTTTCGGAACAAGGCACAAAATTAGGACATGTATAATCTATCTACGAACGAGATAGCAACGATATAAGAGCTAAGAAATAAGATCATGAATCTAAATAGTGTATACATGCAAATTTGTAAACTATATCTTGCTCTGATAGGTTTGAAATTCCTAACATCCGCCGCCCTGACTCTGTCCGCTTTTATATCCATAAACATGTCAAGATAGTATTATAGATATTGAACATAAAATAAATTTGCCCTAATCATAATATATTTATTTGAAAAAAAAATTATTTCGATTCAACATAAAAGTCAGTTCATATTTAAGAATAACAACAAAATGTGTAAATAACCTTAGTGTGTGATAAGAATGCTATTTAAAAATATTATTTGAATTATGGTAAATGATGAGTAAAAACTATTTTTTTTAACAGCACAATATAAATATTCAGCTTACCTTAGGATTCAATGTATTGTTTTCTGTCAAACCTCTAACTTGTAAACTTTCAGCAGTCTTTAGGAACATCGGTAGCATATTTTGGCCAACATTCACCTCTCCCTAAAATTAATTAAATATAAATAGCATATTGTTTTAATTGACACATACTATTTTAAATGAAATTCTAGGAAATGCTCTACTTACCTTATACATGAAATCTAACAGAGACTTTATCTCTGAAAACCGCACATCTTTTAGGAATATTATCGGATGTGGGTGATTATTTTGTAGGAAAATACTTTCAAAATATGGGGAACAAGCAGAGAGTATTGTCTGATGTGCCTAAAACAATAAAAGAAACATATATGTTATAATAAAGCCCAACTTTGCCAATTTGCCATGTTTAATAAAACAAAAGAAATGCAGATCTATTTGAAGGTCTTTTCTGTTAAAATCACAATATGAATACAGTCTATAGCTAAATTTTTGTAGAACTATTCTTATTTTAATAAGGTTAAACATAGTCATCTTTTCATGGCCTAGGTATTGCACAACTTCAATAGTTTTAAATGGCTGTCATACTTATGACCGCACTGTTGAGCTAGTAAATTATTCTTGCCTTTATAAATTTTTAAAGTAGTGTTACTTACTTAATAATGAAAAATAATAAATGAATAGCTTACAATATATTCTACAACATATCACTTTATTTATACTAAATGTGAGGCCATTCACACAAGATAATACATTAATTTGGTTTTCTAAACCCTAAAACCTGCGAAACAAGTGTCATAAAATTTAGAAAGTTAAAAACTTGCAGCTTCTCTGCAGACTCCTCTACCTAAACTATTCACTGTCGACCTACAAAGTAAATTGCATTTTATTAGCATAAACTTTCATAGATTTTTTTGAAGTTTAGAAACTATATGACTAAATTCCAAATTATTGTCTCAGATTGGTAAAAAATATTTAAATGTATTTTGTATTTCAACATAAGCATTATTGAGCATGCATTGGTGTGACACGTCCATTGACTGTTATGATAAAATTAAAACTGGCAAAATATTTTTAATACAAAGATTTCACCTACAAGAGATTTTTATGTAGTTTCTCAAATATATTAAATATACAACTACATTCATTAAAAATATTAGGCATTATATTTTATGTACAGAAATTTGTTTTCTGTTATTTTTAATAGATATTGTTTCAAAAAACAATATTTTAAATTACAATCATTCTCTAAACAAATTAATTTAATCATAAAATGATTCTGTGAATTTTTAAAAACTATATATAAATAATGTTAGAAAAGTAGCTACTTACTATTCCAAAAATATTAATTTCTGAAGTCTTTTTTGTTAGTCTTAATTATAAATAAATAGTTAAAATCAGTAAAATAGATATGTGAGCTACCTAACTAACCTAACTTAAAAATTTTATGCAACAATGTATCATCATTTTAGTAAGGACCTTGTGAAATTAGCAAATATTTAAATCTGCATTGTGGCCTACCTTGGTTAAGTATCTCATCAAGTGTTTTAAACAACTGGTATGAAACTATGTTAAAATATATTAAATATTTTTAAAACAAAACCATTTTTAGGTTTTGGTAAAATTACTTTAATATCTAGTTAAAATTATTGATAGAAGAGTTTTTTCGGTTCAATTTTAATTGTAAGGACAATTTATATTAATTAATTGAAACATTTGAAACAGTAAAATTATTAGTTATAATATTATTAGAACTTGGTCTAAAAAATTATTATTATAGTGATTATGTTCTGGAAATATTGTTAGATGTTGATTGCTTGAACAAGTTAAGCTTTATGAATTAATTATGAAAATATTTTATTTGATATTAAACAAATTATTGTTTTTAAGATGTGCCTACATATGATTCATAGATTATTATGACAAGATGCATAAACATACAGAATTTTGAATAACTATAACATGGTAAATCATATAAGTCATGAGTGTTTACATTGTATGCACTTTGTTATGACATAACAATAAACATTGCACTAATATGTCTGTATTGAATAAACAAATTTTTAAGATTAAACTTTTTGTTAAAAATTGTACGATTTGGGTTAAATAAATTATTTAAAAAATAAAATATGAAGTCTTTGATGAATGTTCTAACTATACTAATAAAATAAAAAACTATATTACTATCATTATTATTTTACACTATATAATTTGTTAACAAAAACAACCATGTAAAACTCTTTATTTTTTTTACCGAATCATAAGTATTTCTTCTGATAAATGAAATCATTTAAAACTTCTTCAATATTTTTTATTGCAATATAAGATAATAAAGATAAGATTATTACCTTGACTGTTTCCCCATCGCAAGCAAGTGTGACATCGCAAAGTGCTTCTCTTTGTAGTAGGCTTGCAAGCACATCTGTTAGGTTGTTTGGGTGGTTGTTCCAGCGCAAACAAAATTGCTGGTCCATTGTTGGTGCTAGTGTCAGTGACCGTGCTGCAAATAAATAAATAAGCCATAACAAATAGATTTACTTATTAAAATTAAGTAAAATTTTACTGCTAACATTAATTCGCAATTTTGCAGTGATCTGAATCTAGAAGTAGAGCTAGAATTTAAATGATGCTTGAAAACGTACTTGCTGTCTAAGAAAAGACGAAAATAATAAGACACGTGCGCTGGTTACCAAATTTACATTAAAATCATTAAGTATGTGCAAAAAATTGGCGGCCATAGGCCCTAGATAGTAGAACGGAGAGATAAGTGACATCAGCGGTTCGAATTAATAGGGGCCGCGGGCAGCAAGCTTACTGTACTCCACATTGACAGTTAGACCGAGCGCCGACACATATCTACTTGTTGCATGCTCCAAACGAGACCCATACATTATGTAATTTAACTCCAGAAAGCAGACGGCGGGGCCACCGACCCTACGGGATGCTAAAACCACTAGTCGTCTATAAAACGAGTTTAGTAAAGTAGTACCGCTGGCCAAAAAAATCGCAACATGCTGACACCGTTATAATCGCCAAGCTGGATGTGCCAGTTGCTAATTTCCAACGTTCGGTTTCAGGAATTTGATAATGCACCATTACTGCCGTTGCCACTAATCACTCCGCGTGCCTGTAAATTCACGACCGAAGGACAAACGGGATTTCTAAACGCGTAGTTGTTTCAACTTTAGACTATTCGTAGCGCCATTTGCCGATCCCGTATCTCAGAATCTTAAAATTATTAATCAACAACGAAATTTTCTCTAACACACAATTAATTCACCATCACAAATCAAAAACAACTAAAAGACACACCAAGTCAATAATTCCTAACTCACCATTTGCAAAATTTTTGCCATCACAAACGCCACCCGACCCCTACCTTGCACTGTCTTTTTGACCACACACACATCTCGATTTCCGTGTTCACTCACGGCACCTCACGGCCTTCGGAATATCTTTCACATCATAATCGGCCAGTATTCGCAACGCGAACTTCATACGTTTCTAAACGACGCGCTAAATTCAAATTTTGCAATACAATTTTTATTGTTAACTTTACAAATTTATTTATATGCAGAATCTAACTTCACCAATTGATATATAATAATTAAAATACAATTATTTTAATAATAATAAGATTTGATTATAATTTGTTACATACTGTAGATCTTTATTTTTTAATGTATTGAAGAGGTTATGACACGAATAGCTAGTATTTTAAAAATCAAAACAATAATATGATGAAGAAAAAGTTTAAAGCCAATTTCGCAATTTGTTTAAACGATATTGAATACGTTTAATGATAGATATTTAATTATAACACTGTAATAGTCAGGTTTATTAACATTGGCCTTGACATTTTTGTTATCACAAATTTGCACATCCTCCTATCTCCTGGTAGCGCCATCTGTAAGAATGTTCGTTTGTTATCATTTGCAATCTTGATACTGAATACTTCGAATAGATGGCGCTGTATCTAGCCATGCGAAATAGTTGTTTGTCAGAGGACAGCGACCTTCTTAGTTCCTAGTTCTAATGATTGTATGTTTGTTGCTGTTATTAATTGAGCGTGATATAAACCTAAATTGACTTTGTGTATGTGAGCGTTCTATTAATATTTATCGTATGAACATTTAATTTTTATATTAAAAGTATATTAACGCAACTCTACTGAATTGAAATTTACATTGGTATGGTAGCAGTATCTACTTTTTGCCTCCTATTTCCAACAAAATGTCTATCGAACAGGCGTTAATATGTTGCACGTGGGATTTATATAAGTATTACATTCAGATTATATCTCATTACATTTGTTACTAAGTGCTTAATAATGATATAAATACTATATGAGTATTTACTTAAATTCAGTATCATTATGATTAGGAAGGCGTTTATATATTTATTACATAATTTACAAAATATCTTAAAAAATATATTGAACTAATGTTTAGTAGATTCAGCGCCTAGATAGATCGCACGCTCACAATCGATGGTTCATTGAACTTGAGAATCAATCGTAAATCTGTTTTATTTTTGTTCCATTATAAAATAATTTAAAAATAGTCAAGATGATGATGTAAATAAAATAATAATATTATTTATTCTTATGTAATAATAACTAGGTATATTGTAAATATTTATTGAAAGAAAATGTGGTAGATAGCGAAGTGTGTGCTACTTACCTAATAAGTATGTTATAGGTTATAAGCAACCTAAAGCCTTAAATGTTAATAAACTGTGAATTACTTACAATAAAATTACTTAAGTTAACTTATGAGCGTAAAAGAGCTTAGAAGTGAAGATGCATAATTAGTAATTATTTTTAAGCACAAAGTATAAAACATAATAGGTTTTTTTATTGGTCGTCCATTAATATAGTATAAGGTGTATCTATAAATAAAAAAACTTTCTAAAATTTCTAAACTAACCTCGCAACACCTCGTTTTTGTTTGAAACACTATTAATCGGTGTATTTCTTACATGTAGGTTTGTCTCTTTTTTATTAATTGTGTTAAGATTATCATTATAACTATTTTTTTATTATCAACTACCTAATACTTTGCTTTATGGTCTTTTATTAGTTATGGTCATTAAGCTTTAAGACGTAAATTGAAATATAATTAGTAATAGATAGTTTTGTAACCTTCAGAGGGCTTTATATCGACGAAGATCATTTATTTATATTTTTATAGCACTTAACTATTTTTTAATTAAGATAATTTATTCTTTCACTGTTTTAGTCTTTCTTTATTTATAATGTACATTTATTTGTAATGGCTACGTTACATATGTATTTTAATTGAATTTGTAGGTACTTCTACCTAATTATATATAAAAATTTCTATAAGTAGGTACCTTTTTTCGCTACTGTCATTCTGTAGTGCTACTGTTGCCGGGTGCATAATTATCATTGTTTTGCTTGTTAGCCAGTGCACTTTTTATATGGCCAATCTGCGTTATCCCATACCTCTGATCTAAATTGATTCTTACATTGAATATCTTTCAACGGTTCTTATTTATAAAATAACTAGTTTATTTGGTAAATAATTTCTTGTGCAATCTTTGCCTTGCCTTTTTAAATGGTGTATGTCTGTGTATTGTTTAATACACGAATATGTATAATATTCTTGCATCAACACTATGAAATATCATGTTTGGAACTAGTGTCAAGCCTTTCTTTTATTGGTAGATCGGTTTCAAAGTCTACATACAGTAGTGTACTTAGCAAAAGTTGAATAAATGAAATTACTAATATTGATAGAGTACTTTCATGTTAAGCCAATTTCGATCATTATTTCGGTTATATAACATAAATAACCAAGTTGCATTTTAGAATGACAATTCTTTCATCTGTGTCTTTAATTAAAATTAGTAACGCATGTGTTCGATACCCTGCCCATTGTTTTTAACTTACAAACAATATATCTGCACATACATATGCGTCCGGGCCTTGGTTATATCTGGTTTCTTATTTTGTGTTAAATGTTTGCTCCAGTTTAAAAATTAAAAAAACTATTATATCGCACTCAAGTACATTGGCGAACCTATACATTTATGTTACTTAGATTTTAAATCCCATTCTATTATAGGAACTAAATAGAATAAACAGTAAACTACAATTACATACCTTGCCCATTTTGGGCGTAATTCGACCAATTTTGTGTACATATCTAAAGCATAGAACCTTTCTAATGGTATGTTTCTTTTCTTTCCTTTTATGAAATAATATAACCAAATCATGAATGACAATTTTTGATGTGCACGAAGATATTTAAATACTTATTAACATACCTATACTATTTACAGTTTCTCTCGGTATCT